>NC_133652.1:236313566-237019376 GCF_009905375.1 Apium graveolens | reverse complement strand
TTTACAGGATTTAACTTAAACAAAACATGCTAGGATAACTAGTCGTCTACCAGCTTAATCCTTCACCTCAAGCCAGTCATATGAACTAATAGGTATCACCGACTTCCTTGCTAGTCGTTGATGGTACGACCACATTACTATCTGTGGGGTTGGAAGATGAAACAAAAAGAATGAGCAAATAATGCCCAACAAGTTCTACCAATAACTATCAACTTATAAAAATAGAATATACCTCAATAGGAGTAATAAGGAAAATAATCAAACCTTTAGACCCTTTATATTGTTCCTTAACCTCAACATCTTTCATAAACCTCAAACCATTTTATGATTTTTCCAATTGTTCAAGTTACTATATGATATACTTTTCATTCCATCAATCTTTAATGTATCATTATCCAACACTTAGTTGTACTATAATTTAAAAACAATAATTACTCATTCCCTCTTCCAATCATCAACATCAGTTTCAAGATGTTCCATTATCAAACAATCTTAACAATCTAATATGTTGTTAGATGTAAGACTATTTATTTATTATGTTCGTTGTCAGCATTTATCAGTGACAATTCAATTTAAAATATTTTAAACATTTCTTTTCTGAGGGACTGAGACTTTAAACCAATTGGATATGATTAAATTATGATCAGTTATTTCAATCATGTCCTTCCAAGGAACCTTTTTACTACTAGTAGATGAACAAGAACACTTTTTGAACTTGACCAAGGTAAGAACACTTTTTGAACTTGACCTTATGATGGACAAGAACATTTTTCAAACTTGATCACATCATTTGGCAGCACATGGGCCAGAAATAAAATGGCTGGACCAACTAGACACGGCCACTTACGCAGAAGTATCACATTTCCGGTATTCTCAATCCACGGTACCGACATTCATGTCGACCATAATCTAGTTTTAATAGAATGCTGACCAATCCGGTCACATCTTCCAGGGCATCATGTACAATGATCCCTGCACTAATCAAGTCCCATGCATTATAAAAGAATATTTACTTTTCATTTTAATCCATTCATGACATTCCATGTTTCACATTCCACAATTATCTCTCAATCTTTTCTATATCAATCATATCATACTTAACTCTTTATTCTCATTACTGCTGTTATTTATCTCAACAGTCATCACATTAATTGTTATCCACTAAGGAATATTATTAATCAAAGAACATTCTCGATTTGACCAGGAAGCCTTAATAATTTTCAAGTTATTTATTAATATCTTACTCTCTAATTTAAAATACTACTTTTAGAATTTAGCCTTTATTTGAATATCAATTAAGATTCCTTAACCAATATTACAAAATAATTACACTAAAGAAAATAATTTTATTTAAATAATTAATTGTTATTGTTTAATCTTTATTTACCAAAGTCCATCTTATATCCTTCATTATTCCTAAAATGTTCAAATAATAGATGGATAATGAAATTATGACTACATCATCTTTATGAGTTTAGGTTGTGATAAACTTGTTTGTTATTCTCATTCTGGTATTTAATAAGATTAAATACTTCAATATCTGATAACGAAGAAATGAATAATATACAATTGTGTAAGATTCGAAGGAACAATCATCGAACTAGGATGACTATTGTCAGAAGAAAGCTCGGCTTCCGATCGACATAAAGAAAAAAGAGATAATTAGCTACTAACTTTCTCGTTCATTTGAATCCACCTCACTTAGTTACTCTTCCATATTTCAGGAATTCACAAATCCTTATATATACATATCCTAGGGGAGTCGTTCATACCTCAAAATAATTCTCAACTTGTATCTATTCTATGCATATATATATACACACACACACACACACATATGAACACTTTATAACGAACAATATCATAAAGTCAATAAGTTAACAGTTAAAGGATAGAAGTCCTGCCTCATTGATGCGAATGCAAATGCGACTGCAATTGCGAATACGACTGCGAGGGTCCTGAGTTGGTCCGATAACCTATAAAAACAACATAATCTGGAATTAATCCTCGGTCGCTTAAGAAACTAAAGTTTACTCATGCATACCCTAACGCTCGCTTCTACGCTTAAGGATTTACATTAGTCGCTCGAGTACCCTCTACTACACCATTTTTATAAAATTGACCGTTAAACATTTTAAGGCGAATCCTTCATGAGGACTTTACTAACTGCCTAATCAAATTTACATAATTTTTTTGTATTTCAATAAGACTTTTAGGGGCCTTAAACATGGTCTCAAAGTTACTCGAAGGGTAAGGGTTCGTTCGCGAAACTCCGTTACTTAAAACGGTTGTGTATCCTAAACCTTACATCGGATCAAAGTAAATCACATATCAAAACAAAGCTTAAATCATAACCTACCTAAAATTGAAAGTGGTTAGTTCTTAGCAGTGGGTGTTCGGGTCCAACAGGCAAAAACAGTCTCTAGAAAAATGGCCATCACGACGACTATAACTTAACGATTTCCAGTTTTTAAACTACATCAAAACCAACCCATCAACTCATAATCCTCCTTATACTCCCTCCAATCAGTCAAATACTCCTTAAATATTCAAGAAAACAGCGTCTTAACTTCAAAACACTTCAAACAATTCATCTAATCAATCCATGCTATATACAACACCTACACGTAGTAATAACCAAGTTCCAAGCAATTTAATTCTCAAAAATACTATTCATCCAAATATTTAACTTTATAAATGAACAAGAAAGAGTGAGTGGGTAATAGATTTTATACCTTTGATGAATAGCTCTTTCTCCTAGCTTCATTTTAAGTGTAAGTATGCAAGATTCAATGGAGAAATGAGTAGTCTATCACTCCATCTTCTTCTTCCTTTCTTCAAGCTTTTCTTTCTTCAAAAATGGGGGGGCTGATCTTGTTGCTTTTGATGCTTATTTTTATGAAATTAATACTTGGTGGAGATTAATACTTGCTAAAATATCTTCATTTAGCTTTTTAAAAATGATTATGTCATTACTTACATCACTCCTTTACCACATGTCCATTTCATGTGGTGTGATGGTATCTTCACTTTCAACCATATATTTTAGCTTCTCTTGGAAGTTTCCTTACCATGCTACTTGCATGTGCTTGCCCTTTGGTCATGTATTTATTTTATGGTTCGCTTAACTCTCGTTCTCGTTGATTGTTTGAAAGATCATATACGGGATCTTATCATTTGGGTTTCTCTAAGCCCTTTTTAATGTTTTTTTATTCCTTTAATGATCCTCTGCTATAATCCTTAAATTTAATTCCTTTAATCTTATTACATTATACTTAATTCCATCGGTGTCTGGTGGATTTTCAGAAAAAATCAAAGTGTCCGAATTCGAAATATGACGACATTTACACGCACTCATTTATATTACGAAACACTAACATGGACTCAAAATTTCATAACAGAACTCCTATATAAGGTGGTATGATAATTTTACTTAATCAGAAAAATCTGCAAAAGTTACTATTCATCAGAGTTTCAAAAATTTCCAAAAATTGGGGTTATTACACGGGTCATCCTCATAGCTTGGAGCATGTCCATCTCCTTGATGAACCTAGCGCCATGGCATAAGATGCGGACAGGCTCTGGGGCTCCTTGTCGATGAGTTCCACGATATATCTTTCATTATGCTCCGGGTCCAGGTTCTTCCGGAAAATGCTCAATATTTCTCTTTCATCCAACTTAGAGATCTTATTGATTACTTCTTGGAAACGCCTATAGGCTGAGAGGGATTCATTGTCATATTGATGAATAGTTTCCTTATGGCACATATGAAACTCGTGTGTCTTGTTGGCCTAGAATCTTCTAAGGAAAGCTTCCCAGCATTTCTTCATGTTATGGATGCTTCGGAGTGTGATCCGACTAAACCATCTCTGGGCTCCTCCCTTGAGGGTTAACGCGAAGAATCTGGACTTGGTCCAGTCATTATAGTAGTATATCTGGGCTATCTGTTCAAAGTAATTTAGGTGTTCTTCCAGATCTCAAATCTCATCGAATGAATCAAAGTTGTAGTGTTTGAGGCCCGTTTACCGAGGGATGGCCTTCAGGGAATGGCTGAAGGATGTTAGAGTTTTCCCAATTTCCATTTCAGAGTCTTTCTCTATTTTAATTTGGAGCTCATAAATTATGTCCTTGAGATCCTGCTGCTCCTCATAATCATCATAGATGGCTTCTGAGGTTAGATCCTTCCGGATTCTTTTGGTCCTGGCCTTAGTCAGTAGCTTTTCTTCTCCTAGTTGCATTCACTTCTAAATTTTGAGGTCAAGATTTGCCTCCTCTTCTCCGTAAATTTGTTCTATTTTCTCTTCCAACTTCTTTTCCTGGATGCTTATGTGTCTTTGTCTTTGCTTTGAGCCTTCTGAGTTTTCTTGCCTTCGTCTCCAATTTGGTCCAAGGCTGGGACTCGGGGTTGGTGGGAGCTCCTGGACCCTTCGTAGTCTTTTGCCGGTTCAGCTTCTTCTTGGGTCCAGATCTGCTTTTCCCGAAAGAGCCGAATGGCTTCTACTAAGTTGTTGTTGTTCATGTTGGCCATATGTTCGGTAACAATAGGAACATTGGTGTAGTTGTATTGGTTGAATTCAATGAGAGTCCGGGCATCAGTGGGTGGGACTATTCTCTCCGGGGTTTGGATTCCGGGTGGTTCGGATCATGGTCTTGTCTTTGCGTGCTCGCAGAAGGTCTCCCGGATGGGGCTTTACCTTCTCTAGCCATGGTTTCAACAACTCAAAATGCAAGAGTATAGATTTGCAAGTAACAAGATTCTACGAGTAATGGGTTTCACAAGCAACAACTAACACCGAATTACAAGCTTTTAAAAATAGATCTACGGTTGCTTTCAATAGAAATCAATATCAATTAACACAATGACAATCAGGGTGCGGGGTCAAGAAGAACTAAAGTAAATCAGATTCGGGTTTGTAAATGAGGAAACCTATCTATACCTCACACAAACGTGGCTTAAAACAAATTAAACAAAGCTCACACAAATGTGACTTAAATAAAGATCATTCATAGTTACGACTGAGCTGGGTTGTCTGTATTCTTACAGATTATATGAAGGACTCTTTTCAGAGCTTGTTGAAGAAGACGAGTCCAGAGACACTGGGACATTGGACCCAAGGACGGGGCACCCTTCCTTCTAGTACCAAATGATAACTCAGATCCACGGTCCGGTATTTCCGCCACCGTGCTTGGACCTTTCTTGCGGCGGTTAGGTTTCTACAAAACAACACCGGAGGGTGGTTTGAGCCCCGCTGCGCCTCCAGTGTGAGAGTAAGAACTCACTTTTAGATAATGAAGGTAGAAACGTAGGGTGGATGTGTGTGCGTATGATATAGTGTGTAAAAGAGAGTGTCTGACCCCAAAATTCTTTTTCTTGGACTGTTTATAGCCCAAGGAGAGGGTTTGGGATTTGGTACTTTTCAATCATAGTCGTTCGTTCTTAGGAGCGGATGACGCTTGGTTATAATGGATGTCTTACACGTGTTTATGTGGGGATTGTTGAGTAATGTTTCATGGATCCTATGACACGTGCCTTGACACGTGCCTTGATTATTTCAATGACTGAACATTGATAACTATCATTGTCAGTGTCTGGACTCGTGTCTCACATGTTGTGTTTTAGTTGGGCCTTTTGGGATATGAGATGCGGGGATGCCGGCACCGGGTACATATAAGTTGGGCCTATTTAATCCTGAAGTAGGCTGGGTTCATCGAGTCAGACCTAACTTGTGCTGGACTGAGTGACCAAGAACCCGAGTCGGTAGGCGGACCGAGTTGGTCTGGATTAAATGTTCTAGTCCCGGTGATATCCTATCACTTAAAGTTTTTTTAATTGACAATACATTTAACGTTTTTTTAATTGACAGTACTCATATTAATACACGCATGTTTCAATTAATTTAATAAAAATATTGGGCAATTATTTATACATTGTGTAGGAAACGAAAATTGGGCAATAACTGCACGTCATTCGGGGAACGATTTTGAAAGTACTAATATTTCTCTCTTTTTTTGCGCTAAATATGTGTACTACCTAGTAGAAAATAAAGAATTAATGTATGCGATGTTTATAAAAATTAGTTATCTTTGTGTATATTATAGTTTATAATAAATTGAATCTGAATTTAATATCCTTAATATCGTTAATAGATTGATGATTTTTTTTCAAGTCTACAGTCTACTAACTATTTTTTATCTATTCTATATATTTAATTTTAATTAATTTAATTTAATTTAACAGACTGATAACATTTGACTTCTCAATTTCTCCTTTTTATTATTAAGAACCTAAATTCATCCATATGAGTATGACCCATTATTACCCATATACACTTTCATTTTAATACAGTACACTTCTGTTTTGAGTTTGAATTGTCAAATTAATTTTTAATTACAAATTATTTATTTATAGTTCGTAAAAAAATGTAGATCCGTTTTCTATGTGACCATTCTCTGCTCTACTACTAGTACAATTTAAAAGTGTTTTAAAATAAAAACATGCAAGACGAGTTTTGTTAAATGCACGTTTTGCAAGAAAAAGATGAATCTGGAACTTAAATTATATCCCCATGTCTTTGAAAAGATTTTGAGCTATCGTACATTTTTTACTTGGTAGGGAGCTATCTATTTATTTGTGTATGTAGATTATACTCTACTAAACAATGGCATCTTACTGCTGCAGATTACTCAACTTCAAAACTTCCCATAATCCCTCCTCCCTGCCGCTTTCTCTAAAGCTCACTGTCCGATCATTCTCTGCCTTCATGTCACCGCCTTCCACCGCAATTGTTTACTATCAAGAAGGTCCTCCTGATTCTGTCACCAAGTAATCTCTCTCTCTCTCTCTCTCTCTCTCTCTCTCATTGTGTAATGTAACATACTAACAGTGGTGAAATTTGTTTACTATTATTAATCTTTTTGGTTATTTATGTAATGGTGTGATCAGCTATAGTTGTATATTTGGTGATGCAGAATGGTAAAGCTACCTCCTGTTGAAATTAAGGAGAATGAAGTTTGTGTTAAAATGCTGGCTGCTCCTATCAATCCTTCTGATATCAACAGAATTCAAGGTTCATTTCCCACCTAATCTCTGATTTTACTTTATCACTTTGCTTCTTGGGGAGGCTACTTCGGGTTCACATTTGCGTTCTTAAATGTCAATTACATGTTCTAATACAAAATGAAATTCGGTGAAATTTAATATATAACCTTAAATTATAAAAATTGTATAATCAAGTTATTTGGGTCATATTCGGGTTCGTTGAGTCACAGACGTGTCATTTTGGGGTTTCGTTCTTTCTAGGGTGTCCCAATTACATCTTTATATGTGTCGTTTCTGCTTCAAATGCGTAAATGGAAGGAAAATGATCATTGTCCCCTAGTGTGCAAATTATAGGTACTTAGCCAAGGGCGGATTCATGCCGAAACAAAATTTAGCGGTTTTTTAATCAAAGTTTTAAGATATAAATCTATATATTATATAAATTGCCCCGCTAAAAGAGGTTGAGTGCCACTTTAATGCTAATAATATTTCATAATTTCAATTGTAATTAATTTCATTTATAGTTATATAATCATAAGTTGGAGATTAAATGATTAAAACACTAATTTTGAGCAGTTAAATCTAAAAAAATCAAAAAATATAGTAAAAACAATTTAAAAAAAATGTTTGAATTGGGATCACCCACTCATAACTACTACAGTATCACTTAAGTACATGGTGCGCCCCCAGAGAGTTCACACACTCTGAATCCGCCTATGTACTTGGCAGTCTTTTACTTTTATTTAACAAGAACATTGCCCTAAAATATGAGGGGCAGCGGTGTTACAGATTCTATGATAATTTGTGTATGAATGCCTGATTCAATGTGTTAAATGCGAGTCCAATTCTTCAGCAAATTGCAAATTTTTTCCTTTCATTATAAGATATTCTTGTCGTCTGCATAGTTTATTTTGTAAAAGTGCGGTTGGTTCAGGCAAGTTTTGTTGATTTGTACTGCAAACATAAGTACATATGTACAATCTAAAATATCCTTTGGTTTATCATTTCTTGTGGAGTCGGTACTGTAGGTGTATACCCCGTGAAGCCACAAATGCCAGCAGTTGGTGGTTATGAAGGAGTTGGAGAGGTACATTCTTTAGGATCTGCAGTAAAGGGTCTCTCTCCTGGGGATCTGGTCATTCCATGTCCACCAAGTTTTGGTACTCTTTCTCTCTCACATCCTTAACTTATTGTGTCACTTAAAGTTGATTTCCTGTTTTCTATTAAGTGCATTTCCTTTTGTTTCTTCAGTTATGTTGTACAATGAATTTTCTACACTTGTCAAAGTTTGAGATACTTGCAACAAGTTTAGGTACTCCACAAATCACAAGTCACATTTTGCCTATCATTCACAATAACAAGTCACAGCAAAACTTCATATGTGCCGATGTCCACAAATCATCTTTAAAACCTATAATCGAATGTTTCTGAGCTTCAAAAGTCCAGTGTAAATGCCTTTAATTGTTCTCTCGCCTCATTTGAGTAAAGAGAATATTTTGAACTATTACTATAGTCTGTACCACAAAAGAATACTTTAACTCCTCATTTTCAACAATATTTTTATATAAAAGAGTACCTACAAGTTGGTATTTCTCAGGTACATGGCAGACATATGTGGTAAAAGGACAGAGTGTATGGCATAAAATTGATAAGGGAACACCAGTGGAATATGCTGCCACAGTATTTATCAACCCTTTGTCAGCACTAAAAATGCTCGAGGACTTTGTGGATCTAAATCAAGGTGATTACAGTTTTGACATTATCATTATTTGTTTTGGTGTACTTCTGCTTGATAAGTTGTGCTGCTCAAACAGGGGACGCAATTGTGCAGAACGGAGCTACAAGCATGGTTGGTCAGTGCATCATTCAGCTTGCTCAAACTCGTGGTATCCGGAGCATTAATATTATAAGGGACAGGTAGGCATTGGGTTCAAATTGACTTTATTGGACAATCTTGTTTTGAAATATGCTAAATATAATTTACAAATCTAAAGGTGGAACCGTGGAAGAGAAGAGCATGAGTAAGGCAAAGGAATTAAAAAATTACTTTAAATTGTTTGATTGAGTTCTGGTTCAAATTTGTAATGGAGCAGAGAAAGTGAGAACAAATAATTAACAGATGGTCCCCATTTAGTAGTATAGGACAAGTGTCATTCCATTTTCATCTTCATTCTTTTCCGTCGAAAAGAGGGTTATTATACTTACTTTTGTCGAAGGAGAACTGTTCAGAAAGAGATACTATGATGTAGTAACATCGCCTGGAATGCTCTATGTGATAAAGTTCTTCTTAGTAATTTTTGGAGGGATGCTGTGTGTCCTCAGTCTCTTTCAGTTTAGAAAGGATGAACACAGACAATATGAATTGCTCACTGTAGCTGGCTGGTAAAGTGCATTACTATGCTCTTGCTTGAAGAATTGGCGAAGACAAACAATGTACTAAATATGTAGGAGGTTATGGTAATATTTAAGAACTAATTTTGATAAAAATTTACTGCATATGTGTACTAATTGTTTGTCCCCAGTCTACTTGCTCCTCGGCCTAGTTGGTTGTCCTGATATATAAGCATAGAGAATTTTTATATTATGTTGTTAACTAAGCATATTGGATTGTTTATGTATGAGAAGAATAGGAAGATAACTTCAGCACATTACAAAATACAGCTTAAGAACACTCACATGTGGCTTAGAACTTGATCTGGCCTATACTAATCTATGACACTTCCGAGCTTGCTGGTAGTCTTTATATCAAAATCTGTACGCATACTATTAATGAAAATTTTCCCTTTCACATCTTTTTAGTCAAGACACTCCCAATCCACAATTCAATTCTAAGTATTACATAAAATATGAAATCATGCTTATTACTGAATTACTAAATAAAACACTCTCAACTGCATTCGCTTTTATGCAGGGTTCCTTCTTAAATTGCCATCGAATTTGTAAGCTTATGGGGTAGTTGCTTTTACATACCGGTATACTTCTTTTAGCAGTATACAGGAACTTAATTACCTTGCTTACACATACTGTAAAGTGTCTGAAAACTTTAGATTCTGCAGCAAGAATTATTTCTTATATGTGAATGAAAGGAGATGAACAGTAATTAGAAAAGGTTGCTGCAGTGAGAAAGTTGGCTGTATTTTTTTTATCATGTTTTGTTTAATTTAGGGCTGGATCAGATGAAGCAAAAGAAAAACTTAAAAATCTTGGCGCAGATGAAGTGTATACAGAGAGCCAACTGGAAGTTAAAAATGTCAAGAGTCTCCTGGTATAATATATATTCCCTGTTTCTAGATTAGACGCTCCCTTGTTCTTGTCTTATACTTTACTAAGACACGGAATTATCTTTTTTTTTTTAAATTAGTAACTTATACTAGCTGTCATTAAAATGGGTTGTTTTGTTCAGTGTTGTGTCTAACTTTTTGTATCTGCGTAAGGTACTTATAAATATTATTATGTTTGTATTAGGCTAATATTCCTGAACCAGCTCTGGGGTTCAATTGTATTGGCGGGAATGCAGCTTCACTGGTTATGAAATTCTTGAGGTCAGACATGAAGTGCCAGATTCCAGTGATCTATACTTTCTTCTTGTTTGTTCTCTAAGCGTAGTTCATTGATTCAGGCAAGGGGGAACCATGGTGACATATGGTGGAATGTCTAAAAAACCAATTACCGTGTCAACATCGTCCTTCATATTTAAGGTACTGAAATCTTTTAATGACCTTTTCATGTCAGAAAACAAAAAAAAAAGACCACAACTTTATTCATGGCTCATGAAGATCATGGTTAAAAGCATCAACAAGGTTTACACTGTTCCAAAATGATCAATATTAATAACATAGTCAAGTGTGTCAATTAAAAAGTACAGCAAGAGAATCATATATTGTCCTAACTATCAAGATCCATATTTGAGTTGGGTACGCAACATTTTTTGCTTTTAATTTTCTTTGCATGAGAACAACCTATACAACTCATAGAAATTGTCAAGTTAACAGTTCTCTTGAAACCTCAAGGTGTCACGAGGAGCTTAGCAGGATCATATAGTATACCTTAACCGGAATTAGTTCTCTCATGAAGGTTTTACACACTGATGTACAAGTTTGTTATGTGAATGCTTTATACACCTGAATGTCTACAAAAATAATTAATTGTTAATGGCAGCTCATGCAGACTGACATCTTTTGACCTTCTTTTCTTGGGATTATAATGTTCATCTAATCTAATCTTTGATTACAGGAACTTTCCTTGAGGGGATTTTATTTGCAGAATTTTATGACTCCTTCTGGAGCGGAAGAGTGCAAGAGTGCAATAGATTACCTCTTAGGCCTCATGCGTGAAGGGAAAGTCACATATGAGTATGTTACATGTTTCTTTTCTTTTCCTCTGTTCCATTACACATTATGATTCACCACCTACAACAATTGTGTTGGATGTCCTTGCTCGTCTAAGGCCAGTGCTCATCGTAAAAGCCAATCTTTGGTCCTTCTGACTTTGGGCCACTCATTATCATAGTCAAAATCTCTACGCCAAAGTCACTTGAAAGAAGAGAAGGCCTATGAAATTTCCGAATGTTGATGTCGGGGATGTGAAGGCCAAAAGAGAGCCATCCACTGCCTTTTATAAAAAAACAACCTGGCTCACTCCTAATTGCACTTGTTCCCAAAAGGAATTTATTTCTTAAATTCCAATTAGTGAAAATCTGGACGAAGCAGATTCAAAGAACTACCATTATAATGCCCTTGGCATGCACAATTTTGCATGGCTCCACCTCTTTCCATATACGGATGCTCCTTAAATCCTATTATCCTCCATTGTTGTCTTTGTCTGTCATGTGAATAGTCAATGATCAAAATTGATCATCTCTTTAGGAACAACCTAGAACTGCGTTTTGACAGGTGCAATTTCTTTCCATCAACAACTTCTTGAAAACCTCATGTGTTGGGCGTGGTGCTATTTTTTGCTAAAAGCAATACCAGTAAGAAACAAAGTGCGCCATATGTTGCTTAATCTAGAGAAGGTCAAGGGTTGGACCAGGCATGACATTACTTAACCAGAAAAAAAGCATGTCTTTCATGCTTATGCCACCCGGAACCTTTGACATTGTCTCAATTGACATGTCACCTGTTCCCTCGGTAAGAATGGATCTCGTTTTAGGATCAACCATCTCGACCCTTTACACATTGTACAAGGGGATATCTAAATCTAGTAAACTACTAAAAGGAATTATTTACATAGAGAGCAATGTAATTCATGGTACGGTACATAACAATCAAGTCTGATCTGATCCACTAATACAGAACCACTGCTCTCACCCACTAGGTGACGTGCTGGGACATTGACAGCTTGAACCATAATTACATGCTACTCAACCAACTTACCCTCCCATATATATATATTTTTGCATTTTAGTCATGATATTTATAAGATCAGGTTTCGGTGGACCTTGAGTTGCTTTCTGTGCTGTACAGATTTTTTAAATTTCTGACGTATGAGTATGAGTAGATCGATCTCTTCAAAGTTCAAATAACATAGCCCAGAGGATTTTCTTTTTAATCCAAATTGCTTCAGTAGTCATAGCAAGGCATGTTGATGCAATTGGTCGTTTTTTGTAGTGCAATTTAATTCTTTCGAGTTTCTTTTTTTGTTCCTATTCTCCTTTCTCAAAAAAACTCATTTGATAATTATATCTGTGTTGACGAAAAATTCTCTATTTGTAGTATGGAATTTGCCCCATTCGAGAACTTCCATGCAGCACTGGATAAATCACTTGGAAAGCTAGGAAGCCAATTTAAACAGGTTATCAAATTCTAATAGGGATTATATTGGACTATTGGAGAGATGTTTGTCTTGAAAGATAGAGAAAGAGTGAAGCAACTGAAGGATTAAAAAACAAAAAGAGTAATAACCTGAGACTGTGAGTGTGCTGTTTTTCAATGTAATGCAGTGATATCTTCCTAAAAAAAATCATGTTTGAGAAGTTGAAATATGCTTATTTTGTTAAGATATGTCTATAGCTTTCGCTAGCTTAGTTTGGTTTAAACTTTCACTCATTGTAATTTGTAATCACTGGCAACAGATGCTAAACAAACCCCGTATTATCCAACTGATAGTTTATCAGTTGTATCAAATTTACATTCTCAGTTTCCAAAAGTTTTCTTTTAGTTCAAAATGATCAATATTGCAGTGTGAGCCATTCGGTTATATAATTGTTTGGTGAAACAATATTCATCATCCGTTGTCGTCCAGCGGTTAGGATATCTGGCTTTCACCCAGGAGACCCGGGTTCGATTCCCGGCAACGGAACTTTTTATTTTAACCGTACAATCAGCAATTTATTTGGGCAAGATAATCTCATGTCGTATTTGGTTGGGGTGAAATCTCATGTCGTATTTGGTTGGGGTGAATGAAATACAATGTAATATTTAAATTTTTTAAAAATTTTATTCTTTTATCCATTTCAAGTCTAACCATTTACATTATAATTAAACATCCACAATTTGTGATAAAATACTCCATTACTTACTAACTTCATTTTTTTTTCATAATTCTTATCATAACAATTTTATCCATCTAATTAATTTTTTAAATCTTCCCTCTAACTCCACAACATTAGTATAAAAACTTGAATGCCCGTATCATCACACATATTTTATTTTGTTTTTTGTTGGAAGGAAGTACCTTCAAATTACACATTTCAAGTTACACCTTGAAATGACAGCCTACTACCCCCGCCATCGTGTCCGAGATGAGATTTCATGTGTCATATGTATAATTAAAAAAAAGGCCCCAACAACTAGAACAAACATAAACATAAATATATAAAATAATAAAAATTAACTAGAATGGTAAAAATAAATATTTAGAATATATAAAAAAATTTTATAACGTAATTTAAATAAACTAAAAATTGAATTAAAATATTACAATACATGAATAATAAGATATAATAATTTTAAATAAAGAAATAAAAAAAATAAAAATTACTTCAAACGTAAACTTATATTAATTTATATAATAAACATCATTTAATTATAATAATATAATTTTCACATTAAATTTTTTCAATGAATTTATAAACATTAAATATAAATATAATTTAAAAAAAATCACCTTAAAATTGAATTATTTAAACAAATATAAGTAGACAAGTTATCAAGGAAAAAATTATTGAAAAATTAAATATTATTTATCTAAACTATTACAAATATTCTTGTTACCTACTTTGTTAATCAATTTGTTTTCAAAATTTTATGATTTCTAAAATTTTTAAGGTTAATGTATATTTTTAATTTTTCTTAAGATATTAATTTAAAAATATTTAAAAATTACCATTTTTAAACTTTTACTATATTTTTACATTTTTTTCCTAGGAAAGTAAAAATTGTACCAATTTATTTTTCTTGAACATTATATACACATAAAATACATATATCTATAAAAAATATCGTGCCTTCCAATTATTTTTGGGCCCGGTCCAACGCTTTAAACATCCTCACCGGTGCCCGCAATACTCTCATTATAGTATTACAATTTACAGAATCTCTTACAAAATTCAACATACAATCCAAAAAAGGAATTTGACAAGCTATACACAATTTATAAGTGCAATCACTCCAACATCTTGTCAGGGTTGAATCTTAAAGCTTCCTTCCAAATCAATTCCTTCACATCTTCTTCGCTTAGAGATGTTTGTTCAAAATCAAAGTTAAAAGGTGATTGGCAGGTTGGCTCCTCATTAATCTCATGCAGACTTAATAAAAATGGGTGATTCAGAGCTTCTTCAACTTCATCATAAAGGAGAAAAGGAAAACAAAACGATCATCAGGAAAAGCAGAACAATATTATAGTGTGAAGTCATAAAATGTTACTGAATTATAATTGCACCTACCAGTTATACGCTTGGAAGGATCAAAAACTAACATCCGCTCTGCCAGATCAATGGCTAGCTGTGATACATTAGGAAACTTCTCGGCAAAAGGTTTCTTGGGAATGTGACGGAGCTGCTTGACATATCTTCGAGCATTATCGCTCCTTAAGAATCCAAGATCCGAATCCTCCGGAGAACCCAGAAGCTGTTTTGTAATATTCATAACGATATAAAATTTCATCATCGACCATATAAGTATTAACCAAAAAAATGCAATCTTCCAAATTCATCCATAAAACATTAAAATCACAGGTTTGCAGGAGAAGGGCAAGATAATCTCACCTCAGTGATAAGCCGTAGTTGCTGAACATAGTCTTTCCCCGGAAAAAGAGGTTCCCTTTTAATTATCTCCATTAATATGCAACCAACTGACCATATGTCAATAGCTGCGGTATATTCTGAACAATTGAGTAACAATTCAGGGGCCCTGTACCATCGGGTTACAACATATTCAGTCATAAAATCTGTTTCAGAAGTGGTTCTTGCGAGCCCAAAGTCACAAATCTTTAGGTCACAATTTGAATTAAGAAGCAAGTTGCTAGGTTTCAAATCACGGTGCAGAACATTTGCAGAGTGTATGTACTTCAATCCACGTAACAACTGGTACAGGAAATACTGCAGAGACAAAAGTGAATACATTGATGCATTAACAGTTCGAGTTGATTTCTAGATAAAACCAATGTATACGATTATTTTATAAACATATCATTCTAATTGTGCTGCGTTATGTGTGCTTATATTTCAAATGAGAGACTGTCTGTATAAAATTAAAACTTCCTGGAAACGCATAACAGAACTAAGAGAGGATTTAAAAACTATGGTTTGCTAAGGATGTCTATCAGGTTACAATAAATGCCCTGAATTTGACAAGATTGTTTGTACACTATGTCACTATCCATGCAATTGTACAAAGGTTTTATAATTGCAATTAGATGCTTATAAACTTTCACAGCTCTATGGGATACTTTATCTTCAAAATAAGTGGAAAACTATAACTTAAAGTTTGGTACAGATTGGACTGAAGCCACCTCAAGGCAAGGGTATGCTACTGCTCACTGAAATTTCGTGAAGTATTACAGGTGACATAAGCTGCCTAAAAATTACAGATGAACTCTAGTTTTTTATCTTAATATATACTTTACATGCCTAACATCTTTATAATGCTCAAGTTTTAGCTATCCTCATCTAACATACCTACAGTTATTATTTACCACTATATTTGTATGTTGTTCATTTGTTTAATAAAGAAATTACATACTGGTGACTTATAGCAGGCATATAGGTACTATTGTTTGTGAAATTCCTCTTCAAAGCTATTTATAATTTTCATTAAATTTAGAATATAAACAAACTAAATATTATATTTTTATAAGAACAATTTTTATCTCCATTAAATAATTGTATCGTAGTTTTTTCAAAATTTAGTTAATTCAAGCCCACCGTCACATTGAAGTCTAGCTCCGCTGGTTATCAAAAAAAAAGTCTAGCTCCACCACGGGTACAGATTATGCTCTTATATATCTCCCACAAACCTAAGCACTACTGATTGTCATATATATCAATTCTGAAAGATGTTGTCAAGAAGTTCAGTAGTTCAGCACTCAAAACTGTGATGTGGAGTATCCTGACAGACAATATCACTATATCAGCGAATTGAGATACATATGGCGTTGGCAAGTTCGTCTTCCTGATCACTGATGCTGATAGATAACATCTTCTGACAAATTCGGTTATTATTAACACATAATGAGTAGAAAAAATACTGACACAAATCTTTTGTACAAGAATTTGATCAAGGCTTGTCAAAATTTGAAAATTGGAGTTTACTGAAAATATAAAGTGAGCATTTCCTATCCACATTTTTCATTGGGCTGGCCTGGGAGGGTCATATAAGACATGAATAATACACTCACCTAACTGTGGTTCTTTTATGAGCTTTTCTTTTAGTATCTGGAAACTTTAATTTAGTTCAACTTTTATCTCAACGTAATTCTAAGCACATTAAAGTTTTGGCAACCAGAAAAGGTCATGTCTCCCTATACTCTAATCATCATAATAACCATCTGTCACCTTTTTTCTAATTTCGTATATAATAAATTTATATGCACACCGAGTAATTACTTTTAGTGATTTGTAATATCTCCAACAACATTTAACTTCGTTAGTTTATTGTCAAAAGACGATACATATTGGTACTCCTTCCTCCAAGCGCACATACACAAATCGCAAAGCTTAAAAACACAATTGAATTAAAAGTAAGAGAAAAATCAGATAATTGCTTAATGTACTACTATGTTTTCAATCACGGGGCCTGATACTTGATAGATTTAAATATCATTGTATCTTGTTGATCCACATTTAATTCAAGTTTAAAGTAGATTCAAATTTTCTTAAGTCCTAGGTAAAGTTTACCTACTATGTTCCATTAAGTTTGGTGGAATGGAATGAAAAAAATGAGGAAGATTAGAATAGAAAGGGATGACGGAGGTGCAATTGAAGAACATTAAAACCAATCAACTGTTTAGTGTTTACAAAATTATTCATGAAGGATGCAAGTGAGAGAAAGGAATAGTTATTCACTCACAAGTTATAAAATTCAGTTAATTTTTGAACTTGTGGAAGATAATGGAGGAATAAATTAAATTAACCCATAAATATCAAATAAATATGTGCATTAACATTTAGGTCCCACCTCATTTCAATCATTTCAAACAAAAACTGAGCGCTACTTTTGTTTTTCAATAGTTTCTAGATAATCTAGAATGTCAATGTATCTCTTAGTTCTTAGATAGCCTATTGAATTATTATGTATTCCATTATCATATTAGTCAACCATAAAATTATTATTATTATTATTATTTATTAATCGTCAATCAAATCCAAATTCCAAGGTTGGTATTAGTTTACAAATTTGAGAAAGTAACATGTACTTATACCCAGTTGAGAAAGAAACGAATTATGTCACTTTACACAACCTCACTGATTCACTTGAATTTAGTAACGTACTATTTGAGGATTTACCTGAAGTTAAACTAATTTACTTTTGAGCTACTTCTTGGCTTACTGCAGGGTAGGTGGATTCCTCAACAACTAAGAAATCATTATGAACAACATTTTTGTATAGCCTCAAACTTTCCCTTACCCATCTTTTTCCAATACGGCTATATACTATGCTCGTATATTTTATTAAGATTTTAGATAAGTTCATGAAGTCTATACAATATTGTGACTTGTGAGAGTTTTAGGTAACTTCGTTAATTCATTTCATCCAATAGGTGATTCAATAGAATATAATGAATAATCTAGAGGTTTACCCCAAAAGAAAAGAGAAAAATGGGACTTCATATTGTCATATAAAATCGGTGAAATGATTTATCCCTCTGCTAGGTATTTCCAAAACTCAGCTCTAGAGGCAATTATCATTCTAGGCAAGTTATAAAGAGTAGAAAAAAAAATAAAATTAGAGTAATCCTTGCTGTTAACATACCTGACAGTGATCATCTGTCAGTGCCTGGGTAGACCGGATAATTTGATGAAGATCAGTATCCATTAACTCATACGCAATATACACATCAACAAAATTCTCTTTCTCAGGTGGTCTTATGATGTCCTTAATTTTGATGACCTACAGAACACTTTAAAATTAGAACATTATATGATAATTGAGTGAACCACATATAGACCGAAAAAAGAAAGCTTATTAAATGCGTAAGTATATCAGTTGAAGTACACCCCAATTTTAATTTGAAAGAATTATATGTGTAGAAAATGAATAGTCCCAAGTGGCAGGCTGGCAGCAGGTAAACATTGTGCACATCTAACAAGTAATTTAAAAAATATATAGATGCAATAACATGTGTGAATATAGACTATATACTTCATTGTAGCTATAATTACATTATCATGATCCATATGGCAGAGAAGTTTGATCTCGCGGAGAGTCCTTTTGGCATCAATCCTGTTTTCGAATGCATTTCCAATCTTCTTTATTGCAACCTCCTCCTTTGTTTCAGAATCTGTAGCACAGCTGTAACAAGGAATTGAATGTCGTTGTAATTTGAGTATAAATTTCTATTAAATCATTAAAAGTTTGAGTTGTATGTTATATCACTGTCTCAATTACAATTAGAGTATCATTCATACTCAAATTACCCGATTTGATAATGTTGCTTATTTACTTACATAGACCTTTTAGTTTGCTCAAAAGCAATAATAAAAAGGATCGGTAACTGGATATACGCTCGTTGTAGTATAGAGAGAAAGGTCTGAAGGCGTATATCCAGTTACCGATCCTTTTTATTATTGCTTTTGAGCAAACTAAAAGGTCTATGTAAGTAAATAAGCAACATTATCAAATCGGGTAATTTGAGTATGAATGATACTCTAATTGTAATTGAGACAGTGATATAACATACAACTCAAACTTTTAATGATTTAATAGAAATTTACTAGACGACTAGTTTGGTAAAAGCTTGTTAACTTCAGTTCACATTTATGACTAATTTCATTATTTAGAAAGTAGACTAATAATTTCTTGTATAATGTTCAAAGCTCTACGACTCTCCCTGTATAGTATTTACATCTCCAGTTGTAAGAGTTGATGTTCAAAGTAATTTACTCCAACAGCGTCATCTCTCTCTCTCTCTGGTTAAAAGTTAAAAACACATCCAGAAAATGAATTTGATAATATGAAATCAGGTACTTACATAGTAAAATCATAAAAAATTGTGCAAAGCTACAGAATACAATCCAGGGAACAAAAGTTATCATAACAGCTCCTCATTTGTAAATTCTAAATCAAACTAAAAAAACATTTGAATGTATTAGCAAAATTACCAAATAATTGAAATATTATATAATGAAAAAGAAGGGGGGTGAATAGTATAGGATTGAGGAGGGGACTGACCAGACAATGCCGTAAGCACCGCGACCAACAGGGAGAACAGGGGGAGCGTATTTAGAGGTAACCTGAAACAAATTACCAAGCACATTATAGTCTACATACTTTCCTCCATGACTTTTAACACCTTCTTTCACCATTATTCTTGATGATTGCTTCTCCATCCCCCTTCTTCTTCTACTGTATTATGTTAAGGCAAGGGTGGGTTTTGAGTTTTGGCCGTTGGGTTGTTTTAAGTGGCGGAAGAGGTTAATTAAATACTAAGACAGGGAAAGGGGGCTCACATTTTGTCCGTGTTTCTTTTTTAAATTTCAAACATTCAATTTTGAATCTTCTCCTCACCAATTTGGTCTTTTCTTCGGTCTTCTGTTTTCTATTTTCTCTTCTCCCAACTCAAACTGCACTCTTCTTTTCTTCTCGTTTTCTGTGAGCATATATACGACTAAAAAGTCTTTGGTTTTCTTCGATGTATATTTACCGTCAAAATAATCTTAATCATTAATTTATTAAAAAATTGAGATTGCAAACAAATAATTAATGGGTTTACAAGAATGTTTTAAACCTCTAGATATTATGTAAAATAGTCTTGTCTTTTGACCTGTTAAGAGTTTTCAAGTATTTGTGTTCTTAAATTCAGTGTCTTGGTTGAGGGGAGGGGTCTGTAGCAACTGTTTGCTGTTAACAGGTTGTTAACAAATAGTTTATCAGCCGTCGGATGGGGGATTAACGGGTGAGAGACATCCGGACCGCGGAAATTTTCAGCGGTTGGTCTGGACAGACCGTGTAATATCCCATACTTTCAGATATTATTTTTATAATTATTTGGATTTATTTATGTGATTTTTGGTGAATTATCTGATATTGGAATTGGTGTTTGAGTGTTTATATGTGATATTATTTGAGTATTTTAATTTTTATGTGCTCAGAATAAAATATAGATAATTACGATAATTTTCTAGTAATTTTTGGACTGTTAGATGATTTTATAATGATTTATGGATTTATTAATTATTTTCTGAATAATTACAAAACTATTTTATAAAGTCGGGAATCGTCCAACCTCAACTGTTTTTGCGTTTTTACAACCCGAAACTCTTCGGAAAACTCCTTCCTAACCTAATCTGGTAATTCCGGACATTTTTCATATTTTGACTTTTTCAATCCGGATAACGGTTTGACCCGTACGAGTCCCAGCGTAAATTTTTTGATACGCTAATCATTTTATGGACCGGTAAAACCCATATTCTCGGAAGGTGGGATAATATTACTTTATTTATGTATAAAGTATTTTATTGGAAGTCCAATTTTGATAATTATCCATATCGGGTATTAAATTGTATCGTTATATAGTCACTTAGCGGCTAAATAATCTATTTTTGGATCCGATATATAAGTGTAAATTCAATATTAAATTCCAGAATATTTCAAAAATCATGAAACTTATATTTTATTAGTATTTGAATATTTCAAGAATTTTAAAATTATTTCGAAAATTTTTCGGGTTATATTTACCCGCACGTTTGTTCGTTAAATCGTAAAATGCGGATATGACGCGCGATTTATAAATATTTTAAAAATTATGAAAATTTTATTTTATTAGTTTTTAAAAATTCCGAGAATTTTAGAAATATTTCGATTTCATAAAAATTATCGGATCGGGCCCCTATCGGGACGTCAAACCCCACAAAAATTGTATTTTCATTTTTATAAAATCGTGGGACTTTCAAATATATTATATTTTTATATTTTTGAATATTCATAATTTTTAAAAATTTTAGGTATAAATTTTATATTTATTTGATTAAATATTATTTCCCGCTAATTATTAATTTTGGGCTAATTGTTTAAATGTTGTATTAATTTTTTTTGTTAAAAGAAAAAAAGAAGAAGAAGAACAAAAAAAAAAGAAAAAAGAAGGAAAGAAACTACCCGCACCCCCCGAGTATACCCCTCCCCCATTTCTTTTATCTGTTCAACAGACTACTCCTCCCTCCTCTCTCTCTCTCTTCTCTGTTATATATTTTTAATTTTCAAAAATTCATATCTTACAAACCGTTCGTCCAAATTTCAATTGGTATATATATAAACGATCAGCGCTTCGATACCTACGCATAGGTATATATATTGCAAGGTTTTGAAAAGAAAATTTACGGGGCATATTTCCGTTATATTTCCGTTTTAATTTATTTTCGGGACATTAATAAGGAGTATGACGGTGGTGATTAGTCCACATGGCATCTCAGCGTGTATTCTATGGCTATTAATTTCGAATTTTTCTGGAGATATTTTCCGGACATCAGATTTTCTCTTCGGGGTGATCAGAATTTATTTTGGGTAACGATTCCGAAATTCCGCCTTCGTACTTTTGTATATTATAGCATGTTAGTGTTTATATATTTATTTCATAATTTTTAGAAATTGTTGGAGAAGTTACTTTTGGTCCGAGTTTTGGTTCAGGTGGCCGTGTTATTCATTTCTGGAGTGTTTATACGCGTAAATATAAATTATTGTGTTGATTGTTGTTGGTTGTGTCGATATGATATCGACTGGCAGTTCGAGAAATAGAGGAGGTGTTGTCCGATTTTCAGGAAAATATTACTTTTAGTTCTGAAGATTATTATTTTTATTATTATTCGAAAATAAATCCAAATTATTTAGTTAATGAATTTTAATTGATTATTTAATTCGAGTTAATTATTTCTTATGATTTAAAAATTCCGAAAAATAGTTCGATCTTTAAAATATTATTTTAAATTATTTTCTAGGCTCGATAATTCTTATAAAATTATTTTCGGGTGTTCGAGCCCTATTATTTAATTATTAAATGATTCGGAGACCCGTTTTCATTCCGAAAAATATTTAAAAATTCATAATAAATCAACCGTTCGTCCGTTTAATACGAAATGAACGCCTCTAGACTCAGAAAAATATTCCGCTTTCATTAAAAATACTTTCGAGACCCAAATTCTTTTGTTTCGAAAGGTCGCTTGTTTTACGAATCATTCTGAGTGGATTATTGATCAATAAACCATATTTTTGACCCGATTTCGATTCCAAAAGTGCCAAGTCAAATGTTTTGACGAACCGAGGCGTATGTGATATGAATTATGTGATACATAGATTATGTGCTTACATGCTATGTGAATTATGTGCATATGTGGGTCAAGAGTCTTGTATTTGACTGCTTTCTTTATGTGCGGGCTATCGTATGGGTAGACGATAGGATTTTGACACGCAGTTCGTCGAGTTATTATCGTTTAGGCGATTAAAGTTGTATCTTTTAATTATAGATGCGGATCATTCGAGTTGATCAGGACAAGACGTTGGATAAAGAATAAGATGGAATGGTATTGGGTAGCTGGCTTCTAGCAATCGCAGGAGCAGCATATCAGTAAAGTGTTGCAAATAAAGACGGTGATGTCTTGAGAGAGAATGTCAGAATAGATGCGATGTTACGAGTGTGACTAACTGCTAAAACCCAAAGGCAAGTATCCATATCATCACTTATTGTTCAAGTGATATTTATTTGAATCCCATTATGCAAGTATTGATTTCCTATTCTCACTTCAGCATAGATAAATGTTTTACATATCGCTGAATTATCATGCAAGTACTCTCTGCTATTCTATGTTCAGAATAGTTAAATGTTTTACTTATCAAATTACTGGATTTATAAATGTTTTGGAATTTGAGAAAGATGATTTTGTTGTGAGAATTCCTGCCCAAGTGATTGGGGGAATAAAAATATTTAGGATGTCGAAGGATTCGGCTCCTTTTTCAATAAAAAAGTTTTTAAGATTGGAATGGTTACTGGTTACAGCGTAGGTGATCGAGATATCGGTCCACCTGTAATATCTTTCAAGGCTAGTTATGCCTTTTCTGGCGCCCTATAGGTACCGTATGTCTTCGGGATACAGGTAGTACCTATATTTACGGTATGGCTGCGAGATACCGGTATTGTTTCGCGACTGATCATCGGGAACAACATGAAATGTTATTGGTTCCAATCTAAATTGATATCTAAATTTCTTTATGGTTTTGATAATCATAGAATAAATGATTTATCAACTGATTCTGTTTTGGATTAAAAGTGAATTGTGGTTTTGATTCAGTTTCTGATTTTGTGATACTTACGTTGTTGTTAAATATCAAAGGTGGTATTAGTATAGATGATTGATGTTGACTTCAGTATGGGTGTTGTGAGCATCAAAGTTCGTATTGATATCTAATTTGATATGACAATAAAATAAGTATTAATTTCAAGAGTTGGGTTTTGAGTAAAGTTTATGATTCAATCCATAATCACTGTTACTTGTTATTATTTACGATATTTCCGTAAACACTGTTTTACGAGTTTTATTCTCGTCAAGATTAAAATTATTGCTGAAGCATTTCGCTCAAAAATATCAAAATGGTTTTGAATATAATTAAGGAATCAATTCTGGGGTTCCTCAACTATAATTTTATGATTCAGCAATTATGATTTTAAATGTTCTGCTCTAATGCAGATGTCGGTTTTATATCAAAAGACCCTATATATGTCATAATGATCTTGCTGAGCATTTCTTCCGCTCATACTTGCCTATTTTTAAATTTAACCTCCAGTGAGGATTAGCTTGCGCTGTTTAGCTGCGTAATTCGAGAAAGCAAAGAAGAAGCTTTTGGAAGGTGGTTGGTCCAGGGTTTGCGGACTAGTGTAAGTTTTATTGTATAAAGTTGTTTATATTATATTATATTATAGTTGTGTATTATAGTTGGGCCTAGTATACTTCTTTTCGAAGTTATACTAGCGGGTTAGTATTGAATTGGAATTTGTTGAAAAGAGTTTTAAAAGGAAGTGAAAATTATTTATGAAATTTGGAATTCTTGTTTCTAGAACTGTAACCTTAAAAGATCTTGGATTAGTTTAGGGTCATAAATGATAAATATCTTCCGCTGGCATTTATTTATTGATTTAACAGGTTATTTTGGATTGAGGTTTCATCGTGACGACCAAATCCCTTGACCCCGGATTTCTTCTCTTAAATTTCACATTTTCATAAATTATTTGCTCGTATGTTTTGCCATAAACGTCAAAATGAAAAAAAAGAGCCTATTGATCATAGTTTACATCTTGATGATTTAAATATCAGTGAAGAACCTAAAACCCCTGTATATGTTGAAGATGATGATTTTGTAGATAGAAATGAGGAATTTATTAATTTAGATGACGATTTGGTTGATGTTGAAGATGAAAATGATGAAAATG
This sequence comes from Apium graveolens, assembly GCF_009905375.1. Classification (NCBI taxonomy): domain Eukaryota; kingdom Viridiplantae; phylum Streptophyta; class Magnoliopsida; order Apiales; family Apiaceae; genus Apium; species Apium graveolens. The sequence continues at coordinate 236,994,265 of NC_133652.1, read as the reverse complement.
AGGTTGAAAACGAGGTTGAAAATGATAGTGATAATGTTGAGGGTGAGGATGAAGATGAAGATGATAATGTAGATGATGCAAATTTGTATGAAAATGTTGATGGGGGGGGGAGTTCCATATTTGAATCAAATTTTTCAAAGTGTGGATGAGGCCGGTCAATTTTTTAGGGCTTATGCTTTATGAAATGGTTTTGCTATTAAAATTCAAGCTAGCCATCGTAATAAAGACAACGAGATATATGATCGTTTATATGTTTGTAGGCTTTATGGAAAAAGTATCGTCGCCGAGAGTAGTCAAAATAAACGGCGTAGAGAGGTTCTTCCTAAAAGCGAGTGCAAGGTGAGGATGTATGTCAATTATCAAAAGAAAAAATGTCACTGGGAGGTAACTAGCCTTGAATTGGTACACGACCACGGTCTTGTTTCCCCTAGTAAGATGAATTTGGTACAACGAGAAAGACATGTCAACATCGCGACCCATTGTTTGATTAAAACGCTTTATGGTTCGGGGGTTCGTAATTGTCAAGTGATGAATGTGATTGGTAACATTCATGGAGGTAATGATAAAGTTGGTTTCAATGTTCAACATGTTAGGAATGTGTTAAGAGACGAGAGGAAGAAAAGGTTTGAGATTAGTGACGCCCAAGCGGGGTTGGACTTGTTACATAGGTTGAATGAAGAAAGTGATTCTAAATATTTTATTAGGACCGAAGTCGATGAAGAGAATCGCTTGAAGTGTCTAGTATGGATTGATCCGAGATGTATAATGGCTTACCAAAATTTTGGCGATGTTATGGCTTTTGATACCACTTATCGGATAAATAGGTATGCAATGCCATTTGTCCCATTTACCGGAGTCAATCATCATTATCAATCGGTAATTTTCAGATTTGCATTGATGCGGGATGAACACGCATCGACTTTTGAGTGGATTCTTCATACTTGGCTTGAAGGTGTGGGGAATAATCCTCCATTGACTATAATCACGGATCAAGATCAAGCCATGGCAAGCGCTATTGCGGTTGTACTCCCGAATACTACCCATTCATTGTGTTTCTTGGCACATTAGTAAAAAATTCCCCGAGAAATTAGCTCATTATTATTCGGCTTTTCCGGAATTCAAGACGGACTTCAACCATTGCATTTATAAATCTCTCACCGAATGTGTTTTTTAGGCTAGATGGGCGTCGTTTGTGGAAAAGTATCACTTGCAAGATCATAAATGGTTAAATGGGTAATATGAGTTGAAGCGCAAGTGGATTCCTGCATATACTATAAACACATTTTTGGCGTTTAAAAATAGTACCTCGAGGAGTGAGGGGATGAATTCTTTCTTTGATAAGTATGTGAGTTCGGCAATGGGTTTGAAGGAATTCATTGAAAATGCCCAAAAAGCATTGGCAAGGCAATTCATGAGGAAAAAGGAAGAAGATTATGTCACCATTAATCTAAAACGTCCCATGAAATTGCATACCACATTGGAGTATCATGCTTTTTGTATCTACACTAAGGAAATGTTTAGAAGATTTCAAGATGAATTGGTTGAGTCTTTAAAATACTTTGTTAAAAAAGACCGACGAGCTAGTGAAGAAGGGGGGGGGAATGGGGGATGTTTATACGTACTATAGTTGTTATAGGCCCATATCCGAGCCTACGAGAAGAAATGTTTATTTTGTGGCATTCGAGAAAGCAAGCTCTTTGGGAATATGTACGTGTAGAATGCTTGAACATTCGGGGCTACCTTGAAGACACCTATTGGCGGTCTTCACTAAGAAATGGGTTTCGGAAATTCCCCCGTATTACATAAACCGGAGGTGGACAATGCATGCCAATATAGTTGATGGTGTGTTGCCTTATAATTTGGATGTTGGACAAAGTCATGAGATGACCTCAACCGATCGATTTAATAACATGACAATGTTAATCATGAGTTTTTGTCAAAGTAGCATTGCATCCAAGGAACGGTATTATTATGTCGTTGGAGTGATGAATCGAGAAATACCAATTCTCGAAAGTATGAGCGTTGATGGAATTAAATCTTACGAAAGCAATTCGCATGCTCCAAATGCAAGTGCTCATGAAGAACCAATTCTTGACCCTATTATGTCCCAAACTAAAGGGAGGAAGAAGGATGTTGGTTTCAAAAGTCCCATAGAATCAATTGGTAAAAAGGAGAAGCCGCCAAGAAAGTGCACCTATTGTCAAATGGAAGGCCATGATAAAAGAAAGTGTGCTAGTAGACTAGAAGATCTTAAAAACGCTCAAGAATTGCAATATAATTAGTAGTATAGCATTTTGTAACCGAATGTTGTAATCTTTTAATGGATTTGAATTTTAAGTGTTTACCATTGCTTTCTTTTCTGTTATGTTTTCTTGTCATATAATTTCCAATTATTGTCATGAAATTGTGTTTTATTGTGATAGGTAACATGACTAGCGAGTATAGTGGTGACAACAACTCCGATCATAGTAGTGATTCGGTTTCCCACGTTAGCAACACATTCTCGGACTCCCTACCAAGCGACTCGTGGTATGAGGACAATGACGAGGAAGATGTGGTCTCACCAAGCTTTAGTGAGATGGAAGATGCATGTGCCGAGTTGATGCCCCTTGTGGACAATGACGAGCCGCCCCATGTGGAGGAAGAGGAAACAGACTTGTACCCACCCGATGAGGAGGCTTATAGGGCCAAAAATTGGATCGAGGCATGCAATTGGATAGAGGGTACTGAACCGTGGAGATTGGTGAACTCTCCTCCAGATCCGTACTTCCTTCCGATCTTGAATTTGGGCAACAACACGCCTGATGGAAAATGGAAAAAATTCTGATGGAATGGCGGTAAAGTTTGTTAAATGTGATCTGGTTGCCGATATTGTAAACTTGAGGCCTCGTGAGGGTTGTAATATGGACCAAATGCACATTGAATATGTGAAGGGTTGGGTTTCACACCCAACGGGAGAGACAGAGAGGGAACACAACACATGTTTTGCAAGATTTCGTCTCTACGATGGCTCGAGTACCATTCCCGTTACCATTTGGAATGACTCCAACCCTTACCCGTGGAAACTTACGGAAGGGCATATCCGTGATGGTTGTGTACTTGTTCTCTACCATATTACATGCTTCGTGGATACTACTGATAAGTGGATTTTATATCCACTTGGAATGCTTTATTACAAGCTTAAATTGGTGTTTTGGACTCAAGTTGTTGGTATTTTGATGTGTTTTTGTGTTATTGCATTTCAGGTATTAGTTAAATGAAAAAAAGAGCTTTTAAAGGAAATATGATGAAAAGTGATCAGAATTGGAATCCAAGGCCATTGTCAAGTTGTAGAGAATCTCAATAGCTTCACGTGGGCAGTTGAATCGCCTAATTCTGACGAGTAGAACTCAAGTTATAGTCAAAACAAGATTCATCAGAATATTTTTCCAGTCAGTAGCTGAGCGCCCGCTCAGCAGAGCTGAGCGCCCGCTCAGGAGAGCTGAGCGGCCGCTCAGTAGAGCTGAGCGGCCGCTCAGGGCGCGGCTGGTCGCTGATTTCGCTGAAAAAGTTTTTTTTGAGTAGAATTTGACGATTTTAAGGGTCCAGGTCCACTAGGGGCGTATATATACTTAAAAAAAAGGGTTTTCATCATCCGGGAAGATTGGGATACCAAGGAGAAGACCTAGAAGCACAGAACAACTCCGAAAAAGAAGATCTTGTTTTCAACTTGTGATTCTTTGAATTAGTTGTAACTTTGGATGCTCGTTTTCGTTCTTGTTGAACCTAGATCTCGTTTATTCGTACTTTGATTATTATTTAGTTTATTAAGACCTTGTTTATACCATGCTTTCATTGGAACCCATGGTGACGATGAGTTCGATTATGGGCTAATCATTGTCATGGGATTCTAGCAGATTTACTTATGGATTTCAATAGTTAATTGTTTCGATATCTTGGTGTGTGGTGATTGATTGATATCCTAGTATTGGTTGTGCTTATTCGTCTTATGTGCGTAGCTAACATATAAGATAGCGTGTTAATCTCTATTGAAGCGACAGTGAATATAGAGGTTTAGAACTTGCCATGCTAGCATAGGTTCATGTATGTGTATGCATGACTCGTAGGTAACTCTAACCGTTTTACTTGCCCTATGTAATCAAGATAAATAACTTGTGTTTAAACCATTATATTGTCAAATTCTATAGACATATAGGGTCTCAATATAATTGGTGCCTATTCAGCTTCTATCTCTTTTGTGGATGTCTGGTAGAATGGTACTCGTGTAACGAAAGTTGGCGTTTATCAGTTTCGTGTTATCTGATTAGTGTCATCACCATCACATGCCAAGGTTAAGAATAATAAGGCTATTGAATGGAGTAGTAATGAAGTTAGAATCCCATGTTTATCATATATATTAATTTAACCTCAATTCTCTTAGTTAATGTTATTTAGTATAATCTCTAAGTTTAATAAAAACCCAATTTGTTATTTGTCTTAGCATTGAGCAATAACCATACATTATTGCATAGGTGCATAAATTGAACTTAACCTAAACCAGTCTCTGTGGGAACGAATCTGATTTATATCTTATACTACTTGCGAACGCGTATACTTGCGTGAATATTAGCGCGTGTTTTCGCCCTAACAAGTTTTTGGCGCCGCTGCCGGGGACTCGGTGTTAATTTTTAGTTTATGTGCTTGTCATCAGTGGTCGTTAAAGTTCACTGACTCGGATTCTTTTACTTTCACAGTTTATTTGTTTGTGTTCCAGGTACTCATTACAATGGGAGATCCAGCAGTACGAACGAAAGCCTTGATGGACTTTTCTCAACCCAAGATCAATGACATTCAATCTAGCATTGTCCAACCAGCTATCACAGCTAATACCTTTGAGATCAAGCCAGACATAATTCAATGGGTACAGACTTCAGTCCAGTTTGGGGGTTCTCCAACGGAAGATCCCAATACACACATTAGGGATTTCATTGAGATATGCGACACCTTCAAGTTTAACGGTGTTTCTGAAGATGCTGTGAAGCTGAGACTATTCCCATTCTCTTTGAGGGACAGGGCTAAGAGCTGGTTACACTCTTTACCAGCTGGTTCGATTACTACTTGGGAAGATCTTGCTCAGAATTTTCTTACTAAATTCTTCCCTATGGCGAAGACAGCTGCAATGAGGAACGCTATTACTCAATTTGTGCAGCAAACGGGAGAATCACTATGTGAAGCTTGGGAGCGCTACAAGGAGATGCTTAGGAAGTGTCCTCATCATGGAATTCCTGATTGGATGATCATCACTTGTTTTTATAATGGGTTGGGAGCACAGTCCAGACCCATGCTTGATGCAGCATCAGGCGGAGCATTATGTGCAAAGAGCTATGAGGAAGCTTATGATCTAATTGAACTGATGGCTGCTAATGAATATCAGTATCCAACCCAGAGATGTCCACAGGGCAAGGTAGCAGGAGTTCTTGAGGTGGATACAGATACGGCTATCACTGCTCAACTAAAGGCGTTGTCTATGAAGATCGATTCTCTGGTTAACTATGGTGTTAAGCAGATAACCAGTGTTTGTGAGCTGTGTGCAGGTCCGCATGCGACATAGCAATGCGCTATATCTAGTGACTCAGCTCAGTTTGTGAGCAACTTTCAGAGATCGCAGCAGCCAGTTCCCGCCACTTATTATCCTGACAACTGGAATCATCCTAACTTCAGCTGGAGCAACAATCAGAATGCGATGCAATAGCCATTCCAACAGTTTGCAAATAAGCTATTTAACCCTCCTGGTTTTCAGCAACAATTTACACCAACACAACAACTCCAACTTCAACAACAAACTCATGATGCGGGTCTATCTTCGAATGAAAAATCTGAATTGGAGGAGTTGAGGCTTATGTGCAAAAACCAGGCTCTTATATGCCAAAGCCAGGCTGTTTCTATCCAGAATCTGGAGAACCAAATAGGGCAAATTGCTAATGCCTTATTGAATCGACCACCAGGAACGCTTCCTAGTGATACAGAAACAAATCCAGGCAAGAGGGAAGTTGAAGAACAGGTGAACGCCATCACCTTAAGGTCTGGAAAGGTCGCAAGCCCCCAAGTTCAGCAAGACGAAGAGCCAGAAAAATCTCAAGATTCAGAAAATGCAGTTGTGGCTGAAGAAGATGTGCAGAAGGAAGTAGAGGTGGAACCAAGGAAGACTACTGTGGAACACACTCCTCCTGAGGGTAATACAGGGGAGAAACAGATTTATCCTCCACCTCCTTTTCCTAAAAGGCTGCAGAAGAAAAAGCTGGATAAGCAGTTTGAGAAGTTTCTGGAGGTGTTCAAGAAACTTCATATCAACATACCTTTCGCTGAAGCTCTTGAACAGATGCCTAACTATGCGAGGTTTATGAAAGGTATTCTCTCTCGGAAAGTGAAGCTCGATGACTTAGAGACCGTTGCTCTAACGTAGGAATGTAGTGCTGTGCTGTAACAGAAGTTGCCTCCGAAGCTTAAAGATCTTGGAAGCTTCACTATTCCTTGCACCATCGGAAACTTGTCATTCGACAAGTGTTTATGTGATTTAGGAGCTAGCATCAATCTGATGCCCTTATCTATCTTCAAGAAGCTTGGTCTGCCTGAGCCGAAACCAACATACATGTCATTGCAACTAGCTGACCGTTCCATCGCTTATCCACGAGGTATAGTGGAGGATGTCTTGGTCAAGGTGGATAAACTTTTCTTCCCTGCTGACTTTGTAATTCTTGATTTCGAGGAAGATAAGAAGATTCCCATTATCTTGGGAAGACCATTCTTGGCTACAGGCCGAACTATGATCGATGTGCAAAAAGGAGAGCTTACGATGAAGGTTCATGATCAGAAGGTCACTTTCAATGTGTTCAAGGAAATAAAATTACCCACAGCTAAAGAGGAGTGCTTTAAAGTAGAGCAAATTCAGGTTTTGAATGCACCTCTGTGGAAGAGGAAGTTGGATGTGCCATTCGATTCTCTTGGGTTAGCAGAGCTGAAAATTTCTCAGGATCATCTCGAGTCGTCTATTGAAGATGCTCCTACACTTGAGCTCAACCCACTACCAAATCACTTGAGTTATTCATTCTTAGGTGCACCCCCTGACAAGTGGTTGGGATATATCTTTGATGATGTAGAGGGTAGCCGAACGGATCCTCCAGTGCCTATAGAGGGTTCTTCTCATGTGCAGCAGGTAGTTGATAGGACTGGTGTTGGTGACGAGCAGTACAGGCGAGTAATTAGGCGTATGGAGGCCATGCACGACATTCACCGTCATTTTGCTGAAGATTTGACACACACTTTCGGTACTATTTTCCGAGACACTAGTGGCGAGGTTGATTGGCCACCTGATCCTCCACCCGACGAGGGTGAATCTCCCGCTAATTAGGTATGCCTGAAATCCTTATTATTGCCTTCAATGAGGACATTGAAAATTTTAAGTTTGGGGGTGATAATGTAAGGATTAGTAGTGTGTGTCCATATAGATTCATATAGATTCATGTTGCATGTTTAGTTGTAGTTCATTCATATTTTTGTATGATTGTTCATTTAGGACATATTTGTTTGTTTTTATGTAATTTCATATAGTTGCATTTGCATGCATATTTAGCATGATCCCTTAAGATGAACTATGATATTTGATAAGTTGATGTTGATTTCAGTGTGGTGATGACGAATAGAGGGATATTTAAGTCCTAATGAATTGATTTGCATGCCAGAAACAAATATTTTTACAAAGTCTTATAGGGTTGATTTTGATCTAGATCATGATCATACTTGTTTGTTGTTGAGATTTAATCACTTGGTTATATTTAGAATTTGTGATATTCTCGTAGTGACGTAAAAATACTGATTCTTTTTATCTGGAGAAAAACTTGGATTTCATTGCTAGTTGTTGTAAGGCTAGGTGTCAAATGGCTAGTAGTCGGCTCATATTTTTATGAGTAGTCCAGGGTTGAATGAGATGGAGCGAAACGCACTCATTCAGAAATTGTTGAAAAAAAAGAAAAAAAAAGAAAAAAAAGAGAAAAAAAAGAAAGAAAAAAAGTTTGTGTTTATGCATAATTGATCAAGAGTGATCTCTTTAATACTCGAGTTATTAAGTTTTAGGGGACTTTGTGCCTAGTGACCTAAGGCTTTTATAGTCTGGGATCCACTAACCTAACGCTCGCTACATGGGTATTATTGTATAAGTCTTTTGGGACCTCATTCATTGCACGATCAAATAAGCATCTTTGTTATGTGTTCAATAATAGTGTGAATCCTTGTATAACTCTAGTAGAAAGGAGGTGTTGTGAGTCATAATGTATAAACTTTTGATTGTTTCGATGATAGATAAGTTATGGTTATTGATCTAGTATCGAGAGTATATCTGTTAAGCATCCACACCCGCACGTTTCTAGTTTGTGAGTTGGTTTGTGGGATTTATTTGAACTCTATTTCAAGTTATTGCATTCTTAGAGGCATTGGTTTATTCACTTGGTTATGGTTATTCTGAGGGGATCGATTGCATTATCATTTAGTTGCATTCACGTAGTTGCATTCATGCATTAGGTTTATTTTGTAGTTTTGAGTCTGTTTATGCTTGAGGACAAGCATCGATTCAAGTTTGGGGGTGTGATAAGTGGATTTTATATCCACTTGGAATGCTTTATTACAAGCTTAAATTGGTGTTTTGGACTCAAGTTGTTGGTATTTTGATGTGTTTTTGTGTTATTGCCTTTCAGGTATTAGTTAAATGAAGAAAAGAGCTTTTAAATGAAATATGATGAAAAGTGATCAGAATTGGAATCCAAGGCCATTGTCAAGTTGTAGAGAATCTCAATAGCTTCGCGTGGGCAGTTGAATCGCCTAATTCTGACGAGTAGAACTCAAGTTATGGTCAAAACAAGATTCATCAGAATATTTTTCCAGTCAGTAGCTGAGCGCCCGCTCAGCAGAGCTGAGCGCCCGCTCAGAGAGCTGAGCGCCCGCTCAGGAGAGCTGAGCGGCCGCTCAGGGCGCGGCTGGTCGCTGATTTCGCTGAAAAAGCTTTTTTTTGAGTAGAATTTGACGATTTTAAGGATCCAGGTCCACTAGGGGCGTATATATACTTAAAAAAAAGGGTTTTCATCATCCGGGAAGATTGGGATACCAAGTAGAAGACCTAGAAGCACAGAACAACTCCGAAAAAGAAGATCTTGTTTTCAACTTGTGATTCTTTGAATTAGTTGTAACTTTGGATGCTCATTTTCGTTCTTGTTGAACCTAGATCTCGTTTATTCGTACTTTAATTATTATTTAGTTTATTAAGACCTTGTTTATACCATGCTTTCATTGGAACCCATGGTGACGATGAGTTCGATTATGGGCTAATCGTTGTCATGGGATTCTAGCAGATTTACTTATGGATTTCAATAGTTAATTGTTTCGATATCTTGGTGTGTGGTGATTGATTGATATCCTAGTATTGGTTGTGCTTATTCGTCTTATGTGCGTAGCTAACATATAATATAGCGTGTTAATCTCTATTGAAGCGACAGTGAATATAGAGGTTTAGAACTTGCCATGCTAGCATAGGTTCATGTATGTGTATGCATGATTCGTAGGTAACTCTAACCGTTTTACTTGCCCTATATAATCAAGATAGATAACTTGTGTTTAAACCATTATGTTGTCAAATTCTATAGACATATAGGGTCTCAATATAATTGGTGCCTATTCAGCTTCTATCTCTTTTGTGGATGTCTGGTAGAATGGTACTTGTGCAACGAAAATTAGCGTTTATCAGTTTCGTGTTATCTGATTAGTGTCATCACCATCACATGCCAAGGTTAAGAACAATAAGGTTATTGAATGGAGTAGTAATGAAGTTAGAATCCCATGTTTATCGTATATATTAATTTAACCTCAATTCTCTTAGTTAATGTTATTTAGTATAATCTCTAAGTTTAATAAAAACCCAATTTGTTATTTGTCTTAGCATTGAGCAATAACCATACATTGTTGCATAGGTGCATAAATTGAACTTAACCTAAACCAGTCTCTGTGGGAACGAATCTGATTTATATCTTATACTACTTGCGAACGCGTATACTTGCGTGAATATTAGCGCGTGTTTTCGCCCTAACAACTACGCAAGGAGTTGCTCAACACCGGTTATCCGGTGGTCTTTCTAATATACTAGGTATTTTTTGTTAGGATCAATATATTTCGTAAAATTTAGTGAATTATATTTATGGTGTAATTTTCATTCAAACCTATGTACTCGTATTATTTTCATTGAATTTGAGCGGAAAATATGTATTTCTATGAATTCAAGTATGAATATTAAGATTGAAAGTCTACCTATAAATTTAAGTTTAATAATTAAAATTTACAAGTCTAACTATACATCAGAAATTGTTATGAAATGTATTGAAAAGTTTTTTTTAACATTTGGCAAAATGTTGACTTTTGTTGACTTTTTCAGGAATTTTCAAACTAATGTAAAAATAGAAAAAAAATATTTTTTTTGAAAATCACTCATTACCATATTTTAAGACTTTTGAGAGTGGTTTTGAATTTTAGAAGTTAGTTTAGGACCAACTTCCAAAAATTAAAAAATTTCAACAGAAGGTTAGCTAGCTTACTTTGTTTTCACTATGTGTTCTGCTCTGTTTTTGTGGCAAAAAACCAAACACATGGACCGCGGAAATTTTCCGCGGTTGGGCTGGAGAAGGACCGCGGAAAATTTCCGCGGTTGGGGTCTGGATTTTTTTTCCAGCCTAAAAACAGAGCATAATCCAGCCTGCAAATTTAAATAAAAAAAACACCAAAATCAGATTCCAACCTGCATGCAACCCAACCAAATCCAAATTCACAACAAAAATCCAAATTCGCAACAATCCACCAAATTCGCAACAATCCACCAAATTCACAACAATCCACCAAAATCCAACAATAGCCACCAAATTCCAAAAAATCCACCAAATAAAATCCAACCACATATTAAATAAAATCCAACGACATACAAAATAAATTCCAACTACTTACGAAATAAAATCCAACTACATACAAAATGAAATCCAACTACATACGAAATAAAATCCAACTACATACGAAATGAAATCCAACTACATACGAAATGAAATCCAACTACATATGAAATCCAATCCAACCACATAAGTACTACGAAGCTTCGTGACGCGTATGCATACGAATCCCGGGAATCCCCCTTGCCTTCCCTAGCTGAAGCTCACTGGCTATCCGATACCTAAAGGTATCCACCTCCTCCTGCGACCAATTCGGTACCTCGGTTAAGTCATATCCTTGTGTGAAGTAGTCAATGTACTTCATCACATAAACACCGCAATCATTAGAGTTTCGTTGCTTTGGCCTGGACGGTAGAGTTAGGACCTCGGCTGAAGTAGGGTCACGCCCCTGGACTGGGTGTATCATATGCAATAGCCTCGGCAACAACCATGACTGTAATGAAATTATGATCCGAGAATGAATATAATATACAATTGGTAAGGACTATATAGAATACAGTAATAGTAGAGGAACATACCACCACTCGTATATCCTCACGATAATCCGGCTCGTCATTCATTGAATCTATGATAAGACCTTCAAATCGTCTAGTACCGAACATGAACAAAATCGAATGGACTTCTCCGACACAATATGGGATGAATATGTAGTCCTCCTCGAGAACAGAAGGACCAACAATAGTACTGGAAAAACCAGTAAAACTACGTAATGCTTTATTCCATGCCCTCTGCAATGTATCTCCACCGACCCTCGATGTTTTTCTGATTTTCTTCACATGTCCTTTCCCAAGAACCATGAAGTAGGGATCCATGAAATAATAGACGGGTTTCCTCTCCCATATACCTCCAGTGTGAATCTCCTCCTCCCGATTCCTTAGCAATCCCTGAAAATATATATGAATGCAACAAGTAAAATGAATGCAACAAGTAAAATGAATGCAACAACTAAAATGAATGCAACAACTAAAATGTATTAGACAACTAAAATGTATTAGCAACGAGTAACGAACAATACCATATAAGTGTATATGATCCTGTCATTAACCCATGTTCCCGGAGCCAGACTCTGCATAGATAATGCATGGACGTGATAGTCCTGAACACTAAGACCACTGGGAATCCTCGACGCCATCCCAAAGCCCCATCCCCAATCTGAATATATAGCATTCTTCTTTGTCATGCTTAGACTTTTAGTGATACTCCACTTCTCCTCTTTCATCCTGCGGGATGCAAGCTTCGCAGGCCTACTAGATGAGACAATAACCTGGGGTGGATGAGACACATGCTGGGATGGCTGTGTCATGTCAACGACATCCTGGGCAGGAATGGCTGGAATGTCAAAGTCATCAGCCAAAGGTGCAATGAAATCTGGTTTTATGTTCTGAAATGTGGGAGGTCTGTAGGCGGGTCCTTTGATCTTCTTCATCAACCGAGAGAATGGTGTGAGGAAGGTACCAGAAATCCTCCCAAACTCCTCCACAAACTCAGGAGGAACCCTAGCATCCAGCTGCTTCAACATATTAAGCCCGACAACCATCTACAAACAAAAACAAGCAAACATTTTTTTATTAATTCCACAAGGATATCATATCATCAAGATGAAATACGTGTGAATGCAAATTTTGTAGTGTGTGGTGTAATATGAAATATGCATATTTGTAAAACACTTACAACTTCATATCCCTCGAGGCTATCATACAACTCCCTCGTCTTGTACTGCTGCTGAGGCTGTGGATCGGGCTTCCCTATGCACATACGAGATATATCAGCATACCAAGCCATGTAATCAGCCTCCGAAGCTATGTCTACCGAGTCATCAACAAGTCCATCCAAATCTGAATAAAACCTGGCCCATTTACCAATATCAATAAACCACCGCACCAGCCAATCCTCCCCAGCAAACGTGGCATCCTTAGTCCCCCCTGTAACCAACCATATTCACCGGTGCCCGTGGAATCTGAGGACTGGAACCAAACTGTCTCGACACCCTGTCCGGATGCTGCCACTCGACCACATCATAACATACAAGGGGCACTCAACCACACCCAGTTAACTGTGCCTGTATCATCTCACTGTCCATAACATCCTCGAACCTAGCATACGGCCTCCAGACCACCTCGTCACCAGCAATACCATCAAACTCACTCCTATAGAACGGTAAGTTGTGGTGAGGACTTGACATCCTGCGCTTCTTCAAAACCCCGACATGAGTATCACTAGAATAGGCCCATCCCTCAGCAACCGGATAATCCTCCTGATCGGGAGATCGTAAAAGCATGCCAATACGAGGAAATCTCTCGTAAGACCAAACCTGTAACACCCAGACACAACAAGCAATGCTCTTGCTGCCCTTCCTTGCAGCAATCTCCAAACCTCGGTATATATGAGCTAACATAGCTGCACCCCAAGCATAAAAAAGAATCTCCCGCATATTAATCAATGGGCTCATATACCGAACATGAAAAAAAGACCGGTTGATGCTGGAGAAGAGGATACAACCCATAAGGAATATCAGATACACCTTAGTATGTACAACCGTGGCCCTCATATTGTACTTCTCAGGCTTCTCTGCACCATATCTCTCAAACAACCACCCTAACTTGATGTTATTCTGATACAAAGCCTCCTTCACCTCCTCCTCATTCAAAGGCTCAAACCATTTATTAGCAAAATACGCAGCCTTGTTCTCTATCACCCCACAAGTCAGTGCATCCCCCTGAACTGGCAACCCTAGAATAAACCCTACATCCTCCAGTGTAACAGTCATCTCCCCCTGCCTCATGAAGAAAGTGTTGGTCTTAGGTCTCCAACGCTCTACCAAAGCAGAAATCAACCGAGTGTCAGTAGCCAAGACAACAGCAGGGTCTGCAAAAATCCCAAACCCAAGCATGTGTAGCAATTCTCGCTGTGGCCTCCTTAACTTCCACAAGTGCAATGACTTGTTCCCCGAATAACTCTGCAACTCATATCTCCCTGCAGCATCCCAAACATCCTCACTAACATGATATCGATTATCCCAAATAACATTATGCGCGTTCGGACCCCGCAACATATTCCCGAAATCACCAAAATTATCCATACCTGAAAATATTGTCAACATAATTCATCAATCACCACAATAAAAACACCACGTACACAATTAAAACAATTACCACATATATAATCACCTAAATTAACCCTAATTTCATAAATTATAAATTCTTAATATAATTAGAATTTAACACTAAATTTATCAATAAATTCTATTTTTACACTAAATAATTCAAAATTAACACTAATATAATTATAAATTCAAAATTAACCCTAATTTCATAAATCATAAATTCTATTATAAATTCTTAATATAATTATAATTTCACACTATTTTTTCATTAAATTCAAATTTCACACTATTTTTTCATTAAATTCGAAATAAACTAAATTAATTCAAAAATAATTCGATTTTACCAAATTATGCAAATTCGATTTTACCAAATTATGCAAATTCTATTTTACCAAATTTATAGACGAAATTAATTCACTAATTAAATTCGATTTTAACCACTAATTCATCCTAAATATAATTCTAAATTAAATTTTCATTAACGATATCCTAAAAAACGAATTAAAGTAATTAAAATTAAATTTTAATTAAATAAATCCAAAAAAAAGAATTAAAGTAATCAAAATTAAATTTTAATTAATTAAATCCTAAAAATGAATTATACTAATCGAAATCAACACTAATTTATCCTAAAAATCTATTAAATTAATCCTAAAAAATGATTTAAATTAAACTAATCGAAATCGATTCCAAATTATGAACCCTAAAAATTCTAAAAAATCGAATTTAATCATACTATAATTCATATGAAAATTCATTACAAGAATTCATACATTAATTAATCCTAAAAATTTATATTGCATACATATAATCAGATCTACACTAAGAAAAAAGCATAAATGTATATCAAGAAAACTGTAAATAACATAAAGGAATCAATTATATACCTTAATTACGAAAAAGAAAAACTATTTTGCTGATTGTTTTGCTTTGTTGTGGGTGTTTTGCTTCTGTTTGGGGTGTTGTTGCTGCTGCTGCTGTGTCTATATACTGATGCGGCTGTGTTTTGTGTTTGTGTTTCGTTGAGAGGCAGTGTTTGACAGGGATTAGGTAAACAAAAAATGAGCCCAACCGCGGAAAGTTTCCGCGGTCCGTGTGGAAGGGTATTTTTGTAATTACACCGGACCGCTGAAATTTTCCGCGGTCCCTTTTATACAATTTCAATTCCCATCCATTAGATCCACCATCCAAAGGTCTACAACAAACGTTTGTTGTAGACCGGCCCCCCACGGTTAATTGATCCGTTCAATCAATTTTATACATTTATATGTCAATATGGCTGCGGGTAGAAGGAATTATATTCAGGAGATGGAGGATAGTTTTATCAAAATCATAATTGAAGAGGAAGATGAGGGAGGACTGATATATGCAGAAGCCATAGAAGATTTGTCAAAAATCGATGTGCGTTGTGTTGGATTTTTAAACGCAGCGGGGCGTGGAAAAACACTTTTACACATACAAAATCTAAATAAAAGCATATAAATCGTGAATAAAAATTCGAGGGATCGAATCTAACCTTTTAAAATTAATTCGGAGACAACGATCAGAGATCCTTAGCAGTTGCTCCTCAAGTGTGAAACACTCCACCGGTATCCACCAAGAAAACGACTTTTAGGAGGAGGAGGTGGAGAGAATTTGGTTTTCTGAAACTTTTGGGTTTCTGGGGTTAGAATAAAATAGGGTCTATAATAGTGTATTTATAGGCAAAATTTTCAGCTGAAATTTTCCCATAAATAATATTATTATTATCCCATTTATTATTCTCATTAATAATTAAAACACCTTCTAATTATTAATCCTTTTTCTAAACACTTTAGAAATAATTCTCTCTCTTGATTTAATTTCCAAAAATTAAATCCTTAATTAATAATATTAAGAACTTTTCTTAATTAATTTATAATCAATTAAATCTCATTTAATCAATTATTGAATTTGCCAATTAATTATTTATTTCACAAATAAATAATTATTAGCCATTATTAATTAATTCCTCCACCAATAAATCATTCTCTTTTTATGGTGTGACCCTGTAGGTTCAATATTAAGCCGGTAGTAGAAATAAATAATAATAAAACTATTTTATCATTATTTATATAAATTCTCTAATTTATTAAATATGATTAATTAATTAATCACATTTATTCTACATCGTGAGTGATGCTTCTCAACATATCGCGACTATCCGGATAATATGAATTCACTGCTTAGAATACCAAGAACCTGTCAGTGAATAGTTACCGTACAATAAACTCCTTCTACCCTACAATGTCCCGATTAAATACAAGGCATGGATCTCATGTCAAGCCTATCTAATTCAATCACTTGCTTACCATTTACTATGCGTAGTTCTATGCAAATTAGAAACTCCTTTCTAATTTCATTGACTCTGGCCAGAGATTCCTGAACTAGCATAAGTGGATCAGCCTTGAACATTCGCTTCCTTCACTAGAAGGGGTAGATCCTTTATTGATCATACACTATCTTCGTGTACAAATTCCTATACCCAGAAGAGCCCTAATAATTATCCCTGGAGACTAAGAACTAAACCAAAGCATAGTTCAGTGTACACAAGATGACTATGATGACCTAAAGTCTAAGGATACTTATACAACTATCACTAAGCGAACAACTGCTGACACGTGAGTGAACTCCATCAGTTGTTCAGCTGGGCGAGTCATGTTCGGTGAACTTATTCCATAATAAGCACCTACATACTAGCTATAGTGTCACCACACAAATGTCTATGAGAACAGACATCCTTCATAATGAAGCAATCATAGTATGTACCGATCTTTGCGGATTATTAATTACCAGTTAGTAATCCTATGACCAGGAACTATTTAAGTTTAGAGTTATCATCTTTTTAGGTCTCACTATTATGATCTCATCATAATCCATAAAAAGCTTTACTCTAAACTATGGTATATCTTATTTAAACACTTAAATAGATAAAGCCCGTAATAAAAACAAAACAAGTCTTTATTAATATCAATGAAATCAAAACAGATTACATAAAAGTTATTCCTAAATCCTAATACATGATTGGACTTAGGACATATTCCTTTCACGTTGGTGTCTGGTAGGATGTTTTTTGACGGACTCTAATATTGACTTTCAATCTTTGCAACACAAGTTGGTATCTTTACGGAGGCTTGTGCGTGATGTATATGTCAAATAATTGGAGTCAAATCAATACATCTTTCAGTTTTATCATAAGGTGGATATTACAAGGGTGATAGAGAGTAGTATTGTTGTTAGGTCACACACACTGTAGAAGGGGGCTGAATACAGTGTTTAGCACAATCAAATCGAATATAAGAACTTAAGTAATAGAAAATAGATTTTATTCAACATAATAAACTCTGTTACAATATGGAACTGTCCTCTCTCAGTGATGAACAAATTATCACGAAAGCTTCTAGAGTTACAAAGAATAATAACTTCGATAATCGTAACACTTATAGTGTAAACTCTATGCCTGTGTTTATATACTACACAGTTACAAGATAATCTTCTAATTGATATGGAATATAATTCTGCTTCCTAAAATATATCAACTAGTTATCTTTTCTTCCAAGTATTATATTCTTCATAGAATTCCTTCTTCATGCACAATTCTTTTTGTCTTATTCTCGATCTTCTTTCCTTTCAATCAGCCGTTTGCCTTATCTGAAAGTCATCTTAAGTCCTATATTATCTCCTGATAAATATCTTCTGAACCTTAAGTTCTGATAACTTAAGTTCTGATATCTTAAGTTTTGTCTTCAGTATAAGTGCTGATTTCCAGTTAAGTACTGATTTGTCCTGTTATGTAAGATCTGAAAACTAAACACAAATCATATTACACATGACATTATCAAATATATCTAACAATCTCGCCCAACTTGTAAATTAACATAATATACAAGTTCAACAGATATTTGATGATGTCAAAAACATTAAGTACAAATGCATGAGAATTTGACTAGATAACTACAACTTACAGTCCTTTCAGCTTTACCATCTTTAACTTTTGATAACCGCTTCAGTCTGTATAAACTTCAGAATTTAAGTAGTTGTAGATCTTTGACTTGGCTTCAACTTTCAATTTTTTCTGATCTCTTTGATATCAGGAGTTGTCCTGAGATAGTTCTTCAACAAACATCTCTCTGCATATTCAAGTTCATTGACCATCCTCCTTTTAGCATTTATCAATTCAGCTGTATCTTCTCCAGTTTGAAAAATAGCTGCTCTGAGATCATTTATCTTAGCTTTTCTTATCTCCTAATCTAGTCTAATCAGATATATGCCTTGTCAGACTCTAGATTGAATTCCACAGCCTTATAACCCAGAAAAGTAGTTATAATCCTAGCAGAGTTAGGCTTCATATCAACAATATCACCCTTGTGATCTCTGTACTTGGGACAGTATGTGTTGTCAGACTTTACAGAATAAAGCTTCTTCTGTCTTTGAATTTGAGACTTTAAATATCCTGCAGCACTATCTGTTAATCTGTCTTTCACTTGAAGTAGGAATATAACATGTTCCAGTTCTTCAAAATACTTCAGTGGTATAGCATTTTTCTTAATCTGGTATACCCTTCCATCTGTCATAAAATATAACAAGATATGTTCTTTCAAGAAGGTATGGTAAACCATTTGTACATATTCAAGTCGATTCAATCTTTCAGGAGTTGCTCCAACAGCTTCACCGGTAGTTTCTTCATTAGCAGCATCAGATGTTGTAGATCCTGCAGTATCAGCATCCTCTGATAAAATAGCCGTATGTGAGGCTATAGAGGCTTCAACATTTTCCTCTAAATTCTGATCTGTAACCAGGTAATGATCAACATTCAAAAGTGATGTTGTTGGTGGAGTGAGTTGAATTGGTGGAGCTTCCAAGTACAAAACCTCAGGCACAATCAGGTTATGAATATCAATTTTAGCACTTGTACCTGGTTCTTCAGTATGTACTGGATCAACTATAGGTGACATGGAAGGTGTAGGTATTTTAGCTTAAGCAGTTTCATGTTGTGCAGAAGGAAGTAATTCAATAACAACTGGTTCTGTTGAGATCAGAGATTCCTGATCCCCTTCCTTAGCTGCTTCCACTACATCTTCTGAATCTGTCTCAACTATGTCCCTATGAGCTCTCTGTTTCTTTAATTTTCTCAAAGGTGGAGACACTGTAGGAGCTTTATCATCAGAATTTAATTTTCTAAGCCTTTTGAGGGGCCTAGAACTCCCAGTTACAGTATCTTTCTGAGATGAAACCTTCTCAACTTCTATAATAACAGGTTCTGATATTGGAACCTATTCCTCAGTTGTTTTTTCAAATCAACATAATTTAATCAAAACATTCATCACAAAATAAAATTAAAAGTCGATGAAGTAAAGATTAATAAATTGCAATTCAACATGCACAGTCATATAATTTGAGAAACAAAGAACAAATCTTGCAATATAAAGACAATTTCATTGATATATCAGATGATTACATTCGATGAAATTTATCAATTACATACAAAAACTACAAGATAGTCCTATTCTATGATTTCTAACATCAACAACCTTAGTCCTAAGCTAAGAAGACCTAATGACTAATTCCTTCTGCTGCTGACGAAGAGCACTGCAAGACGGATGATCCGTTCTTGCTGACGGAGAGCTTCTCTCCTTTCCTCTTCCAACCTATCAAGATGGAGGTGATACTCCATTGATAAGAACAAGAGTTCTGTGTGAACCTCTTATGGAAGTGAGTTCCAAAGTTCGTCAGGAATGGCGGTGACATGCCACTCCTGTTGCCATTCATCACAACTCAACTCGATGTAAAAGGTTTCATAGTTTAGGAACATGTTGAAACGGACCATTTTTGTTGGTATGAATGAAAAGAGAGTGAGTTTATGAGAAAATGAAAGATATTTTGGCTGGAATGAATGGTTGGTTTAAATAGCCAATGGAATACCAAGGGACGCGAGAACTAGTTAAACTTTACAAGTAAAAAATAATGATCCCTCGACTCCCTAGACTGATGTGTAATAATAACAGTCAGCAAAAGATCTAAAGCTAGAGTTAATGGGCATGAGATATAATAATAATTACTGTGCGCATGCAGTTTTTCAAGACATACACGTTAACCACTAACCCACAATGATTATGACTGTTTTATCTCACATTAACCAATATTCTGTAAAAAATATTATCGTTCAAGTAAAGACCAAAATTAAACCAAGTAAATAAATACTGTCACGTCAGCATCAAACTTGATTATTATCAGGATTTAAAAGTCATCAGAATATGGCTCCTTAACTCGAAATGTGAATGTGTATTCCTGTAATTCTTCACACAAATACTGATATGGTTTCATCAGAACTTCCATCAGAACTTGTCCTCAGAATTTATGCAATCTGACACATAAACTGTTCATCTAAAATAACATTGATCACCATAATAATTTTCATTATTCATATGGAGTGTATGTGTGTGCATTAAGCTAAATATCAGATAAAGAGTAAAGTCTGATTCACTTCAGTACATCTTAGAAATAAGGCATAACTAAGAACTTTACTTAAAATCTGTCATTATTCTGAAGTCTACTTTAGAATGAGTTCATGCATGAGTCCACCTCAACTATTTTGTGCTCATTTTATGCATCTTTTGAAATTCTATTTTACAGTGGCTTCTCAGTGTAAGTGAGTCACGACTGCTTATCAGAATTTATGCTGTTATCAGAGTATTTCTCTAGTAATCATAGAGTGTGAAAAGTCACCAAGAAAATTTTATTTTGCTTTTCTAATGCATATTACTTAATACCAGCAATGCACTTGGGTCTTCCCTTCCACATTTTTACTGTAGATCTCAAAGGAGTACCTGATTTTTTATTTCTTTTCTTTTCTTTTTCTTTTGATAAGTGAGGCTTATCAGCACTTAGTACATTCACCAGATTTACTAACATCAGAACTTAACAAATAAGAAGCACTATTCTAGTTTTTGACTTAGTAATAAGATACAGAAAGTAAGCTTAACTAAGCTCAATATCAGAATTTGCTTGTGTTAAAAGATTTACACATAAATAATTATTTCAAACATGGGATCTTTAGTATATTAAAGATTACTAGGTCAACATCTAGCACAGTTATCCTCATTGGATTGAATAGTCACATAAATATTCATATCACTATCAAAGTTTAGAAATTCACATCAGACAACAATCAGAACTTAAGTAATTTTCAATTTAAGCACAGAATACACAAAGATAGTAATATCTGTAAATACTGATCATAAAAACTGATGTATCAGAACATAAACTAAGCAGATTTAGAGAAAGAACCTGAAACCATTCCCAGTTCATTTACCAATCTTGTAAAAGTAGCTTCACACAGTGGTTTTGTGAAGATATCTGCTAGTTGTTGATCTGTGGGAACAAAATGCAATTCCACTGTACCTTCATCCACATGTTCCCTTATGAAGTGGTACCTAATGCTGATGTGATTTGTCATTGAGTGCTGAACTGGATTACCTATCATAGCAATAGCACTCTGATTATCACAATAAATAGGGATTTTAGAAAATTCTAACCCATAATCCAGTAACTGATTCTTCATCCAAAGAATCTGTGCACAACAGCTTCCTGCAGCAATGTATTCTGCTTCTGCAGTTGATGTGGAAATTGACTTCTGTTTCTTGCTAAACCAAGAAACCAATCTGCCTCCAAGAAATTGGCAGCTTCCACTTGTGCTTTTCCTGTCAATTTTGCATCCTGCAAAATCTGCATCTGAGTAACCTATTAGCTTAAAGTCCGATTCTCTAGGATACCACAATCCCAGATCAGCTGTACCTTTTTAGGTACTTGAAAATTCTTTTCACAACTGTTAAGTGAGGTTCTCTTGGATCTGCTTGAAATCTTGCACAAAGACAGGTAGCATACATGATATCAAGTCACTTACATTTAGATAGAGTAGAGAGCCAATCATACCTCTGTAATCAATAATATCTACTGATTTACCAGTATCCTTATACAACTTAGTTGCAGTGGCCATATGAGTGGATACACTTGAACAATCCTGCATTCCAAATTTCTTCAACAAATTTCTGGTGTAGTTGACAAATAAAAGTTCCTTCTTCATTCTGCTTGACTTGAAGGCCCAGAAAATAATTAAGTTCTCCCATCATACTCATTTGATATCTTGACTGCATCAGTTTGGCAAACTTCTTACAAAGTCTGTCATTTGTAGAACCAAAAATGATATCATCAACATATATTTGCACTAAAAGTAAGTCCTTTCCATGGTTGAGGTAGAACAGTGTTTTGTCAATAGTTCCTCTGTTAAATCCACTTTCCAGAAGAAACTGAGCTAAGATCTCATACCATGCTCTTGGAGCTTCCTTAAGGCCATAAAGTGCTTTATCAAGCCTATATACATGATTGGGAAATTTGGGATCTACAAAGCCTGGAGGTTGTTCAACATATACTTCCTCTCCCAATTCTCCATTAAGAAAAGCACTTTTCACATCCATTTGAAAGATTTTAAACTTCTTATGAGCAGCATAAGCCAAAAATATTCTTATGGCTTCCAATCTAGCAACTGGTGCAAATGTTTCATCATAATCAATTCCCTCCTGTTGAAAGTATCCTTTTCCAACCAGCCTTGCTTTGTTCCTTGTAATTATGCCATCACTGTCAGTTTTTTTTCTGAACACCCATTTTGTACCAACAACTGATCTGTTCCTTGGTCTTGGCACTAGGGTCCAGACTTTATTTCTTTCAAATTCATTTAACTCTTCTTGCATTGCTTGCACCCAATCAGCATCTTGAAGAGCTTCTTCCACTTTCTTTGGTTCAGTCTGAGAAAGAAAATAATGATAAAGACATTCATTTGATGTAGCTGTTCTAATTCTGACACCTGGATCAGGATTTCCAATAATTAAGTCAGGTGTATGTGCTTTAGTCCACTTCCATGCACATGGAAGGTTTTCTCTAGAACTGGATGCTCCCCCATGATCCATGCTGTCTCCATCAACATTTCTGATGCTCCCCCTGAAATTATGCTCTCTGAGTTGGATCCTTCATTATTTGAGTTTCCAGAAATATCAGAACATGAGTTTCCAGAATTATCAGAACTTGAAGAGCCTGTTGTAGGTTCTGATGCTTCTTGAGATGTGGTTGGATCTTCAGTATGCTCCCCCTGCACAGGTGCATTTTCCTTAAGCGTAGTCACCACAGTTTCAATAACATCAGAGTTTAATCTATCAGAGTTTGCAGTATCAGGATTTACAAAATCAGAATTTAAAACTTCATTCTCGAATCTCAGCTGATCATGATCATTGAAATCTTCAAGTTCGGTAATTTTCTTATCATCAAAAGAGACATTGATAGATTCCATGACAACCCTTGTTCTTAAATTGTAGACTCTGAAGGCTTTTGTAGAAAGTGGATATCCAACAAAAATTCCTTCATTAGCTTTTAGATCAAATTTGGATAGTTGTTCGGGATGAGTCTTAAGAACAAAACACTTGCATCCAAATACATGAAAATACTTCAGATTTGGCTTCTTTTTCTTTACCATCTCATATAGTGTTTTTCCATGCTTGTTAATGAGTGTTGCATTCTGAGTAAAACAAGCAGTCTGCACAGCTTCAGCCGAAAAGTAAGTTGGCAACTTTGCTTCATCAAGCATAGTTCGTGTAGCTTCAATAAGAGTTCTATTCTTTCTTTCAACAACTCCATTTTGTTGTGGAGTTTCAGGAGCAGAAAATTACTGCTTTATTCCATGGTCTTTGCAAAACTCTTCCATGATCAAATTCTTGAACTCAGTGCCATTATCACTTCTTACGATCTTCACAGAATCTTTGACCAATTTATCCAGTTACTTGACATGATCAAACAAGATAGATGCAGTTTCACTTTTTGTGTGCAAGAAATACACCCATGTGTATCTGGTGAACTCATCCACTATGACCATAGCATATTTCTTCTTTGCAATAGACATGACATTAACTGGACCAAATAGATCAACATGTAGTAGGTGATAAGGCTCAAGAATTGATGATTCAGTCTTGCTCTTGAATGAATATTTTCTTTGTTTTGCCTTCTGACATGAATCACAAAGGTCATCAGGAGCAAATACTGATTTTGGAAATCCTCTCACAAGATCTTTCTTGACTAGTTCATTTATATTGTTGAAATTTAAATGAGAGAGTTTCTTGTGCCAATCCCAGCTTTCTTCAATTGATGCTCTACTCAATAGACAGATTGCAGAACCATTAATACTTGTTGAAAGCTTGGCTTCATAAATGTTACCATGCCTGTATCCTTTCAGAACAACTTTGCCTGTAGATTTGCTTACAACTTCACAATGTTCTTCAAAGAAATCCACATGATAACCTCTGTCACAGATTTGACTCACACTCAGCAGATTGTGTTTAAGTCCTGAGATCAGAGCTACTTTTTCAATGATGACATTCCCAAGATTGATATTGCCATATCCCAGAGTTTTTCCAATGTTTCCATCTCCATAAGAAACACCTGGGCCAACTTTCTCCACAAATTCTGATAGCAGGGCTTTATTTCCAGTCATATGTCCTGAACATCCACTGTCCAGAATTAGGATGTTCAGCCTGTTGCCCTACAATCACAAAGACCACTAATGATTAGTTTTAAGGACCCAGACTTGCTTGGATCCTTTGGCCTTTTAAATTTTGTTAACATTTACAGCGTATTTAGCATCAGAGATTATGTTAACAGTTTTCTTATCAGAATTTGCAATATCAGACTTTGTATCAGAACTTATACTAGAAGGAATAATGCTAACTTTCTTTACAGAAGGTTTTACTTGATAATAATCATAGTACAAACTATGATATTCCTTACATGTATAAATGGAATGCCATAAACTACCACAATGAAAACAAGGATTTTGTGGCTTATATCTAACAGACTGACTCTTAACTCCTGATTTTGAAGATAAGGAGTTTATATTCTTATTCTTCCTGCAAAATGAAGCCAGATGGTTAGAATTTCCATAGTTATGACATGTTTTTTTAGGAGCATTAGGAACAGGATTATAATTGTTACTTTTGTTCACACCTTCCTTTCCATTCCTATTTTTCCTAGGTGGCTTTACCTTGTTTACATTCTTAACATCTTTCAGCTTATGCTTAAGCTGCTTCTTCGTCATTAAGCATATGTTAACTTCTATTAGCTTATCCTGTTTAGGTTTGTCAGAAGTTAGTTTCTCCTTAACTTCTGATTTATCAATATCAGACTTTGCAGTTACAAACTTAACAAGATTTACCTTACTGTTCCCTTACTATAGGCTCAGTTTCTACAGTTCCCTTACTGTTCTTATCATCTCCATAACCTAAGCCCTCTTTCCAGTTTCCACTACTAAGAATATCCTGAGTTGCTTTACCAGAGTTTGTCCAAGTCCTGATAATCTCTCTTTCCTTTTCTAACTCAGTTTTTAGAGATTCATTCATTTTTAACACTTCATCCCTAACATAAAAGGCATCATCTCTATCTTTCTGAGTTTAATGGAATATGACTAACTCTTTTTCTAAATAATCATTCCTCTTTTTATAAGCAAGATTTTCAGAAGTTAATCTTTCACATGTTAAAGTTTGATCTTTATAACTAATGAACATGGTTTTAAGATATCTTCTTAACTTAGTAATATCATCAGTATGAAAGGCATAAGTAGTTTGAGGTACCTTTAAGTCAGCAGTATCAGAACTGCTATCAGCATTTTCCATCAAGGCATAGTTTTCCTCATTCTCAGAATCTGAAGCATCTGACCAACTTTTTTTCTTTGTGACAAGAGCCTTGCCTTTGTCACTTTTCCCTTTTCTGTAATCTGGAGATATATGGCCTTTCTCACCACAGCTGTAGCATTTAACATTTGAGTAATCTCCTATGTCAGACTTTCCTCCTTTGCCTTCAGATTTTCTGAAACCTTTCTTTTCAGAACTTGCACCTTTCCTGGAAAACTTCTTTCCTCTTCTGAATTTCCTGTATGCAATCTTTGTGATTCCTTTCACCATAAGAGCACACAGCTTCATCATCTCCTCATCATGATCCATCTCAGGTATACTTTCAGTTTCTGAGTCATCATCACTATCAGAACTTGATGACTCAGTATCAGACTTTGTGATGATAGTTTTTTCCTTGCCTTTTCTTGAGGCAGCTACTTTGGGTCTTTCCTCCTCAGCCACAAAGGCAACTGTTCTTGACTTTCTTCCATTCCTCTTGCTTCTTTGTTCCATCTCAAGTTCATGAGTCTTGAGCATCCCATAAATTTCATCAAGAGTTGTTTCATCAAGATTAAAGTTGTCTCTTATTATTGTGGCCTTCAAATCCCATCTTTCAGGAAGAGCTAACAGGAACTTAAGATTTGAATCTTCAATATCATACTCTTTGTCAACTAGTGACAAATCATTCAAGAGTTTGACAAATCTGTCATATAAATCAGTTAATGACTTATCAGGCTTTGAGTCAAAGTGCTCATACTCTTGAGTTAGTATTGTCTTCTTGTTCTTCTTGATTGAATCAGTTCCCCGACACCTTGTTTCCAAAGCATCCCATATCTCTTTTGCAGTCTTACACTTAATTACCCTGTTTGACATGACATTATCAATGGCACTATGCAGCAAGTGTCTTACCTTTGCATCCTTTGCAATCGATGAGATATCTTCAGCAGTGTAATCACTTTTCTCCTTTGGTACAGACTTTGCTGGCTGTCCTGTAACTTCCACAGAGAGTTTGGTTGGCATATGTGGTCCTTCATAAATCCTGTCGAGATATTCTGGATCTGTAGCTTCCAGAAACATAGCCATCTTCACTTTCCATATGGAATACTCAGAAGGTTTCAACATGGGAACTCCTGTAGTCTCATATCGACTATGAGTTACAGTTTTTGGAGGTTCTTCAGTTTTGGTGGGCTTGGTTGGAGTTCTTCTTCAGACATGATTGATTTTGGATCTTAAACTGTTTGTGTGTTAACAGAAGGCTCTGATACCACTTGTTAGGTCACACACACACTGTAGAAGGGGGTTGAATACAGTGTTTAGCACAATCAAATCGAATATAAGAACTTAAGTAACATAAAACAGATTTTATTCAACACAATAAACTCCTTTACAATATGGAACTGTCCTCTCTCAGTGATGAACAAATTATCACGAGAGCTGCTAGAGTTACAAAGAATAATAACTTCGATAATCGTAACACTTATAGTGTAAACTCTATGCCCGTATTTATATACTACACAGTTACAAGATAATCTTCTAATTGATATGGAATATAATTCTGCTTCCTAAAATATATCAACTAGTTATCTTTTCTTCCAAGTATTTTATTCTTCATAGAATTCCTTCTTCATGCACAATTCTTTCTGTCTTAGTCTCGATCTTCTTTCCTTTCAATCAGCCGCCTGCCTTATCTGAAAGTCATCTTAAGTCCTGATATTATCTCCTGATAAATATCTTCTGAACCTTAAGTTCTGATAACTTAAGTTCTGATATGTTAAGTTCTGTCTTCAGTATAAGTGCTGATTTCCAGTTAAGTACTGATTTGTCCTGTTATGTAAGATATGAAAACTAAACACAAATCATATTACACATGACATTATCAAATATATCTAACAATTGTGATATCCGGGATATTGCGTGTAATTATTTTTATCGATAAATGATTATTATATGATTATTATGTGATTTTTGGTGAATTATTTGACGATTGGTGTTGTTATGTGGATGTTGATATGTGATAAAGTATAAGTATGTTAATTTTATTATGTCCAGAATAAAATACAGATAATTAAAGTATTTTCTGGTAATTTTTGGAGTATTATCAGATTTTATATTGATTTATGAATTTATTAATTATTTTCAGAATAATTACAAAATTATTTTAGTAAGCCGGGAATCGTCCGACTTCAACCGTTTTTACGTTTTTACAACCCGAAACTCTTCTGAAAACTCCTTCCTAACCTAATCTGGTAATTCCGGACATTTTCCGTGTTTTGACTTTTTCAATCCGAATTACGGTTTGACCCGTGCGCGGCCCGACGCAAGATTTTCGATACGATAATCATTTCGGTGAATCAACAAAACCCGTATTCTCGAAAGACGGGATAATATTACATTATTTTCATATAATATAAGAAGCCCGGTTTGGATAATTATCCAATATGGGTATCAAATCAGATCATTTTTGCAGTTACTTAGTGGCTAAGTAACTAATTTATCGATCCAAAACGATCCAACACGAACCAATATTCCATAAATATAAATAGCCCTTTTATTATTTCATATTATTCTTATAACCATAATCAGTCAGTAAAATCCCGTAAAATGCAGAGAAAGCGTCGAATTCATGTCGCGTTCTTGAGAATCAAACGCACGAACGAAGGCGTTATCGAACTCCGATTCGGGTGTGCCATATATCAAATCAAAACTCTCGAAAAGTACTTTCATAATCAATTATCCGGTTTTATGCAGGAATCAAGGTATTTTCCTTATTTAATTAATTTATTTCGAATTAATTATAGATTAAATTATAGAAATTTGTTCTTGATGTTGTTGACATGATTTGATGATTCCATCGTGTAGATAATCTTTTTCTGGTCAATTTGGTATAGTATATGTCAAAAATAGAGTTCAATAACATATAGAAATTGTTGTTTGATTCTCGGGATTAAAAACTAGGGTTTATGTTCTTGAATATTTTTAATTCGAAATTGGGGATTTATATTGTGATGATTCTGGATTGAAACAAGTTGCACCAGCATATAGATCGTATGGAAACAGATTGATTGGTATGTTCGATGGTAATATTCGACCCCTGGAAGGACTTCGCCGGAAAATCAAGGCGCCGACGGCGTTCTTGATTTCTGGGACGAATTCCGGGCAACACTGGGATTTTTCACAGAAACGGATTTCAGAAAGAGGTTGGGGAGACTGTAAATAATCGATCTGCATCATTTGGAGCTCATCCGGGCTCGTTCGAAGGCTGCCGGGAAGCTCAGTTGCCGTTAATGGCGACTTACGGTAGCAGAGCGGCGGGTGCTCGCCGGTGAAGAAAGGAGGGGGAGAAATTTCGGTTTAACCCCCGAATTTCTTCCCCATTTACAAAATTAACCCTGCATTTTTAGATTTTACAGTTATACCCCCATAGCTTTAAAAATATACGCTTTAAACCTCTTAATTTTAATTATTTTAATTTATTTAATTTAAATTCATAAAATAGTTTTAATTATTCAGTTATTTTAAAATAAATATGATTTATTTTATTAATTAATATTAATTAGTTTTTAATTATTTGAATTAATCAATTAATTTAATATTAGTTGGTTAATTAATTTAATTAATTACCAATTAATTTTAATTAATTTAATTATTAGATTTAATTATTTCATTTGATTTAAAAATTCTGAAAAATAGTTTCAAGCTTTAAAATATTATTTTAAAATTATTTCAAGGCTCGATAATTATTATAAAAAAAAATTAAAGTCAGATTCGGGTGTTCAAATCCTATTATTTAATTATAAAATAATTTGGAGTCCAATTTAAATTCCAAAAAATATTTAAAAATTTGTAATAAATATCTGGAAAATCATTTTAACCCCAAATCTTCTTTGAATAATTATTTTAATTGAATATCTTACGTGCTACGTGTTATATGTGATCTGATTGATGCGTAATATGATTGTACGTGCATTGTTTGACTGTTTTATTCATAACTTTCAATCCGTACGTCGGATTTGGGTAAAACAAAGGGTAGATGAAAGCTTATGACGTCTATGTGACGATTAGAATAATGTGAGATTTGAGTATTGATAGATATTTTTGATGTCTAACAGAGTAAGCGAGGCATAGAAAAGGAAGCCAGTGATCAGTAAATAGAACTGAAGTGTAGAAAAAGAAAGCAAGTGATCGATGAATAGAAGCCATGCATAGAAAAAGAAGGAAATTGATGGAAAAGTAAAACTGTTAGATGGGTACAAGTAAAGTTAAAAATCATCGGTGATAAGGCAAGTACTTCTGAACCTTCTTCAAAATATATTACAAATATTTTTGAACTGTTTCATAACATTTCGCTATTATTCAAAATAACTCATGTTTTATATTGCAAGCGCTTTAAACTATTTAACCTTGAACCCTGATTCTTATTGATTTAAGCCATAAGCCTTATTCTTCAAAACCATTGATTGTTGAATTCCCAGATACGAGCCATACCCATGAGATACTACTCCATAAATACTTATCTACCACATATTGATTCTGATATTAAATTTCTTAACATACCAACCCTTATTCCTTGTTTAACAGAAGACCAATTCTTGGAACCCTTGAACCCTTGGTATTCTACTTTATGATTCTTTCTTTGATTGAAAGCCAATCTTTTTGAATTCCCTGTTATGCCTTCACGGTGTTATGAATCACCCTATGCTTCAAGATAAATGTTGTTTATGATTCAGCTTATTGATTTACATTGGTTATCACATTGAATTATTTTAGAATTGGATGGTTTTATAAATGTGGACCAGATTCGTGGTCATAATAGGCCAATGCGTGCCTTGGATCCAGTATATAGAGCAAAGCTGGGAGCCTTGCTCGGGGTTAGTGCGTGACTGATCAGCAGCCTAACCTTGGTTTTTACAATGAATAGTGAATATCCAATTCTAATCATTGCTTATTCAGAAATTGATTCTTCGGAATCATTTCAATTGGTGATTGTCTAACCTCAATTTTTACTATTATTACTTGTTGAGCTAGTAAGCTCACTCTTGCAAAATTTTTATGTTTTAAACATTTGAAAAGGAAAGTGTTGGTAATGAGGATTCCCTGTCCAGCGTGCGAGCTAGGATTTTCGGTTAAGTTGGATCGAGCTAGCAGGAGCTTTATATTATAGATGAGTTATGTAAGATTGTAGGTACGATATCATTAGCCATTGTAAGTTGAATTAGTTGGGATTTGGTACGATGTAATAAAAGTTAGGATTGTGGCTTGTTTTCATACTTTAACCTCTTGCGATCTGTGGTTTTGCAAAGAAGGGTCAATGCATATAATATTTTATACACAGGTTTATATATTGTGTGTGTAGTAAGCCCCGAACTTCTGACCCGGGTTTGGAGGACGTTACAGTTTTGATATCAGAGCTACAGGTTATAAGTCACTGAAACAAGCCTAGATTATCGGGAATGGATAGAGGATATGATTAGGATTAGGAAATAGAAAGATAGAATGTCGATAGGTTGAGTGCGACCAAATAGTAGGTTTTAGTGTGATCCGTGATGAGATTTAAGATCCTTATCTAGCGACGTGATTTCCAGATGGCGGTGATGGAAGATTCTTTTATCCCTGGATCATCCGATCATTCGGAGCCTTCAGTCAGAAGACTATCATTTTATTCACGCCTTGCTCGTCCACGGTCACTTCTTGTTGCAGCAATCGTACCTTTTCATGTTATTATCTCATTCCCTGATGCAAGACTATCTATTTGAGAATCCCCCCACATGCTGATTCTAGTTCTACCGAATACTCAACCGTGGGTGTATCTTTTCTGTCTACTCTACACCCTGTTCTATAACATCCGTTTAAAACTCGTCTTATCGAGCAACCGCACCCAAAAGGATGGATCCGAAAGCTACAACATATGGTGAGTACACGAGGTATTAAGAAATGTGAGAAAGAACCTAGAGTGAGGATACGTGTGTTCCGGAAGATAGCCGCTATCAGGTTATATGATACTACTAGTAAGTATGCCACCCATGATTATCTTGTGAAGTGAGCTAGATGGATTTTAAGGGAAACTGAGAAGGTTGGATATCGAGAGTCTTCTTGGAATTAATGATGATGTTATGATCAATCATGATACATATAGTAGTAATGTGATGTGAGATTAGTCAGCCTTGTTTTATAAAATAAATTTAATGATTACTAGATAGACTTGTTATACTTAGTAATCGTAAGAGGCGATGATGGGAGTGTTACCAGTATAAAAGAATAGAAGTGAAGTTACGAATAAGATAATATGCAACAGTAATTGGAATTTTTGTCAACCAATGAAAGTAAAATGGACCCAACAAGGGGTAGAGTATATACGGAAATGAATGAGCTTTTATCTGATTGTGTTCCTAGTTTGATACTTTGTAGTGGTTGAGAAGGACGACAACCAACTCATATAGTAATGACGACCAGGTGTATGATTTTAATAAATTTTAAACCAGTTTTCAAAAGAGATTTTTCTTAACAAAATTTTATTTTTTTTCCAAAAAAGTCCTTTAAACAAAACAAGTTTTAAGACTTGGTTGTCCAATTACTCCTTGAGTTTCTCAATTATTTTAAGATTCAGATTATTCAGAAGAATACTTGTTCTAGAAGTTAGTATAGTTCATTTTGAAGGCCAAGTGGATCCGTTATTACAGAAAAGATTTGATTGTTCCTAGCAGAAGAATGCGAATATTATTTGACAAGTTTAATGACAGAACCAATGTACAGAGAAACTATTCATCCAATTTATGAGACTATTAGAGTTAAAAGAATACGTCAATTTACAATAAGCCGAGTATGATCAAAGAAGATTGAGAAAATTTCCAGACTTTTCTAAAGGAAAAATGTTATGAGCAAATGAGTTGATATGTTGAATGATCAGTATCATAAGCGAAATTTGAAGTTATGATTGTAAATATCGTAAGACAGCAAATAGAGTCGAATTATAAGCATGGAAGTACGACGTTAAAGATACAAGACCCAGTACATAATCTATTCTAATGATCGATTAAGAAGGCATGGAAGAGAACTTTCTAAGGTTAATATATGACTCGGATTGGAATATATTGATCGAAAAAGCATTGAAGCTATAAATAGATGAAATGTGGATGACAACCAATGCTATCATCCTTTTCTATAATACCATTCGTTCGTATGAATCTTGAATAAAGTATGAACCTCCTTCATAATCAGCTTTATAAGGTTATTGTTGAATACCTTTCAAATTATTCCTTCTTCAAAATATTGTTTCCTAATTGGGACAAGCATTGTTATGGTGTGACAATTTCTCGAAATGACAAAGAGTTTGGTGGGACGCCACCTAATCATGTGTTGTGTGCCATACGGTATGAAAGACTGGTCATCTTGAGTACTAATATGGTTATCTCATTCTTATTCAAATTATTGTTCATTCTTTCTTATTAAATCCTGATTTGTTGATTCATAAATTTCTCCGATTGTTTCCTTATACTCTTATCCATTACCAAAAAGTTTCCAATCAGAATAAGATACACAAATTTCTTCTTGTGTAAGATCTGTTCTTTGAATATCTTAAAAGGAAGGAAAATGAACTCGTACAGCAGAGGGAGTGATGTGGGCAATTGTAAGCCAAAGAATGGTGGACATTTACGTGCAGAGAAGAATCATTATGCCGATAATGGGATTGCTGTGAGAATATTAAATCAAAGGCGGAAAATCTATATACATGATAGATTTCGAATCTGAGATTTTGGCATGAATTGGAGTAAATAGCAAACTGTATGAGGTAAATTAACTAGAGAAACACGAAAGTAAAGCTGCATGTATTAGATGAGGCAAATGATCGATTGGACAATGAAGGCGAATGAAGAAATTCTTAACAATAACCAGGTAATCAAGTAATACGTTGTGAAGATGAAGCATACCTCAATCATGTGGAAGATATGTATCATGAAAATTCAAGATCGAAGAAATGTTAGTTACGCATAAACTTTAAGTATGTTCATCAAGGGATGGTTGGGCTTTCCCACCCAAGTAAGTGAGTTGTGGTAAAATTGATGCTTGTAGCTGGGTCGACAAAGAAGGTTCAATATGGAGAGGCATAAGGGGAAATGAAGGTATGTTGGTTTGACTGCAACAATTTTTAAAATGTGAAGCTTTAAAACCAAATGATTATTTATTATTTTTCTACCAAAGAAATGCATGTAGATATAAAAGATACTATAGGTTTAGTTTATCTGCCTTTAATCACTAAGGAAGAGATAAGCAAAAATCTGTTGAAAATAGACTCTAAGATAAGATCTACCATCAGTGTAGTTCACTTAGGTGCTATAAAAATTTTGCTTAAAGCAGAATTTTAAGAAGGAATAGATTCTCCTATTAAAATGGCTTTAATAGATAATAGAATCAATGACCGAAGAGATTGTATTCTAGGTGCTGCTAGAGGTAATTTAGCATACCAAAAATTCATGTTTACTGTCCATCCTAAATTTGGTTTTAGTTTTGAAACTAAAAATATTGATCAGATATTATCTTTCATGCATGACTTTGAGAGACATAATCTGATGAATGCGGGTGATAAAGTATTTAGCTTAACTTATGTTGTTGCTTATGCTTTAACCAATAGTCATCATAGCATCGACTATAAGAAAAATGAATATATTGAATTGGACGATGTATTCTCAGAAATAGGATCTGTAGAAGAAAAGCAATTTTCAGATATCAGTCCTTTAGATAATTCTTGGGCAATTGATATTGCAAAGAATAATCCAATTCTAGGACAAAAACCTAGAATGAGTTTTAGAGGAAGAACCTTAGAGGTTGGTGAATCTTCTAATACCTCTAATAAAGAATTACTTCATAGCATGTCCAGAAGAGTTGATGATTTATGTCAGAAACTGGATCATCTGTAGTCGTTCTAAATACTAATATGCACCCGCATATTTATAAAAAAAGGAAAAATTCTAGAGTTTAAGAAATTAAATGAAGGGATAGACCTTGAACCAAAGAAGTACGTCTTCAGTGGTGTAGTAGGAAGTAATAGCCTTAACACTATTATTTCTTCAACGAATAATCTTAACCAGATTACAGGAAGATGTTTACTACGAATCTACAACTTACTGTCCTACTTTGGACTAAGAAAAGATCCCAGTGAAAAATTTTCAAAATCACCTAGTATCTTTAACATATATTCTACTTCTTTGAGAGGGGGGAGTAATGTGGAAATAGAAATTCTGAGAGACATAAAAAAAATCTTAGTAAAACAGAACGCTAATATTGAAAAATTAGAAGTTCAGTTGTCACAGCTTAGAAACACTAAGGCTGTGTTCCCGAATCTAGGGTAGAAAAGAAAAGAATAGAAAATAACCAATTTTCCTTTCTCTCCAAATCTTTCCAAAAGTGGGAAGAAGATTTTGGAGACAAAAATAAAGAAAACTTCTTCCCAAATTTGTAGCTTTCTTTTCCTTTCTTTCATAAAAGTTGTTCGGGA
This sequence comes from Apium graveolens, assembly GCF_009905375.1. Taxonomy (NCBI): domain Eukaryota; kingdom Viridiplantae; phylum Streptophyta; class Magnoliopsida; order Apiales; family Apiaceae; genus Apium; species Apium graveolens. The sequence goes on along the minus strand of NC_133652.1, from coordinate 236,958,937 downwards.
ACAAGCTGAAGAAATATATTTTTTACATTTCTTTTCTTTTCTCTCCAAAAAAAGTTTCTGGAACATAACGTAAGTGTGATAATGAAATTATTGACTGCAAGTTCAATGAAATCGTAGAATACCTTAAGAAAATCTTAGGAAGAGCATTAAGGAATTACTAGAGGATTTCGATAAAAATATTAAGCCACAAATAGGAGAAATCCCTAGGTTGCTTAAAATTCAGCATGCTAATCATGTTACAGATAACATTGAGGCAGCAGCAGTAAAGATCATTACTGAATTGAAAGCAACAATTCAAGAATGTCCTTGCAACCATGAAATCCTTGAAGCCCTCAAAGAAAGGCAGCAGAAAGGAAAAGAAATCATCACAACAGATGAAGATCCGGAGCACAAATCAAGGATCTGGAAATATAGTTATCCCAGCTATAGTGTCGGTAACGAAGAGCTAGGAATAGGAAAAAATCCTGGCAGTCTGACATGGCCATTCAGTGTTGATAAGAAATTAACATGAATTACATAAAAATAGTAGAATTTTTTTTCTGGGATAACATAGAAGAAGAAGAATTACAGGTTAATGATGACAACTATAAGGTACTCGAACAAACAATCAGGTTAATGGAGTTAGATGATAAATCTGAAGCCAACCAAGAAATAGAAGACAATAATGAATTAAAATCTTTATTTGGTTTTAATGATTACAACATTCTTAACACAATTGAAAGTTTCAGTTCTGAAGAACAGGAAGACCTTCAAGAAACAGAAGTTGATAGTTCTGAAGATGAGGAAATAGAAAACCTCTGGATGAACACTCATCAAACTTCAGCACCTCCAGAAATATGTGAAGTATGTAAAATACTATCTCCTCAAAATTCCACTGGTAGGATTAAAAGCTCTAGAAATATTTAATCTAGAAGCTACTGGTCCAGCAGAGTATAGTTTAGCCTATGTTCAAAGAATTGTTAAAGAGGAAATCTCAAAAATTTGCGATTTAACAAAGAAACAAAAGCAGTTGAAATCTTTTAGCAAACAGTGTTGTGAAAAGATTATTGAAAAACCATTTGAGTATGGATGTAGGAAATCTTCTTACAAGAAGCCCTACAGGAAGAAGTCTTATAAACATAAGACTACTTACAAGTTTATCAAGAAGAAAAAGCCTTATAAACAAGGTAAGTATTTCAAGAAAAAATCGTCCAAAATTTTTTCTAATGATAAGAAAAGGTTTTGCCCAAAAGGCAAGAAAAATTGCAGGTGTTGGATCTGTAACGAAAAAGGACATTATGCAAATGAATGCCCTAATAGGAAGAAGCATGACAGCAAGGTCCAAATACTAGAACAAGCTTATTCTTTAGGATATATTCCTATTGAAGAGCCTTATGAAGATACTCAAGAAGTATCTTCAATTGAAGAACTGGACTCTGGACCAATAGAGTCAGATTCTAATGAATCAACTTCCTCAGAATCCGATTGAAGAAGAAGAAGTGATGACCAACATTATGAAAGAGATATGTCCTAAGTCCAATCATGTATGAGGATTTATGAATAACTTTTATGTAATCTGTTTTGATTTCATTGATATTAATAAAAGGCTTGTTTTGTTTTTATTGCGGGCTCTATCTATTTAAATGTTTAAATAAGATATACCATAGTTTAGAGTAAAGCTTTTTATGGATTGTGATGAGATAATAATAATGAGACCTAAAAGATGATTACTCTAAACTTAAATAGTTCCTGGTCGTAGGATTACTAACCGGTAATTAATAATCCGCAAATATCGGTACATACTATTCTTGCTTCATTATGAATGATGTCTGTTCTCATAGACATTTGTGTGGTGACACTATAGCTAGTATGTAGGTGCTTATTATAGAATAAGTTCACTGAACATGACTCACACAGCTGAACAACTGATGGATTTCATTCACGTGTCAGCAGTTGTTCACATAGTGATAGTTGTACAAGTATCCTTAGACTTGAGGTCATCATAGTCATCTTGTGTACACTGAACTATGTTTTGGTTTAGTTCTTAGTCTCAGGGGACAATTATAAGGGCTCTATTGGGTATAGGAATTTGTACACGAAGATAGTATATGATCAATAAAGGATCTACCCCTTCCAGTGTAGGAAGAGAATGTTCAATGCTGATCCACTTATGTTAGTTCAGGAATCTCTGGCCAGTGTGAATGAAATTAGAAAGGAGTTTCTAATTTACATTAAATAGAACTAAGCATAGTGAATGGGAAAGCAAGTGATTAAATAAGATAGGCTTGACACAAGTTCCATGCCTTGTATTTAATCGTGACATTGCAGGGTAGATGGAATTAGTTATACGGTAACTACTCACTGAATAGGTTCTTGGTATTCTAAGCAGTGAATTCGTATTATCTGGATAGTCGCGATATGCTGAGAAGTATCCTTCACGATGTAGAATAAATATGATTAATTAATTAATCATATTTAATGAATTAGAGAATTTATATAAATAATGATAAAATAGTTTTATTATTATTTATTTCTACTATCGGCTTAATATTGAACCTACAGGGTCACACCATAAAAGAAAATGATTTAATGGTGGAGAAATTAATTAATAATGGCTGATAATTATTTATTTATGAAATAAATAATTAATTGGAAAATTTAATAATTGATTAAATGATATTTAATTGATTATAAATTAATTAAGAAAAAGTTCTTAATATTATTAATTAATAATTTAACTTTTGGAAATTAAATCAAGTGAGAGAATTATTTCTAAAGTATTTAGAAAAAAAGATTAATAATTAAAAGGTGTTTTAATTATTAGTGAGAATAATAAATGGCTAATAATAATAATATTTTATGCGAAAATTCTCAGCTGAAAATTTTGCCTATAAATATACTATTATAGACCCTATTTTTGCTTCAACCAAAAAGATTTACAAAACCCTAATTCTCTCCATCTCCTCCTCCTTCATTACATCGTTTTCTTGGTGGATACCGGTGGAGTGCTTCACACTTGAGGAGCAGCTGCTAAGGATCTTCGTTCATCATTTTTGGATCGCCATTAAAGACCTCCATCTTTCCATTAACGTAAAGCCTCTTAAGGTAAACATACTGAACTATGAATTAAATATTATTTTTCACATGGACTTTGCGGAGGGTTTCAGTTTTTTTTAAGATTAAATTTAATTTTTCGCTGCGTTTATGTGCTAAAAACCCTTCAATGACATCAGAGCTACTTGAGAAACGTTTTTAATTCGTTTATGTGTTTAACTGTTTTCGATATATGAGCATGTACGTGATTCGCCATGATTTGATGTTGAAATAATATGCTTATATATGTATGGTTTTGAATATATGATATTCATGTGAGTTGTATAATCATAAGATGATTATGTAATCTGTATATATATTGATATATACATGATTTATGTTTGTTCTAATTATGAAAATCATATTAGATACGGATTCTGAACTGGCTGCTGCAGATTTGCTGAAATCTGTGTCTGGTGTCCGATTTATGCAAACGAATACCCTATTCCATAGGTAAACGAGCGTCAGAACAAAACTGATAGCAAAAGCTATCAACGACTAGTCTGTAAGGCGTTTGATGTCGTTTACTACCCGTAAACAGTGATTCTTGTTTTTCTGATTTGATTCTGATTTTTCTGATTTTTGTCATATTTTCTTTTTATGATTAGATCATGGATAATATGATATGTTAAGATCAGATTATGTGTTTTAACATGCTTTTATGTGTTGTATGAGCATGGTGGATGGTTATGGCCTTTCGACCTTAGTGTAATGGTTTTGGTTTTGGTTTTAAATACGACTTGCATGTCGTCAATCTTTGTAATCATAAATCTCGAATGTAACTCGAGTTATTCTTGTAAGTTCATTAGATTAGTTTTACTTTCAATCATGTAATGTAATTGAAGACTCAAGAAGGCTATCCAATGGAGGTGATACAAAGAAGAAGACGAGGCATACAAGAAGTCTAAACAAAGAAGAAGACTTATGTAATAAGTAGTTGTATTTATTTCCATCACCATATTAGATTGACCTTGATCGTTATCATGAGCTTGATAAAGATCACATAGGATGGGGCCATAACCAAACACATTTACTTTATTGCACTTTACATTTACTTGTTTATTTAATTTTATATATGAGATATATGCCTATGTTTACCATGCGATGATAGATTTAGGTGAACTTAAATCAATATAAGGCGTGCTCTAGAAAATCTAGAATAGGAATCGTTTCTTGCCTTAACAATAAATATTATGAATACGATCATGAGATTCTTGTGTTTATGGAACACGTAATTGAATATGAATTTTCAATATTGAGAGAAAGGATGATTCTGTCAACAACAGATTTCTATCGATAAGAAAGGGTTATTAAGTGACGCCTCTTGACAATGCTCCACCCGATCTGGGAATTATCTGATTATCGATTATTGATTTGAAATATTTAATTTAATAGGAAGAATCTCTTTATAATATGATTATGATTGTAACGTAATATAATCCCTCTAAAATTAAATAATATCAAGTAGTAATTGGCCAATGACACAACGGGCTTGTGTCGGTCATAGCCTTCCAACATGGTAGAAAGTGGTTCTTATTTTTAAATCATTGTCGTTTCGTGCTACAGTCGAGGGCTTTGATTTCGAAATAAGAAATACTTGTCTATTACATAGAGATGTGTACATTGAATTAGAATCTAAAGGTCAGTACGTGCTACAGCCATGGGCCGTTGAAGACTGATTCAATTGTACGAAATGTTGGGTTAGACTTGACTTAGAATATTGAGTTTGTCGTGCCACAACCGTGACTCAATTATTCAAGAGGCTAAACTTATATTAGGGAATAACATAAGATGTAATTGACAAGAGTTGTCTGCCTATTGAACATCACATGATGTTTTGTGCCACAGCTGAGGTTGTGTGATGGAATGTAGGATCCCTATTCCCGCTAGCATTATGAATGCTTAATTTTCACTTAGGGGGTTGAAAAAATTAGATAAACTAGTGGGAGACACTTATGAATAAAGACCCGATTCATATAGTGTTTTGAAATGAAATTGAATATTTGCTAAGTGTTGTTATGTGTTTATCATTTACAGATTTACTATATTCGTCATGTCTTCTACACTATCACTCTGGAGCATATTAGATGCTCACAAGTTGACTGATCCTAATTTTGCTGTTTGTTTTCAATGTAACAAGTTGGGGCACTGGAAGAGGAACTGCAAGGTTTACCTTGCAGAATCGAAGATAAAAAAGGGTAGTAAGACTACCGCTTCTGATTCAGGCATGTTCATGATCGAAGTTAATATGTCACTAGGTCAAATTTCTACTTGGGTATTAGATATCGCCTGTGGTTCTCATATTTGCAATTCGTTGTAAGGACTAAAGGGAAGTAGGACTCTTGAAAAAGATGAGGCGATTCTACGTATGGGCAATGGAGCAAGGGTTGCGGCCATATCTGTAGGATCATTTAGTTTACATATGCCTACGGGCAAGACTATTATTTTGAATAATTGTTATTACGTTCCCTCTATTGTGAGGAATATTGTTTCTATTCCTATGTTGGATGTGGATGGTTTTTCATTTATTATTAAGAATAATGAATGTTCAATCCTTAGAGATAATGTTCTTTTTAGACGTGGCATTTTAGATAATGGTCTGTATGTATGTGACGTAGAGCATGATTTACTTCAGATTGAACAAACTAATAAAAGAAAACAAGATGATGAAAATCTGACCTATTTATGGCACTGTAGGCTAGGTCATATTAGTGAAAATAGACTGCAGACATTGCATAAGGAAGGGTTACTTGACCCCTTTGATTTTGAATCATATCCTACATGTGAGTCTTGTCTATTGGGTAAAATGACCAAATCTCCATTTAGTGGACATGGAGAGAGGGCTGCAGATTTACTAGGATTGGTACACACAGATGTATGTGGACCAATGTCTACGCAAGCCATGGGTGGATTTTCGTACTTCATTACTTTCATAGATGTTAAATCTAGATTCGGATATGTGTATTTGATGAAACACAAGTCTAAAGCTTTTGAAAAGTTAAAAAGAATATAAACATGAAGTGGAGAAACAAACCAAACACAGTATTATAACTCTTCGATCAGATCGAGGTGGTGAATACTTGAATGGAGAGTTTCTAGATTATCTCAAAGGAAATGGTATAGTCTCCTAGTGGACTCCTCCATATACTCCACAGTTAAATGGGGTATCTGAAAGGAGAAATCGAACTTTGTTAGACATGGTTCGGTCCATGATGAGCTATGCGAATCTTCCAGTATTCCTATAGGGTTATGCATTGGAAACCTCAACATATTTACTGAATAAGGTGCCTTCCAAATCTGTTCCTCAAACACCATATGAGATATGGAAAGAAAGGAAACCGAGTCTTAAACACATTAAGATTTGGGGATGTCCAGCTTATGTCAAGAAAGTTGACCCAGATAAGCTGGAATCTCGATCCGTAAAATGTAATTTTGTGGGATATCCTAAAGAGACTTTGGGGTATTATTTTTACACCGATCATCGGGTGTTTGTCTCCAGACATGCTACCTTCTTGGAAAAGGAGTTTATCCTTGAAGGAAACAGTGGGAGAAAAATTGAACTTGATGAAGTTCAAGAAGCACAAACTACTACGGATCAAGTGGAAATACCTGTTCAGACTGAACAACCTTCTGTGGAACTGCCCATTCGTAGGACAGGGAGAGTGTCTCGCCAACCTGAGAGGTATTATGGCCTTGTCATTGAGAATGACAATGAGTTGTCAATCATTGATGATGACAACCCTGTAACCTATAATGAGGCTATGAGTAGTGTTGACTTAGAGAAATGACATAGTGCCATGAAATCCGAAATGGAATCTAGTATACCAACCAAGTATGGACTCTGGTTGAGGCGCCTGAAGGTGTTAAGCCTATTGGGTGCAAGTGGGTATACAAAAGAAAGATTGGAGCAGATGGACAGGTGGAGACCTATAAGGCCAGGCTTGTGGCAAAAGGATTTAAACAAAGGCAAGGGATTGACTTTGATGAAAAAATTTCACCTGTAGCCCTGCTAAAATCAATTCAGATTTTGCTTGCGATTGCTGCTTACTACGACTATGAGATCTGGAAAATGGACGTGAAAATGACCTACCTCAATGGGGAACTTGAGGAGGAAGTTTATATGACACAGCCAGAGGGTTTTCTTTCCAAGGGAAATGAACACCTAGTGTGTAAGCTGCTGTGAACCATATATGGTTTAAGGCAAGCTTCTCGTAGATGGAACATCCGTTTTGATGAGACAATCAAAGAGTTTGGTTTTATCAAAAACATAGATGAACCATGTGTCTACAAGAAGGTTAGTGGGAGTGCGGTAACATTTCTTGTATTATATGTGGATGACATACTTCTTATAGGAAATGATATACCGATGCTACAATCAGTCAAAGTATGGCTATCAAAGAACTTCACCATGAAGGACTTGGGAGAAGCATCCTACATTCTCGGTATGAAGATCTATAGAGATAGATCTAGAAGAATGATAGGTCTTACCCAGGGTACATACATCCAGAAAGTGCTTAAAAGGTTTAGCATGGAAAACTCCAAAAGAGGTCTCATACCGATAAGCCATGGAGTGTCCCTTTCCGAAAAAATGTCACTTAAGACACCTGAGGAAAGAGAGCGTATGAGTAAGATTCCTTATGCTTCAGCAATAGGATCTATCATGTACGCGATATTGTGTACAAGGCCTGATGTTGCTTATTCAATTAGTGTGACGAGCAGATATCAGTCCAATCCAGGTGAAGACCACTGGAAAGCAGTGAAAAACATCCTTAAGTACTTGCGAAGGACTCAGGACATTTTTCTTGTTTTTGGTGGTGAATCTGAGTTGAAAATAGAGGGTTATACTGACTCTAGTTTTCAGTCAGAAAGTGATAGCAAATCCATGTCAGGGTACGTGTTTACTCTGAATGGTGGTGCAATTCAGATTCTTGAAAGAGGAGATGTCAATGTCGAGAGAGTTGACACACATAACAACGTAGCAGACCTACTCACAAAGCCACTTTCTCAGAGTCACTTTGATCGTCATAAAGACAAGATGGGTATTAGATACCAGAGTGATTGGATTTAGTACAAGTGGGAGATTGAAAGAGATATGTCCTAAGTCCAATCATGTATGAGGATTTAGGAATAACTTTTATGTATCTGTTTTGATTTCATTGATATTAATAAAAGGCTTGTTTTGTTTTTATTGCGGGCTCTATCTATTTAAATGTTTAAATAAGATATACCATAGTTTAGAGTAAAGCTTTTTATGGATTGTGATGAGATCATAATAATGAGACCTAAAAGATGATAACTCTAAACTTAAATAGTTCCTGGTCGTAGGATTACTAACTGGTAATTAATAATCCGCAAAGATCGGTACATACTATGCTTGCTTCATTATGAAGGATGTCTGTTCTCATAGACATTTGTGTGGTGACACTATACCTAGTATGTAGGTGCTTATTATAGAATAAGTTCACTGAAAATGACTCACACAACTGAACAACTGATGGATTTCACTCACGTGTCAGCAGTTATTCACATAGTGATAGTTGTACAAGTATCCTTAGACTTGAGGTCATCATAGTCATCTTGTGTCCACTGAACTATGCTTTGGTTTAGTTCTTAGTCTCAAGGGACAATTATAAGGGCTCTACTGGGTATAGAAATTTGTACACGAAGATAGTGTATGATCAATAAAGGATCTACCATTTCCAGTGTAGGAAGAGAATGTTCAATGCTGATCCACTTATGTTAGTTCAGGAATCTCTGGCTAGAGTAAATGAAATTAGAATGGAGTTTCTAATTTACATTAAATAGAACTAAGCATAGTGAATGGGAAAGCAAGTGATTAAATAAGATAGGCTTGACACAAGTTCCATGCCTTGTATTTAATCGTGACATTGCAGGGTAGAAGGAATTAATTGTACGGTAACTGCTCACTGAATAGGTTCTTGGTATTCTAAGCAGTGAATTCGTATTATCCGGATAGTCGCAATATGCTGAGAAGTATCCTTCACGATGTAGAATAAATATGATTAATTAATTAATCATATTTAATGAATTAGAGAATTTATATAAATAATGATAAAATAGTTTTATTATTATTTATTTCTACTACCGGCTTAATATTGAACCTACAGGGTCACACCATAAAAGAGAATGATTTAATGGTGGAGAAATTAATTAATAATGGCTGATAATTATTTATTTATGAAATAAATAATTAATTGGCAAATTTAATAATTGATTAAATGAGATTATAAATTAATTGAGAAAAAGTTCTTAATATTATTAATTAAGAATTTAATTTTTGGAAATTAAATCAAGTGAGAGAATTATTTCTAAAGTGTTTAGAATAAAGGATTAATAATTAAAAGGTGTTTTAATTATTAGTGAGAATAATAAAGGGTTAATAATAATAATATTTTATGGAAAAAATTTCAGCTGAAAATTTTGCCTATAATATACTATTATAGACCCTATTTTTGCCTCAACGAAAAAGATTTACAAAACCCTAATTCTCTCCATCTCCTCCTCCTTCATTACATCGTTTTCTTGGTGGATCCCGGTGGAGTGCTTCACACTTGAGGAGCAGCTGCTAAGGATCTCCGTTCATCATTTTTGGATCGCCATTAAAGACCTCCATCTTTCCATTAACGTAAAGCTTTTTAAGGTAAACATACTGAACTACGAATTAAATATTATTTTTCGCATGGATCCTGCGGAGGGTTTCGGTTTTTTTTAAGATTAAATTTACGTTTTCGCTGTATTTATGTGCTAAAAACCCTTCATATTACTAATCCAAACTCTATTTACATCTCAGGTAAATTAAAATTTACAGGATATAAACAGATTGAATTACATTGTTATGCTGATACAGGTTCCAGCCTTTGCATAACAAGTAAGCATGTTATTCCACCAGAACATTGGATTAACACAGAAAGACCTATACAAGCTAAAATTGCTAATGTGAGCACCATTACAATCGGCAAGGTATGTAAAGACCTTAATATACTGATAGCAGGTGAAATACTTCATATTCCTACTGTTTACCAACATGAAGCTGGAATAGATTTTTTAATTGGTATTAATTTTTGCCAATTATATGAACCATTCACTCAGTATACAAAAATGATTATACTAACCCTTTCAGGTCAAGAAGTATATATCAGAAAAATAACAACAGCTCGTAAAGTTGGAGTTCCAGGTTTTCTAGAATCAATGAAAAAGAGTTCTAAAACCAAAAAACCCGATGTTATTAATATCAGCACTAATAAAAATTTTCTTTTACAGAAGGGGAAGGATGTTATTAGAAGATTCAAAGAATTAAATGATTGTAAAAATTTAATTCTTGATATAAAAAAGAAGACTATAATCGAAGGATTATTAGACTCTGTCTGCTCAGAAAATCCACTGGATCCTACAAAGACCAAGAAATGGATGAAAGCAGCAAGCAAACTCAGAGATCCCAAAACTGTAATCAAGGTTCGACCTATGAAGTACAACCCACAAGATCGTAAAGAATTTGGAATACAAATTCAAGAGCTTCTGGATATAAAGATCATCATACCCAGTAAATCACCTCATATGTCTCCAGCATTTCTTGTAGAAAATGAAGCTGAAAAGAGAAGAGGGAAGAAAAGAATGATAGTCAACTATAAAGCAATTAATGAGGCTACAATAGGAGACAACCATAACCTACCAAATAAGGATGAACTTTTCACCCTTATCCGAGGTAAGAAAATGTCCAGTTCATTAGACTGTAAATCTGGTTTTTGGTAGGTATTGCTAGACGAAGGATCACAGTTACTGACAGCATTTACATGTCCCCAAGGACATTACCAATGGATCGTGGTGCCATTCAGTCTTAAACAGGCTCCTTCCATTTCTCAAAGACACATGCAGGATGCATTCAGGTCATTTGAATCATTTTGTTGCGTTTATGTTGATGATATCCTAATCTTTAGTGATAATGAACAGGATCATTTAAGGCATTTAGCAGCAGTTCTAAAGAGATGTCAACATCTTGGCATAATTTTATCCAAGAAGAAAGCACAACTTTTTAAAACAAAGATTAAATTCTTAGGATTAGAAATTGATCAAGGAACGCACTGTCCTCAAGCTCATATTCTAGAACATATTAATAAATTTCCGAACAAACTTGAAGACAAAAAACAGTTGCAAAGGTTTTTAGGTATATTAACTTATGCATCTGATTATATTCCAAAACTTACAGCCATTCGTGCACCTTTGCAGGTTAAGCTCAGGAAAGATATTCCATGGGAATGGAAAGATTCAGACACTGATTACATTTGTAAGGTAAAAAAGAATCTCAAGGGTTTTCCAAAACTCTATCATCCAAAGCCGATGACAAGCTTATCATTGAGACAGACGCTTCAGGCGAATACCGGGGAGGAGTTCTCAAAGCAGTTAATTCTGATAAAGAATTAATATGTAGATATGCTTCAGGAAGCTTTAAAGATGCTGAGCAAAATTATCATTCAAATGAAAAAGAATATTTGGCAGTCATTAGAGTCATTAACAAATTTTCTATTTATCTAACTCCGGTTAAATTTTTGGTAAGGACTGATAATAGAAACTTCACTCATTTTCTTCGTATTAAGTTACAGGGAGATAATAAGCAAGGAAGATTAGTAAGATGGCAGCAATGGTTATCTCACTACAATTTTGATGTAGAGCACATCGAAGGAGTTAAAAACTGCTCAACAGATTTTTTAACAAGAGAATTCCAGAAAGAACAGGTATGAAAAGCTAATACTGTTCATACAGGAATCCAAGGTCGCTTTTTGGCTATAAATACAGAAGGAACTGAAAAATAAATCATAAAACATTTACAAACATCTTCCTTCTTCACAAGTTTCTCTCAAAAGAAACAAATACCATTGGAGGTATAAAAACAATCTTCTTTCTTTGAAGATCCCATAAGCTAGTAGCTATGGAGAAGTTGCTTCTGGAGAAAACAATTCTTTTAAAAGAATGGTCAATTATCCAGGAAAGACTACACTTGGTGAGAGCCAAGATAGAGTTCGAAAGGAAATTCAATACTCCTCAAGAACAAAAGGTTATTTGTTCACCTTCCTCAACTCTGAGTGAAGAACAAACTAGCCCGGAGCAAACGGCTACCGGTAAAGGCTCAACAAATCCGTTGACACCTGTGGATTTGGTAAAAATCCAGACTGAGGTTTATACCTCACAACAAATAGTTACTTCATCACCATCTTCAGAAATGAACAAAGATAAGTATATTCCTGAGCAAACGGCTCCAGGTAAAGAAATAACAAATCCATTAAAGGCTGTTGCTTTGCCAGAAAGCAAGACTGAGGTTCAAACCTCCATAACGTTAGAAAAAACCTCTAATTTAAATTTGATGCCTAATAGGGGAATTCAAATCCCTACAAAGACTGAAGGTCACACTTCAGCTGTCCCGAACGGATACAAAGGCCCTAAAACCTATTATGTGGTGTTTAATGGTCCTAATGCAGGAATATACACTACATGGGAGATAGCTGAGACATCTGTAAAAGGATTCTCAGGAATCAAACATAAGAAGTACAAATCCTTTGCTGAAGCAAAAGTTGCAGCAAATATTTATACTACACAAGAATTCAAGCCACCTCTCCAGTTGATTAATTCTGTAGAAGTATTACATCCAACTTATGCGGGGGCAATAACTCACCTAAAAGAAAGTTCTAGCAAAAACTATTTTGGGAAACATCCCAAAATCTCAGCAGTTGTTAATGCAGACGGAAGAAGATACCATTGAATCTTATTTTTTAGGATTTAATTATCTTTATCAATATGGAAGAATAGCCACTGAAAAGGAATTTGTTAGTGAACATTTCTTCACCGCATACAAGAAGAATGTCAGCTACTTCAATTTCTATCCAAATGCTGATCCAGACATGGTCTATGAAGCATACCAATATGGACTATTAGTACAAGTTTATCCTGCTAATAACCTCTCGGAAATTTCTAGGTTCCCCAAGGAATTTAGAAAGGCAGTCAAGACATTTAAAAAAAACTATCTTAAAGGAAAAGAGATCGACCTCTTCATCAAAACCACTAGTACCATTATATGCTGGGAAAATGAAGAAGAATACGATTGTCCACCTAATCAACCTTTACATTATATTCAGGTTGGTCCTGCCAAAGAAAAGATCTATTCTCCAAGCCAAGTAATGGAACCTACACTGGAGAAGAATGATTTAAGAGCACTGGCTGAAAATAAGTTATTGATTTTAATCAATAAGTTATTTAGTGTTCAAAAGGAAGATAAACTAAAAGTCAATTTAGCTACAACACATGCCTTAATGACCTCTTATTCCCATAAAGGATTAAGTGAAGATGACTACAACAAAGTTGTCGCTTTCAGAAGGCAATTATTACATAAAGATGTTGTTGGATCGCATCAAGAAATCTTTTGCAAGAAAAAGCAAAAGGAAATAGGCAAATTTGGCATCCATCTCGAATGTCAAATTTGTGGTATCACCACTCCAGACAAAGAATCTGGAAAAAGAATAATGGAGGACCCCTCCACTACAGCAGAAGACAAAGGACTTTTGCCTAAAGCATGAATACTACTCAAAACAAAAGCAGGACATCGTTTTTAATAGAGCATCTTATCTTTTTGAAAAGGTAAGGAATCTACTTTATGAAAAGCAGAAGGCATCTACTTTATGGAAAGCAGATAACATCTACTTTATGAAAAATAGAAGGCATCTACTTTATGAAAAGCAGAAGGCATCTACTTTATGAAAAGCAGAAGGCATCTACTTTATGAAAAGCAGATAACATCTACTTTATGAATTATTAGAAGACGACTAGTCTTGTAATAGGATCTCTTCCTTACTCTATAAAAGGAGAGCTAAGTTTTAGGAAAGATCATCTTGTATTCTTACAACGAAGACACTTTCTTAATTCAAGAGAGAACCTGTAATGTATTGTGAGTAGTAACCCCAACGGGGTTTTAAGCTATGTATTATGTAAGGGTTTGAGAAATAAATAATATTTGCCTATTTTGACAATACTTATGAAGTGTTATGCGTCTACTTTATGAAAAGCACAAGGCATCTACTTTATGGAAAGCAGAAGGCATCTACTTTATGAAAAGCAGAAGGCATCTACTTTATGAAAAGCAGAAGGCATCTACTTTATGGAAAGCAGATAGCATCTACTTTATGAATTATTAGAAGACAACTAGTCTTGTAATAGGATCTCTTCCTTACTCTATAAAAGGAGAGCTAAGTTTTAGGAAAGATGATCTGGTATTCTTACAACGAAGACACTTTCTTAATTCAAGAGAGAACCTGTAATGTATTGTGAGTAGTAACCCCAACAGGGTTTTAAGCTATGTATTATGTAAGGGTTTGAGAAATAAATAATATTTGCCTATTTTGACAATACTTATGAAGTGTTCCGCATTTTGGTATCAGAGCCTTGTTGTTTATTTAATTCTTCAGTATCGAGGTGTGATTATATCCTGGAGGGAGTAAGTCATAGCGAAGTACCGTTTAGGTAGGTGGCCGTTGAGGGAAGAAGCAGGTGTATCCTTGGAGTAATCAACACCAGGATAACTACAGAAGTGAATGAATACTCGGATCATATTTTACAAAGACTCGGTTATGTCAAAATTATGTATTATATTATTGAACCTTACTGCAAATACAAATGCTTAGAACTCTGTATTTTTAATAAGTGTTAAATATTTTTAAATCTTCTCATTTCATTAGTAGCAATAATCATCCGTGGTTAGTAAATATATCTGGAAATGCCATGATTTCCATGAATAATCTTCAATACTTAGAACACCTTTTACAGATTTCTAGAAAGATTGTTAGTAACAAAGACAATAGGAAGATCATATTTCTTATTTGGGATCTAGAAGAATTCAAAACTGAACAAGTTCGATTCTATAATAAGTATTATATGCAAATAGAAATAGAGATATCTTCTCCTAAAATAATTCTCAGTTATGATCTTATTAAGAATCCGTAAATGAGTTTTTTAACAGAAAAACTTCCTGAGGAAACTCAAGATGAAAACAATTTGGAAATCGAGCTTTCAGAGAATGAAAAAGGTTTTCAAGCAAGCTTTTTGATAAAATAAGAAATTCTTTCTAAAATCAAAAGAAGTAGACTCGATCTAAGAAAAGAAAAAATATTTAACATTCCTATGTTAAATTGTTTTAAAAGGAAAAACCATATCTTTTATTATATCTCTACCAAAGAAATGCATGTAGATATAAAAGATACTACAGGTTTAGTTTATATGCCTTTAATCACTAAGGAAGAGATAAGCAAAAATTTGTTGAAAATAGACTCTAAGATAAGATCTACCATCAGTGTAGTTCACTTAGGTGCTATAAAAATTTTGCTTAAAGCAGAATTTCAAGAAGGAATAGATTCTCCTATTAAAATGGCTTTAATAGATAATAGAATCAATGACCGAAGAGATTGTATTTTAGGTGCTGCTAGAGGTAATTTAGCATACCAAAAATTCATGTTTACTGTCTATCCTAAATTTGGTTTTAGTTTAGAAACTAAAAATATTGATCAGATATTATCTTTCGTGCATGACTGTGAGAGACATAATCTGATGAATGCAGGTGATAAAGTATTTAGTTTAACTTATATTGTTGCTTATGCTTTAACCAATAGTCATCATAGCATCGACTATAAGAAAAATGAATATATTGAATTGGACGATGTATTCTCAGAAATAGGATCTGTAGAAGAAAATCAATTTTCAGATATCAGTCCTTTAGATAATTCTTGGGCAATTGATATTGCAAAGAATAAGCCATTTCTAGGACAAAAACCTAGAATGAGTTTTAGAGGAAGAACCTTAGAGGTTGGTGAATCTTCAAATACCTCTAATAAAGAATTACTTCATAGCATGTCCAGAAGAGTTGATGATTTATGTCTGAAACTGGATCATCTGTAGTCATTCTAAATATTAATATGCACCGCATATTTATAAAAAAAGGAAAAATTCTAGAGTTTAAGAAATTAAATGAAGGGATAGACCTTGAACCAAGGAAGTACCTCTTCAGTGGTGTAGTAGGAAGTAATAGCCTTAACACTATTGTTTCTTCAATGAATAATCTTAACCATATTACAGGAAGATGTTTACTAGGAATCTACAACTTACTGTCCTACTTCGGACTAAGTAAAGATCCCAGTGACAAATTTTCAAAATCAGCTAGTATCTTCAACAGATATTCTACTTCTTTGAGATGGGGGAGTAATGTGGAAATAGAAATTCTGAGAGACATAAAAAAAACTCTCAGTAAAACAGAACGCTAATATTGAAAAATTAGAAGTTCAGTTGTCACAGCTTAGAAACACGAAGTGTGATAATGAAGTTATTGACTGCAAGTTCAATGAAATCATAGAATACCTTAAGAAAATCTTAGGATGAGCATTAAGGAATTACTAGAGGATTTCGATAAAAATATTAAGCCACAAATAGGAGAAATCCCTAGGTTGCTTAAAATTCAGCATGCTAATCATGTTACAGATAACATTGAGGCAGCAGCAGCAAAGATCATTACTGAATTGAAAGCAACAATTCAAGAATGTCCTTGCAGCCATGAAATCCTTGAAGCCCTCAAAGAAAGGCAGCAGAAAGGAAAAGAAATCATCACAACAGATGAAGATCCAGAGCACAAATCAAGGATCTGGAAATATAGTTATCCCAGCTATAGTGTCGGTAACGAAGAGCTAGGAACAGGAAAAAATCCTGGCAGTATGACATGGCCATTCGGTGTTGATAAGAAATCAACATGAATTACATAAAAATAATAGAAAAATTCTTCTGGGATAACATAGAAGAATAAGAATTGCAGGTTAATCATGACAACTATAAGGTCCTCGAACAAGCAATCAGGTTAATGGAGTTAGATGATAAATTTAAAGCCAACCAAGAAATAGAAGACAGTAATGAATTAAAATCTTTATTTGGTTTTAATGATTACAACATTCTTAATACAATTGAAAGTTTCAGCTCTGAAGAACAGGAAGTCCTTCAAGAAACAGAAGTTGATAGTTCTGAAGATGAGGAAATTGAAAACCTCTGGATGAACACTCATCAAACTTCAGCACCTCCTTACCAAAAAGAGAATCAGGAGAAACATCAGGTACAAAGAAACCTGAAGGAAGCAGAAAAAGGAAAGGTAATTTTTATCCTTTTAATAATTCTGAGGCTAAAGGAAATTCTAATATTTTTGGTAATAATATCTTAAATATTGACGGAAAGCCAAATAGGAAAGAGCTCATAGACGCATGAGCAAAAGAAATTAGTCTTATTATTCAGACTAATAAAGACGCTTATGATGATCAAAACACAGTTTTATTATTGATCGAACATAAGACTTTAGGTGTCATTAATAATTTTATTAAAAACACCACTTGGGAACCAGTCATGAGTCCCGTTACAGCCTTTGAAAATGTATTAAATGGTATTTATACAATGTTCTTAGAAATTAATCAAGCTTCTGATAAACTGCAGGAGTTATTAAGGATAAAAGAAAAAGCAAGAACTAGGATCACTAATATGCAGCTTTGCGATATATGTTTCCTAGATCAATTTTTCTGTGATTATGAAAAATATCTATACCAATTAGATGACCAAGCGGAATATTTGAAGTATGTAAAATACTATCTTCTCAAAATTCCGCTGGTAGGATTAAAAGCTCTAGAAATATTTAATCTAGAAGCTACTGGTCCAGCAGAGTATAGTTTAGCCTATGCTCAAAGAATTGTTCAAGAGGAAATCTCAAAAATTTGCGATTTAACAAAGAAACAAAAGCAGTTGAAATCTTTTAGCAAACAGTGTTGTGAAAAGATTATTGAAAAACCATTTGAGTATGGATGTAGGAACTTCTTACAAGAAGCCCTACAGGAAGAAGTCTTATAAACATAAGACTACTTACAAGTTTATCAAGAGAAAAAGCCTTATAAACCAGGTAAGTACTTCAAGAAAAAATTGTCCAAGAAATTTTCTAATGACAAGTTAAAGTTTTGCCCAAAAGGCAAGAAAAATTGTCCAAGATCTGTTAACACACAAATAGTTTAAGATCCAAAAATAATCATGTCTGAAGAAGAAACTCCAACCAAGTCCACCAAAACTGAAGAACCTCCAAAGACTTAAATCCATAGTCGATATGAGACTGTTAGAGTTCCCATACTGAAACCATCGTAATATCCCATATGGAAGGTGAGGATGTCTATGTTTCTGGAAGCTACAGATCCAGAATATCTTGACAGAATCAATGAAGGACCTCACAAGCCAACCAAACTTGCTGTTGCGGTTGCAGGTCAACCAGCAAAGTCTGTACCAAAGGAGAAGAGTGATTACACTGCTGAAGATATCTCTTCAATTGCTAAGGATGCTAAGGTAGGACACTTGCTACATAGTGCCATTGATAATGTCATGTCAAACAGGGTAATTAACTGCAAGATTGCAAAGGAGATATGGGAAGCCTTGGAGACAAGATGCCAGGGAACTGATTCAATTAAGAAGAACATGAAGACAATACTCACTCAAGAGTATGAACACTTTGACTCAAAGTCTGATGAGTCATTAACTGGTTTATATGACAGATTTATCAAACTCTTGAATGATTTATCACTAGTTGATAAGGAATATGATCTTGAAGATTCAAATCTTAAATTCCTGTTAGCTCTTCCTGAAAGTTGGGATTTGAAGGCCACAACTATAAGAGGCAACTATAATCTTGAAGAAACAACTCTTGATGAAATTTATGGGATGCTCAAGACTCATGAACTTGAGATGGAACAAAAAAGCAAGAGGAAAGGAGGAAACTCAAGGACAGTTGCTCTTAAGGTTGAGGAGGAATGTAATAACCCCAATTTTTGGAAATTTTTGAAACCCTTATGAATAGTGTTTTTGCTGAATGAGAAAACTGTTCATGCCACGCTATGTAGGGGTTCTGTTATTGATCTTATGGGATATTATTAGTACTCTATGAAGTATATAAGTGTATGTAAAGATCGTCAGAATCCAATTCCGAACACTTTGGTTTTTCCCGGAAATCCACTAGATACGGAGAGAATTGAGTATAAGGTAACAGGATAAAAAGGATTTAAATTAAAGGATTATAGGAGAGGATCATAAAAGGAATATAATATATTGAGAAAGGTTAAGGGAACCTAAGTAATAAGATCCCGGGTATGATCCCTCAAACGATAAACGAAAACGAAAGTTAAGCGAACCGTATAACAGATCAGCGGTCATTAGGCAAACAATTAGGAAGTTAAGCAAATGGATTAGAGGAAGTGATGTCACCCAACCAATGAGAAGAGGACAAGGAAGGGAGGATGACATAGCAATGTGATGTAAGCATGACATAGGGAAGGAGGAGGTGTGGTTGGTTTATAACCACACAAATATAAGGTTATTAAGGTAATTAACCAAAAACAAAACAAAAAGCAACCAAGCTAATCCAAACAAATCAAAAAACACAAAATCATTTCATTCTCATCATCTTGCTCTCGGCTTTTCATCTTTTTCAAGGGCAAGAATTTCAAAAATCAAGTTCCAAGCATTGTTAAATCACAAGGTAATTATCTAAGCTTCCTTGTACATAGATGTGGATATGCTATAAGTTTAAGCTCCTAATTCCTTCACAATCTCTTCCAATAAATCAAGGAAGAAGATGGTGAATAGTAACCTTCAAGAAGTAACTTTAGTTTTCTTGAATTTTTATGAAAGATTAAGGTTATACAAGCAAGGATCAAGGTTCTTTTAGGCATTCAAAGCTCCTGGGTTGTGTTAGGAAGCTTCAAGGAGGTAGAAACAACTTTCACCTTTAACTTATAGTTTGAACTTTGAGTTTTGATGAGTTCATGGATGGATTAATGTATATATAGAAATATCCATGTATGTATAGCAAGATCCATGTATGTTAGATAGTTTGGTTGGATTTGTGGTGATTTTGGATATGAATCTTGGTTAATGGTTAATGAATCTTAAGTTATGGTTAGTAGATCATGTTTGCGGTTGAATAAGTTGGAAAACCTTGAGATTATGGACTGACTTTGCCTTGATATAAGTTGTGTTTGATGTATTGATGATGGTTGGGTGGTTTGTAGTGAATTGGTAAAGAATTGGAGTGGTATAAATATTGGTAATCGCGTAAACATAGCCGTCGTAACGTCCGATTTTCTTTGGACTGTTTTTGTGCATAGCATTAGGACCCGAGAACCCCCTGCTAGATTATGACCACTACCATGTTAGATAGCTCATGTTACGAGCTTCGTTTTGATATGTAGTACGTTCGATTCCGATGCACGGTTTAGGAGAAACGACCGTTTCAAGTAACGGCGTTTCGCGAACGAAACTTTTTCCCTCGCCTTACTTTGAAATGTAGGTTAAAGACCAAAAAGGGTTAATTAATGTATGAAACATTTATGGTAAGTGTGTTAGGCAGTTGGTAAGACACTCGCAAAGGAATCGCTTTAAAACTCATAAAGGTTAAATTATTAAAAATGGTGGAGCCGAGGGTACCCGAGTGACTTAAGCGAATCAGTGAGCGCAAAACGAGCGTTAGAGTCTAAGTTAGTTAAAGTATAGATTTACAAGTGACTTTGGTTTAATTCCAACTTACTTGTTGCTTATAGGTTACCAGACTCGTCCCGAGCCATTCGTAACCCCCAGTCGCTCAGGCAAGTATTCTATCCGTTATACTGTTGTTGTGATGTATACATTTGTATATGCATGATCTTGCGATAAATGCATATTGGTTATTTAGCAAATTTTGCGATATATTGGAGCATGCTAATATGGTATATATGCATGTCTGTTTCGTAATCTGGTTATCTATCTGTTGATTTCAATGCTTATAGTTGCATAATACCTATGCTAGAAATAAGCAAGTAGTTGCGTATACCCTTAGTATAGGGGATAAAAGGTGAACATATTTCTAAACCGGGAGTCGATGTTCCCGAGTATATTATATATATATATTTATTTATATATATATATGGATATAGTTTTTAAAACTATTAATCGAATAAGGTTTACTCGATAACTTTAACTTTATTTTATTATTGAATATTATTTCGAATATTATTCGAAGGCGTATGACTCCTTTATATTAAATGAATATTATCTTGAATATTCATTCGAGGACTTATGACTCCTTTATATTATTTATTGAATATTACTTGGATATTCATTTGAGGATGTATGACTCCTTTATTTTATTTAATGAATATTATTTATAATATTCATTCGAGGTATTATGACTCAGCTTATTATTTAATGAATATTATTTCGAATATTCATTCGAGGGCTTATGACTCAGCTTATTTATTTGTTGAATATTATTTTGAATATTCATTCGAGGGCTTATGACTCAACTTATTTTATTTATTGAATATTATTTGAATATTCATTTGAGGATCTATGACTCCGATTATTTGCTGAAATATATTCTTTATTTTATTAAAGAATAAGGTGTAAATAATCAAACTTATTTTCGGTTATTCAAATAAAGATAATACTTTTATATAAGTATATCTTTGGTTATTTAATACTCGTTTCAAGTATAAATTTTAATACTTCTACTTCAATTATTTTTATAAAAGATTATTCTTTATGGGAATATTATTTAAATAATAATATTCAGTCATTTTCTAAATATTCTGAGGACTGATTTACTTCATTAAATCAGCTTTACTCCAAACACTCTTTAAAGTGTTTTCGAGTCTTCAAAATGATTTTTAAAAGTTAGAGCGGATCCCAAAACTCATTTTATATTTAAGATCTTCCTTTTTAAGGGGATTTAAATACTCGTTCAAAACTTGAGGGATCCGGCTCAGTGGTGTATTTTACATTCGCAACGAGGTTGCTGTTTTGAGAAAACATATTGATTACTTACCCAACGTTCGGGAAGTAAGTCCATCTATTGAGTCGGCATAAGCAACATGGGCTCAGTGGGCGTCCATGATAGTGTAAGTGGCTCAGTGAGAGTCCATCAAATGCATAAGTGGCTGAGTGGCAGTCCAGCATAAGGTCCTAATTATGACCAGGGTGATGACCAGTGGGGAATTCGTCCATCTACTAGTAGAAAAGGTTACTTATGGGTATCTTTGCCTGATCAGCAAGATATCTGGTTTATGCCAAAGGTTTTCTTTTCCTTCCAAATTCATTGGATATTGCAACTCTGTTCATACTTTACATAACAGAGGTTCCAGGAAATGTTTTAGAGATATATATATGTGGATATATATATATCGGGACTAAATAAAGTATCTCATAACTTTTTCATTCAATAATATTTCAAAGATTGAATCTATTCAAATCTTGTCTTGTAGTCTCATCTAGGTGATGAACTTTTGAAACTGATTATAACTTGAACGGTGGTAGTTCAAGTAGTATTGGGAAAGATATAAGTATATTGGGGTATTTGGTAACCTCATCTTTTAAACTTATATCTAGTTAATAATTGTCTTATGAATGACAAAGATTTTCAGAAAAACGTTGAGACAAGGTTAGATGTATGAGATCACCTTGCAACGATATTTTTTTTATATATACAGTTATACACTGGGATTTTGTGTATATTATGCATGGAAGAGGACTTCCAATATTTTGAAAAGTATATATGTATATATACTGAATATTTTGCGACTTCATCGCATTAAGATATCAAACTTGGTTCATTTCTTTTGACCAAGACTTTCATGAGTATTATGAGTAGGCTCATATATTGTAAATCATTATACATATTATTTTGGTGGGCTTGCTGCTCACCCTTGCTTTATTTCTTCATCACACAACAACAGTTAGGAAAGATGGCCAGACTCCAGCAGACCCAGCGCAAGCGCGTGGGAAGCGTCCCGCGTCTTCCCGTTGATGTTGTAGCTGCTATAGCTGCAGAGGTAGATCTATTGTAGATCAGACCATCTACTTTTGAGAATCAATTATGTATAATTATAACTTGTGGCAGATAATGGCAATTAACTGTAAATTTATCAAGTAATCATTTTGGGTTGTAATAACTTTTAAATTGTGGATTCAAAGACTTGTACTTATTTCAATTTCATCTCTGAGACTATAACGGGTTGTGGTGTGTGTTAGGGTGGGGTCACAGCATGAGGTTATTTATTATTAATTAAGTGAAGTGATATTGTGGAAAGAAAGACCGTGACAACCCGGATCCCCGACCCCGGATCTGGGGGTGTTACAGAAATGGTATCAGAGCTAAGCGTTATAAACCTCAGAGATGATGGGACGTTAAGATAATAAGTTCACTAAGATAATAAGAACTCTTGCCAAGTTCATAGTCGGGCTACCTAACGTAGTACTGACAGTTAAAACCCTTATGGGAACCCTTATAAATATCGTGATAGGAGCATAGTTCGTTATCGTATATGGTAGCGGGACTCCGAACCCTGAGGTTGAGGAGCAACATCGCGATGATATTTTATTACTAATTGGAGATCGGATTGTGGATCCGATAGAGTGTCCTAATGCAGGACCGGATGATGTTGATATTGAGGATTTAGCGGTTGAGGATGTTGTCCTAGAAGGGATAGTTGTTGAGGAGGATCCCATGGAGAATCCTGACAGGATTGGATAAAGGACCACTGATGAATTGATAACCATGGTTTGGTCGACTACCAGAGGTAGGATTGACCGGTCACTACCGGAGGTTCGTTCAAGTTGTAAAGATAGTAGCCCCTTTAACGCGGCTTACTCGTAAGACTGAGAAGTTCGAATGGACAGAGAAATGCGAGAACAGCTTTCAAGAACTGAAGCAGAGGTTGGTGATGGCCCCTATGCTGGCATTGCCGGATGGAAAAAGGAGATTTTGTGATTTGTAAGTGACGCTTCGCATAAGGAATTAGGGTGCTTCTTAGCACAGCAAGATAATCGCGTCTGCGTCAAGACAATTAAGGTAATATGAAATTTAATATCACCGCCCATGAGCTTAGGCTCGTGGCAATAGTTTTACCCTAAAGATTGGAGGCACTACTTGTATGGAGAGAAGTGCGAGAATTACCTAAGCCATAAGTGCTCTAGTACATTCTTACATAGAAAGAGCTCAACATACGCCAGAGGAGGCGGTTAGAGCTAATCAAGAATTATGATTGGCAGATTCTTTATCATTCGGGGTAAGCCAATATGGTGGCTGATGCCCTTAGTAAAAAGGAGAGACTCAAGATGATAATGTCTTTTGGAGAGTTTATAAGAGATTTTGAGAAAATGGAAATAGTAGTGAAGGTAACCGGAGCCGGTACCGAAAAGCTGTTTGAGATAGCAATACAGCCCGAATTATTGGAAAAGATCATATTGTGCCAGAAAAAGTTATGAATGAAGGCAGAGAGCCAACAAATAGACAAGAGGTTAATATCGAGAAAGATGATAAGGGAATAATGAGGTATTCCTATAGAATTTGGGTTCCGAAAGTTCAAGAGCGTAATGATGAGAACTTAGATGAGAGCCATAGTTTGAGGAATAAGATTTAGAGCAAACCCTGAACATGATAGTCAGGGAGGTCGCCATCAAGATAGAAGGAACCCATGACATAATGGAGTGGAAAATGAGGATTTTAAATTAAAAGATGACTCCAATTATGGGGAGTAGGAAGAAACATTTCATACTAAGGAAACAGAAAGTCGAGTAAGGAAAGGAGACCCGAGACGGTACTCCTATACGGCAATTCATGGACCTGTCTAAAAAGAACTTAGACTATTATCCCCAACCACCACCCTGAGGAGACACTGCGGTGAGAAATTCTTTCAGGACCTTTAAATCGCTAAGCTCTCAGAGTTCCAAGGAACAAGCTGACCCAGTCGAGGCAAGAGCCTGGCTAAAGGAAATATAGGAATCATTTGAGATTCTAAATGATTGACGAATCACAAAAGACTGTTTTTATCACTTACCCTCCTAAGAGAGAGACCACCCGCCGGTAAAAGGCCAAGGAAGGCATGGAGCAAGAGATTATAATAAACTGATTTAAGTTCAGTCAATTGTTTTCAGGAAAATACTTCCCAAGGTTATGGAGATAGTGTAAAAGCTTAAGAGCCAGAACAAAGGCAGACGAGTATGATGAATTATGAATCTAAGTTGTAAAAGTTATCAAGATTCGTTCTGAAGACACGAATCCAGAATGACGGGATGTTTGAAATCAATGCTTATGTTGTGTTGGTTCATGAAATAATGATAAGAGAAGGAAAAAAAAAGAAATTGAAGTGGAAAGAAATATAACGGCAATAGAGTTTGAGGTATGATAAGGGAGTTGGGTACGAGGAAACCCTAACGACTCGTAGCAATAGAAATAGAAAAGTATGCATTCGTCAGGATGAGGGTGATTCACCATGAGTTAAATTGATGGTTGAAGGTATAAGAGATACATATATTTTATCCCCTGTAAGTTGGGAAGATTCGAGGAAACCTTGAGATAATTCGAAGGATAAATATGAGACGCGGATAGACTGAGGAGACAAGGAAGTAAGAAATTAGGAAAATTGGATGAAGGAAGTGACCTTCAAGAATGTGAAGTGTAAGACCGGTGGCTTGATACCCAGAAAGGGAGACGCCAGGTATGAGAGATATCCCAACATTGAGATGACTGTTGAGATAAACAGCAAAAGTAAATAAGGAATTATTAAAAAGAAGTTCACGTTGAACATGACCAATATCTTCCAGAACATCCATGTTATCATTACCAAATCAGGAAAGAAAAGCAGATGACCATTGTTATCTTTTGAAGGCCATATGGATTGACCTCAATTTGAATAAGGATGCTATTATGAAGTTAGGCATATACTATCGAGATGGGAATGATTGAATAAGATACCCTTATCAGGGATATATGACTTGATTTATCCATGGAAGGATGCATGTACCTTTTAAAGGTGGAATTAAGGATAGAACATCGGTAACTTAAAATGAATCCTCGGGGAATGCATAAAGGTTGGAATTTCACCCTTAATAGGGATAGTGTGAGTTTTGACAGTATGAATTGGAAAGGATTAAGGTAATAACAACCTTTAAGGATCAGTGGAGAAATTTTTCAGAAGTATATAGACAATGATTCTGGTATTAGTAAACGGTATTTTGATATGCCCTGTATCTAGGGAATACAGGAGGAACGATTCAAGGATAACCTTAGAGGTTTTACAAGGAGAAAGGTAATATTCAAAATTCTCAAGAATAGAAATGTTGATAAAGGAAATGTGTCGTAATTATAGTGATGCCAAGTGGGGCACGTGTTACACCACGAGAAAGTATGGATCGAACCAGTAATGGTCGAAATTGTTCAGGGCAATTAGGACTTAAGATAAAAGATGTTCTAAGTATGATTGAGAGTAAGTCGTGACAGTGATTAACCTCTAAAGACTGAGGCAATAACTTATGGAAAAATGGTGATATTTTTTTTTACTTATCAGATTTTAAGGAAAACATCTTCACATAAGCAGTGATTGAAATAAGGTAGAAATTTATTTGGAGGTGGTTAATGTGACATTGACTGTAAGGAAATTTTACTATCAGGAAAGGCCAAAGAGGTGGCCGACACTTTAAAGGTAAGTGGATAATTATAGGCGCGTGTGCCAAAAGAATACAGTGTTGATGGTTAAAAATGTGAAGGTTATATTATGGTTTGGAAGATTGACATTCCTCCTGATGACTGTGCAATACCCAACCGTAATAGTAGTTGATAAAGGTTTAATTCGTGTAATCGCCATGAACGGGCTATCTATCTTATAAGGTCCTATCTTGAGATAAGCCAGAACCGTGTTTCAAAAAGGACTAGATGAACCTTTGAGTTAATTCTTCTATTTAGGGCGTATGATTAAGAATGGTATTAACCTGCTATCGTTGCTTCGATTGAAACTCTTCTGCACTTTTATTTGCTTCATGTCATGTATGTATGTCAGGATCACGAGTGTTCTTCATGAATTGTGATTGGTGGTTATGTTAACTCCTTAGGAGAATTAGATACGACCTGTATGGACTCCGTATGGTTAGCTATTAAGACTTCATGGAAAATGAATGACGACAGTAGGTCAGTGGTGGACCATAGTGAGGCAGCAATGATTCTGCGAGTATTGAGCTGATTACAACCGTGAGAGTTGTATTGGAATGGGTGTTGAGATTGAGTACCACTAATCGGGTCGTGGTAGTATATAAGTCATCATTAATAGACTAATTAAGTAGAGTATCTACATAGTGAATTATTATTCTTTCTTATCAATAGAGAGTCGTATCATTATACGAGGAAGGTTGCGATGCAAGTATAGAATTCGAGTAACGATGATGTCTAGAATGAGATCCCAGATTCGATTTTCGATGTCGAGGGAGTTTCAAAGGTAATTGTGTATAAGCTCGAGGAAGAGCATGGGTCCATAGAATGATGGACGGGATAACGAAAATATTTAAGCACGTGAAATGCGATGCTATAATACTTGATGTTGATATAAATACATATATGTTTTGTTCTCCTATGACAAACCTCTATAATTCAGAGGTAGGTTCCAAGCCAGATATTTTGTGGCAGTATATATATATATATTTTTTTTATATATACAATTCTCTTCAGTTCGTTCTTTTCTCTTCTTTTCATTTCATGTAATCTGAGAAGAACAACCCTTCCAGAAGGGGAGGTATTGCCGAATGACTATCTATCTTTGTGATAGAAGCCTAGTAGGATACCACATGTTGTTTAATTGCTTGTCAAGTACTAAAGGCTGGCCACCTTCTGTACTAACTATGCGATATAACAAGTGTTCATGATCATAGTGATCTCTCAACAAATTCCTTTACTTC
The DNA here is from genome assembly GCF_009905375.1 of Apium graveolens. Lineage (NCBI taxonomy): Eukaryota > Viridiplantae > Streptophyta > Magnoliopsida > Apiales > Apiaceae > Apium > Apium graveolens. Next base: position 236,931,055 of record NC_133652.1, on the reverse strand, counting down.
TATTTGATTGATCAAATTTTGGAAAATAGAAACAACTGAAAAAGGAGTAATAAAGTGGTGGTAGTATGCGGAATGGGAACACATTCGTGATACTAAGGTTGACGTGGTTATTAAAAGGTTATAGAACGCTAGTGAGCAAAAGTGTAACCGGTATAATATTAGGAACGGAAGGTAGTAGCGATTACGAACTGGAAAAGAATGGGTATTGAGACGCCAAAGCTATAGTGCTAGAAGCTGTGATAAAATTCCATGCAATAGACTTGAAAGAATTTGGAATGATCACTTAATGCGGATTGAGTTATCTTACGACAATAGATCATATGTCATTATCAAGATGTCGCCTTATGAGATCCTTGAGGGAAGACAATGTCGATCTCCCTTACGTTAGGATGGAGTTGTAGAGCGCAAGATGCTCGGACCCGCAGTAGTCCAAAGGACCAAGGATATGATAGATCTAATCAGAGGACGGCTGGTAGTAGCCCAAGATGGACATGATAAGTATGTTGATTTGACACAAAAGGATAAAGAGTATGAAATAGGGGGCCTAGTAATGTTATAGGTATCCCCTTGGAAACCCTTGAAAAAGGATTGATGAGGTTCGGAAAGAAAGGAAAGCTAAGTCTACAATTTGTTGGACCCTTGGATATATTAAGACGTTTGGGAAGTTAGCATATGAGCTAGCCCTAACCCCGAACATGTAGCAGGTCGTAACGTGTTTCATGTATCAATGTTAAGGAAGTGTAATTCAGATGCCAGATAAATAGAGGCATATGAGCGCATAGATATGCAACCCGACGTAACCTATATGGAGCAACCAGAAAGGGTTATAGAGTGAAAAGGAACAAGTGCTTAGGAGAAGGATTATCAAACTAGGCAGAGTTTGATGGTAGAACCACAATGTGGGAAAATTGACTCGAGAGTTAGAAAGTGCAATGCTAAGAGAGTATCCCTATTTATTTTCAATTTGATTCCGGGACGGAATCCTTTTAAGGAGGGGAGACTGTAATAACCCCAATTTTTGGAAATTTTTGAAACCCTTATGAATAGTGTTTTTGCTGAATGAGAAAACTGTTCATGCCACGCTATGTAGGGGTTCTGTTATTGATCTTATGGGATATTATTAGTACTCTATGAAGTATATAAGTGTATGTAAAGATCGTCAGAATCCAATTCCGAACACTTTGGTTTTTCCCGGAAATCCACTAGATACGGAGAGAATTGAGTATAAGGTAACAGGATAAAAAGGATTTAAATTAAAGGATTATAGGAGAGGATCATAAAAGGAATATAATATATTGAGAAAAGTTAAGGGAACCTAAGTAATAAGATCCCGGGTATGATCCCTCAAACGATAAACGAAAACGAAAGTTAAGCGAACCGTATAACAGATCAGCGGTCATTAGGCAAACAATTAGGAAGTTAAGCAAATGGATTAGAGGAAGTGATGTCACCCAACCAATGAGAAGAGGACAAGGAAGGGAGGATGACATAGCAATGTGATGTAAGCATGACATAGGGAAGGAGGAGGTGTGGTTGGTTTATAACCACACAAATATAAGGTTATTAAGGTAATTAACCAAAAACAAAACAAAAAGCAACCAAGCTAAGCCAAACAAATCAAAAAACACAAAATCATTTCATTCTCATCATCTTGCTCTCGGCTTTTCATCTTTTTCAAGGGCAAGAATTTCAAAAATCAAGTTCCAAGCATTGTTAAATCACAAGGTAATTATCTAAGCTTCCTTGTACATAGATATGGATATGCTATAAGTTTAAGCTCCTAATTCCTTCACAATCTCTTCCAATAAATCAAGGAAGAAGATGGTGAATAGTAACCTTCAAGAAGTAACTTTAGTTTTCTTGAATTTTTATGAAAGATTAAGGTTATACAAGCAAGGATCAAGGTTCTTTTAGGCATTCAAAGCTCCTGGGTTGTGTTAGGAAGCTTCAAGGAGGTATAAACAACTTTCACCTTTAACTTATAGTTTGAACTTTGAGTTTTGATGAGTTCATGGATGGATTAATGTATATATAGAAATATCCATGTATGTATAGCAAGATCCATGTATGTTAGATAGTTTGGTTGGATTTGTGGTGATTTTGGATATGAATCTTGGTTAATGGTTAATGAATCTTAAGTTATGGTTAGTAGATCATGTTTGCGGTTGAATAAGTTGGAAAACCTTGAGATTATGGACTGACTTTGCCTTGATATAAGTTGTGTTTGATGTATTGATGATGGTTGGGTGGTTTGTAGTGAATTGGTAAAGAATTAGAGTGGTATAAATATTGGTAATCGCGTAAACATAGCCGTCGTAACGTCCGATTTTCTTTGGACTGTTTTTGTGCATAGCATTAGGACCCGAGAACCCCCTGCTAGATTATGACCACTGCCATGTTTAGATAGCTCATGTTACGAGCTTCGTTTTGATATGTAGTACGTTCGATTCCGATGCACGGTTTAGGAGAAACGACCGTTTCAAGTAACGGCGTTTCGCGAACGAAACTTTTTCCCTCGCCTTACTTTGAAATGTAGGTTAAAGACCAAAAAGGGTTAATTAATGTATGAAACATTTATGGTAAGTGTGTTAGGCAGTTGGTAAGACACTCGCGAAGGAATCGCTTTAAAACTCGTAAAGGTTAAATTATTAAAAATAGTGGAGCCGAGGGTACCCGAGTGACTTAAGCGAATCAGTGAGCGCAAAACGAGCGTTAGAGTCTAAGTTAGTTAAAGTATAGATTTACAAGTGACTTTGGTTTAATTCCAACTTACTTGTTGCTTATAGGTTACCAGACTCGTCCCGAGCCATTCGTAACCCCCAGTCGCTCAGGCAAGTATTCTATCCGTTATACTGTTGTTGTGATGTATACATTTGTATATGCATGATCTTGCGATAAATGCATATTGGTTATTTAGCAAATTTTGCGATATATTGGAGCATGCTAATATGGTATATATGCATGTCTGTTTCGTAATCTGGTTATCTATCTGTTGATTTCAATGCTTATAGTTGCATAATACCTATGCTAGAAATAAGCAAGTAGTTGTGTATACCCTTAGTATAGGGGATAAAAGGTGAACATATTTCTAAACCGGGAGTCGATGTTCCCGAGTATATTATATATATATATATTTATTTATATATATATATATGGATATAGTTTTTAAAACTATTAATCGAATAAGGTTTACTCGATAACTTTAACTTTATTTTATTATTGAATATTATTTCGAATATTATTCGAAGGCGTATGACTCCTTTATATTAAATGAATATTATCTTGAATATTCATTCGAGGACTTATGACTCCTTTATATTATTTATTGAATATTACTTGGATATTCATTTGAGGATGTATGACTCCTTTATTTTATTTAATGAATATTATTTATAATATTCATTCGAGGTATTATGACTCAGCTTATTATTTAATGAATATTATTTCGAATATTCATTCGAGGGCTTATGACTCAGCTTATTTATTTGTTGAATATTATTTTGAATATTCATTCGAGGGCTTATGACTCAGCCTGTTTTATTTATTGAATATTATTTGAATATTCATTTGAGGATCTATGACTCCGATTATTTGCTGAAATATATTCTTTATTTTATTAAAGAATAAGGTGTAAATAATCAAACTTATTTTCGGTTATTCAAATAAAGATAATACTTTTATATAAGTATATCTTTGGTTATTTAATACTCGTTTCAAGTATAAATTTAAATACTTCTACTTCAATTATTTTTATAAAAGATTATTCTTTATGGAAATATTATTTAAATAATAATATTCAGTCATTTTCTAAATATTCTGAGGACTGATTTACTTCATTAAATCAGCTTTACTCCAAACACTCTTTAAAGTGTTTTCGAGTCTTCAAAATGATTTTTAAAAGTTAGAGCGGATCCCAAAACTCATTTTATATTTAAGATCTTCCTTTTTAAGGGGATTTAAATACTCGTTCAAAACTTGAGGGATCCGGCTCAGTGGTGTATTTTACATTCGCAACGAGGTTGCTGTTTTGAGAAAACATATTGATTACTTACCCAACGTTCGGGAAGTAAGTCCATCTATTGAGTCGGCATAAGCAACATGGGCTCAGTGGGCGTCCATGATAGTGTAAGTGGCTCAGTGGGAGTCCATCAAATGCATAAGTGGCTGAGTGGCAGTCCAGCATAAGGTCCTAATTATGACCAGGGTGATGACCAGTGGGGAATTCGTCCATCTACTAGTAGAAAAGGTTACTTATGGGTATCTTTGCCTGATCAGCAAGATATCTGGTTTATGCCAAAGGTTTTCTTTTCCTTCCAAATTCATTGGATATTGCAACTCTGTTCATACTTTACATAACAGAGGTTCCAGGAAATGTTTTAGAGATATATATATGTGGATATATATATATCGGGACTAAATAAAGTATCTCATAACTTTTTCATTCAATAATATTTCAAAGATTGAATCTATTCAAATCTTGTCTTGTAGTCTCATCTAGGTGATGAACTTTTGAAACTGATTATAACTTGAACGGTGGTAGTTCAAGTAGTATTGGGAAAGATATAAGTATATTGGGGTATTTGGTAACCTCATCTTTTAAACTTATATCTAGTTAATAATTGTCTTATGAATGACAAAGATTTTCAGAAAAACGTTGAGACAAGGTTAGATGTATGAGATCACCTTGCAACGATATTTTTTTTATATATACAGTTATACACTGGGATTTTGTGTATATTATGCATGGAAGAGGACTTCCAATATTTTGAAAAGTATATATGTATATATACTGAATATTTTGCGACTTCATCGCATTAAGATATCAAACTTGGTTCATTTCTTTTGACCAAGACTTTCATGAGTATTATGAGTAGGCTCATATATTGTAAATCATTATACATATTATTTTGGTGGGCTTGCTGCTCACCCTTGCTTTATTTCTTCATCACACAACAACAGTTAGGAAAGATGGCCAGACTCCAGCAGACCCAGCGCAAGCGCGTGGGAAGCGTCCCGCGTCTTCCCGTTGATGTTGTAGCTGCTATAGCTGCAGAGGTAGATCTATTGTAGATCAGACCATCTACTTTTGAGAATCAATTATGTATAATTATAACTTGTGGCAGATAATGGCAATTAACTGTAAATTTATCAAGTAATCATTTTGGGTTGTAATAACTTTTAAATTGTGGATTCAAAGACTTGTACTTATTTCAATTTCATCTCTGAGACTATAACGGGTTGTGGTGTGTGTTAGGGTGGGGTCACAGCATGAGGTTATTTATTATTAATTAAGTGAAGTGATATTGTGGAAAGAAAGACCGTGACAACCCGGATCCCCGACCCCGGATCTGGGGGTGTTACAAGGAATCTCCCAAAGCATCTACCTCAAGGAACGGCAAGGGAAAAGCTCTCATCACAAAGTCCGATACTGAGTCATCAAGTTCTGATAGTAATGATGACTCAGAAACTGAAAGCTTGCCTGAGATGGATGTTGATGAAGAGATGATGAAGCTGTGAGCTCTTATGGTTAAAGGAATCACAAGGATTGCATACAGGAAATTCAGAAAGGGAAAGAAGTTTTTCAGGAAAGGTGCAAGTTCTGATAAGAAGAGTTTCAGAAAATCTGAATGCAAAGGAGGAAAGTCTGACAGAGGAGATTACACAAATGTCAAATGCTATAACTGTGGTGAGAAAGGCCACATATCTCCTGATTGCAAGAAAGTGAAGAGTGACAAAGGCAAGGCTCTTGTCACAAAGAAGAAAAGCTGGACAGACACTTCAGATTCTGAAAGTGAGGAGAACTATGCCTTGATGGCAAATGCTGATAGCAGTTCTGATGCTGCTGAGTTAAAGGTACCTCAAACTACTTATGCCTTTCATACTGATGATATTAATGAGTTGATAAGATATCTTAAAACCATGTTTATTATTTATAGAGATCAAACTTTAACATGTGAAAGATTAACTTCTGACAATCTTTCTTATAAAAAGAGAAATGATTATTTAGAAAAAGATTTAGTCATGTTCCATCAAACTCAGAAAGATAGAGATGATGCTTTCTATGTTAGTGATGAAGTACTTAAAATGAATGAATCTCTAAAAACTGAGTTAGAAAAGGAAAGAGAGATTATCAGGACTTGGAATAACTCTGGCAGAATAACTCAGAATTTGTTAAGTATCCAAGCAAGTCTGGGTCCTTAAAACTAATCATTAGTGGTCTTTGTGATTGCAGGGTAACAGGAAAAACATCCTAGTTCTGGACAGTGGATGCTCAGGACATATGACTGGAAATAAAGCCCTGCTATCAGACTTTGTGGAGAAAGCTGGCCCAATTGTTTCTTATGGAGATGGCAACATTGGAAAAACACTGGGATATGGCAATATCAATCATGGGAATGTCATCATTGAGAAAGTAGCTCTGGTCTCAGGACTTAAACACAATATGCTCAGTGTTAGTCAAATCTGTGACAGAGGTTATCATGTGGATTTCTTTGAAGAACACTGTAAAGTTGTAAGCAAATCTACATGCAAAGTTGTTCTGAAAGGATACATGCATGGTAACATTTATGAAGCCAAGCTTTCAACAAGTACTGATGGTTATGCAATCTGTCTGTTGAGTAGAGCATCAATTGAAGAAAGCTGGAATTGGCACAAGAAACTCTCTCATTTAAATTTCAATAATATAAATGAACTAGTCAAGAAAGATCTTGTGAGAGGATTGCCAAAATCAGTATTTGCTCCTGATGTCCTTTGTGATTCATGTCAGAAGGCAAAACAAAGAAAATCTTCATTCAAGAGCAAGACTGAATCATCAATTCTTGAGCCTTATCACCTATTACATGTTGATCTATTTGGTCCAGTGAATGTCATGTCTATTGCAAAGAAGAAATATGTTATGGTCATAGTGGATGAGTTCACCAGATACACATGGGTGTATTTCTTGCACACAAAAAGTGAAACTACATCTATTTTGATTGATCATGTCAAGCAACTGGATAAATTGGTTAAAGATTCTGTGAAGATCATAAGAAGTGATAATGGCACTGAGTTCAAGAATTTGATCATGGAAGAGTTCTGCAAAGACCATGGAATAAAGCAGGAATTTTCTGCTCCTGGAACTCCACAACAAAATGGAGTTGTTGAAAGAAAGAATAGAACTCTTATTGAAGTTGCACGAACTATGCTTGATGAAGTAAAGCTACCAACCTATTTTTGGGCTGAAGCTGTGCAGACTGCTTGTTTTACTCAGAATGTAACACTCATTAATAAGCATGGAAAGACACCATATGTAAAGCTACCAACCTATTTTTGGGCTGAAGCTGTGCAGACTGCTTGTTTTACTCAGAATGCAACACTCATTAACAAGCATGGAAAGACACCATATGAGATCGTGAAGAAAAAGAAACCAAATCTGAAGTATTTTCATGTATTCGGATGCAAGTGTTTTGTTCTTAAGACTCATCCTGAACAACTATCCAAATTTGATCTAAAAGCTGATGTAGGAATTTTTGTTGGATATCCACTTTCCACAAAAGCCTTCAGAGTCTACAATTTAAGAACAAGGGTTGTCATTGAATCTATCAATGTCTCTTTTGATGATAAGAAGATTACTGGACTTGAAGATTTCAATGATCATGATCATCTGAGATTTGAAAATAAAGTTTTAAATTCTGATTCTGTAAATCCTGACAGTCTATATCCTGACAGTCTAAATCCTGATAATGTAAACTCTAATGGATTAAACTCTGATGTTATTGAAACTGTGGTGACTACGCCAAAGGAAGATGCACCTGTGCAGTGGGAGCATACAGAAGATACAACCATATCTCAAGAAGCATCAGAACCTTCAACTGGATCTTCAAGTTCTGATTCATCAAGTTCTGATGAGCCAAGTTCTGATAATTCTGAAAACTCAAATTCTGAAGGATCCAACTCAGAGAGCATAATTTCAGGGGGAGCATCAGAAAATATTGATGGAGACAGCATGGATCATGGGGGAGCATCCAGTTCTAGAGAAAATCTTCCATCTGCAAGGAAGTGGACTAAATCACATACACCTGACTTAATTATTGGAAATCCTGATGCAGGTGTCAGAACTAGAACAGCTACATCAAATGAATGTCTCTATAATTCTTTTCTTTCTCAGACTGAACCAAAGAAAGTGGAAGAAGCTCTTCAAGATGCTGATTGGGTGCAAGCAATGCAGGAAGAGTTAAATGAATTTGAAAGAAATAAAGTCTGGACCCTAGTGCCAAGACCAAAGAACAGATCTGTTGTCGGTACAAAGTGGGTGTTCAGAAACAAAACTGATAGTGATGGCATAATTACAAGGAATAAAGCAAGGCTGGTTGCAAAAGGATATTCTCAACAGGAGGGAATTGATTATGATAAAACATTTGCACCAGTTGCTAGATTGGAAGCCATAAGGATATTTTTGTCTTATGTTGCTCACAAAAAGTTTACAGTCTTTCAAATGGATGTGAAAAGTGCTTTTCTCAATGGAGAATTGGAAGAGGAAGTATATGTTGAACAACCTCCAGGGTTTGTAGATTCCAAACTTCCAAATCATGTCTACAGGCTTGATAAAGCACTTTATGGCCTTAAGCAAGCTCCAAGAGCATGGTATGAGACTTTAGCTCAGTTTCTTCTAGAAAGTGGACTTAACAGAAGAACTATTGACAAAACACTGTTCTACCTTAACCATGGAAAGGACTTACTTTTGGTGTAAATATTTGTTGATGAATCATTTTTGGTTCTACAAATGAAAGACTTTGCAAGAAGTTTGCCAAACTGATGCAGTCAAGATATCAAATGAGTATAACGGGGGAACTTAGCTATTTTCTGGGCCTTCAAGTCAAGCAGAATGAAGAAGGCTCTTTTATTTGTCAATCCAAGTACACCAGAAATTTACTGAAGAAATTTGGAATGCAAGAATATTCAAGTGCATCTACTCACATGGCCATTGCAATAAATTTGGATAAGGATACCGGTACATCAGTAGATATTACTGATTACAGAGGTATGATTGGCTCACTACTCTATCTTACTGCAAGTAGACCTGATATCATGTATGCTACCTGTCTTTGTGCAAGATTTCAAGCAGATCCAAGAGAACCTCACTTAACAGCTGTGAAAAGAATTTTCAAATACCTTAAGGGTACAGCTGATCTAGGATTGTGGTATCCTAGAGAATCAGACTTTAAGCTAATAGGTTACTCGGATGCAGATTTTTCAGGATGCAAAATTGACAGGAAAAGCACAAATGGAAGCTGCCAATTTCTTGGAGGTAGATTAGTTTCTTGGTTTAGAAAGAAACAAAAGTCAATTTTCACATCAACTGCAGAAGCAGAGTACATTGCTACAGGAAGCTGTTGTGCACAGATTCTTTGGATAAAGAATCAGTTACTGGATTATGGGTTAACATATTTTAAAATCCCTATTTACTGTGATAATCAAAGTGCTATTGCTATGACAGGTAATCCAGTTCAACACTCAATGACAAAGCACATCAGCATTAGGTACCACTTCATAAGGGAACATGTGGATGAAGGTACAGTGGAATTGCATTTTGTTCCAACAGATCAACAACTAGCAGATATCTTCACAAAACCACTGTGTGAAGCTACTTTTACAAGATTGGTAAATGAACTTGGAATGGTTTCAGGTTCTTTCTCTAAATCTGCTTAGTTTATGTTCTGTTACATCAGACTTAATGATCAGTATTTACAGATATTACTATCTTTGTGTATTCTGTGCTTAATATGAAATTTGCTTAAGTGTTGATTGCTGTCTGATGTGAATTTCTAAACTCTGATAGTGATATGCATGTTTCTGTGACTATTCAATCCAATGAGGATAATTGTGCTAGATGCTGAACTAGTGGTCTTTAATATACTAAAGATCCCATGTTTGAAGTAATTGTTTATGTGGAAATCTTTTAACACAAGCAAATTCCGATATTGAGCTTAGTTAAAGTTTACCTTGTGTATCTTGTTACTAAGTCAAAAACTAGAATAGTGCTTCTTATCTGTTAAGTTCTGATGTTAGTAAATCTGGTGAATGTACTAAGTGTTGATAAGCCTCACTTATCAAAAGAAAAAGAAAAGAAAAGAAAAGAAAAATCAGGTACTCCTTTGAGATCTAGAGTAAAAATATGGAAGGGAAGACCCAAGTGCATTGCTGGTATTAAGTAATATGCATCAGAAAAGCAAATAAAATTTTCTTGGTGACTTTTCACACTCTATGATTACTGGAGAAATACTCTGATAATAGCATAAATTCTGATAAGCAGTCGTGGCTCACCCACACTGAGAAGCCACTATAAAAAGGAATTTTAAAAGATGCATAAAATGAGCATAAAACAGTTGAGGTGGACTCATGCATGAACTTATTCTATAGTAGACTTCAGAATAATGCAGATTTTGAGCAAAGTTCTTAGTTATGTCTTATTTCTAAGATGTACTGAAGTGAATCAGACTTTAATCTTTATCTGATATTTAGCTTATTGCACACACATACCCTCCATGTGAATGATGAAAATTACTGTGGTGATAAATGTTATTTTAGATGAACGGTTTAAGTGTCAGATGCATAAATTCTGAGGACAAGTTCTGATGGAAATTCTGATGATTAAATTCTGATGAAACCATATCAGTAATTGTGTGAAGAATTACAGGAATAAAATATTCCCTTTTCGAGTTGAGGAGCCATATTCTGATGACTTTAAAATCCTGATAATAATCAAGTTTTGATGCAGACGTGACAGTATTTATTTACTTGGTTTATTTTTTGTCATTACTTGAACGATAATATTTTTACAGAATATTGGTTAATGTGTGATAAAATAGTCATAATCATTATGGGTTAGTGGTTAGCGTGTATGTCTTGAAAAAATGCATGCGCACAGTTATTATTATTATATCCCGTGCCCATTAACTCTGGCTTTAGATCTTTTACTAACTGTTATTATTACACATCATTCTAGGGAGTCGAGGGGTCATTATTTTTACTTGTAATTTTTAACCCGTCCTCGCGTCCCTTGGTATTCTATTGGCTATTTAAACCAACCATTCATTCCAGCCAAAACATCTTTCATTTTCTCACAAACTCACTCTCTTTTTATTCATACCAACAAAAATGGCCCGTTTCAACATGTTCCTGAACTATGAAACTTTTCACATCGAGTTGAGTTGTGATGAACGGAAACAGGAGTGGCATGTCACCGCCATTCCTGACGAGCTCTGGAACTCAGTTCCACAAGAGGTTCACACAGAACTCTTGTTCTTATCAATGGAGTATCACCTTCATCTTAGTAGGTTGGAAGAGGAAAGGAGAGAAGCTCTCTGTCATCAAGGACAGATCATCCGTCTTGCAGTGCTCTTCGTCAGCAGCAGAAGGAGTTAGTCGTTAGGTCTTCTTAGACTAGGACTAAGGCTGTAGATGTTAGGAATCGTAGACTAGGACTATCTTGTAATTTTTGCATGTAATTGATAAATTTCATCGAATGTAATCATCTGATATATTAATGAAATTTTCTTTAAATTGCAAGATTTGTTCTTTGTTTCTCAAATTATGTGATTGTGCATGTTTAATTGCAATTTATTAATCTTTACTTCATCGAATTTTAATTTTATGTTGTGATGAAGGTTTTGATTAAATTCTGTTGATTTGAGAAAACAACTGAGGAACAGGTTCCAATATCATAACCTGTTATTGTAGAAGCTGAGAAGGTCTCTTCTCAGAAGGATACTGGAATTGGGAGTTCTAGGCCCCTAAAAAGGCTTAGAAAGCTAAATTCTGGTGATGTAGCTCCTATAGTCTCCTCAAAAGCTAAAAGAATTAAAACATTAGCTAAAAGGCCTGCAGATTCTGGTAAAGGAATGGAAGCAACAGCTAAGGAAGGGGACCAGGAATCTCTGATCTCACAAGACCCTGTTGAAGCTAATAATTCTCCAAGTGCTGATCCAAACCTTCATGCAACTCATCACTCTCCACTTCATGAGCCAGAAACAACTCATATTCCCACACCTCCAGTATCTCCAGTACATACTGATAACCAGGGGCCAAGTGATGAAATTGACATCCATAACTTGGAAGTGCCTCAGGTTTTGTACTTAGAAGCTCCACCTACTCACATCGCTCCACCAACAACACCACTTCTTGATGCTGATTTCAATCCAGAATTACCTACAACACCTTCTCTGCATCTAGATACTGAAGATCAGATGTTAGGTGAGCATCAAAATATGGCTGTTGATCAGAACTTAGTTGGAGATCAGCACTTAGAGGATGATGTTGAAGCCTCCATAGCCTCTCATACTATTCTTTTATCAGAGGATGCTGATGATGTTGATTCTATAAGTTCTGATGCTGCTAATGATGAAGTTACTGGTGAAGTTGTTGCTACAAATGTAGATGCTGATGTAGCTGGTCCATCAGAACATGCAACTCAACAAACTGTTCATAAAGATGAGATAGTCAAGAAGTTTGTTACAGGGGAAGCACCAGTACCTCGGAATGAAACTCCTAGAGGACAGGAGTGGACTAAGGAGTGGAACACAGGTAGTTTTGTTGCTTCTGAAAAGATTCTTGCTGAGCATCTTGCAAAAGTTGATGAAATGCTGATAAATGATGATTTCAAGGCACAGCTGAGAGTTACTGCATTGAGTACAAGACACCTTCAAGGTCAACACTCAATAACTCATGACAAGGTGAATAAAATTCAAGAAAACCTGATCCATCAATATATGAATCTGAAACTTGAAAAGAAAAGGTTTTTCCAACCTACCTTTGACAGAATTGCCAACATTGAGAAAACCCAAGAGAAGCAACAGACTCAGATTGATGAAATTTTCAAGAATCAAGCTTCTCACCAATCTCAACTCAATGAGATCCAATCCTCAGTGGAATTGCTTGTCTCTCTTTTCTTACCTGCTGATGTCAAAAAGGGGGAGAAAGTAATTAAGTCCAAATGCAAACCTCTTAAGACACTGAAGGGAAAGGATGATGGGAAAGATGACCGGGGAAACTCTGGAATGGGTGGAGGTCATGGTCAAGGTAAAGGTCTTTCATCAAGTAGAACTGGAACTACAAGTCAAAGAACAAGTTCTGATACTGGGAGAAGAATAACTTCTGATACTAGTAAAAGGATAAGTTCTGATGAACATCTAGAACTTGATGAGGAAATTTCAAGACAGTTATTTCTGAAAGAAAATCCAGGAATGGACTTTGAGAGTCTAAAGGAAGAAGAAGCTAGACTTAAGTTAGAAAAAGTCAACTCCAAATCTGAAGCTTTTGTTGTTGAAAATAAAATTCCTAAGGCTAAAGGCATTGTGATAAAAGAAAGGATAAATCCTGAGACAACTAAGGCCAAATCACAAATGGAGATAGATCCAAGGTCCAAGGGCAAAGAAAAAGTTGGAGAACCTGTAAAGGTTTATGTGTCTGCTATGGATGAAGAGATAACTGTTGAAGATGCTAATCTTACTCTGATTTCAAAGAAGATTTCTCAAACAACCTCTAAAATGGCTCAAGTTGTTCAGAGTCAAGATATAGTAAGTTCTGATATGACACTGAAGCAAGCAACCTCTAACATAGCTCAAGATGGCTTGATATCAAAAAATAAGGAAAAGGAAACCTCTGACATTGCTCATGTTAAATCCTCAAAGTTACTCCTACCAGGATTCACCAAAGCTAAACAGACTCAACCTTTGAAGGCTGCAGCAAGTGGTTTTGAAGCAAGAGTTGTTACAGGAAAGGAAGCAAGAGATAAATCTGGATTGGGTAGTGCTGATGAAAGAAGAGTACAGAACACAACCAATGATCCAGCTTCCTTAAGTGAACCAGGTGTTGGAACAACTCCTGAAAGATTGAATCGACTTGAATCTGTACAGATGGTTTACCATACCTTCTTGAAAGAACACATCTTGTTATATTTTATGACAGATGGAAGGGTATACCATATTAGGGAGAATGTTATACCACTGAAGTATTTTGAGGAACTAGAACATGTTCTATTCCTACTTCAAGTGAAGAACGGATTAACAGAAAGTGCTGCAAATTATTTGAAGACTCAAATTCAGACACAAAAGAAGCTTTATTATGTAAAGTCTGACAGCACATACTGTCCCAAGTACAGAGATCGCAAGGGTGATATTGTCGAGATGAAGCCTAACTCTGCTAAGATTATAACTACCTTTCTGGGTTATAAGGCTGTGGAATTCAATCTTGAGTCTGACAAGGCATATTTGATCAGACTAGATCAGGACATAAGAAAAGCTAAAATAAATGATCTCAGGGCTGCTATCTTTCAAATTGGTGAAGATACAGTTGAATTAAAGAATGCTAAAAGGAGGATGATTGATGAACTTAAATATGCTGAGAGATGTTTGTTAAAGAACTATCTCAGAACAACTCCTGACATCAAAGAGATCAATAATTGAAGCCAAGTCAAGATCTACAACTGCTCAAATTTTGATGTGTATACAGACTGAAGTTGTTATCAGAAGTTAAAGATGGTAAAGCTTTAAGGACTGTAAGTTGTAGTTATCTAGTCAAATTCTCATGCATTTGTACTTAATATTTTTAACATCATCAAATATCTGTTAAAATTGTATATTATGTTAATTTACAAGTTGGGGGAGATTGTTAGATATATTTGATAATGTCATGTTTAATATGATTTGTGTTTAGTTTTCAGATCTTACTTAAACAGGATAAATCAGTACTTAACTAGAAATCAACACTTATACTGAAGTCAGAACTTAAGTTGTCAGAACTTAAGTTATCAGGAGATATTTATCAGGAGATAATATCAGGACTTAAGGGGACTTTCAAATAAGGAAGGCGGCTGATTGAAAGGAAAGAAGATCAAGACAAACGCAAGAAAAGATATGCATGAAGAAGGAATTTTATGAAGAATAGAATACTTGGAAGAAAAGATAACTGATTGATATATTTTAGGAAGCAGAATTATATTCCATATCAATTAGAGATTATCTTGTAACTGTGTAGTATATAAACACAGACATAGGGTTTACACTATAAGTGTTATCATTATCGAGAATAATATTCATTGTAACCCTAGCAGCTCTCGTGATATTTGTTCATCACTGAGAGAGGACAGTTCCATATTGTAATAGAGTTTATTATATTGAATAAAGTTTATTTTCTGTTACTTGTGTTCTTTAATTCGATTTGATTGTGCTAAACACTGTATTCAACCCCCTTCTACAATGTGTGTGACCTAACACATTTGAGTATGGATGTAGGAAATCTTCTTACAAGAAGCCCCACAGGAAGAAGTCTTATAAACATAAGACTACTTACAAGTTTATCAAGAAGAAAAAGCCTTATAAACCAGGTAAGTACTTCAAGAAAAAATCGTCCAAGAAATTTTCTAATGACAAGAAAATGTTTTGCCCAAAAGGCAAGAAAAATTGCAGGTGTTGGATCTGTAACGAAGAAGGACATTATGCAAATGAATGCCCTAATAGAAAGAAGCATGACGGCAAGGTCCAAATACTAGAACAAGTTTATTCTTTAGGATATATTCCTATTGAAGGCCCTTATGAAGATACTCAAGAAGTATATTCAATTGAAGAACTGGACCCTGGACCAATAGAGTCAGATTCTAATGAATCAACATTCTCAGAATCCGACTGAAGAAGAAGAAGTGATGACCAACATCACTAATCCAAACTCTATTTATATCTCAGGTAAATTAAAATTTACAGGATATAAACAGATTGAATTACATTGTTATGGTGATACAGGCTCCAGCCTTTGCATAACAAGTAAGCATGTTATTCCACCAGAACATTGGATTAACACAGAAAGACCTATACAAGCTAAAATTGCTAATGGG
Organism: Apium graveolens; assembly: GCF_009905375.1. Taxonomy (NCBI): domain Eukaryota; kingdom Viridiplantae; phylum Streptophyta; class Magnoliopsida; order Apiales; family Apiaceae; genus Apium; species Apium graveolens. Next base: position 236,915,190 of record NC_133652.1, on the reverse strand, counting down.
AGCACCATTACAATCAGCAAGGTATGTAAAGACCTTAATATATTAATAGCAGGTGAAATATTTCATATTCCTACTGTTTACCAACAGGAAGTTGAAATAGATTTTTTAATTGGTAATAATTTTTGCCAATTATATGAACCATTCACTCAGTATACAAAAATGATTATACTAACCCTTTCAGGTCAAGAAGTATATATCAGAAAAATAACAACAGCTCGTAAAGTTGGAGTTCCAGGTTTTCTAGAATCAATGAAAAAGAATTCTAAAACCAAAAAACCCGATGATATTAATATCAGCACTAATAAAATTTTTCTTTTACAGAAGGGGAATGATGTTATTAGAAGATTCAAAGAATTAAATGATTGTAAAAATTTAATTCTTGATATAGAAAAGAAGACTATAACCGAAGGATTATTAGACTCCGTCTGCTCAGAAAATCCACTGGATCCTACAAAGACCAAGAAATGGATGAAAGCAGCAATCAAACTCAGAGATCCCAAAACTGTAATCAAGGTTCGACCTATGAAGTACAGGCCACAAGATCGTAAAGAATTTGGATTATAAATTCAAGAGCTTCTGGATATGAAGATCATCATACCCAGTAAATCACCTCATATGTCTCCAGCATTTCTTGTAAAAAATGAAGCTGAAAAGAGAAGAGGGAAGAAAAGAATGGTAGTCAACTATAAAGCAATTAATGAGGCTACAATAGGAGACAGCCATAACCTACCAAATAAGGATGAACTTTTCACCCTTATCCGAGGTAAGAAAATGTTCAGTTCATTAGACTGTAAATCTGGTTTTTGGCAGGTATTGCTAGACGAAGAATCACAGTTACTGACAGCATTTACATGTCCCCAAGGACATTACCAATGGATCGTGGTGCCATTCGGTCTTAAACAGGCTCCTTCCATTTTTCAAAGACACATGCAGGATGCATTCAGGTTATTTGAATCATTTTATTGCGTTTATGTTGATGATATCCTAATCTTTAGTGATAATGAACATGATCATTTAAGGCATTTAGCAGCAGTTCTAAAGAGATGTCAACATCTTGGCATAATTTTATCCAAGAAGAAAGCACCACTTTTTTAAAACAAAGATTAATTTCTTAGGATTTGAAATTGATCAAGGAACGCACTGTCCTCAAGCTCATATTCTGGAACATATTAATAAATTTTCGAACAAACTTGAAGACAAAAAATAGTTGCAAAGGTTTTTAGGTATATTAACTTATGCATCTGATTATATTCCAAAACTTGCAGCCATTTGTGCACCTTTGCAGGTTAAGCTCAAGAAAGATATTCCATGGGAATGGAAAGATTCAGACACTGATTACATTTGTAAGGTAAAAAAGAATCTCAAGGGTTTTCCAAAACTCTATCATCCAGAGCCGGATGACAAGCTTATCATTGAGACAGACGCTTCAGGCGAATACTGGGGAGGAGTTCTCAAAGCAGTTAATTCTGATAAAGAATTAATATGTAGATATGCTTCAGGAAGCTTTAAAGATGCCGAGAAAAATAGGCAAATAATTCTTTTTCAAACCCTTACATAATACATAGCTTAAAACCCCGTTGGGGTTACTACTCACAATACATTACAGGTTCTCTCTTGAATTAAGAAAGTGTCTTCGTTGTAAGAATACAAGATGCTCTTTCCTAAAACTTAGCTCTCCTTTTATAGAGTAAGGAAGAGATTTTATTACAAGACTAGTCATCTTCTAATAATTCATAAAGTAGATGCTTTCTACTTTTCATAAAGTAGATGCCTTATATTTTTCATAAAGTAGATGTCTTCTGCTTTTCATAAAGTAGATGCCTTCTGCTTTTCATAAAGTAGATTCCTTACCTTTTTTTCAAAAAGATAAGATGCTCCATTAAAAACGTTGTCCCGGTTTTGCTTTGAGCAGTATTCCTGCTTTAGGCAAAAATCCTTTATCTTCTGCTGAAGTGGAGGGGTCCTCCATTTTATTTTTGTTGGAGCTAGCTTTGTCATTATCTTCTGGCTTGTGAGAGCAGATGAGACAATTGAACATGTACCCAGACTTTGGCACGATTTTCCTTAATCGATTGCACAGTCTGTCTGAATGGATGTCGTCAATCTTTCCATAAAAAAATGGTCTTCTGAAGATAAGAATCTTGTTAAGATCTTCAGTACTAATCTTTTGATGGAAGTGGGAGGTCATTAAGCAATTAATGGAGCAGTAATTAACTTTGATGTGTGCCTCTTCGTTGATCGCAAATAGCTTTTCTGCTATTATGATCAATTTCTGAACAACCAATTCTTGCAAATCTTGCTTCTCGACTGAACATGGACTAGCCTGACTTGGACTATAATCATTTTCCTTATTAATTCCGAGCTGGATTAAGATAATCGGGTATATAGCCTCGTCTTTTTCATTCCAGGAGATGATGCTACTTTGAAATTTTAGGAAAATTTCCTTTCCATTTGCATACCTGGTCCTTTCCATTCCAGCAGAAGGCATCTACTTTATGAAAAGCAGAAGGCATCTACTTTATGAAAAATATAAGGCATCTACTTTATGAAAAGTAGAAAGCATCTACTTTATGAATTATTAGAAGACGACTAGTCTTGTAATAAAATCTTTTCCTTACTCTATAAAAGGAGAGCTAAGTTTTAGGAAAGAGCATCTTGTATTCTTACAATGAAGACACTTTCTTAATTCAAGAGAGAACCTGTAATGTATTGTGAGTAGTAACCCCAACGGGGTTTTAAGCTATGTATTATGTAAGGGTTTGAGAAAGAATTATTTGCCTATTTTTCTCGGCGTCTTTAAAGCTTCCTGAAGCATATCTACATATTAATTCTTTATCAGAATTAACTGCTTTGAGAACTCCTCCCCAGTATTCGCCTGAAGCGTCTGTCTCAATGATAAGCTTGTCGTCCGGCTCCGGATGATAGAGTTTTGGAAAACCCTTGAGATTCTTTTTTACCTTACAAATGTAATCAGTGTCTGAATCTTTCCATTCACATGGAATATCTTTCTTGAGCTTAACCTGTAAAGGTGCACAAATGGCTGCAAGTTTTTGAATATAATCAGATGCATAAGTTAATATACCTAAAAACCTTTGCAACTATTTTTTGTCTTCAAGTTTGTTCGGAAATTTATTAATATGTTCCAGAATATGAGCTTGAGGACAGGCGTTCCTTGATCAAATTCTAATCCTAAGAAATTAATCTTTATTTTAAAAAGTTGTGCTTTCTTCTTGGATAAAATTATGCCAAGATGTTGACATCTCTTTAGAACTGCTGCTAAATGCCTTAAATGATCATGTTCATTATCACTAAAGATTAGGATATCATCAACATAAATGCAACAAAATGATTCAAATGACCTGAATGCATCCTGCATGTGTCTTTAAAAAATGGAAGGAGCCTGTTTAAGACCGAATGGCACCACGATCCATTGGTAATGTCCTTGGGGACATGTAAATGCTGCCAGTAACTGTGATTCTTCGTCAAGCAATACCTGCCAAAAACCAGATTTACAGTCTAATGAACTGAACATTTTCTTACCTCGGATAAGGGTGAGAAGTTCATCCTTATTTGGTAGGTTATGGCTGTCTCCTATTGTAGCCTCATTGATTGCTTTATAGTTGACTACCATTTTTTTCTTCCCTCTTCTCTTCTTAGCTTCATTCTCTACAAGAAATGTTGGAGAAATATGAGGTGATTTACTGGGTATGATGATCTTCATATCCAGAAGCTCTTGAATTTGTATGCCAAATTCTTTACAATCTTGTGGGATGTACTTCATAGGTCGAACCTTGATTACAGTTTTAGGATCTCTGAGCTTGATTGCTGCTTTCATCAATTTCTTGGTCTTTGTAGGATCCAATGGATTTTCTGAGCAGACAGAGTCTAATAATCCTTCGATTATAGTCTTCTTTTCTATATCAAGAATTAAATTTTTACAATCATTTAATTCTTTGAATCTTCTAATAACATCATTCCCCCTCTGTAAAAGAAAATTTTTATTAGTGTTGATATTAATAGCATCAGGTTTTTTGGTTTTAGAATTCTTTTTCATTGATTCTAGAAAACCTGGAACTCCAACTTTACTAGTTGTTGTTATTTTTCTGATATATACTTCTTGACCTGAAAGGGTTAGTATAATCATTTTTTGTATACTGGGTGAATGGTTCATATAATTGGCAAAAATTATTACCAATTAAAAAATCTATTCCAGCTTCATGTGGGTAAACAGTAGGAATATGAAATATTTCACCTGCTATTAGTATATTAAGGTCTTTACATACCTTGTTGATTGTAATGGTGCTGCCATTAGCAATTTTAGCTTGTATAGGTCTTTCTGCGTTAATCCAATATTCTGGTGGAATAAAATGCTTACTTGTTATGCAAAGGCTGGAACCTGTATCAACATAACAATGTAATTCAATCTGTTTATATCCTGTAAATTTTAATTTACCTGAGATATAAATAGAGTTTAGATTAGTGATGTTGGTCATCACTTCTTCTTCTTCAGTCGGATTCTAAGGATGTTGATTCATTAGAATCTGACTCTATTGGTCCAGGGTCCAGTTCTGCAATTGAATATACTTCTTGAGTATCTTCATAAGGGTCTTCAATAGGAATATATCCTAAAGAATAAACTTGTTCTAGTATTTGGACCTTGTCTTCATGCTTCTTTCTATTAGGGCATTCATTTTCATAATGTCCTTCTTCATTACAAATCCAACACCTGCAATTTTTCTTGGCTTTTGGGCAAAACTTTAACTTGTCATTAGAAAATTTCTTGGACAATTTTTTCTTGAAGTACTTACCTGGTTTATAAGGCTTTTTCTTCTTGATAAACTTGTAAGTAGTCTTATGTGTATAAGACTTCTTCCTGTAGGGCTTCTTGTAAGAAGATTTCCTACATCCATACTCAAATGGTTTTTCAATAATCTTTTCACAACACTGTTTGCTAAAAGATTTCAACTGCTTTTATTTCTTTGTTAAATCGCAAATTTTTGAGATTTCCTCTTTAACAATTCTTTGAGCATAGGCTAAACTATACTCTGTTGGACCAGTAGCTTCTAGATTAAATCTTTCTAGAGCTTTTAATCCTACCAGTGGAATTTTGAGGAGATAGTATTTTACATACTTCACATATTCCGCTTGATCATCTAATTGGTATAGATATTTTTCATAATCACAGAAAAATTGATCTAAGAATCATATATCGCAAAGCTGTATATTAGTGATCCTAGTTCTTGCTTTTTCTTTTATCCTTAATAACTCCTGCAGTTTATCAGAAGCTTGATTAATTCCTAAGAACATTGTATAAATACCATCTAATACATTTTCAAAGGCTGTAACGGGACTCATGACTGGTTCCCAAGTGGTGTTTTTAATAAAATTATTAATGACACCTAAAGTCTTATGTTCGATCAATAATAAAACTGTGTTTTGATCATCATAAGCGTCTTTATTAGTCTGAATAATAAGACTAATTTCTTTTGCCCAAGCGTCTATGAGCTCTTTCCTATTTGGCTTTCCGTAAATATTTAAGATATTATTACCAAAAATATTAGAATTTTCTTTAGCCTCAGAATTATTAAAAGGATAGAAATTACCTTTCCTTTTTCTGCTTCCTTCAGGTTTCTTTGTACCTGATATTTCTCCTGATTCTCTTTTTGGTGAAGGAGGTGCTGAAGTTTGATGAGTGTTCATCCAGAGGTTTTCTATTTCCTCATCTTCAGAACTATCAACTTCTGTTTCTTGAAGGTCTTCCTGTTCTTCAGAGCTGAAACTTTCAATTGTGTTAAGAATGATGTAATCATTAAAACCAAATAAAAAATTTAATTCATTATTGTCTTCTATTTCTTGGTTGGCTTTAGATTCATCATCTAATTCCATTAACCTGATTGCTTGTTCGAGGACCTTATAGTTGTCATCATTAACCTGCAATTCTTCTTCTTCTATGTTATCCCAGAAGAATTTTTCTACTATTTTTATGTAATTCATGTTGATTTTTTATCAACACCGAATGGCCATGTCAGACTTCCAGGATTTTTCCCAGTTCCTAGCTCTTCGTTACCGACACTATAGCTGGGATAACTATATTTCTAGATCCTTGATTTGTGCTCTGGATCTTCATCTGTTGTGATGATTTCTTTTCCTTTCTTCTGCCTTTCTTTGAGGGTTTCAAGGATTTTATGGTTGCAAGGACATTCTTGAATTGTTGCTTTTAATTCAGTAATGATCTTTGCGGCTGCTGCCTCAATGTTATCTGTAACATGATTAGCATGCTGAATTTTAAGCAACCTAAGGATTTCTCCTTAATGCTCATCCTAAGATTTTCTTAAGGTATTCTATGATTTCATTGAACTTGCAGTCAATAACTTCATTATCATACTTAGTGTTTCTAAGCCGTGACAACTGAACTTCTAATTTTTCAATATTAGCGTTCTGTTTTACTAAGAGCTTTTTATGTCTCTTAGAATTTCTATTTCCACACTCCCCCCTTTCAAAGAAGTAGAATATACGTTGAAGATACTAGATGATTTTGAAAAAATTTCACGGGGATCTTTACTTAGTTCGAAGTAGGACAGTAAGTTATAGATTCCTAGTAAACATCTTCCTGTAATCTGGTTAAGATTATTCGTTGAAGAAACAATAGTGTTAAGGCTATTACTTCCTACAACACCACTGAAGACGTACTTCCTTGGTTCAAGGTCTATTCCTTCATTTAATTTCTTAAACTCTAAATTTTTTCCTTTTTTATAAATATGCGGGTGCATATTAGTATTTAGAACGACTACAGATGATCCAGTTTCTGACATAAATCATCAACTCTTCCAGACATGCTATGAAGTAATTCTTTACTAGAGGTATTAGAAGATTCACCAACCTCTAAGGTTCTTCCTCTAAAACTCATTCTAGGTTTTTGTCCTAGAATTGGCTTATTCTTTGCAATATCAATTGCCCAAGAATTATCTAAAGGACTGATATCTGAAAATTGCTTTTCTTCTACAGATCCTATTTCTGAGAATACATCGTCTAATTCAATATATTCATTTTTCTTATAGTAGATGTTATGATGACTATTGGTTAAAGCATAAGCAACAACATAAGTTAAGCTAAATACTTTATCACCCGCATTCATCAGATTATGTCTCTCAAAGGCATGCATGAAAGATAATATATGATCAATATTTTTAGTTTCTAATCTAAAACCAAATTTAGGATAGACAGTAAACATGAATTTTTGGTATGCTAAATTACCTCTAGTAGCACCTAAAATACAATCTCTTCGGTCATTGATTCTATTATCTATTAAAGCCATTTTAATAGGAGAATCTATTCCTTCTTGAAATTCTGCTTTAAGAAAAAAATTTATAGCACCTAGGTGAACTACACTGATGGTAGATCTTATCTTAGAGTCTATTTTCAACAAATTTTTGCTTATCTCTTCCTTAGTGATTAAAGGCAGATAAACTAAACCTGTAGTATCTTTTATATCTATATGCATTTCTTTGGTAGAGATATAATAAAAGATATGGTTTTTTCTTTTAAAACAATTTAACATACGAATGTTAAATATTTTTTCTTTTCTTAGACCGAGTCTGCTTCTTTTGATTTTAGAAAAAAATTCTTGCTTTATCAAAAAGCTTGCTTGAAAACCTTTTTCCTTCTCTGAAAACTCGATTTCCAAATTGTTTTCATCTTGAGTTTCCTCAGGAAGTTTTTCTGTTAAAAAACTCATTTACGGATTCTTAATAAGATCATAACTGAGAATTCTTTTAAGAGAAGATATCTCTGTTTCTATTTGCATAGAATACTTATTATAGAATCGAACTTGTTCAGTTTTGAATTCTTCTAGATCCCAAATAAGAAATCTGATCTTCCTATTGTCTTTGTTATTGACAATCTTTCTAGAAACCTGTAAAAGGTGTTCTAAGTATTGAAGGTTATTCATGGAAATCATGGCATTTCCAGATATATTTACTAACCACGGATGATTATTGGTACTCATGAAATGAGAAGATTTAAAAAGATTTAACACTTATTAAAAATACAGAGTTCTAAGCATTTGTATTTGCAGTAAGGTTCAATAATATAATACCTAATTTTGATATACCTGAGTCTTTGTAAGATATAATCCTGAGAATTTATTCAATTCTGTAGTTATCCTGATGTTGATTACTCCAAGGATGCACCTGCTTCTTCCCTCAACGGCCACCTGCCTAAACGGTACTTCGCTATGACTTACTCCCTCTAGGATATAATCAAACTTTGATACTGAAGAATTAAATAAACAACAAGGCTCTGATACCAAAACGCGGAACATTTCATAAGTATTGTCAAAATAGGCAAATATTATTTATTTCTCAAACCTTTACATAATACATAGCTTAAAACCCCGTTGGGGTTACTACTCACAATACATTACAGGTTTTCTCTTGAATTAAGAAAGTGTCTTCGTTGTAAGAATGCAAGATGCTCTTTCCTAAAACTTAGCTCTCCTTTTATAGAGTAAGGAAGAGATTCTATTACAAGACTAGTCGTCTTCTAATAATTCATAAAGTAGATGCTTTCTACTTTTCATAAAGTAGATGCCTTATATTTTTTATAAAGTAGATGCCTTCTGTTTTTCATAAAGTAGATGCCTTCTGCTTTTCATAAAGTAGATTCCTGGCTTGAATTGAAACATGAACTAGAAGAATTTTAGAATAATTTGTAATTGTACTCAGTAGTGATATTCTGTTATAATCAGAGAATATGAGAAAAAGGTATAGTATACTAAGAATTGTTCGCTATAATCTTAAGTTGAACTAGAGACTAGGTTGTACTGATTAATATTACATGAGGTGGTAAAATGGTGAGTTTAGAAGGTGGCAATGGATTGGTATATTTGAGGATTGATTGTTGGTTATTTTGATTGTTGGTGTTGGCTTGAGTCCAACTGGTAATCAATAATATAAAGGAGATGTTGCCCGAATTCTCAGAGATTACCCTTCTTTTAAAGATAGAATGTAAACTTCCGTATGTTATTGATATTCCTGTGATACCCCAAATAATTGTGATCTTGGTTCTCGAAAGAGGTTGTTACATCCAATCTGACTATATATAATTGGTTTTTGATTTCATTTAGCTAGTCTTTACTTGGTGCAATTGACCAATTAAGTGAATTAATTGGCTAATTTTACCAATTATTTATCAGTTACATGAAGATCGATTCCAATTAGATTAAGTCAAATTTTGATGTGACTTTCAAATCCGAAATCAAAACAATGAGGAACTGGGGAAAAGTAAGGATGCTGGTAGAATTCAGAAAATTGCTGCAAATGTGTGAATAAATACGCCCTTCATAATGGACAAGAGAAATAAAAAGTTAATTGTATGGACAAGTGGGAAGAATATTTTCAAGAGCTAAAGATTTAAGATGAAGCAACGAGAAGGAAGGAAGAAGGGAGATGGAATAAAGCAGAGGTTAATAACTACACCAATATTAACATCATTAGATAGTCAAGGAGATGTTATCATCTGCAACAAAGTTTTATCAAATGACATCTTATTTCTAAATGGTGGTGATAATCATACAATAAATGATTTGTCAAGTATTTCTGTTTTGGGATAAAGTGTGAGATACAGTTTTAATTCAGTTTTCGATTGATGTTGATACTTAGGTTGTTAAATATCGAAAGTGGTATTAATACAGATGATTGATGTTTACTCCAGAATGGGATGTTGTGAACATCAAAGTTTGTATTAATATCTAATTTGATATGACAACAAAATGAGTATTAATTTCAAGAGTTCGGTTTTGAATAAGCTATGAGAATAAAGAATGGAGATAGAAAAGGAAGTGGAATCAAAAAGGTGATAAAGAAACTTCATAAGATGCCAGAAAAAATAAACGTAGTAACAGATGCATTAATCAGAAAGAAAAGACCGAACGTGTTGACAGTGTCAGAAGAATTATACAAGGAATTTCAAAAGTTAAAATTGGAAGCCAGAGTTTGCAAACCTAACAATGCAAAGATATATAGTATGACTTTTCAGCCAGAATTGCTAGAAAAGGTAAAGAAACGTCAAGGGGAAATAATAGATCAAGATATTATCGTTAGAAAAAAAAATATATATATATATATACTCCAAAGTATGATTAAGGCATTCCCAGAATTTATTTCAGAATTTGGGATTCCACCAGTGACATAATTGAAGAATGGAATTTACAAGAAGCTCACAACTCAAGATATTCAATTCACCCATGAAGTTCCAATATGTATAGAGATTTAGAGGAAAATTATTGGTGGCCAGATATGAAGAAAGAAATGGTGGGATATATTAGCAAATATCACATGTGTCGAGAAATTAAAGTGGGACAACAAAGACTAGATAAATATATTTTGCCAAGAGATGTCGTAGTGAAATCACCCGAGAACCAAAAGTGAGGAAAGCGTAAATTAAATTATTATTGATAGGTTATCCAAACCCAGTCCTGCTCTTTTATTAGTAAGCAGTTGTCCAATAAGTGGGTTAGTTGCATCTTGAAGAAATGATGGTACGTCATCAGATCCAGAAATTGATTGTAAATGATCAACATTGTTTGATTTGAGATTTGACAGGAGTATTCAAAATACGATGAATTATGTCAAACCCGAATAGTATATACCACTCCTAGATGAACGTGTATTAAGTAAGGCGGAACTAAAAAGATAGGAATTTGGTTAAACCTCGATAACTCAAGAGATTCAAGCTACTTCGAGAATATGATACGAGACATTGATGTCAAAGAAGATGTTCTGATGGTATGGCACAAAGAAAGAATAAACGTTATATGTGATTAGACGTCAAGGAAAGCATTGAAGTCAGTTGCGTATGAGAATTTCATAGAACTAAAACAAATGATAATATGGGTTAGAATATGCTGGTAATGCCTCCGGGCTAGTGTACTTTCTTCAAAGTAGTAAAAGATGTTCGGTCGGCAAATATACTCGACTGTGATTCAAGGAAAATAAGATATGATGATAAGTTTGTGCGGTAATCATATCCAGTCAAGACTTTCTCGTTGATTTTTTTTATTTCTAAAGTAATTTTGAGAATGGAAGAAATCGAATACGCCATGGTTTCAGTATATCATTTGCAAATGGACAGGAAGATTAAAAGAACGATTAAAGAGCCTCGAATGCGATTGGAAGCGAATACAAACTAGGTTAACTGAACAAAGAAACAGGTGGGAATGAGGTTCAATAACCAGTAGCTATTGCCAACATTCATGAGCACGAATTACTGGAATTACAAAGAAAAGATAATTAGTAAGAATTACGCTGGTCCTTTTGAGACAGTAAAATAGTCAGGATAAGTGCAAGTAAGTTTGCTTCACCGCCACACGTTTAGCAGATTCATAAGGTATTTATATGTGTATACTTGGGAAGAGTAATTTAGCTCCATTATATATAAAATAGAGAATCGAGTTGATTATATTAGTAACGGATATAATATGATGTCAGTGAGAGGCTGTTAAGTAGAGGGTGATGTTGCGAGTAAGAGTTTATGAAACGTTGTAAGGTTGAGGGATCAACCTGAGGAAATGATAGTGAGATACTTGAATGTATCATTATCTGATCTTTAGTGTGATTCTGAGGACATAATCCTTTTAAGGGGGGAAGGATGTAATATCCAGGATATTACGTGTAATTATTTTTATCGTGATTATTATATGATTATTATATGATTTTTGGTGAATTATTTGACGATTGGTGTTGTTATGTGGATGTTGATATGTGATAAAGTATAAGTATGTTAATTTTATTATGTCCAGAATAAAATACAGATAATTAAGGTATTTTTCTGGTAATTTTTGGAGTATTATCAGATTTAATATTGATTTATGAATTTATTAATTATTTTCAGAATAATTAAAAAATTATTTTAGTAAGCCGGGAATCATCCGACTTCAACCGTTTTTACGTTTTTACAACCGAAACTCTTCCGAAAACTCCCATCTAACCTAATCTGGTAATTCCGGACATTTTTCGTGTTTTGACTTTTTCAATCCGGATTACGGTTTAACCCGTGTGCGGCCCAGCGCAAGATTTTCGATACGATAATCATTTCGGTGAATCAACAAAACCCGTATTCTCGAAAGACGGGATAATATTACATTATTTTTGTATAAATTGTTTTATAAAAAGCCCGGTTTGGATAATTATCCAATACGGGTATCAAATCGGATCGTTTTTGCAGTTAATTAGTGGCTAAGTAACTAATTTATCGATCCAAAACGATCCAAAATGAACCAATATTCCATAAATATAAATAGCCCTTTTATTATTTCATTTTATTCTTATAATCATAATCAGTTAGTAAAATCCCGTAAAATGCAGAGAAAATGTCGAATTCATGTCGCGTTCTTGAGAATCAAATGCACGAACGAAGGCGTTATCGAACTCCGATTCGGGTGTGCCATATATCAAATCAAAGCTCTCGAAAAGTACTTTCATAATCAATCATCCGTTTTTATGCAGGAATCAAGGTATTTTCCTAATTTAACTAATTTATTTTAAATTAATTATAGATTAAATTATGAAAATTTGTTCTTGATGTTGTTGATATGATTTGATGATTCCATCGTGTAGATAATCTTTTTCTAGTCAATTTGGTATATTATATGTCAAAAATAGAGTTCAATAACATATAGAAATTGTTGTTTGATTCTCGAGATTAAAAATAGGGTTTATGTTCTTGAATATTTTTAATTTGAAATTGGGGAATTCTATTGTGATGATTCTGGTTTGAAATATGTTGCACCAGCATATAGATCGTATGTAAACAGATTGATTGGTATGTTCGATTGTAATATTCGACCCCTGGAAGGACTTCGCCGAAAAATCAAGGCGCTGGCGGCGTTCTTGATTTCTCGGACAAATTCCGGGCAACACTGGGATTTTTCACAAAAACGGATTTAAGAAAGAGGTTGGGGAGACTGTAAACAATCGATCTGCATCATTTGGAGATCATCCGGGCTCGTTCGAAGGCTGCCGGGAAGCTCAGTCGCCGTTAATGCGACTGGCGGTGGCAGAGCGGCGGGACCTCGCCGGAGAAGAAAAGAGGGGGAGAAATTTCGGTTTAACCCCCGAATTTCTACCCCATTTAAAAAATTAACCCTCCATTTTTGATTTTACAGTTATACCTCCCACAGTTTTAAAAATATACACTTTAAACCTCTTAATTTTAATTATTTTTATTTATTTAATTTAAATTCATAAAATTGTTTTAATTATTCAGTTATTTAAAATAAATCTGATTTATTTTATTAATTAATCTTAATTAGTTTTTAATTATTTTAATTAATCAATTAATTTAATATTAGTTGGTTAATTAATTTAATTAATTACTAATTAATTTTAATTGATTTAATAATTAGATTTAATTATTTCATCTGATTTAAAAATTCTGAAAAATAGTTTTGAGCTTTGAAATATTATTTTAAAATTATTTTCAAGGCTCGATAATTATTATAAAAAAAAAAATTAAAGTCAGATTCGGGTGTTCGAATCCTATTATTTAATTATAAAATGATTCGGAGTCCGATTTTAATTCCGAAAAATGTTCAAAAATTCGTAATAAATATCTGGAAAATCATTTTAACCCCGAATCTTCTTTGAATAATTATTTTAATTGAATATCTTACGTGCTACGTGTTATTTGTGATATGATTGATGCGTAATATGATTGTACGTGTATTATTTGACTATTTTATTCATAACTTTCAATCCGTACATCGGATTTGGGTAAAACGAAGGGTAGATGAAAGCTTATGTCGTCTATGTGACGATTAGAATGATGTGAGATTGAGTATTGATAGATACTTTTGATGCCTAACAGAGTAAGCGAGGCATAGAAAGGAAGTCAGTGATCAGTGAATAGAACTGAAGTGTAGAAAAAGAAAGCAAGTGATCGATGAATAGAAGCAAGGCATAGAAAAAGAAGGAAAGTGATGGAAAAGTAAAACTGTTAGATGGGTACAAGTAAAGTTGAAAATCATCGGTGATAAGGCTAGTACTTCTGAACCTTCTTCAAAATATATTGCAAATATTTTCGAACTGTTTCATAACATGTCGCTATTATTCAAAATAACTATTATTTTATATTGCAAGCGCTTTAAACTATTTAACCTTGAACCCTGATTCTTATTGATCTTAAGCCATAAGTCATATTCTTCATAAACCATTGATTGTTGAATTCCCAGATACGAGCCATACCCCTGCGATACTACTCCACAAATACTTATCTACCACATATTGATTCTGATATTGAATTTCTTAACATACCAACCCTTATTCCTTGTTTAACAAAAGACCAATTCTTGGAACCCTTGAACCCTTGGTCTTCTACTTTCTGATTCTTTCTTTGGTTGAAATCTAATCTTTTTGAATTCCCTGTTATGCCTTCACGATGTTATGAATCACCCTACGCTTCAAGATAAATGTTGTTTATGATTCAGCTTATTGATTTACACTGGTTATCACATTAAATTATTTTAGAATTGGATGGTTTTATAAATGTGGACCAGATTCGTGGTCAGACCAGATTCATGGTCATAATAGGCCAATGCGTGCCTTGGATCCAGTATATAGAGCAAAGCTGGGAGCCTTGCTCGTGGTTAGTGCGTGACTGATCAGCAGCCTAACCTTGGTTTTTAAAATGAAAAGTGAATATCCAATTTTAATCATTGCTTATTCAGAAATTTGATTCTTCGGAATCATTTCAATTGGTGATTGTCTAACCTCAATTTTTGTTATTATTACTTGCTGAGCTAGTAAGCTCACTCTTGCAAAATTTTTATGTTTTCAACAGTTGAAAAGGAAAGTGTTGGTAACGAGGATTCCCTGTCCAGCGTGGAAGCTAGGATTTCCGGTTAAGTTGGATCGAGCTAGTAGGAGCTTTATATTATAGATGAGTTATGTAAGATTGTAAGTACGATATCAGGAGCTTTTTATATTTTTAACTGGTTTTTGAACGATTGAAGGAGGGAGATAACCATTGTTCTGCCGTAATTAACAAACTGCACTTATGGGTTCAATTGCACGATATGAGCCCGAGTTTTATGCCACACAGGGTCGTTAAAGATATTGGTAACCATATTGGTGAATTTGTAGAGATAGACCCGAACAATTTTGTGGGGATATTGAGAGGTTATTTAAGGGTTCGTGTGCTGGTACATCTGGATAAACCATTGAAGCGACGTATGAAGTTGAAGCGTAGTGAGGAAAGCTGGTGTTGGGTTAATTTCAAGTATGAGCGAGTTCCAACATTTTGTTTCATATATGGTCTAATCAGACGTAGTGAGAAGTTCTGCGAAAGAATTTTTGACCCTCCATTAGATCGGCTAGAGAAATCATACGAGATTTGGATGAGAGCTAAACCCGGACGTAAGAATTATAACATTAGATCAAAATGGCTGAGACAGGGTGGAACAATTCCGGTTGCAGCTGAAGGTGGGGATGGTGCCAAAAAATCAAGGATTGGAGATGAAAGACCGGTAACAGAAAATCAGATAAGCAGGAGTGAGTTTTCAGGGATTGGTATAACTATAAGGCTGAAAGATAACCAAAATAATTTTGGTGAATTTTTTGAAAAGTGCAGAAGAGCGGGAAAGTGTTACTAATTTGGAAACTAATAGGCTTGTCATTACGGACCCAAAGAGATGTTGACTAGAACAACCCACATTTATTAGGTCGGATGTTCAAGACAATACTGATGCAATTATGCTAGACTCTTAAAAAGAAATAGAGAAGAACCAAAAAAATGTATTGAAGGCGGGTGCTGCAAGACAGGCCCCCCTAGAGCCATGAATATCCTTAGCTGGAAATACAGGGTTGAACCTCCCTTGGAATGTTCAGTTCCTAACTGACGTTGTACGTCAAGAAAAGCCTGTTTTTATATTTTTGTGTGAAATGATCAATAAGAGAGATAAGCTGGAATGGATTCGTAGGAAGATGGGATATGAAGGCTTGTTTGTTATTGATACGCAATGGCGGAGCGAAGGTTTAGAAATATTTTGAAGGCAGAATAATCAGGAAAATATGCTTATTTTTTCTCAGAATCATATAGATATAGAAGTCAATCTTGAAGGGATGGGCCAGTGGAGATTAACAGGGTTATATGATGAGCATAATAGGACGCAAATGAAGAAAAATTAGGACTTGCTTAGAAATTTGGCCAGGGATTCAAATTTGCCCTGGTGTGTTATCGGTGATATGAATAATGTGGTGAATCAAAAGGATAAATGATGGGGAGCTTAATATCTCATATGGTTGGTCGAGGGGTTTAATGACACGCGACACATGTTTGATAGATATGGAGTTATTAGATCATCAATATACTAGGAAAAGGGGTCGAGGCACTTCGGAATGGACTGAAATTAGATTAGATCGGCACTAATGACAACTCAATGGATAACAACCTTTCCGAAGGCAAAAGTTTATAATATATAGGGTTCGATGTTTGTTCATATCCTGCTCTATCTCGTTCCAGTGAAAGTGGAATAGGGCAATTATGCATTTATATTCAGGTTTGAAAATGCATGGTTAACAGAACCTATATGTGCTCAGCTTGTTAAAGAAGGGTGGACGGGTGGTACGGGGCTAGACATTTAGTAAAAACTGAAGGTGTGTAGTGAGATGTTAACGAGCTGGGGTAGAGAAATTACGGGGAATTTTAGTGGTCGTATAAAATAATGCAAGGTAGCACTATTTTAAATGAATCCCGATAAGTCCTCTGAATCGGACGGAATGACCCCTGGTTTTTCCGAAAACATTGGAGTATCGTGGGAAAGGATGTCACAGGTATGATTTAAAAAAGATTCAGTGATGGACAGATTGTTGAGATTAGTGGCACAAATGTAGCAAAAAAATAAAAAATAAGTATGAAAAATGAAACCCCAAAAGCAGGATCCATGCGAAATAAGCCATTTAATTCGGAGATTAGATGTTTACCTTAAATAAAGCTTTCCGTATTATTGTAATAGAAGTTCGGATCTTGATGAATTACAGCAGCCCTCCTTGCGAAGATCTGCTCTCCAAGGTATCCACACGAATGTCCAACCGTCCAACGATCACCGGAGCCGGTACTAGCCGATTTGCTTGACTCTTCCTCTCTTTCTCTCTAGCCTCTCTAAGATGTAGAGCTGCTAGAGTTTATTCTCAAAAATGAATTATGACTTCTAACCCTACAAATATACATCTTAATGTATATATAGGGGTGAGAGGATTAAGGCCTAACCCTAAACCTAATGGGCTTCTAAAAACAATCCATTCTGATTTCGGGTTTTATTTATTACTATTAAATTCTAATTCTAATATAATTAATCAAGTCTCACTTAATTAATTTAATAATGAAATTTGAATTAATAATAATAAAATATTTAAATTTATAATTTAAATAACACTCCGTTTTAAACGTTCTTTGTGTGTGACCCTTTAGGTTATTATTATGTTGGCAATAATTTTATTTTCAAATTCTAAAATTATAAATAATTAGTGGCATCTAGTAATATCATTGTTACCCAAGTAATAATAATAATTGGTGATTCAATTAAACCTTTCGTGAATAATGTAAAATATAAAATAATCCCTTTAGCCTTAACAATAATACTTGACTAGGGACCTTTAGGAATATCAATACTATTCTCATAATCTCATTTCTAAGTCACGTACTTAGAGATATAGATTTACATATCATATTTCCAGGATATTTATTAATCTAACATTTTATCGCAGAAAATAAAGATATAATAAATTACTTAAGAATAATCCATCGAATCATAATTAATAATTCAAATGTCTTATAACATAAACATAATAGTGTTGTCTCTAGGTCACACACACTAACAATCTCCCACTTGCACTAGAGCCAATCACTCATGTATCTAATACCCATGGAACTAGTATGACCTTCGTACTTTTCCTGTGACAAAGCCTTAGTCAGTGGGTCTGCAACATTATCATCAGTATGCACTTTACATATATGTATATCTCCTTTTTCGTTAATCTCTCGAAGAAGGTGATATCTCCTAAGTATATGCTTTGCCCGGTAATGGGACCTTGGTTCTTTATCATGCGCAATAGCTCCATTAATATCACAATAAAGATCAACTGGATCTATGATCGATGGAACTACACCAAGTCCCGTCATGAATTTTTGTTTTCAAACAGCCTCTTTGGCTGCTTCACTGGCAGCAATATACCCAACTTCCATTGTAAAATTAGCTATTGTCTCTTTTTTTGAACTCTTCCAGCACCTCCATTAAGGCAAAACACAAAACCTGATTGAGATACTGTGTTGGGCCTCAATGATACTATAGAAGGGGGTTGAATATAGTATCTACAATCAATTCGATTATAAACACAAGTATGTAACAGAAAACAAGTTTATTCAATATATCAAACTCTGTTACAGTAGGTTTAATCTACTCTCTCAGTGATGTATGATATCACTAAGAGCTACTAGGGTTACAATGAATAATATTCTCGTGAATGATAACACATATAGTGTAAACCCTAATCTGTGTTTATATACTACACAGTTACAAGATATCTCCCAATTGATATGATATATTATGTTTCCTAAAATACTTCAATCAGAGATTATCTATTGTAGTCCTTTAGTTGTACAACTCTCCAAGCATATCTTCTTTTGTTTAATCCAGATCCTCTCTTGTAAATCAGCCGCTTTTCATCCCTGAAGTGTATCCGCACTTAAGTTCTGATGTAAGTCCTGATGGCTTAAGTTCTGATAACTTCATATCTTTAGTAAGTTCTGATTTCCAGTTAAATTCTGATTGTAAGTTCTGAAACTAAACAAATCAGATTAGACATGACATCACAAATATATCTAACAATCTCCCCCAACTTGTAAATTATAAAAATATACAAGTTTATAGATTTGATGATGTCGAAAACATTTAAGTACAAATACAATGAGAGTTTATATGTACAACTAAATACAACTTACAGTCTATGCAGCTTTTACCAAATTCATTAAATCAGCCTGAATCCATAATGATTTCTTACAAAGTCTGATATCAGCTTGGTCTCTGCATTTCTTTTAACTTCAAGTAACTGAGCTTTGACTTGCTGCAGTTCTTCATCTTCAGTATCACCAATCTGATATATGGCAGCTCTGATTGCGGAAATTGGATTTCTTTCAAGTCCATCTCCCAGTCTGATTATTCTTGGATGTGTAGAATCTTCATTATAGCATAAGCATGTTCCTTTCAGAATTACTTCTACCTTAGCAGCATTCTTCCTCATAGGAATTTCTCTTCCATCATCCTCAGTCATCATTGGAGTATACTCTGTCATTCTTGCACCAGAAATTCTGAGTAAATTTCTTATTATCTTCAAAATATATTCTGACCATTTCCTGATAACATCAGAATTTACCTCCAGTAGATAATGAATATATTGGAGCTCTTTGACAGATTTCTTTAGCACATCAGAGTCAGATAATCTATAAGTTCTGCCATCAATCGGAAATAAGATCAATTTCTCTTTTTCTTCATAACCATCATGAGTATCCATACTACTTGAGCAGAAATCACTTTGTCAAGGTGCTTCGATGTGATCTCTTCATATGGCTTGTCATTCAATGTGAATGGATCTCTAATATCAACTTCTATCCTAGTCTGGAATTTCTCTCTGTCAGAACCTAATCCAGAAGTGTCTCTAGCTTGCTTGGATTTTACCCAAATGCTGCAAGTTGATTCAACATATGATTTGTCTTAGGCTGAACTAGAATAGACTTGTTCCATTGCAGCTTCTCCTTGTCTTCTAATGTTAAGCTGTCTATGTCAACTTGAGCAGTGTCAGAGGTTGACGTCTTGATGAATTGGTCAGGATTTGCAGTTTCATCTGTAGCTTGTTGTTCTAAAATATCTTCAGGATTTATTAAGTTCTGAACTTCTTCACTCTGAACAACTTGAGCTATGTCAGAGGTTGTCTTAGATTCTTCCGTCATCCTCTTTCTCTTCAGAGTTTCAACTGTTTCATCTTCAGCAGCATCATCATCAAAGACTTGAACCATCTTGCACACATGATCCATCAGAATTTGAGGAATCTTCATCTTCTGTTTCTTGACTGTCTCCCCAACTTTTCCTTTTCCCTTGTCTTTGAGATCAGTAGTAGTTTGAGATCTAGTCCTTGATCTAGGAATCTCTGTGGCAGATCTTTCTCTTATCACAATCCCCTTTTCTTTTGGCCTTGTTGGCTTTTTAGCATAAGAAGCTTTTGACTTGGGTTTGCTCTTCTCAGCAGCAAATTTATCTTCTTCTCTTAATTCCTCTAAATCTACTCCTGGATTATCCTTAAAGAATAGTCTCTTGGCCAATTCTTCATCAACAGATTGAATTTTGGGATCTTTGTAGAAGAATGTTAGTTTATTTCCTTTGAATTTCAAAGTCTACATAAACTTCTGTGACTCTTGGCTTCTAGCTTGGACTGTCACATCAGAAGTAGTTGTCAGAACTTGATCATCAGTATTTGAAGTATCAGCATTTGTGATCAACAAAGGAACATCCTAATCTGTTAGATTATTTCATTTCTTATTCCTCCCTTGCATAGCAGATCTATCAGAGTTCTTGCTACTAGACATTCTCTGATGAGAACTTGTCTGTTGAGTGGGAATTCTGCTCAGCTGCTTCCCTTGCCTTTGACCTCTACTCTTTTCAGAGTTTCCCTGGTCATCTCCATGATCATCCTTTTTCTTTAGTGTTTGGCTTGATGAGCATTTGGACTTAACTACCTTTTCCCCCTTTTTGGCATCATCTGTTAGGAGTAGACAAAGAAGGAGTTCCACTGAAGATTGGATCTTAGTTAACTGAGTCTGTTGAGCAGCTTGATTTTATAATACCTCATCCAGTTGGGCATGCTGCTTGGCTTGAACAAGCTCAATAGCATCCACTTTTTCTTGAATTTGTCTGATAAACCTCTTTTTATCTAGATCTTGCATCATGGTTAGCTTATCAACTGTTTCCTGAAGTTTATCAACCTTTGCATGAGTCTTGGAGTGTTGGCCTTGTAGAGTTCTTATACTGAGAGCAGTGACCTTTAGTTGATGCTTGAATTCAGAACTTGTCAGCAACACATCAGCTTTTGAAACATATTCAGTCAGAACATGTGGGCTGGGAATAAAATCAGTATCATTCCATTTATGCATCCACTCAGCCCCTCTAAAGGTTTCCTCCCATGGAACTGGAGCAGCCTCTTCCTCAAACTGGAATAATGCCTCCTTTCATGTAGGCACTGGAGTGTTTACTGGAGCTGACTCTCCAGAACTTGCTAGAATCTCCTCATCTTCAGATAAGACCAAGGTGTGTGTGGCTGTAGGAGACTCTGAAGCAGTTGCAGCTTTATCTAAATTTTGATCTTCAGTTCCAAGATCAAGAATTGGTGTTGTCGATATCTCAGCCTGTAAAATTGGAGAAGTAATAGGAGTTGGTTGTTTTGTAGTTGGAGCTTCCAGATATGGAACAGTAGGTATATTCAAATTATGAATATCTATTTCAGGACTTGTCTCTTGTTCTTCAACATCATCTGTAGCTTTGATTGGAGAGTGAGGTGGAGAAATCACAGATTCTTATACAGGTTCTGATCTGTGGACTTCAGGAATTTCAGATTCCTGAATCAGAACTTCTGCAGCTGCTGGCAGGGCTTCAATCACAATAGGTTCTGATGAGATCAGAGATTCCTGATCCCCTTCCTCAGCATCTTCTACATCCTTAGATTGAGTTTGTGCAATATGCACACCTTCTCTCATCTTCCTCAATTTTGATTTTCTAGATGGAGGGGTGATAAGATCTGTATCAGAATGTGAATACCTCTTTCTTTTCTAATGCCAGAAGCTTCAGCTGCTTTCTCCTTCTGAAGAGTTGACTCTTCAGCTTCTTCTGTCACAGGTTCTGATGCAGGAACTTGGACCTGTTCTTCCTCGTCTGATTCATCTCTCAGAATCAGCCTTCTCTTTCTCCTTGGTAGAGATTGAGGAACAAATTTAGGTCTTGAGGTTTTGGGTCTGGAGGATGTATCAGATTTTACAACTGGCACCTTTTGAGAAGTACCAGAGGTTGGTTTGGTTTTGGATTTGGGTCTGGACTGTGAAGTGCTGACAACAGGTGCTGATGTTGGTGGTTGTGCGGTAGACTGTGGTTGTTGAGTAGTAGATGGTTGTGATGGTGCTACATCAGGGAATATGGTTGTGTGTAAGTGCCTGGGATAATGTTGACTAAGAACTGTTTGACAGATTGGGGTATTTGGAGAGGTCTTAGTACTTCCTTCTTGTTATCAGCAGATAACAAGTCAGTAAATGCCCTTTTATGTAACTTAAAAGGTTCCATTAGGTCACTGAACACCTGTGGCTTATCAGGATAACAATAACTATAAATTAACATAACCTAGCAAAATATACTACATTTGCATCTTCCTTCATTCTGTCACCAATATAGCCTAACATAACATATGCATAATCAAAATGAGTCTGATTAAGAAGTGCATACCCTAATTGTTGACTCATGATTGGAATGGCATCAAAATTGGAGCATTTGTTAGCAAAAGTCTTTGTGATGCAATCAAAGAAGAAGCTCAATTCCCTCCTGATGTAAGGCCTCTTCAACTGTCCTAGCTTGGACAAGCTTTTCTTATAACCCAAGCTTGCCATCATGTTCTGAAGAACAGATTCTCCAGGTGCTGAGTTGTAAGTGCAGTTTTCAGGCAGATGAAGAGCCTGCCTCACCATTGCAATAGTTACCATATACTCATCTTCTCCTGATGAGAAGATGATGCTTGAAGATCCAGTTTCACCTCCATCATCATAGATTCCAGTCTTTCAGAACTCCAGCACTTGTTTACGAGATTGCTTGAGGTTGGGTCAGAGCATACCCAATCTCACTATGAGCCAAGAAATCCTGAATAAAGTGAAGTTCTGAAGGAGCTTCATCCTTGTTCAAGATAGCAGAGTAGTTGTTTGGGACAAACTTAGCTCCATTTAAAATAACATCCTTTGGTGCCATTTCTGTTGAAAAATCAACTGAAAATTTTGTGTTTGCAAAGTATTTGATAAAATGCCTGTAAGAGAACATCAGAAAATAAGAGAGAGGGAGAGAGAGAGGGAGAGAGAGAGAGAGAGAGAGAAAATAGAGTAAAAGAGTGGGTAAAAGATTGTATAATCTTTTATCTATGATATTTATACTCTGCACATGGAAATGTCTCTATTTGTGAATTAGAACCGGCAACTTTACACTTGGCAGTGTGTAATCAATTAAAACATAAATAGTGGGCACGGTAAACATGCAGTAATTATTGCACACTTGCACATACCAAAACCAACACGCAACCCATTAACAAATGATTATGACTATTTTTATCTCACCTAATTATTTTTCTGAGAAATATAACCATTACAGTAAATACCAAAATAATGTCACGCAAGCATCAGGATTTGCATCAGAACTTGGCTATTATCAGAATTTAACGGTCATCAGAACATGGCTTCTGTACTCAAAAAGTGAATGATTGTTTTTATGTTTCTTCACACAAATACTGACTGGTTTCTTCAGAGTTTAATCATCAGAACATAATCAGAACTTGTCCTCAAAATTTATGCAAATAATACTTAACTGTTTATCAGAAACAACTTAATCACCACAATAATTTTCATCATTCATATGGAGTGATAGTGTGTGTATGTGCAAATGATTAGATTAAGATTAAAGTCTGATAAACTTCAGTATATCTTAGAAATAAGGCATAACTAAGAAAAATGCTTAAAATCTGTCTTGAATTGTGAAGTCTACTGTAGAATAAAGTTATGCAAGAATCCACCTCAACTGTTTGTGCTTATTTTATGCATCTTTTGAAATTCTTTTGACAAAGGCTTCTTAGTGTAAATGAGTTACAACTGCCATCAGAATTAATGCTGTTATCAGAATATTTCTCCAGTAATCAGAGAATGTGAAAAGTCACCAAGAAAAATTAATTTGCTTTTCTAATGCATATAACTTAATACCAACAATGCACTTGGATCTTCCCTTTCACATAAATTACTCTAGATCTCAAAGGAGTACATGATTTCAATTTTTTCTTTTCTTTTATTTTCTTCAGATAAGTGAGGCTTAATAAGCATGTAGTTCATCCTTAAGATTTACTAACATCAGAATTTGACAGATAAGAAGCAATAATCTAGTTTGTGACTTGGTAATAAGATACAGGAAGTAAATTTGACTAAGATCAAAATCAGAAATTGCTTGTGTTATTGATTTCCACATAAATAACTAATTCAAACATGGGATACATAGTTTATTAAAGACTACTAAGTCAACATCTAACAAAATAATCCTCATTGGATTGAATAGTCACAGAACATTCAAAACACTTTCAGAGTTTATAGAATCACATCAGATAATAAGTAGTATTTAATATGTTACAATTTAAGTATATATTACATTGAGATAGGAAAATCTGTAAACATTGATCATAAAGTCTGATGTATGAGAACAAAAACTAAACAGATTTTGAGAAAGAACCTGAAACCATTCCAAGTTCATTTACCAGTCTTGTAAAAGTAGCTTCACATAGTGGTTTTGTGAAGATATCTGCTAGTTGTTGATCTGTTGGAACAAAACGCAATTCCACTGTACCTTCCATCACATGCTCCCTTATGAACTGGTACCTAATGCTGATGTGCTTTGTCATTGAGTGTTGAACTGGATTTCCTGTCATAGCAATGACACTTTGATTATCACAGTAAATAGGTATTTTAGAAAATTCTAACCCATAGTCCAGTAACTGATTCTTCATACAAAGAATCTGTGCACAACAGCTTCCTGCAGCAATATATTCTACTTCAGCAGTTGATGTGGAAATTGATTTCTGTTTCTTGCTAAACCAAGAAACCAATCTGCCTCCAAGAAATTGGCAGCTTCCACTAGTGATTTTCCTGTCTATTTTGCATCCTATAAAATCTGCATTTGAGTAACCTATTAGCTTCAAATCCGATTCCCTAGGATACCACAATCCTAGATCAGCTGTACCCTTGAGGTACTTGAAAATTCTTTTCGCAGCTATTAGATGAGGTTCTTTTGGATCAGCCTGAAATCTTGCACAAAGACAGGTGGCATACATGATATCTGGTCTACTTGCAGTTAAATAGATTAAAGAGCCAATAATACCTCTGTAATTAGTAATATCTACTGATGCTCCAGTATCTTTATCTAACTTGGTGGCAGTGGTCATGGGAGTTGATGCAGTAGAACTGTCTTGCATTCCAAATTTCTTGAGTAGATTTCTGGTGTACTCTACTTGGATTGACTGATAAAAGTACCTTCTTCAGTTTGTTTGACTTGAAGTCCCAGAAAATAACTCAACTCTCCCATCATACTCATTTGATATCTTGACTGCATTAACTTAGAAAATCTTTCACAAAGTTTTGTATTTGTAGAGCCAAAGATGATATCATCAACATATATTTGTACCAAAAGTAATTCATTTCCATGGTTGAGGTAGAATAAAGTCTTGTCAATTGTTCCTCTGTGAAATCCACTTTCCAGAAGGAATTGAGCCAGAGTCTCATACCATGCTCTAGGAGCTTTCTTAAGGCCATAAAGTGCTTTGTCAAACCTGTAGACATGATTTGGAAATTTTGGATCTACAAAGCCTGGAGGTTGTTCAACATATACCTCTTCTTCCAATTCTCCATTGAGAAAAGTACTTTTCACATCCATTTGAAAGACTTTAAACTTCTTGTGAGCAGCATAAGCTAAAAAGATTCTTATGGCTTCCAATCTAGCAACTGGAGCAAATGTTTCATCATAGTCAATACCCTCCTGTTGAGAGTAATCTTTAGCAACCAGCCTTGCTTTGTTTCTTGTAATTATGCCATCACTGTCAGTTTTATTTCTGAACACCCATTTTGTACCAACAATTGATCTGTCCTTTGGTCTTGGTACTAGGGTTCGGACTTTATTTCTTTCAAATTCATTTATCTTCCTGCATTGCTTGCACCCAATCAGCATCTTGAAAAGCTTCTTCCACTTTCTTTTGTTCAGTCTGAGATAAAAAGGAATGATAGAGACATTTATTTGTTGTTGTTGTTCTAGTTCTGACACCTGCTTCAGGATCTCCAATTATTAAGTCAGGTGTGTGAGATTTAGTCCACTTCTTTGCAGATGGAAGTTGATCTCTAGAACTGGATCCTCCCCCATGATCCATGCTGTCTCCATCAGTATTTTTTGATGCTCCCCCTGAAGTTATGCTCTCTGAGATTCCAGAATTTGAGTTGGATCCCTCAGGAATTGCAGAATTAGAGTTTCCAGATTGTCAGAATTTGGCTCATCAGAACTTGATGAATCAGAACTTAAAGAGCCAGTGACTGGTTATGACGCTTCTTGAGAGTCTTGAGATGTGGTATGATCATCAGCTTGCTCCCCCTGAACAGGTGCATTTTCCTTTGGAGCAGTTACCACAATTTCAATGACATCAGAATTTAACCCGTCAGAACTTACAGGTCAGGATTTAGGTCATCATAATTTACAGAATCAGAATTTATATCTTCATTTTCAAATCTCAGCTGATCATGATCATTGAAATCTTCAAGTCCAGTAATCTTTTTATCATCAAAAGATACATTGATAGATTCCATGACAACCCTTGTTCTTAAATTGTAGACTTTGAAGGCTTTTGTGGAAAGTGGATATCCAACAAAAATTCCTTCATCAGCTTTTAGATCAAATTTTGACAGCTGTTCAGGATGAGTCTTAAGAACAAAACACTTGCATCCAAATACATGAAAGTATTTCAAATTTGGCTTATTTTTCTTCACCATCTCATATGGTGTTTTTCCATGCTTGTTTATGAGTGTAGCATTCTGTGTAAAACAAGCAGTCCACACAGCTTCAGCCCAAAAATAGGTTGGTAGCTCTGCTTCATCAAGCATAGTTCGTGCAACTTCAATAAGAGTCATGTTCTTTCTTTCTACAACTCCATTCTGCTGTGGAGTTCCAGGTGCAGGAAATTCCTGCTTTATTCCTTGCTCTTTGCAGAACTCTTCCATGATTGAATTCTTGAACTCAGTGCCATTATCACTTCTTATTATTTTAAAAGAATATTTGACTAACTTATCCAGCTGTCTGGCATGATCAGTTAGAGTAGATGCAGTTTCATTCTTCTTGTGCAAGAAATACACCCAAGTGTATCTTGTGAACTCATCCACTATAACCATAGCATATTTCTTATTTGCAATAGACATGACATTGACTGGACCAAATAGATCGACATGCAGTAAGTGATAAGGCTCAAGAATTGAGGATTCAGTTTTGCTCTTGAATAAAGATTTTCTTTGTTTTGCCTTTTGACATGAGTCACAAAGACCATCAGGAGCAAATATTGATTTTGGCAGTCCTCTCACAAGATCTTTCTTTATTAGCTCATTTATGTCGTTGAAATTTAAATGAGAGAGTCTCTTTTGCCAATTCCAGCTTTCTTCAATTGATGCTCTGCTTAACAAACAGATTGTAGAACCATCAGAATTTGTTGAAAGTCTGGCTTCATATATGTTACCATGTCTGTAACCTTTCAGAACCACTTTGCCTATAGAATTACCTAAAACTTTACAGTGTTCTTCAAAGAAATCCACATGATAATCTTTGTCACAGATTTGACTCACACTTAGCAGATTGTGTTTAAGTCCTGAGACAAGAGCTACTGTTTTAATTATGACATTCCCAAGATTAATATTGCCATATCCCAGAGTTTTTCCCATGTTGCCATCTCCATAAGAAACTTCTGGGCCAGCTTTTTCCACAAAGTCTGATAGCAGGGCTTTATTTCCAGTCATATGTCATGAACATCCACTGTCCAGAACCAGGATGTTTTTCCTGTTGCCCTGCAATCACAAAGACCACTATTGATTAGTTTTAAGGACCCAGACTTGCTTGGATCCTATGGCCTTGTTAAGTTTGTTATCATTTGCAGCGGATTTAGTTTCAGAGTTTATGCTAACATGCTTTTTATCAGACTTTGCATCAGAATTTATACTAGAAGGAATTACACTAATTTCTTTAAAGAAGGTTTTATTTTATAATAATCATAGTACAAACTATGATATTCCTTACAAGTATAAATAGAATGCCATAAACTACCATAATGAAAACAAGGATTTTGTGGTTTAAACCTAACAGACTGACTCTTAACTCCTGATCTAGGAGGTAAAAAGTTTATATCTTTATTTTTCCTGCAAAAAGAAGCAAGATGGTTAGAGTTTCCACAATTATAGCATTTCTTTCTAGGAGCATTAGGAACAGGCATATAATTATTACTTTTATTCACACCTTCCTTTCCATTCCTATTTTTCCTAGCTTCTTTTACCTTGTTCACATTTTTAATCTCTTTCAGCTTATACTTAAGCTGCTTCTTTGTCATTAAGCCAATGTTTACTACAGCTGGTTTATCCTGTTTTAATTTGTCAGAAGTTGACTTTTCTTTTACTTCTATTTTATAGTCTTTCATCTCTTCAGAATCAGACACAACAGTTTTTGCAACAAATTTAACAGGATTTACCTTTAGCTTTTTAGTCTGTTTGATAGCAATTGGCTTAATTGGCAAAGTCCCTTTCTCACTTTTACCATCTTTATAACCAAACCCCTCTTTCCAGTTTCCACTACTTAGAATATTCTGAGTTGTTCTGCCTGAGTTAGTCCAAGTCCTAATGATTTCTCTTTCTTTTTCTAATTCAGTGTTTAGATAATCATTCTGTTTAAGCAATTCATTCTCAACATACACATCATTATCTCTCTCTGTCTGAATAGTGTTCATCTTAACTAACTCTTCTTCAAGATAACTATTTCTGTTTTTGTACTTTAGATTTTCAGAGTTTAATCTTTCATTCTCTAAAGTCTGATCTTTATAGCTAATATAAATATTTTTCAGAAATAATCTCAACTCAGTAATATCTTCTATATCAAAACCAAGAGTTGATAGAGGTACCTCTAGTTCAGCAGCATCAGAACTGCTAGCAGCATTTGCCATTAAGGCATAGTTCACCTCTTCTTCAGATTCTGAAGTGTCCGCCCAGTTTTTCTTCTTTGTGATAAGTGCATGTCCTTTATCTCCTTTTCCTTTCTTGCAATTAGGAGCGATGTGGCCTCTTTCACCACAATTGTAGCATTTGACATTTGAGTTGTCTCCTCTATCAGACTTCCCTCCTTTGCCTTCAGTCTTTCTGAACCCTTTCTTGTCAGAACTTCCACCTTTCCTGGAAAACTTCTTACCCTTTCTGAATTTCTTGTAGGCTATCTTTGTGATACCCTTCATCATAAGAGCACACAGTTGCATCATCTCTGCATCAACATCCACTTCAGATAAATTTTCAGGTTCTGAATCATGATCATCAGAATCTGATGACTCTGAATCAAACTGTATGATGAGAGCCTTTCTAGAGACAATTGGCTTTTCTTCAGTCTTTAAAGCAACTATCTTAGACTTCCCTCCATGCCTCTTCTTTATTTACTCCATCTCAAGTTCATGAGTCTTGAGCATCCCATAGATTTCATCAAGAGACATATCAGCAAGTTCATAGTTGTCTCTTATTGTAGTAGCTTTCAAATCCCACTTTTCAGGAAGAGCTAGTAGGAATTTCAGATTTGAATCTTCTAGATCATATTCCTTATCCACTAGTGACAGATCATTCAACAGCTTTTTGAATCTGTCATATGTATCAGTTAGTGACTCATCAGATTTTGAGTCAAAGTGCTCATACTCCTGTGTGAGTATTGTCTTCCTGTTCTTTTTGATGGTATTGGTTCCTTGACATCTCACTTCCAATACATCCCAAATTTCTTTTGCAGTCTTGCATCCAATCACCCTGTTTGACATGACATTATCAAGTGCACTATAAAGCAAGTGTCTTACTTTTGCATCATTTCCTAGTGAAGAGATGTCTTCAGTGGTGAGTTCTCTCTTTTCTTTGGGAATCATCTTCTGTGGCTCATTCTTAAATGCAACAGAAAGCTTTGTGGGCTTGTGTGGACCATCATAAATTCTGTCTAAATATTCTGGATCTGTAGCTTCCAGAAACATGGCCATCTTCACACTCCATACAGGGTACTCAGACACCCTGAGCATAGGAACCCTGATGGTTTCATATCTACTGGTGTTTTGAATGGGTTGAACCTTTGCAGGTTCTTGAGGGTCTTGTGTTTTTAATTAATCAGACATGATTGATTGTTTGTTTGGATCTTAACTGTTTGTAAGCTTAACAGATTGGCTCTGATACCATTTGTTAGGCCTCAATGATACTATAGAAGGGGGTTGAATATAGTATCTACAATCAATTTGATTATAAACACAAGTATGTAACAGAAAACAAGTTTATTCAATATATCAAACTCTGTTACAGTAGGTTTAATCTATTCTCTCAGTGATGTATGATATCACTAAGAGCTGCTAGGGTTACAATGAATAATATTCTTGTGAATGATAACACATATAATGTAAACCCTAATATGTGTTTATATACTACACAGTTACAAGATATCTCCCAATTGATATGATATGTTCTATTTCCTAAAATACATCAATCAGAGATTATCTACTGTAGTCCTTTAGTTGTACAACTCTCCAAGCATATCTTCTTTTGTTTAATCCAGATCCTCTCCTGTAAATCAGCCGCTTTTCATCCCTGAAGTGTTTCCGTACTTAAATTCTGATGTAAGTCCTGATGGCTTAAGTTCTGATAACTTTCTGTCTTTAGTAAGTTCTGATTTTCAGTTAAGTTCTGATAGAAAGTTCTGAAACTAAACAAATCAGATTAGACATGACATCACAAATATATCTAACATACTGAATCATCTCTGTCTGTCTGGAAGCTAACATCGGTATAACCCTTTACAACCAGCTTCCCATCTCCTCCATACACCAAGAATGAATCTTTAGTCCTTTTTAAGTACTAAAGAATATTCTTGACAGTTGTCCAGTGACCTTCACCTGGATTAGACCGGTATTTGCTCGTCATGCTCAAGGCATACAAAATATCAGGACGAGTACATATCATCACATACATTATAGATCAAATTACCGAAGCATATGGAACTTTGCTCATACGGCTCTTATCATCTATTGATTTAGGGCAGTTATCTTTTGAGACCAATATCCCATGAGACATTGGGACATATCCTCTTTTTGCCTCTTGCATCCCAAAACGATGCAATATTATGTTAATATATGTACTCTGACTCAGGCCGATTAATTTTTTTGATCTATTTCTATAGATCTTGATCCCTAATATATAGGTAGCATCGCCTAAGTCCTTCATCGAGAAACTATTTCCCAACCAAGTCTTAACAACCTGTAGAGAAGGTATGTCATTCCCTATTATTAATATGTCATCTACATATAGTACTAGAAATGCCACATGTCTCCCAATAACCTTCTTGTAAACACATGGTTCATCTTCGTTTTGAATAAAACCAAATTATTTGACTGTTACATCAAAACGACGATTCCATCTCCTTGAGGCTTACTTCAATCCATTAATAGATCGAAGCAACTTACAGACCAACTTAGCAAACTTGGGATGGACAAAACCCTCAGGTTGTATCATGTATACATCCTCTTCAAGGCTAACATTTGAGAAAGCGGTTTTAATATCCATTTTCCAAATCTCATAGTCGTAGTAAGTGGCTATTGCTAGCAAAATCCTGATGGACTTGACCATAGAAACTGGTGAAAAAGTCTCATCATAGCCTATATCATGAATTTGTTTAAAATCTTTTGCCACTAGTCACGCTTTATAGGTCTGTACTTTACCATCCATGTCAGTCTTCTTTTTGAAAACCCATGTGCACCCTATAGGTTTTACCTCTTCAGGTGGATCAACTAAAGTCCATACTTCATTTTGATACATGGATTCCATTTCAGAGTTCATGGCTTCTAGCCATCTCTCGGAGTCTGGACTGTTCATAGCTTCTTGGTAGGTAAGAGGCTCATCATTGTTTATGAGCATTACATCATCATCTTGAGTCAAGAGAAATCCATAATATCTCTCTGGCTCATGACGAACCCTACTACATCTACGAACAACCTGTATTTCTGGAGAAGGAACAACTTGATGTACATCCTGCCCACTTTCCAACTCCGGTTCAATTTTATTTTGTGCAACTCGATATTCATCGAGATCTATAGTTCTTCCACTATTTTTCTTGGAAAATAACTCTCTTTCAAGAAATACAGCGCTTCGAGCAACAAACACTTTGTTCTCGATAGGATTATAGAAACTATACCCTTTAGTTTCTTCAGGATATCCCACAAAAAAATATTTATCTGATTTTGGTCCTAGCTTGTCAAACATCAAGCATATCACAAACGCTTCGTATCCCCGTACTTTCATAAACGATATGATGTGACATTTCTCAATCCATATCTCATATGGATTCTTTTGAAGCGATTTAGTTGGAACTCGATTTAGTGTATATGCAGCCGTTTCTAGAGCATATCCCCAGAAACTTATTGGAAGATCTTCTAGACTCATCATCGATTGCATCATGTCCAACAAGGTACGATTTCTCCTCTCAGAAACTCCATTCCATTGAGGCATTCCAGGAGGAGTAAACCATGATATAATACCACACTCCTTCAAGAAACCTTTAAACTCGAGGCTTAAGTATTCTCCTCCACGATCTGATCGTAGAACTTTTATACTTTTCCCTGTTTGCTTTTCCACTTCGGCCTTGTATTCTTTGAACTTTTCAAAAGAATCGAATTTGTTCTTCAAAAGATACACATATCCAAATCTATTGAAATCGTCAGTTATTATAATGAATTAGTAAAAGCTACTTCTTGTCATCGTACACATTGGACCACATACATCACTATGTATAAGTCCCAATCGTTCGGTGGTCCTTTCACCTTGTCCGGTAAAAAGAGTTTCAGGCATTTTGCCAAAGAGACCAGATTTGCATTCTTCGTATGATTCAAAATCAAACTTATCCAAGTAACTATCTTGATGTAATTTGGAAATGTGTTTCTCATTTATGTGACCTAAATGACAATGCCAAAGGTATGTTTGATTTGAGTCTCTCATCTTAATACGTTTATTATCATTATTTATGTTATAGACATGATTATCAAAATAAAGCACATATAAACCATTAAACAAATGTGCAATCCCATAGGTAACATTATTCAATGAAAAGGAACAACTATTGTTCTGAATCAAAAACAAAAAATATTTCTTGTCCAAACAAGAAACCAAAATTATATTTTTGTAAATCGCAGGCACGTAAAAACAGTTATCTAGTTCTAAAACAAGTCCAGTGGGTAACGATAAACGATAAGTCCCTAAAGCTAAAGCAGCAACCTTTGCTCCATTGCCAACTCGTAGGTCGACTTCTCTCTTTGCCAATGTCCTACTTTCCTGTAGTTCCTGCACATTTAAAGAAATGTGAGAACCACATCCAGTATCTAATATCCAAAATGTAGAAGTATACAAACTGACTTCTATAACATAAATACCTGAATCAGAAGTAGAAACAACACCCTTCTTCTTCTTCAGATCCTCCAAATAAGCATGATAGTTCCTCTTCCAATGACCTGGTTTCTTGCAATAGTGATAATCACCAACTTTTGGAATACCACCTTTAGGCTTCAAATTCTTGGTCGGGTCAGGTTTTAGATTGGCATTAGATTTAGATCCCATCTTTCTCTTGCCTTTCCATTTACCCTTTCGTTTGGCCTTCCCCTTATTCACCATCAATATGGGAGGAGGGGAATTACAACCCCACGCATCAGTTATATAACTAGTACACTATTTTAGACCATTCCCGGCCATAATTCAGTATGCATAACTCCCACTTCAGTTAGCTGGGACCAAATTTGGATTTTCTTTTATCCTGTTTGAGCTTCAAAATATCACTTGTGTCATCTATTAGACTAAGACCAGACAGTCACCAAGATCTATAATGAGGTTAGATCCTAATGGCACCATTACTAGAGGTCGGGGAGTTGGGGAAACCAAACAATCATCTTATCTTCCCTGCCCGCTTAAATTTTCTTTGCAGAAGATGAAACTTGAATATGCAGAGTACTAAATTGTGTTGGGATTTTATCTACATCAAATATTTTACAGATAAAAAGTACATGATTATCACTTAATTTGATGTATTCAGTTAAATACAAAAGATATGTGAATAAATCATTATTCAGTCAAGTATGTTATTGGTTGTTCAGGAGTTACTTCCATAAAGACAGCATGTGAACTTGTCCCTTGCTTATAGCCTTCTTTAGCTGATTTCCTATCTTCAATCATCTCCATACTTTCCCGAAGCCCTTTAGTATCTTGGATCAGCAATCACTTGTTGACTTGAGCATTCAACTGAGTCATCTGTTGTTACGTTATAGGAGCCCGATAATATTAGAGGGGATGATGTATAGACGACTTCTTTGTAGCAGTGAGTCACTTCTCGTATCCACCAGCGCAAGCTACTACCCCTGTCCCAAAGTAAGAGAGTTCATAAGTATTGCCTTCCACACTTGCGTTTAAATTAATTTCTAAGAACATATTTGCTCTCAATACTGATTTACGTTCTTATGTATAGGCAAAATCATTTTTACAAAAATTATCACCATTAGTATCTCATTTACACAATTCTTTGGAACTCAACCAACCAACAAATGCTGCAGAGCACAAATTAACATTTCAAACTCCTGCACGTATTTAATTTGTAATCGATTCAGAGAGTGTACATTCATCGCAAAAATGCACCAATATAAGAATCTGAGAGAAATGCTTGATAGTTATTACTCTCATATCAGTAAAATCTTAGAAAAAGTCAAAATTGTATGAAGATATATTTATATTTACCAGTAGCTTCAATACAGTACAGTAACATCCTCTCCTTTTATTTTCCGATCTCTTATTCTCTTATTTTACATGAAATATATTAGAGGGAAGAAAATAAAAAACTATATGGGAGACACAGTCCCCTAAATTATTTACAGGGCGATAATAGAATAAATAAAGATGGAAACCCTAGTCTACTGAGGAGAAACTATACAGCAAGCTACAACACAAGTTTAGGAGGAGATGAGGCATCAGGATGGTCATCATTGTTGAATCCACTTGAAGTTCCATCAGGAGTAGATGGGGTTGAAGTGACAGACAAACTTCCTGATCGGGAACGAGGAATCGATAAGACTGTAACAGCGGACTTGAATATTTGGCTGAATACTTTCTTCTTTATTTCACCTCTTTTTGGTGGAAGAACTTGGTGTGGGCTGTTCTTTGATTTATATGCAGCAGTGGACTCCATTTCTTTAAAAAATGAAAACCTGATAAAGAAACAGAGCACAAAACAGGGGGAAGAAAGTGATGAGATGTGACCACATACACTCAATTTATAGAAATCATAAATAACTACTTCCTCCGTCCCTAAAAACGTTTCCTCTTTGGGTTGGACACGTTTGTCAATGCACACTTTTGATCGTTAATATCTTTAAATTCGTATTAGTATTAAATATAAAAAAACGTTTCCTCTTTGGGTTGGACACGTTTGTCAATGCACACTTTTGATCGTTAATATCTTTAAATTCGTATTAATATTAAATATAAAAATATCACTGTATCAAAGTACTGATAAATACGAATACAACGAGATCAATCATGACTATGTTTGATATTATAGATTAGACGTAAATTAGTAGTCAATCACTTACCGTGAAAAGTACCGAAAGTCAAAAAAGGAAACGTATATTGGGACGGAGAGAGTACTATGCTATATAGGAGATTCAGTTTACTTGCTGGCCAAGTAGTGTGACTTGTAGGGCCAAATATATTGGGACCTAGAATTCTAAGGTACTCTGTTATTACCAGGTTCATTGAACACTTATAGCAACAATATAAACAATCATTGCCAGAGCATATATGGTTTGTTAAAAATAGTACTGTGTGCCGTGTGGCACTTTCTGAATGGAATTTTATCTGACTAGAAATCAAGCACTTTATGCATAACTGTTTTTTTATAATTAAATTACTGCTTTTCCAGAAGTATACAGGTTTAAAGTTAAAATTAACCACTGTCACTTGTGGCAGTGTCAGACATATAATATGATAGAGAGCTGAGACTTTAACACTTAAATATTAAGGAATGACATGTAGAATAAGGAAATTAAGTAAATGAAAAAAATGATAAACTATGGTAATATTAATTATGTTGTAAATATGGTTTATTTATTTACTTGCAAAAATTAGATGCTTATTTCAAAAATTAGTACACATTAACTATCAATAATGGAATTATTAAAAAAATGCTAAGTTGCCAAAACAGTTCTCAAAACCGAACCGTTTTTAAATACTGATATGAAACGAACATACTTAATAATTTTTTTGATAATAAAATATTAAAACATGCCCACAAATTAAAATGCAAAACATGTCACGTCACACAAATTTTGAAAACGGTTTGACCTACGTAGCATTACTCAATTACTTAATTAGAGTTAATCGGTAAGTGGTTCCTTGTTTTGTAGAAAGATAGTAATCCTTCAAAATTATCAATTATTGTCATTTTTATTGTAGACGGATTAATTTATTTTTCATATAGAAAACTACAAACCAAAAATGTACAAATTAAAATTTAAAATCAAATAAATTAAAATTGATTATTAAGAAATACTCGCATTTGGCAGCTAAATGCGTGGGGGTGTTCCTATTTTATTTATTTATTTATTGACGAAAGGGGTCTTCCTATTTTTAAGCAAGTTGATAAATGCATTTCCGGGATTACCCTTTATTACACGCAATGCATGACATAACATAGTGACGAATACCTGTGCCATATGGAGTTGTGTATAAACAATTAAACATAGAGTAACACGTATAATGTTAGAATGTGAAGAATGAAGATTAACCGGAAAGAAAGTGGAGGAGGCCGACAGATTTTCTAGAATAAAATCTAGGTATATATATCTTCATGGAGATGACACCAAGAAAACAAATGCCTCATTTTTCTTACAAGAGAAGATAAAGAGTCTAATTAGATAAGATGAAATCTACAAATATTCAAAGGATGTAATGTAGATTATGTAGTATATATCCTTTTCAACTCAACAGGCTGGTTTGTATGTATCAATGTATATGTAAATGTATCAACAAAGTTGGATCGTCTTATATAGTCAAACAATTTCATTTTACCTCGCTTAGCTTTATCCCCAATTTAATATTATATATTTATTTTTAAAAATTACAATTTACAATTTCTAACTTTTAGTTGGTATGTAAAATACATTTATTTGACAGTTACAACTAAAATAAAAATTACGTCACATAATAAAAAAAATGATGCAACTAATTTAATATTAAAATTTAATATACATTTAAAATTAATATTTAAATTAATATTGTAAAAATTAGTTTTAGTGAATTATAAATTTTTGGGATTAGTACCATGTATTAAAAAGTGAATTTGAATTTACTAATATTACTCAAAAAATATAAAATATATGTAAAATTTAGTTTTTAACACAATTCAGAACATATTTAATATGTGTTAATTAATTTTTCAAGCTGAAATTCTTATTTTGCCCCTACCCAATAAAGAAATTAGGTAAAAGGGGTGTTTTTTGTATGGGGTTTCAAAATAATGTAATGTAAACTGCAATTTCTGAAAACACCTAAAATATTCATATTAAAAGTTTAATAAAAATATATATTATATTATAACGAACATAGTTGCATTTATTTGACTAAACTCATAATTAAAAAAAATCCATGTAACTACATAAAAAATTATTTGTAGTTTATGTATACTCAGGAGAGTCAGAGTATTAAACAAATTTGGTAATGTATAGAGGACGGGACTTTACTATGATCTTCTAGATTGAGAGTGTCGATTTTAATAAATCGTGAGATTTTTTCACGCAGTCTTAAAAAATTTGGAACTTGGAAGGTTCATGAAATCAGCAGTGACCAAGCAATTAGAGTATTTTCAACAAACTTTTTAAATGAGCTACTAACTTAAAATATAAAAATATACTAAAATTTGAACTCGGGACTTTTTAAAAATTTAAGAGTGTACTATCTTTTCTTAATTGTAAGAGCAAATACATAACTTTTAACTATTATTTTATATTAAATATATAACACATCATTTCTCTCTTCCCATTTTTTTTGTATTTTATGAGCTCAAGTTATTTTTAATATTATAAAAATAAAATAAAGAGTGAATGTAGAGATTATTGTTGGAGATCAATGTAAATTATTTTACTAAGAACCAATAATTTATATTATATTTAGAAATAATTTAAAAAACTTTTAGAGATGCTCTGAGGTGCCCTACGAATTACAAATTACTTTCTTTACAGGTGCTCAAGTTATACTTCAAATAAGTTTATTAGCATTAGTTAGAGAAGGGGGGTAAAAATGAATGATATGATTTGCTCGCTTAACTAAAAACGTGTCTTAAATTTCTGAGTTTGACATCATTTACTGTCTTTTGCAACGTCACCGCTGACATGCTCCTTCAAAAGTTTCCTTTTGGCCTTTTTGAGCAAAAATAGTTCAATTTAATAAAGAAGTGGTTGCCACATACTCCATGACATCCCATTACTATCTTTTAATACTCTATCAATATCAACTACTGTTGAGTTATTAAAGTCAATTTCTCATATGTTTACATCAATACATTACCTTAATGTAACTTGTTCTTACTGTTTAACACTAGTGTTTCTATGCCTTTATTACTAGTTCTTACTGTGTTTCTATGCCTTTATTACTAGTTTTTACTGTTTAACACTAGTGTTTTTATGCCTTTATTATCAATAAAAGAATCTTATTAATGTGTCTATCACTTTTAGGTCATGTTTGTTTCATGGGATTATAATCTCGGGATAATAATTCGGGGATTACTAATCCCATCAAAATTAGTTTTATGAATTAAATAATCATATCATAAGTTTGTTTGGAAGGATTAAGTATAGGATTGTAATATAATCCTTTAAAATTTTATCCTATGTTTGTTTTGAGGGATAATACTTGGGATTGGAATATAGTTATTTAAATTTTTCAATCATATGTTTGTTTCATACGGGCCCACCAAGTATTAGAGGGGATTATAGTCCTATCATCTACTCCAACAAAATAAATATGGGATAAGATAATTTAAAAGATTATAATCTTTGGATAACTCTTCACTAATTTTTTACAAAACAAACATTGGATTGAAAATTTTAAAAAATTACAATCGTATCCCCTATTTAATACCATTAAACAAATATGACCTTAGAGTTTGTTTGTTTCGTTTCGTAGTTTTGTGGATGGAGTTGCAATTCTCTAGATCATCACCTCTGTGTACTAATCGCCGTGTTGTAACAGAAAGCTGCAAAGGGGGTTCGAACGTAGATACCCTTAATTTTTGTTAAAAAAAAATTTCCTATTTACTATTTTTAGATTTCAAAAGTTTTTATAATTATAGGGATAAAATTTATAAGTGAAAATCATATATATTTTTTTAAAAAATTACTCTTTTCATCCCATTACGACTTGTATGAACATGAATGTTAAAAAATATATAATTTAGTAAGAAAATATAAGAAATTTTGGTAAAATAATGAGCTGAAACAATATTTAATGTATAAAGTTAGTACAGTGTAAGAAATGAGGAGATGTATAAAGTTAATATATTTTGGGTAAAATTTGAAATGTATAAAATTTAGTGAAACGTTCAACAAAACAAAATGTGTAGAAATAAATGGAACATAGGAATACAAATTATAAATTAAAATAAAAGTTTGAAATAGATATTATACGGGCATTTTTAATTAACACCACTTTTTAAGGTTAGTTTGACAAGTATTGTATCAATTGCAAGAGATGAATGAACATTTTGCAAGAGATAATAATGTAATATCACTTGAAACCAGTTTTCTAATTATATAGTCAACATGAGAAGCAAAATTGATTTTTAAAATTTAAAATTTATTCGTGATCTCGCTCACAAAATGATTGAAAAACACAAAAATATTGAATATCCTTGTGTTTATATGATAATCTTGTAAATATTATATTATTTATTATTTTGCTTATATAAAATGTTCATGTATATTAGATCAAATTTATAATTTCTAAGGGTTTTCGAGAACTAGAGTGATTATAAATCAGCATCCTCGTGTTCATCCCATAAAATCAAGCTTAGAATTTGTTCATCTCTGGATCATCGATTATCTATGCTAATTTTAACTTGAAGCATTCTCTAAATTATCTACGACTTTTAGTAGAATTCCTTAGTAGAATTCCAATACTCCTAGTATGTTTTAAAGATATAATTATGTACAAGCACGATTAGATAGATAAGAGAATAAAAATATTTCTTTTCTTGTTTCGAATTTTCAATTTTTCTAAATTATGTTAGAACGAAGTTGTAACTTGAAACTATTAAAGAAAGGAAAAGAAAGGAAAAGAAAGGAAAGCTGTAATCTTTTCCTAAGTTGTAACGTTGCAAATATTATATGTATAGTAGTAGACTGAATTTAATATAATTCAAAAAAAAAGTTTTATTGACACTGGATAAAATACAAGTCGTTACTATTCGCTCCGTCCCAACCATTTCTATATAAATGGTTTGAGTACGGAGGACAAAAAATATAATAAAATAATTTTACTGGATAAGATAGTGAGATAAGAGAGAAAGAAAAAGAGTAATTTAGTGAGAATTTTTTTTTAAAGTTGAATAAAGTGGTTGGATCATTAAATATTTAATAAATAAAGTGAGTGTAGTGGGAGAAAGTAGTAGATGTAGTTGATTTTTATATTATTAAACTTATACTATTTTTGATAAGTGTTATGGATAAAAAACCAAGGTATTACTTGCTGTATTTAATACTAAGATTCGGGAGCTCAAGGCCTTTAATGGCTGCTCTCGTGTTTCGTGACTCAATTCTGCCTTTACGAGATGCCTACGTATCTCTGTGAATTAGAGAATCAAGCCAAAAAACGTAGTTCTGATTGGTGGGGGTGAGACCCCTTATATAGATGTGGGAGTCCTTGAATTGGACTTGGTATAGGAGACTTGGTGGACAAGCCTCTGAATTAGGATAGACTTAGGAGTCCTAGGAAGTAGGAAGCTGATTCCTTATCCTTTTAGGTCCCCTTGAGGCTAATCTATAAGGATTTATATCCTTATCGGGACTCTTCTCAATAGCTGATTTTTCCCTTATTAATTAATTACGAAATTAATTAATAATTAGGGCTTTTGGGCCTTTTTTATTCCATCAGGCCTGATCTGGTCCATCAGGCTTAACCTTTCTGGTCTGAGTTTCATATATCTTTTTATTGGGCCTAGCAGCCCACAACTTGTACAATTAATGCAGTATTTAATTATACAATCATAATTTATTTATCCCTATCATTTGCCCCCCAACTTTTGGGAAACATTGAATAGGTTTCGCAGAAGTTAAGTCTATTTGTTCCCTTACAGGGTTTCGTTTTTCCGTAAAGTGTGGAGCGACCTACACGTTTACAACGAATTTTTCCTTTTATTTAGGAATTATTTTGATTTCCAGGAATTTTTCCCTTATTTCCGGGATTTTTCCCTAATTTCTGGATTTTTCCCTAATTTTTCTGGGATTTTCCCTAATTTTTCTGGGATTTTTCCTTATTTTTCTGGGATTTATCCTTAATTTCTGGATTTTCCCTTATTTTCTGGATTTTTCCCTTAATTTCTGGGATTTATCCTTAATTTCTGGAATTTTCCCTTAATTTCTGGGATTTATCCTTAATTTCTGGATTTTTCCCTTAATTTCTGGATTTTTCCCTTAATTTCTGAGATTTATCCTTAATTTCTGGATTTTTCCCTTAATTTCTGGGATTTATCCTTAATTTCTGGATTTTTCCCTTAATTTCTGGATTTTTCCCTTAATTTCTGGGATTTATCCTTATTTTTCTGGAATTTTCCCTTAACTTCTGGGATTTATCCGTAATTTTCTGGATTTATCCGCAATTTTCTGGAGTTATCCGCAATTTTCTGGATTTATCCGTAATTTTCTGGATTTATCCGCAATTTTCTGGATTTATCCGTAATTTCTGGTTTAAAATGCATACAAAATTGATTAGGATGCAGAAGAAATTGATCAGGATTTAGCCAAATCGATCAGAATTCCTGCTCGATTTCGATCAGGATCCTGATCGAATTAACTCAGGATCTTACACTCTGGTCGACAGGATTCCTGATCGATTTCGATCAGGGCTCTGATCGAATTGATCTTCAAAGTGACACCCTAGTCGACTGTTACACGTGCTTAATCGATCAGGATTCCTGATCGATTTCGATCAGGACTCTGATCGAATTAAGTGATTTTCTATCATTCTGATCGAATGGAATATCGATCAGGATTTTCTTCTGTGTCGATCAGGACTCTGATCGATCTTAGGGGATTTCTTCCCTCCTGTTCGAATAATATATCGACCAGGATTCTCTTCGGTATCGATCAGGACTCTGATCGACCTTAGGGGATTTCTTCCCTTCTGTTCGAATAATATATCGACCAGGATTCTCTTTTGTATCGATCAGGACTCTGATCGGATTTAGGGGATTTCTTCCCTTCTGTTCGAATAATATATCGACCAGGATTCTCTTTTGTATCGATCAGGACTCTGATCGGATTTAGGGGATTTCTTCCCTTCTGTTCGAATAATATATCGATCAGGATTCTCTTTTGTATCGATCAGGACTCCGATCGATCCAGTTTAAAACTCTGGTCGATTTTTGACCATTCATTTTCCATATGAGCTTCTAGATTATTCCTGATATTTCTAGTAGACGGGCTTTTAGGTTGGGCCTGG
Source organism: Apium graveolens (assembly GCF_009905375.1). Classification (NCBI taxonomy): domain Eukaryota; kingdom Viridiplantae; phylum Streptophyta; class Magnoliopsida; order Apiales; family Apiaceae; genus Apium; species Apium graveolens. Next base: position 236,872,335 of record NC_133652.1, on the reverse strand, counting down.
CTAAATGGGCCTAGAAACGCCTCGTATTCCGAGCTTTTCGCCTATATAAGTGTAGTGTGAAGTGAGAATCCTCACTTCACTTCTCATTTCTCATTTTCTTCTACAAACTTCTCTAGAGTTCTCCCTTTGAGTAGGCGATTTCCGGCGAGCACACAGCCACCGTAGCTCCACCATTCTCAAGTATTTCTGGGTTTCAAGCTTTTAAACGAAGTATATCAATGGCGGACCGCGACTTGGCTCGTTTGCAGAAGATGAATGTCTCTAAGAGAGGTACAAACATTCAAATTCAATCTCCATATACTTCTCTCATTGACATGATTAACTCGAGAGGTGATGAATATCCTTCTCTATCTGAGTTAGATTCGTATAATCATGGTAACACTTTTCATGAGTTAGATGGTAGAATAGAGTCTATGAACACCCTGTACAGACTTCCACCCCACCTTAGGATCACTCCAGCCGCCCCTGGGGATAGGACTTGTAATTGGGAGGGGGATACCCTGTTCATTTATCGAGGAGCCCTGACCGCAGGTCTTAGGTTCCCATTCCACGAATTTATTCCTCGTTTATTAGCCGATGTACAAATCAACCCTTGTCAACTCCCTCCCAACGCCTGGAGGAATATTATCTGTTTTATGGTCCTTTGTCTCAGGAATAACTTCCCTCTTTCCGTAGCTGTCTTTAGGAAAGTTTTCCAATTCTATAATAGCTCCATGAGTCAACCGGGATGGGTTTTAATTCGCCAACGACCCAAAGTTCCCCATATCTTTGATAGTAACTCTATAGTCGAGAACAACCCTAAATGGAGGGATGAGTTTGTGAGGCTGACCTGGGCTGGGGGTGATTGGGCCACACTCTTCCGTAGGCCATTTTGCAAGGTATCAGATGGTAGTCCTGGTAGTATCAGATTGACTGATGAGGAGGAGGTGGCCTACCAGGCCTTAATTTCAGATGATGGGAAAACGGATACCTGGACCCTTTTAGAGGAGTTTTCCTTGAAGAAAGTTGGTCTCTCCCAGGCCAGTGATAAGGGTAAATTTATACCTGCGTAATTATTTTTCCTTCTCTTTAATCGCACTTTTTCTTTTTTCTGGATTTTAATATTCCTTCTGCTTTTCCTTTCAGCTTGTGAGGCTATTAATAATGTCAATAGGCCCAAGGAGGGGGAATCTGGCCGCCAGAAGAGGGCCAAGTTAAACAGGGACACCAGGAGCAAACCTGACGGTCCTACTTTCCTTAAGCCCCACGTCCCGGTGGTCGAGCTAGGGGACGACGTGGATCCTCCACTTAAGGCACATTCCTTCAGGCCTAACTGGGGCTTCAGGAGGAGCGATACGGTGGTTGGATCCACCAAACATGCCAATGATTGGTCGTACCATTCCATCACTCCCCATGATTTCACTGACATTGTTACGGGGAGTGATGTCGAGACTATTGAGCTTCTGGGTTCTCAAGCCCAAGCTGCGGTAATTTTCTTTTTTCTTCTCTTCCTTTTGTGAATTTCAACTTTTCTTGTATCCCAATGAATTTGCGCCAACTCATACATATTTCTTTGCAGAGTAATACCTATTTCCAGGCGGCCCTACATCAGGCTAGATCTTGGAAGGGTAACTCTGATGTTTTTGAGAAGGAGATGAAGAAGTGGGAGGAGAGAGCCAAGGTCCTGGAGAAGAAGCTGGACACGAAGAAAGAGGAGCTGGCTAAGGCTCATTCCGAGCTGGTGAAACTCAGGAGCGATAAGGATAAGCTCATTGATGACTACATGGATTCTGACAAGTTTAAGAATCTCATGGAGATTCATGATGAGGGTCTTTATTCCCTACAGTTTACTCAGGGATGGGACGCGGCCGTGAAGGCGGTTTCTGAGAAGTACCCGGGCTTAGTCGACCCTAAGGACTTTATAAGTCCTGAGCAGGCTGAGTCGGAGGACAGCATAGATGCCCTCTTTAACTCCCCTCAGCCAGATGATCGCATCTTGGATCCTAACACTGCTTCTCCTCCCGCTTCTCCTGCGAAGGACGCTGAAGGCGCTGATAAGGAGGAAGAGAATGAAGGCTCCCACATGGAGGAGTAGTTTTTCTATTCTGTAATTTGATCCTTAATTTATGTCTGGACTTTTGTTTGTATCAGATCTTATTACCCTCCGGGGTTATTTTATATGCTTCTTTCCTTATTCGCATTTTTCTCCTTTATCTTTCTGATACTTTAATATGCATTCAAGCTTGAACTAATTGGCCACACCAGTGTTATCACAACTCAAACATCCATAGGTTGAAATAATTTCGATTTCTTCAGTTTGAAGTCTGGTTTTTCAAAACCTTACATAGCATGGGTTCGACCCTAATCAATAATAACTAGACAATGTAAATTCTACTGGAATATAAAATCCTATGCAAGCAAAGCTTCCAGGTGCTTTTAAGCCTACTTGTCACAATGACAAGTGAGAATCGTACTTCGCCTATCTTACACGTAGTAAACCTTCAGGTTTTGTGCGTGCCAGGTCCTCGGGACTTCAAAACCATCCATAGTCTCGAGCTTGTAGGTTCCTCTACCTTGAACACTCTTGACTCTGTACGGCCCTTCCCAATTTGGGGCAAGCTTCCCTTTTTGTCCTACACCAGATGCTTCTATCTTCCTCAAGACTAGATCGCCTTGTTTAAAAAACCTTTCTTTAACCCTTAAGTTGTAGTAGAATGAAGCTTTTTTCTGATATTCTACTATCTTTGCATGTGCTTTATCTCGCACTTCATCAATTAAATCCAGGGCTAATCTCTGCCCTTCCTCATTTTCTTTCTCATCGAAAGCCTGAATCCTTGGAGAGGAATGTGATATCTCCACAGGAACTACTGCTTCCGCCCCATATGCCAACATGAAAGGAGTTGCATCTGTCGTGACTCTACAGGTAGTCCTATAAGCCCATAATATGGGAAGTATCTCATCTACCCAATTATTTCTCGACTTTTCGATCCTCTTCTTTAGTCCATCCAGGATTATCCGATTTGCTACTTCCGCTTGCCCATTGGCTTGCGGGTGAGCCACAGAGGTGAATCGTAACTCAATTTCATTTTCTTCACAATACTTCTTGAATTCCTCATTGTTGAATTGCGTTCCATTGTCAGTGACGAGGATACGGGGAATTCCATATCGGCACATAATGTTTTCCCACAGGAATTGTGCAACCTGCTTAGTTGTGATTTTGGCCAAAGGTTTGGCTTCGATCCACTTGGTGAAATAATCAATGGCTACAATCAGAAACTTCCTTTGTGCTGTGGCCATAGGAAAAGGCCCTAGAATATCCATCCCCCACATAGCAAAGGGAATAGGTGAATTGATAGAGGTCAGCATCTCGGGGGGTTGTCTGGCGACTGGTGCATGCTTCTGACAACGATCACACTTCTTTACATATTCTTTGGCATCAGCCATCATTTCTGGCCAATAGAAGCCTAAACGAGTTATCTTATGAGCCAAGGCCCTGCCCCCCAAGTGTTGCCCGCAAATGCCTTCATGCACTTCCTCAAGAGCCAAGCGTGCCTCATCGGGCCTGAGACACCTCAAGTAAGGAACCACGAAAGATCTTTTATATAGAATCCCATCTATCAAAGAGTACCTTAGTGCTCGAACAGTTAACTTCCGTGCCTCAATTGTATCGCTTGGCAACCAACCGGTCTGAATGTGAGCCTTGATGGGATCAATCCATGACGTCCCCAAGCCTACGGGAGCCACAAGCTTAACATCTATGCTTCGTGTCTTCAAAACACGGAAGTACACACTTCCTGAACTTTCTTCAATCTCAGATGAAGCAAACTTTGATAGCGCATCTGCTTTAGCATTTTCTTCCCTTGGAATGTGTTCAACATGGCATTCATTAAATTGGGTCATCACAGCCCTTACTAGGCGAACATACTTTGCCATCGTATCATCCCTTGCTTCAAATTCTCCCTTTACCTGGGATATGATCAACTTCGAGTCTCCACGGACCTTTAAGTTTTTGACTCTAAGTGTCCCAGCTAGACCAAGGCCAGCAATCAGGGCTTCATACTCTGCCTCATTGTTTGTGGTTGGGAAGTCTAGCTTCATGGCATACTCAATTAAGAATCCATCAGGGCTTTGCAGAACCAACCATGCTCCACTGGAATTTGTTTTTGATGCTCCATCAAAATAGAGAACCCAATATTCTTTCTCCTTGTCCCCATTGTCGACTCCCTTGTCTTGAGGTGTGGTATCTTCCTGCCCCCCGACTTCTTGGTTGGGTATGGTACATTCCACCACGAAGTCAGCTAGTGCCTGGGCTTTTATGGCCATACGTGGCTCATACTTGAGATCGAACTCTCCCAACTCTATTGCCCACTTAATTAGTCTCCCACTTGCCTTGGGACTGTGAATGATATTTCTTAGTGGCTGATTTGTTAGCACTTCAATTTGGTGAGCTTGAAAATAAGGACGCAGCTTTCTTGAAGCCATCACCAAGGCTAAAGCGAATTTCTCAATGGCTGAATAATTCAACTCAGCACCATGCAAAATTTTGCTGACATAGTATACGGGTTTCTGGACTTTCAGTTCCTCCTTAACCAACACCGCGCTCAAGGCGCTTTCTGAAACAGCCAAGTACAAGAATAAAACTTCACCCAGAACTGGCTTGGCCAACAACGGGGCCTGGCCCATATACTTCTTTAACTCTTCAAATGCCTTCTGATTTTCCTCACTCCATACAAAGTCTTTAATATTCTTTAATGACTTGAAGAATGACAAGCACTTGTCTCCTGACTTGGAGATGAATCGTCCTAGCGCAGCAACCCTTCCTGTGAGTTTCTGAACATCCTTGACAGTTTTTGGGGGTTCCATGTCCAGGATTGCCTTTATTTTATCGGGGTTAGCCTCAATTCCCCTTTTTGAGACCATCAATCCCAAGAATTTTCCAGATCCTACTCCGAAAGCACACTTCGTGGGATTCAACATCATCTTGTGGTACCTCAGGACCTCAAAAGCTTCCCTCAAATGGGTTATATGATCAGTCTTTACTAGACTCTTGACTAGCATGTCATCAACATAGACTTCCATAGTCTTCCCAATAAGATCCTTAAAAATTTTATTCAATAACCTTTGATAGGTGGCTCCTGCATTCTTGAGACCAAACGCCATAACAAGATAACAATAAACACCAAAGTCAGTGATAAATGATACCTTTGGAATGTCATCCTTATGCATTTTGATCTGGTTGTATCCGCTAAACCCATCCATGAAACTCAGCATCTCATGTCCAGCGGTGGCATCAATCAAAGTATCAATTCTAGGCAGCGGAAAACAGTCTTTGGGGCATGCATCATTCAGATCGGTGAAGTCTATACACATCCTCCACTTTCCATTAGCCTTCTTCACCATTACAGGGTTTGCTAACCACTCCGGAAATTGAATCTCCTCAATGAAACCAGCCTCTAAGAGCTTTTCCACTTCCTGCTTTATAGCCTCTTGTCTTTCCGGGGCAAAATTTCTTTTCTTTTGTTTCACTGTCTTCCGACTTGGATCCACGTTTAGCTTGTGAGTAATTAACTCCGGGTCTATGCCTGGCATATCAGCTGCTGACCATGCAAACACATCACTATTTTCTTGCAAAAATTTCACTAACTTCCCTCTAAGGGGCTCCTCTAATGTGGCTCCAATGAAAGTCATCCTCTCAGGATTCTTGGGATCTAAAGGAACCGAAACCAATTCTTCTGCTGGCCTTCCTCTATTCTCATCATTTTCTCGAACATCCATATCTTCAATAGGAAGAACCTGCCCCCCGACTCCATCTGCCCTCAAAGAGGCCACATAACAGCTTCTAGCCATTTTTTGATCTCCTCTCTCTTCTCCAATCCCGTTTCGGGTGGGAAACTTCATGACTGAATGGTAGGAAGAGGGGACTGCCTTGAAGGCATGTATCCCTGTTCTCCCCATGATAGCATTATAAGTTGAACTAGCCTTTACCACTACGAAATCCAGCATCTGCGTTGCTTGCCTTGGCTCCGTACCTATGGTGGTTGGCAACTTGATTATCGCTTCCACAGGACATTCTACTCCAGCAAATCCATATATCGGCATGTCGGTTGGTGTTAACTGGGAGTCGTTATACCCCATCCTTAGAAAGGTGTCGTGGAGCAAGATATCCACAGAAGCACCATTATCCACAAGGACCCTCTTAACCGGGCTATTTCCTATTATTGGTGTTATGACCAGCGGGTCGTCATGGGGAAACTTCACACCCTCTAGGTCGGAATCATCAAAAGCCAATGTTACTTCTGTCCTGGCCCTCTTCGGGGCTTCTCCAACAATATGCATAACCTCTCTAGTATATGCCTTTCTGGAATTTTTGGACAATCCAGCAGCAGTTGGACCTCCAAAGATCGTGTTTATCACAGGCCCTTGAGGTCTCGGCCCTCCATAAATGGTGTTTATAACTGGTCCTCTAGGTTGGGGATTCCGCCCCTGATCATCTTGGTCCCTCCTACGATCTTCAAAGTTCTTCCTTCCATTATTATTTCTGTCCCCTCCATCTCCAGTATACTTATTCAATCTTCCTTTTCGAATCAAAAACTCAATTTCATCTTTCAACTGCCTACACTCATCGGTGTCATGGCCAACATCTTTGTGAAACCTGCAATACTTGCCCTTATCTAGCTTGGCGGGATCAGCCTTCAAGGGCTTAGGCCAGCGAATATCTCTATCTTTCTCAATCTCCATCAAAATCTGACTTCTGGGAGCATTCAGCTTAGCGTATTCAGTGAACTTTTGCCCAGGTCCTCCCTTCTTGGGGGTTGAATCAGGGTTTTGTTCGGTTCTAGGATATTTGTCCTTAGCGATATACTCCAAATCAGTTTTTCATTTCTTGCCTCCAGTGGGCTCATTACTTACTACGGTCTTCCTCATACTTTCTTCAACCTTGATATACTTCCCTGCCCTCTCTTGGAGCTGCAACATGCTCTCAGGGGGTCGTTTGGCCAAAGACATCTTAAAAAACTCATCCCTAGTTCCTTGTTGCAATGCTATCATGGCTACCTTATCATCAAGATCTGGGACTTTTAAAGCCTTCTTTGTAAAACGATTCAGGTAATCTCTTAAGGATTCCTTAGCTCCCTGCACAAGACTCATAAGAGATGCTGAACTTTTCTCATGGACTCTTCCACTGATGAATTGCTTAATAAAAGCCTGACTTAGTTCTCTGAATGATCCAATAGAATTTGGGGGTAGGCGACTGTACCATCTTTGAGCCATACCCGACAGGGTTTGAGGAAAGGCCCGACATTTTATAGCATCATTCACGGGTTGCAGCAGCAGTGCATTAGAGAATGTCCTAACATGATTAGCGGGGTCTCCCGTGCCATCATAGGCTTTGATAGTGGGCATCTTGAATTTCCTTGAGATATGGGCATTCATTATCTCTTCTGTGAAGGGTGGAGTTGGATCATCAGGATCTCCAAGGGGAAGGAGATTGCTTGGATCAGTTCTTGGGACAGCAGCCCTTCTTCTTACCGGACCATCCAGGTCTATGATAGGAGGAGGATTTCTCCCCCTAGGTGGTATGTGGGTTCTGGTGGCTTGGTGAGCCTCCAAGTCACGCCTCAGCCTTTGGATTTCGGCCTCATGAGCCCTGATCTTTTCCTGCACTTCTTGGGGATTCGCCCCTGGGGTGCTTTGGGGGCGTTGCCTTCCATCGGCCATTGGCTCTTTTCCAGGACGCCTCCTTCTCGGGGCCACTTCATCATCCGAAGATTCGGAGTCTCTCTCAGTGTATGGACCAGAAAATTCCCGATCCTCAGGGATAGGATCCAAACCTCGTATATAGGGGGGCGACCGCCCTCGTGCTTCGCTTCGCCCAGCATATCCACTTCCTCCAACCTCAGGGTGAAGGGGCATCCCATAAGGGGGGTTAGTAGTAACAATAGTTGAATATTCATACCCGACGGGTCGAGAATTCACAGGTATATGTATTTGTTGAACTTGAGGATTCGTACCTTGAATAATCGGGGGAGTTGTCCCTTGTGGCTGAGGATGAGTTGCCCCTGTCTGGGCTTCCCCCTGAGTAGATGCATAAGTTGAATGGGGAGGAACCTCCACGGTTGATGAAATCACCTGGGTTGTCCCTGATGGTGTTCCCTCCTCCAGAGTGCTGGTTGTTCTCCGTGTTCTCGCCATGGTTGTTGTTGCGTTTTTCCCACAGACGGCGCCAAATGTTATGGATAAAAAACCAAGGTATTACTTGCTGTATTTAATACTAAGATTCGGGAGCTCAAGGCCTTTAATGGCTGCTCTCGTGTTTCGTGACTCAATTCTGCCTTTACGAGATGCCTACGTATCTCTGTGAATTAGAGAATCAAGCCAAAAAACGTAGTTCTGATTGGTGGGGGTGAGACCCCTTATATAGATGTGGGAGTCCTTGAATTGGACTTGGTATAGGAGACTTGGTGGACAAGCCTCTGAATTAGGATAGACTTAGGAGTCCTAGGAAGTAGGAAGCTGATTCCTTATCCTTTTAGGTCCCCTTGAGGCTAATCTATAAGGATTTATATCCTTATCGGGACTCTTCTCAATAGCTGATTTTTCCCTTATTAATTAATTACGAAATTAATTAATAATTAGGGCTTTTGGGCCTTTTTTATTCCATCAGGCCTGATCTGGTCCATCAGGCTTAACCTTTCTGGTCTGAGTTTCATATATCTTTTTATTGGGTCTAGCAGCCCACAACTTGTACAATTAATGCAGTATTTAATTATACAATCATAATTTATTTATCCCTATCAATAAGTTTTAAAATATATAAAATTGAATGACAAATCCAAAAACACTACTCCCTCCGTTCCAACGGGATGTATACGTGCAAACATGCATTATTTGCACGTATTTCAAGGTTTTTATAAAATATAGTTTGATAATATTTTTTTCAATTTTTTTTTTGAATAAAAAGTTAAACATAAAATTTTTATTCAAGAAAATAAATTTAAAAAAAATATTATGGAAACATACTTTAAAAAAGTATTGAAAATCGTGACAAAAAGTGATGTATATAATTTAATAGAAATGAGAGAGAGAGCATATACAAATGAATGGGCAGAAAGAGTACATGGGAAGGACCACCTTGACTCAGAGCGGAAAAGTTCGAAGTTAGGCGCATAGTGAAAAGAGTCGCAACATTATACTTTTTCAATTGCATCACCAAAAAAATGAGTACTCTTTATTAGTCTCATCCGAAGAAAACCCTATCGTGTATCTTGATTAACCAATTCGGGAAGCTAATGTTATTAAATTTAATTAAGTTTTTCGTTAAGTTGGAAAATGAAGCCGTAAATCCTGTTTTTAAGATATATTCAATTACCTCGATTTTAATTATTAGTAGGTAATCTTATATAAATATATCCAATTTACCAAACAACTATCATTGCAAGACACGCATATTATATAGAAAGCAAGAAAAGAAATGAAAAGAAAAAGAAGTAAAAGTAACTAGCTTACTAATTACTACTCCCTCAGTCCCTCCCATTTATTTACACTTTCCTTTTTAGGTTTACATTTCAAAATTTTCCAAAAATAATAAAGTTTTTATAATTTTTAAATTAACTACATCCACTACTTTCCTCCACTATACCCACTTTATACATATAATATTACTCGGTTCCACTACTTTACCCACTTTTTCAACTTTTCTCCACTATTTTATCATTTTTCTTAAACTCCGCACCTCACCCAAATGTAAACATTTGGGAGGGACGGAGGGAGTATAATTTAATAAAAAACAAATGGCAGATAAAAAATGAGACATGCAATCCCGGGGTACCGGAAAACAGGAGATAGTGATACGAACAAAAGGTAATACAGAGACTAGTTTTCTACAAATATGAAACTATCTCAGATGATCACATCAACCTATCTACTCCATCACAGAATCTCTACAACAACAACAAAAAAGAGAGAGGATAAATTTAGCAAGATAATAAAATCCTGTTGGCTCCGTCAGCATCAGGACGACAGGACCACCAACACTAAGTAAAGATTCACCTCTTGTACTGTTTGTGAGAAACATGAATTGAGTTGATTTCCAATGGGGTCACCGAGGATGAGCCTAGACACTCCTCATTTGGTCGAGCCCTGCCGATCAAAGTGGCAGCTGTTTTCGCAATTTTTCGGAAGATTTTGATTTTGATCTGCCCTCTCCTGGGTGGGAGATATATCTTTGTTTTGTTTTCAGGTTTGCAAGTTGTGTACTTCATTTGGCAATGACCAATTGGCAATAAGTTTAAAGAGAGAAAAGATGGGATGGATTGAGTAGAATGAAATGTGAAGAGGAGTGGTGGCTCACAAAGTAATGACAAGGGAGTGAAATGGATCCTCTTATATATACTATTAGCTTTGGTGTTCAGGCTCACTTGTGGAGTTGCGTTGCGCCCAAGTTTTATTAATTTCATGACTAATTTAGCCCCTCGTAAATTGGGTGATGTAAGTATATAACAGCGCATTCTGGCACAAGTAACACACTCATAGGTTGGTGATTTAAGTATGTGACAGCCCTATTCTTTCTACCAAATGTAACACAAGGATATTGAATAAATTACTCATCCTCACAGCTTCCAACTCTGCCCTCTGCTCGGTTATCTCCTCTTACTACTACAAATTATAAGTAACTTTGACAAGTACATATACTTATAAGTTATATAAGATTTTGGATAATTTTATTTATATAATTAATTTTCTATTAATAATTTTTAAAATATAACTAAATTTAATTTGTGAATTTAAATTTAAAAACATTTAAAAACATATACTTTTTATAACTAAAGTTAATATAAAAATTAAATTTAATGAAAACATCATAGAGTTTAGACTAATTTATAAATGCCTACAAAGTTATAATAATAGGAATTTTAAAGAAAATGCCCCTTTTTTCTCAATTTTGAATGTTTAGATACTACTTTCGACCCATTATACACATGTTCTTTTAAAAATATTATTTGTCATTACAAATTATTTGTGCATTTCTAAATTCAAAACTATCCATATATTTATTAGTACTTTCAAGATTTGACTCTTTGAAGCCTTAGTTGAATTCTCATTTTTCAATATATTAAATAAATATATTTGGTGTGAAATGTTACCTGAGTAAGTCATTTTTAATATGCTTAATTTTTTTAAAAACGACATGTAAATTTAAGAGGGAGGGTGCATTAATTTAGATTATCATACTCACTTTGTCTCATTGTATTGTGCAAGACATATCTTAATATAACAAGACTAAATCAAATTCACAATTCTAAAATTCAGTTGACTTGTAATAGTGTGTATTTGTAAATGTTTTACTTGAGTTTGTAAAAATGATTAGAATACTAGATTGGAATATTTTTCTATGAACATCCATCAAGTTAAGAAATAAAGCTCTAGACGAAGATCAAACCTGATCATGCCTCTGAATAAAGATACATAGCTTGAAAAAGAATAATGTTTTAGATCGAAAAATGTTACAAGTCAGATGTCGAGAAGTCACATATCAAGAAATATCGAGAAGTCATATCGAGAACTGTTCAAGCCTGTAGAGAAGTCATATTGAGATGAAAGCTACAGAAAAGTCTCTACAAGCTACAGATATCTCTATCACGAAGTCATATAGAGAAGTGAGATATCGCAATGAGATATCGAGAAGTCTTTTCATACCGCAATGAGGATAAATCAACAAGTCTTTTTATATCGCGATGTGGATATATCGACAAGTCATTTTATACCGTGATGTAGAATTATCGATACATCATTTTATATCACGATGTGGAGTTATCGAAAAGTCCATTTTATACCGTGATGTGGAGATATCGACAAGACTTTTGTACTTAATGATCTCGCTAACAGTTTTATTTACAGAATGCAATTATCATGAAGATTACAAATTAGCAGTCAACAAATCATTTTATCATTAAAATGGAAAGTCTACAAATGCATCTCGAAGAGTGCAAAAATCAAGGGTCAAGATGAAATGGACAAAGGAGTGTAGCAGCTCTAGAAGATTGTCTGCAGATCTGTAGCACTTAGAATAGAAATAGAAAAACGAGCTTTAAAAAATGTGTTAGTCTATTTTAGTGTTATTCCTGTAAATTGTGCATGTTATTTTATAAAGCATGTCACATGTCCTTTGTCTAAAAGTAACAAAACAGTCAAGATCTCTTTGTATTCTCTCAAGTAGAAGCTAAGTTCTTAATATTCAAGAACTTAGATTTGTAGCACAACCTAGTTGATTTTGAATAAGATCAGGTGAGTTCTGATAATTATTTTATCTGTCTTTACAGTTAATTAATTATTACTTCAAACATACTTAAGTTGTTTAGTTCAACCAAGCCTAAAACACTTAACTTGTTTTACTTAAAAAAAAAATTGAAGACAGATTAAGAATCACACATTCACCACCCATGTGTGCATTCCTGTTAGAAATATGTTAGAGTTGATGATATGCTACAAAACACCTTAATAGATTTGATTAAATGTAATTGTAGTTTTAAACGGATAATGTACTCTATCATCCGTTGAAATAGTAGCTTATGTTTAAATAAGTTTTGGTAGCACATTCTGATAAGTGAATTTTATATCTACTCGAAACGCTTCATTACAGGCTTAAGTTGGTGTTTTGGACTCAAGTTATTGGTATTTTTAATGTGTTTTTGTGTTTCTGCATTGCAGGCATTAATTGGATGAATAAATGAGCCTTTCAAAGAAATATGCTGAAAAGAGATCAGAATTGGAATCCTAGGCCATGTTCATGTTAAAGAGCATCTTTATAGCTTCGCATAAACTATTGATTCGCTGAAATCTGATCGAGCGGAACTCAAGTTATAGCAAAACAAGAAAATGAAGAAAAGTTCAGAGGCACGGCGCGCCCGCGCGGGAGAGCAGGGCGGCCGCGCTGGTTTGGCAGAATGTGTGTGCGCCCGCGTGAGAAGCGGGGCGGCCACACGGGTTGCCTGGGCCAGAATCCTGTTTTGAGTACGATTTTGAGAGTTTGAAAGCCCAGGTCATCTAAAAGCCTATATAACCAATAAAAAGACATTTTTATTCAATATGTAGGTCATATTGAGGATATTCCAAGATGGCCAAAGCCTGTAACTGCAATAGGCATTCACTGTGATAGTCAATCCGCTATTGGCAGAGCACAGAGCACGATGTATAATGGAAAGTCTCATCATATACGACGATGACATAGTTCCATTAGACAATTGATCTCAACCAGAATTATCACTATTGACTACATACCGTCAAAAGATAATATCGCGGATCCATTAACCAAAGAGTTATTGCTTAACGACATCATGGTGGACATCCCACCATTGCTGACTGGAGATCCCAAGAACTTGGTTCAATGGGACAACTAAATCATGATAACCAAATCACTGTGGGTATAACCTCTGGCCTGTTCCTATGATGAAGAAACAGTGAGACCCGTAAGGTACGAGGTTAAGTTTTGAGCTTTTAATGATCTTTGATGAATACATGGAGTTCAGGAGTGAACGCATGAAATTCAGTTAAGTAAACGCGAGTTACTCTATAAGATAAAGATCATCTATGTGGGAGATAAGTGGGGCCGCTTCAAAGGAGAATGACGAGGCATAATTCTTTAGAAACTCCTGCAGAACCAGGACGATGTTCCATGGCCAAAATGGACATACTCATGAGAGCTGAACGAGTCAGAAATGGTATAGTGATAAGTATATCATCGTTTACACAAACGGTCGAACAGTTCAAGGACAAGCACATCTACTGTCTACCAGTAAAGTTGGTATGCTTATTCGAGCGAAGGTTCACGGAGAATTCTCTACCTATCGTATGCTATATATGATCGAAGAAACTATCACCAAGTCAAACTCCTTGTCTGTTTGTCTGGTGTGTGCTACTGAAATATCAATCTCATTCATGTGGGGGATTGTTGGAAAATATGGGTATTGAGCCCCACATTGTCAAGTCATTTTGAGCCGTTATTGAGTGGGTGACGCTTGGAGTATGTTCTCCTCCGTGAGAGCTTTCTGAGGCACTTTGAAACAGTCAAAATGGTTAAGGGATGAATGAGATGTGATCATCTAAAGTTGGTCACTTGAAGGTGGAAATGTAGAAAGGAAAACTTGTATCCCACATTGAAATGGAAAAGGGGTTTCCATTGCTTTATATTGCACAACACTTTATTAGTGTTTAATAGTGTTAGTAAGTTGTTGCTCCATCTCCTACGTGCGCGCGTAGGGGGTGCACATTGTGGGATTTTGAGGGGTAATCCGAGGCCTGCGAAGCCTTCAGGCTTGCCCGCGTGTGCGACGTGCGGACACGAATGTATCAGAAAATTGGCCCGAATAATCACAGACTAGTTTTGCTAATTTAATTTCCACTGGGCTTGGGTTTCTAAATAAATATTCATTATTCGGTATTAATTTTATAAATACGAATATGAATTGATTTGACAGTTATAATTCGATTCAATTACGGGTAATAATTGACTATCGAATTAAATTTAATTAACGCGTTTAATTAAATAAGAGAAGTAGTGCACACGTTTCTCTAAACCTATATAATTTCGTTATAGAGTTTAGGGTTCACTCACTCAACATATACAGCCGTCTTCCTAAACACAAACCCAACCTCTCTCTCTCGGTGATAGTTTCGTGCCCGTTTAATCTCGCTGAAGGTGTTCGTTATCCGTAACGCCGCCGCTACCCCTTTTTATCCTGGGAGGCTTTCGACTCGCACATACGGTGAGAGGCGAAATGGCTTTAAGAAGACAGTTTCAACTGGACTCTAGGATCTCTCTTCCGTTTATATTTTTTCTTTCTCTGTTTGATTTTATTTACTCACGCACACACTTGTTTGATTTATATGTATTAATCGCAGATTGTTTTCATACGTTATACATATTTTATACCTTTCATTTATATTGAATGGAATTTTTATTTTAAAACGGAGAATTTATCATCCAAATTCATAGAATTTGAACATTTTTGAAATGCATGCCTTGCTGATTAATTTGTTATAAGGTAAAGATTAACATTAAAGGTAAATAGAATGAGAAAGTGAAAGTGAATTAACTAAAAGAAAAGGTAAAGAATGCGAAAGCGGTATGCGAAGGGGAAAAGGTAATCTGATTTACAACAAAAAGAGCAGTAGTTTTCTATAGGATAATATATGAAACTATTCCTTAATTAAGATCACATCAATCATCAACAACAGTATAATATGAAATACATGGTCCCAGAAAAGGAAAACAGAAACATGAAAAAATAAACATAGTAATTCTCTGTTCACAGGACCAGCTGAGCAGCATCAGGACCACCAAGACAAAGTAAAAATTCACTGGATATGAGAATCTACTAATGTTTGTGAGAGACATGAAATGAGTTGAATCCACTTGAGATTTCCGATGGGGTCACTGAGGATGAGCCTAGACACTCGCCATTTAGTCGAGCCCTACCGATCAAAGTGGCAACTGATTTCGCAATTTTTCGGAAGATTTTGATTTTGATCTGCCCTCTCCTGGGTGGGAGATATATCTTTGTTTTGGAAATTGTGTGCGCCATTTTGATGAACTGGAAACAAAGTAGAGGACAGAAACAGAAAAATGAGCGAAATGAAATCCAAAGAGTGGTGGCTCACAACAAATTAGTAATGAGAGGAGTGTTAGGGGTCCTCTATATATACTACTTTCTGGTTTAGTCTTACTTATGTAGAATATGTTTTGAGTACTGCTGTCGAGACGTTTAAGTTGTACCAAGAGCGGATTAATGCAGGGGGCAGCGACACACTTGTCTCAAGTTATTAAATTTTAGCAATTTTTTATTTAAATTTTAAAATATAAATATTTATATTTTAAAAAATGACTCTATTAAAAAAGTTTGTATGCCTCTATAAAATTAATAAATTTAACATAACTTGAGTTATATTCATATTTATATGATCATAAATAAAAGATTAAATAATTAAAATATTAATTTTCAGGTATAAAAAATCAAAAAATTTAGTAAAAATAACCCTAAAAATTAAACTTGAACCACTAAACCCTAACATAGTCGGCCTAGATCAGCTTGTACTAACATTTTAACTTTCGTATACTCAGTTTTAAAAATCACCGATTTTATCAATTAATCACCCAATTAATTATTTTAATATGCTCTGCCGATGTAATTCTATAATCCGATTAATTATTGCACTATTTTCTTAAATTGATATGTTTAGTATAATAAATTAAATTATTTTTATATTTTATTATACACGTCTGATTAATCAATTCAACTAATTACTGATTATTTAATTAATTACTGAAAAATTATTCTATCAAGTAATATCGATTTCTGTAATTTAGAACAATGCTAGCATATAATAAAATAGAAAACCTAACTATTTCTTATAAAAGTGATCGAGTAGATTACTCAACCTTTTTGTTTTGGAGAGAATTTTCAAACTTAAAGCTGCGAAGAAGGCCACTTGAGGTCCACTCTAAACCACTCCAACTTGTACACATCACCACCAGGTCCCACCGCAACCTACATCTCTTGCATAGAAGTTGGTGTTAATAAATTTTGGAATGTCGCGTCCTTTCTGATCGCAATAGTTTTAATTCTTGTTATCATTTTGGAAATTCAATATATTTTAATTTATCTTTTTTGCAGGTCAATTCTTTTAAGGGACACCATTGTTAAGGTCACTCGAAAACAAAGCGAACAGCGAACCAGTACGAACGACTTCAACCTCCAAAGCAACAACGGGCAAGCCCAAAAAGTGCAATGCAACCCTCTCATAAATATTATTAACAGATCACGTTTTTGTTCCAATGATAATTATTTAATGATTTAAAAATAAATAAAATATTTAATTTAAATAAAATTATACATATATTAAAATATTTAGAAAAGTAGGCAAAAGTTGGTAACTCCAGCTGAGAACTTTTAAATCAACTTACGGATTTTGATAAGCAGACTAACTAAAAAAATCATGTCCTATCAAATTTAGCATCTCTCGCCACAGATTCTCAAACAAACTCATATCACCTCTTTATTTTAATGAATCATCGCCGATAATATTCCTTTCACGGCAAACCGACTTTAAGAGATTTTTTCACTAAATTGCTTTGTTGTATATACATATATATATTTTTTTTAAAAAAAAAGTATCCGCTCAAATTTCCGAAGTCCCCTTAGAGAGAGTAGAGATTTTACAACTACCCCAATTATAGTTTTGAAATTGCCTTTTATTTGAGGTGAAAGCCCTGAGATATTATAGTCCTGCAAGTACACCATACCATAACATCATTATCTACAAATTGAAGAATGCATTTATTGTAACATAAAAGTTCTAGATATCTGTACTTTAGTCAAATGCATGACATACTTTTCTCCTATGACATGATAAAGCAAAGTTAAAGGTTGTGATTAACTCATTATTCAAATAGATCGGTTCTTGAATATCTTGTTTCAATTTTTTGTGATGATTATTTTCTTAGAAAGGAAGTTTGTTTTTATTGTACCTTAACTTATAACCCGGTTTAATTATAGCTTAACCCTTAAAATATGACATATTGTACACATAAAATCCTAAAAAAAGTCATATATTTTAACCTCAAGTACGAGATTTGTTCGCTTTAACCCTTTTATAAAAAAAATTCCCGTATTGCCCTTAACCTCAAGGATTATTATGTCAGCAATGAGATACTTTAAGGGTAACATTGTCGGTCAATCATTTTCTTGTCTTTTATTATTTATTAAATAATATAAAATCTATATTATATTAATATAAACGAAACATGGTTTCGTTTGATCGGTTGGTTAACACCTTCCTAAAAAGTACGTTAACACATTCCAAAATAAAACTTAAACAAATATAATTTTATTTAAAAAAAACAAGTATCTAATATAACTATAAACTCTATGAATTCTTATCCAACTTAATATCTAATTGCACTCAACTTCTTTTTTACCTCTATTGTAAAAAATCAAACACTTTCAAAATTAGTTTTAGTAATTCAAATTATAAAATTACAATATAATTAGTAAATCAAAGAAAATATTTTAAAAAAATAATATCAATCTATATATCTATATTATACTATTATAAGTAAAACATGGGGTGAGACCCCTTATATAGATGTTGGTGGTCCTAGAATTGGACTTGGTATAGGAGACCTGGTGATCAAGTCTCTGAATTAGAATGGACTTTGGAGTCCTAAATAGTAGGAAACTGATTCCTTATCCTTCTAGGTCCCTTAAAGGCTAATCTGCAAGGATTTATGTCCTCATTGGGACTCTTTTCAATAGTTGATTTTTCCCTTATTAATTAATTAATATTCAGGGTTTTTGGGCCTTCTTTGTTCCATCAGGCCTGATCTGGTCCATCAGGCCTGATCAATGTGTTGACCTTTTTGGTCTGAATGTCATACATCTTCTTATTGGGCTTAGCATCCCAAATTATGTATAATTACTGTAATATTTAATTACACAATCAGGATTTATTTATCCCTATCATTTGCCCCCCAACTTTTGGGAAACCGTATAAGATTTCGCAAAAGTTAAGTTCGTTCATTCCCTTTCAGGGTATCGTTTTGCGTAAAGTGTGGAGCGACCTACACGTTTACAACGATTTGCCTTGTACGCGGCTTCAGGGTCGTTCAAAAACTTCCCTCTCTATTTTCTTACCTTATCCTTATTTTTAGGAATTTTCTGGTATTTTTCAGGAATTTTCCCTTTTTCCGAGATTTTCCAAATTTTCGGCAATTTTTCACAAATATTCTCAAATTTTCAGCCTTTTTTCGACCAGGATCCTGGTCGAAATTTTGACCTGGATCCTAGTCGAATTTTGGGCCAGCTTTCCAATCCTGGTCGAAGGATTTCGACTAGGATCCACGACCTGGATTTCGACCAGGATCCTAGTCGAACCTTCGACCTGGATTTTGGTCGAAAACTTGTGTCTTACTTTGCTTCCTGGTCGTTAGGTTTCGACTAGGATTCACGACCTGGATTTCGACCAGGATCCTAGTCGAACCTTCGACCCGGATTTTGGTCGAAAACTTGTGTCTTTCTTTGCTTCCTGGTCGTTAGATTTCGACTAGGATTCTCGACCTGGGTTTCGACCAGGATCCTAGTCGAACCTTCGACCCGAATTTTGGTCCAAAACTTGTGTCTTTCTTTGCTTCCTGGTCGTTAGGTTTCAACTAGGATTCTCGACCTGGGTTTCGACCAGGATCCTAGTCGAACCTTCGACCTGGATTTTAGTCTAGGTTTCTGCACTTATTCTTGAAAATATTGTGCTTGATTCAGGAATTCGACCTCAATCATGGTCTGGATTTCGACCTCAATCCTGTTCTATAATACCCGTAATTTTCGGGTGTCTGTTCGAAAGAATTCGAACAAAATTCTCGACTTGGAATTCGACCTCAATCCTGTTCTATTATACCCGTAATTTTCGGGTGTTTGTTCGAAAGAATTCGAACAGAATTCTCGACCTGGAATTCGACCTCAATCTTGTTCTATTATACCCGTAATTTTCAGGTGTCTGTTCGAAAGAATTCGAACAGAATTCACGACCTGGTTTTCGACCTCAATCCTGGTCTTATTTGGCCTTCTTCTAATTTAATTTGGATTGGGCCTTGTTTGGGCCATATCTTCTTTAGGGCTTTGATTTCGGCCTGTATTTTCTAAATCCTAATTGGATTTGGGCCTTCTATTTTTCCAAATCTTAATTGGATTTGGGCCTTCTATTTTTCCAAATCCTAATTAGATTTGGGCCTCGTATTGGGCCTCTTTCATATTAATCTGGGCTTTAATATATTAAAACACCTTCTTTAGAATTCTCGGGAATTTTTATTTATTTTCTTTGGAATTCTTTGGAGTATTCTGGGACGTTCCATTTCTGGACTTTCTTCTTTGGGCCTTTATCTTTACTGTGCTTTTTGTCCCTTCAACTTCACTTTTTCTCCTATATAAAGGAGTGAGTAGAGTCTATTGCTCCTCACTTTCTCATTTCTAAATTCTCCTTCTTTTTTCTTCTGTTAAGAATCTCAGAGAAATAACAGTAGGTCGGAGCATTTTGAGCCCCAAAGGTAACACTTCTCCCTTTTTGTTCTTGTGCTTGTTTTTGCATAGTTTGCGTTTAAAATTGTTTCCTTATGTGCCCTTTTTTTTCAGATGGCTGATAAGAAAATGACTCATTTGGCCAAGATGAATGTGGTCAGAAAGTCCAATGAATTCCCCATTCGGTCAAGGTACACTTCCTTGACTGATATGATCAACACCCGAGGGGACGAGTATCCATTAGATGCGCATCTAGACGCGCACGACCATATCAGTGCCTTGCGGGATCCAAAGGAGCTGGACAAGTTGAGTGGTTGTTTCAAAATCAAGGATCCTTTCAAGCTAGTTCTTGCAGGTCCGGCCGACAGGGCCTGTCAGTGGAGGAAAGACGCACTATGCGTCTACAGGGATACTCTAAGGGCAGATATTAGACTCCCATTTCAACCATTCATCCCTGTTTTGCTAGCTGATATGGGCATCAGCCCTTGCCAACTCCCTCTTAACTCTTGGAGGTTGATTCTGTGCTATTTGTCGTAATGCGCCAAGCACAATGTCCCTACCTCTGTTGCTGTTTTCAGAAAGATTTTCCAGTTCAAGAATAGTCCTGACAAGAATCCGGGGTGGGTTTCTTTAAACCAGCGCCCAACCGTTCCCCACATAGTGAACGGGAAGTCCATCCTTGACAACAATTTGGGGTGGAAGAAAGATTTTATGTTCGTCGTTTGGGAGGGTGGCGATTGGGGCACCCTATTTCGCACGTCTTTTGGGCTAGCCGTAGATGGGAGCCCTAACGATATAGTTTTGTCTGAGGAGGAGACCAGAGCTTTCAACCTCCTTACTCAAGATAATGGGACTTCCCATTCTTGGGATCTTATCAGGGAGATCGTTCTTGTAGAACGCGGCCTTTCTCCCGTCCCTAAAAAGAGTATGTTTCCTTCCTTCTTTAGTTGACTTCACTTCTGCCATTTTCTGCTTTGTTAATTTCTCAACTCACTTATCTTATTTGTTGTAGTGGCTGAGAAGATTGAGGAGGCTACAAAGCCTAAAGACCTGGAAACGACCAGGATGAAGCGTGCTGGAAAGGTCTTCAAAGACCCGCGCCTTGGGGATCGTTTCCCGGAGTTCCTACTCCAGGCAAATGAACTAGGCGAGGAAGGCCCCAGCCAAGTTTTATGTACCAAACAAAAACCAGGGTATTTCTTCCAACCTGCTTGGGGAATCTGGGGCAAGGATTCGATTGTTGGCAACACGGTGCTTGCCAAGGAATGGTCTATGCATTCCATTTCCCCGGTTGACTATCAAGACTTTGTCCTTCAACAGGACTTGGAGGCTAACGAGCTTTTCGGAGCTCAGGCTTTGGCGACGGTACGTCTTTTTCCTTTGCCATTCATAGTTTTTTGCCTTTTTGATTTTTCCAATTTCTTACTTTTTCTGTGTATCTTGTAGGCGAACGCCCATTTTCAAGGGGCGATTCACCAAGCCAAGGCTTGGAAAGTTGGCCTCGAGGATGCGAACAAAAAGCTAGAGGAGGCCAACCAAAGAATAGAGGCCCTTGAAGCCCAACTCGCCTCATCAACTTCTGACTTGGAAACGGCCCAGGCTGAGAATGTTATCCTCAAGGCTCAAAAGGATAAGGCCTTTGACGGCTGGATGGATACTCAGGAGTTCAAGGATTTAATGGTGGAGCATGATGCCCTCCTTCATCCAGTCAGCTACAAGGAAGGCTGGGACGCCGCTGTGGAGGCTATTCAGGACGAGTTTCCAGAAGTTCTTGAATAATCTTCCTTCCCTTGTCCCGTACGAGTTCCAGCACTTGGGGGCATTACAGATAAGCTCGCCGATTTGATCAAGGACGGCTCATCGGGGAGTCAAGGCCAAGGCCAAAAGAGGAAGGAGCTCGAATCCATCTCTGAAGAGGAGGAATCTTCTTCTGAGGAGGAGCCTGAGCCCATTATAAAGAAGGCCAGGGTAGAAGAGCCTCCAAAGCCAGCGTCTCCTGCAGTATCCAAAGCGCCCGAAGATAGTTCCGAAGGAACCTCTGCGGAGACTTCCGAGGGGACTTCCGAGGGACCGACTGAAGAGACATCTGAGGAGACTTCGGATAGGGGTTCCGAAGAATCCCGGCCTTCCAAGGCCTAAATTTTTATGTATTCCTTCTTTCTTAGACAATATTGAACTTTGTAATTGACTTTTATTATTTTCAGTCGTATTTTGCCCAAGTATCGTCGTACTTTTTCTTTCGATTTTTCAAACTCAAGTTTATAACTTGGTTTTATCTTTCACAATGGATCAATCTAATAAACTAAGATTAAGTCGAAGGCTTTATATTATAACTTGGTATTCTTGATACCTTACATGAAATGGGTTTAACCCTGATAAAATCTAAACATATCTTTTATATAGAAAAATCATAAGCAAACAAAGCTTCAAGGTGCTTTTAAACCTACTTGTCATACTGACAAGTGAGAATCGTACTTTAACTGTTCTACACATAGTAAATCTTCAGGTTTTGGGCATGCCAAGTTCTCGGGACTTCAAAACCATCCATAGTCTCCAGCTTGTAGGTTCCTCTACCCTGAACGCTCTTGACTTTGTACGACCCTTCCCAATTTGGGGCAAGTTTACCTTTCTGCCCTACGCCAGAAGCTTCCACTTTCCTCAAGACTAAGTCACATTGTTTGAAGAACCTTTCTTTAACCCTTAGGTTGTAGTAGAATGAAGCTTTTTTCTGATATTCCACTATCTTCGCATGTGCCTCATCTCGTACTTCATCAATTAGATCCAGGGCTAACCTTTGCCCTTCTTCATTTTCCTCAGCATTGAAAGCTTGAATCCTGGGGGAGGAATGTGATATCTCTACAGGAACAACTGTTTCTGCACCATATGCTAACATGAAGGGAGTTGCTTCAGTCGTGACTCTACAGGTAGTCCTATAGGCCCATAGTATAGGGAGTATTTCATCCACCCAGTTATTCATTGACTTCTCGATCCTCTTCTTTAGTCCATCCAAGATTATTCGATTCGCCACTTCGCTTGCCCATTGGCTTGCGGGTGAGCCACAGAGGTGAATCGTAACTCAATTTCATTCTCCTCACAATACTTCTTGAATTCGTCATTGTTGAATTGTGTTCCATTATCAGTGACTAGGATGCGGGAAATTCCATACCGGCACATAATATTTTCCCACGGGAATTGTGCAACTTGTTTAGTTGCGATTTTTGCCGAAGGCTTGGCTTCAATCCACTTAGTAAAATAATCAATGGCTACAATCAGGAACTTCCTTTGTTCCATGGCCATGAGGAAAGGTCCCAGTATATCCATTCCCCACATAGCAAAGGGGATGGGCGAGTTGATGGAGGTCAGCATCTCGGGGGGTTGTCTAACGACCAGTGCATGCTTCTGACAGCAGTCACACTTCTTCACATATTCTTTGGCCTCAGCCATCATTTCTGTCCAATAGAAGTCTAAACGGGTTATCTTATGAGCTAAGGCCCTGCCCCCCAAGTGTTGCCCACATATGTCTTCGTGTACTTCTTCAAGAGCCAAGCGTGCCTCATCGGGCCTGAGACACCTTAAGTAGGGAACCACGAAAGATCTTTTATACAGAATTCCATCTATCAAAGAGTATCTTAGTGCTCGAACAGCCAATTTTCGTGCTTCAGTTGAATCGTTTGGCAACCAACCGGTTTGAATGTGAGCCTTAATGGGATCTATCCATGATGTCCCCGGGCCTATAGGAGCCACAAGCTTAACATCAATGCTCCGTATTTTCAAAACGCGAAAATATACACTTCCGGAACTTTCTTCTATCTCAGATGAAGCAAACTTTAACAATGCATCTGCTTTAGCATTTTCCTCCCTTGGAATGTGCTTAACATGGCATTCATCGAATTGGGTCATCACAGCCCTTACTAGGCGGACATACTTAACCATCGTATCATCCCTTGCCTCAAACTCTCCTTTACCTGGGATATGACCAGCTTCGAGTCTCCACAGACTTTTAAGTTCTTGACTCTAAGTGTCCCTGCTAGGCCGATGCAAGCTATCAAGGCTTCATATTATGCCTCATTATTTGTGGTCGGAAAGTCTAGCTTCATGGCATACTCAATCAAGAACCCATCAGGGCTTTGTAAAACCAATCCTGCTCCACTTGAATTTGTTTTTGATGCTCCATCAAAATAGAAAACCCAATATTCTCTCTCCTTATCACCCTTCTCTTTGTCCCCCTTATCAACTTCCTTGTCTTGAGGTATGGTATCTTCCTACCCCCCGACTTCTTGGTTGGGTATGGTACATTCCACCATGAAGTCAGCTAATGCCTGGGCTTTTATTGCCGTCTGTGGCTTATACTTGATGTCGAACTCTCCCAGCTCTATTGCCCACTTGATCAATCTCCCACTAGCCTTGGGACTATGAATGATATTTCTCAGGGGCTGATTCGTTAGCACCTCAATTTGATGAGCCTGAAAGTAAGGTCGTAACTTTCTCGAAACCATTACCAAGGCTAGAGCAAATTTCTCAATAGTTGAATAATTTAACTCAGCACCATGCAGAATTTTGCTGACATAGTATACGGGTTTCTGGATTTTCAGTTCCTCCTTAACCAATACAGCGCTCAAGGCACTCTCTGAAACAGCTAAGTACAAGAATAAAACTTCATTCAAAGCTGGCTTGGTCAACAACGGGGCTCGGGCCATATATTTCTTTAATTCCTCAAATGCCTTCTGGTTTTCCTCATTCCATACAAAGTCCTTAATGTTCTTTAGTGACTTGAAGAATGACAAGCACTTGTCTCCTGACTTGGAGATGAATCGTCCCAGCGCAGCAACCCTTCTTGTGAGCTTCTGAACATCCTTGACAGTTTTTGGTGGTTCCATGTCCAGGATTACCTTTATTTTATCGGGGTTAGCCTCGATCCCTCTCTTGGAGACCATCAATCCCAAAAAAAATTCAGATCCTACTCCGAAAGCACACTTTGTAAGATTTAACATCATCTTATGGTACCTCAGGACCTCAAAAGCTTCCCTCAAATGGGTTATATGATCAGTCTTTACTAGACTTCCATAGTCTTGCCAATAAGATTCTTAAAAATTTTATTTACCAACCTTTGATAGGTGGCTCCTGCATTCTTAAGACCAAATGCCATAACAAGATAACAATAAACACCAAAGTCAGTGATGTATGATACCTTTGGAATGTCATCCTTGTGCATCTTGATCTGATTGTATCCACTAAATCCATCCATGAAGCTCAACATTTCATGTCCAGCAGTGGCATCTATCAAATTATCGATCCTTGGTAACGGGAAACAGTCCTTAGGACATGCATCATTTAGATCAGTGAAGTCCACACACATCCTCCATTTTCCATTGGCCTTCTTCACCATTACAGGGTTTGCTAACTACTCTGGAAATTGAATCTCCTCAATGAAACCAGCCTCCAAGAGCTTCTCCACTTCCTGTTTTATAGCTTCTTGCCTTTCTGGAGCAAAACTTCTTTTCTTTTGTTTCACTGTCTTCCGATTTGGGTCCACATTCAGCTTTTGAGTAATCAGTTCCGGGTCTATGCCTGGCATATCAGCTACCGACCATGCAAAAACGTCACTATTTTCTTGCAAAAATTTCACCAACTTCCCTCTAAGGGGCTCCTCGAGCGTTGTTCCAATAAAAGTCACCTTCTCAGGATCTTCGGGGGTTAAAGGAATTGAAACCAAGTCTTCTGCTGGCTTTCCTCTTTTCTCATCATTCTCTCGGATATCCAGATCTTCAATTGGAAGAACCTGCCCCCCAACTCCATCTGCCCTCAAAGAGGCCACATAACAGCTTCTAGCCATTTTTTGGTCTCCTCTCTCTTCTCCGATCCCATCCCGGGTAGGAAACTTCATAACTAAATGGTAGGAAGAAGGGACTGCCTTGAAGGCGTGTATTCCTGTTCTTCCCAAGATAGCGTTGTAAGTCGAACTAGCCTTCACCACCACGAAGTCCAAAATCTGAGTTGCTTGCCTTGGTTCCTGTCCTATGGTTGTTAGCAACTTGATTATCCCTTCTACGGGGCACTCCACTCCCGCAAACCCATATATTGGCATGTCGGTTCGGGTCAATTGGGAGTCATTATATCCCATCCTGAAAAAGGTGTCATGGAGCAAGATATCCCCTGAAGCACCATTATCCACAAGGACCCTTCTCACTGGGTTGTTCCCTATTATCGGGGTTATAACCAACGGGTCGTCATGGGGAAATTTCACACCCTCCAGATCAGAATCATCAAAAGACATTGTTACTCCTGTTTTGGCCCTCTTCGTGGATTCCCCAACAATATGCATAACTTCTCGGGCATAAGCTTTCCTGAAGTTCTTGGATAACCCAGCAGCAGTTGGTCCTCCAAAAATTGTCTTGATCACAGGCCCTCGGGGGCGCGGTCCTCTGAAGATTGTATTTATCACCGGTCCCATAGGTTGGGGATTTCGCCCCTGATCTTCTTGATCTCTCCTTCGGTCATCAAATTTTCTCCTCACGTTGTTGCTTCCATCACCTCCTTCTCCAGTATATTTTTTCAATCTTCCTTTTTGAATGAGGAACTCAATTTCATCTTTCAGCTGTCTACACTCATCGGTGTCATGACCAACATCTTTGTGAAATCTGCAATACTTGCTTTTATCTAGCTTGGCAGGATCATCCTTCAAGGGCTTGGGCCAATGAATATCTCTATCTTTCTCGATTTCCATCAAGATCTGGCTTCTAGGAGCATTCAGCTTAGCGTATTCAGTGAACTTCTGCCCAGGTCCTCCCTTCTTGGGGGTTGAATCAGGGTTTTGTTCAGTTCTAGGATACTTGTCCTTAGCGATATATTCCAGGTCAGTTTTCCGCTTCTTGCCTCCAGTGGGTTAATTACTCACTACGGTCTTCCTCATGCTCTCTTCCACCTTTATGTACCTCCCTGCCCTATCTTGGAGCTGCAACATGCTTTCAGGGGGCGTTTGGCCAAGGACATCTTGAAAAACTCATCCCTAGTTCCTTGTTGCAGTGCTATCATTGCGACCTTGTCATCAAGGTCTGGGACTTTTAGAGCTTCCTTTGTGAAACGATTCAGGTAGTCTCTCAAGGATTCCTTTGCTCCCTGCACAATGCTCATGAGGGATGCTGAACTTTTCTCATGCACTCTCCCACTGATGAACTGTTTAATAAAAGCCTGACTTAATTCTCTGAACGACCCAATAGAGTTTGGGGGTAAACGACTATACCACCTTTGAGTCATACCCGACAGGGTTTGGGGAAAGGTCCGACACTTAATAGCATCATTCACGGGTTGTAACAGCAGTGCATTAGTGAATGTCCTAACATGATTAGCGGGATCTCCCGTGCCGTCATAAGCTTTTATAGTTGGCATCTTGAACTTCCTTGAGATATGGACATTCATTATATCTTTAGAGCATATGCACCCATCGGGGGCATCAATTCATCAATTCATCAATTGAATCAATGGAGTTGGTTACTATTCATGCTAAATTCACTTTTTTCCTTAGTTTTTATACATCCACATAACTCCATCAATTCATCAATTACTATTCATTAAATAAATAATTATACTATATATCATAAATTTAATTTCATCTCTATTATTTAATGGTCCCACAAATAATATTCAATAATATATTGTTGGATAATTTTAGATTTTTGATAAGATTGTGGATAAATTTAAATTTTTGATAAGATTTTCGTTGAATCACATTATGACACGTGTCTTGATCTAGATTTATAGATTGAAAATTGTCTATAAATAATATCATGATCTTTATATTATAGTCATCTCAAAATCACTACAAATCTTTGCAATAATGAATTCATTAAAAAGATTATTGAGTCAGAGGCAACAACACAGTCAAGAAGAGACTAAAATTATGAATACCATGGTGACTGAATCGGCGATGATGATGGAGTTCATCAATACTCCAGATGAACAACAAGGACGGGGCTCACGACCTGGAAAATCTTCTAATCATCCCAGAGAAAGGCTATCGAGAGGAAAAAATCTCATGAAAGATTATTTCGTTTATCGTCCAATATTCAATTAGTACTCTCTTCAATGGTGTCCAATGCGAGTCAAGAGCAACTTTTGAACGAGATTCGGCATGAGGATTCTCTGGAGTGCCACACCAATTTTTTGCATAATCGTCGTGAATTCGTCCCCATAAATTATTTTTGTTCGAATATCGACCGGTGATCGGATCAACAGATTGTCCAGCCCACGAAACACATAATTGTAATTCTTCGGAAGGGAGCCAATTAGTACCCATTATATATATATATGAAAGAAAAAAATGAGATTGAGAAGGTAAGAATGTAGAGAAGGTAAGAATGTAGGTATTGTAAAATTTTATGTAAGAAATGAACACAAAAAACTGATATTTATAAATAGAAATATGACCGTTTTATATATTATAGCTGTTATACATTACATATAAATTAGACTGTTATACAGTACATGAGTTGTTGCAATGCATGAAAAGTAATAAAATTGTGGGCCCTATCAAATTGATGCCCGTTATCAACTCCTCTGAAAATCAAACTTCAAGCCGCTGAACTGCTGAAACTTTAATAATTGATGGCCTTAAAAATGGACCGGTGCATGCTTTTTTTTTCCTGCCCATTAATAATGCAGCTGAATCAACTAAAAAAAAACCGCGGTGCATATGCTCTTAGCGAAGGGCGGAGTAGGATCATCAGGATCTCCAAGGGGAAGAAGATTGCTTGGATCAACCCTTGGGACAACAACCCTTCTCTATACTGGACCATCCAGGTCTATGATAGGAGGAGGATTTCTCCCCCTAGGAGGTACTGGGGGTCTGGTGGTCTGGTGCGCCTCTAAGTCACGCCTCAGCCTTTGAATCTCAGCCTCTTGAGCCCTGATCCTTTCCTGCACTTCTTGGGGATTCGTCCCTTAGGTGCTTTGAGGACGTTGGCTACCATCAGCCATCGGCTCTTTGCCAGCACGTCTCCTTCTTGGGGCTACTTCATCATCCGAAGATTCAGAGTCTCTCTCAGTGTAAGGACCAGAAAATTCTTGATCCTCAGGGATAGGAGCCAAACCTCGTATATATGGGGGCGATCGCCCTCGTGCTTCACTCCGTCCAGCATGTCCACTTCCTCTAACCTCGGGGTAAAGGGGCATCCCATAAGGGGGGTTAGTAGTAACAACAGTTGAATATTTGTACCCGATGGGTCGAGAATTCACAGGTGCATGTAGTTGTTGAACTTGGGGATTCGTACCTTCAGTGGCCGAGGGAATCGTCCCTTGTGGCTGAGGTTCAGTTGCCACTATCTGGGCTTCTCCTTGCGTGGCTGCATAAGTTGAATGAGGAGGTACCTCCACAGTTGAAGAAATCACCTAGGTTGTCCCCGTTAGTGTTCCTCCTTCAAGGGTTCTAACTGTTCTCCGTGTTTTCGCCATAGTTGTTGTTGTGCTTTCCCACAGACGGCGCCAAATGTTATGGATAAAAAACTAAGGTTACTATTTGCTGTATTTATTGTTAAGGTTCGGGAGCTCAAGGTCTTTAATGGTTGCTCTCGTATTTCGTAGCTTAACTCTGCCTTTACGAGATGACTACGTATCTCTGTGAATTAGAGAATCAAGCCAAAAAACGTAGTTCTAATTTGTGGGGTGAGACCCCTTATATAGATGTTGGTGGTCCTATAATTGGACTTGGTATAGGAGACTTGGTGATCAAGTCTCTGAATTAGAATGGACTTTGGAGTCCTAAATAGTAGGAAACTGATTCCTTATTCTTCTAGGTCCCTTAGAGGCTAATCTGCAAGGATTTATGTCCTCATTAGGACTCTTTTCAATAGCTGATTTTTCCCTTATCAATCAATTACGAAATTAATTAATATTCAGGGTTTTTGGGCCTTCTTTGTTCCATCAGGCCTGATCTGGTCCATCAGGCCTGATCAATGTGTTAACATTTTTGGTCTGAATGTCATACATCTTCTTATTGGGCTTAGCAGCCCAAATCATGTATAATTACTGTAATATTTAATTACACAATCAGGATTTATTTATCCCTATCAGTATTATTTTGTATATATTATATTATTGAAGAATTCAAAACTTAGATAGTTAAAATCTTAAAAGCCCTTCTTTTATGCATGTAATAAAGTGGGAGTCTTGAATATCACTGTATGTGGATGATTTGCTATTATATTTTAATGTTGTTTTTTTAATTTTTTTCTTGATTTATTAAATATTTGGTTATAATATAATTTGAATTAATAAAATTAATTTGGAAGTGTTTGGTTCCCTAGTAAGACGAAAGTTGAGTGCGATTAGAAATTAAGTTGGATAATAATTCATAAAATTTGTAGTTATATCATATACATGATTTAATTTTTCAGTTAAATAATATTTGTTTGAACTTTTTTTGAAAGGTGTTAAGATATTTTTTAGGAAGCGGTTAATCAACCGACCAAACAAAACCATGTTTTGTTTATAATAATATAGTATAGATTAATAAAATTAATTTGGAAGTGTTTGATTCTCTAATAAGATAAAATTTGAGTGGGATTAGAAATTAAATTGGATAATAATTTATAGAGTTTATAGTTATATCATATAGAAAAATTACCGAAAATAATCATTTTAAACTAATCTATATCCAATATACCTAGCGAACGAAACAACCAACCTTTTTACCTGCTACATACGTCCATATGTAAGGCGTATCTCCTAAAAAAAAGAAACAGACATCCAGATTCCAGCATGTGCAAGAAAAGGTAGGTAGCTTTCACTTTAGTTTTGTTAGTAATTACACTTACACGTATCATCACTTTCCTCGTATATACATACACATCTAATTTTCACTTTAGTTTTGTTAGTAATTACACTTGCACGTATCATCACTTTCCTCGTATATACATACACAACTAATCTATACTCGCACATTTGAATACAGGGTTAATTGCACTTTATAATCTCCACCTTTTATTTAAAATCAAAATAATATATTTATTTTATAAAATACAGTTTGCAACCTTTAACTTTGAATATTAACTTCATGCATCCCTTCCCGTTATAAACTTAAAATTGAGATGTTAATATTAATAACTAAAATTTCAAATCAATAAAAATATTTATTTTAATGCATATTTTACATAAAAATAATTATACCCCTCGTCTTACTGGATTCTTTACATTGGTAACGGAAGATCGGCACGCATTTTAAAATTTCCGTAAAGTATGGTTTCCTAAATAATTTTAAATATTTTTTCTTTTAAATAAAAATATAATATTTATATTTTTATATAGAAAAAGAAAATTCTAAAAATAAATTATAGAACTATATTTTATAGTAGCCTTAATGCGTGCCAAGCACCAGGAGAAAGTAAGTAAAAAATCAAAGAGTAGTTATTTTCCATTAGTAATACTCTAAATTAATCATAATACTAAATACTTAAAATATATTTATCAAGCAAAATATATATTTTTATATATAATCATAAAGTTTTTAAATATTTTTATATTTTAAAATTTTAAAAAGTATATTGAGTAAAATATAAATAATTGATATTAATATTATTTTTATAATTTGAAATTCTAACTTTTAGTTTAATTAAAAAAAATTATTATTTAATTATTTTGCTAAATTTCAATTTTACCTTTCAAAATATAAATATTTTTAACAAAATGGTTAAAAGAATACATATTGTATTTGATGTCGAAGGTTAGAGTCGCAAACTGTATTTTTAGAAAGTAAATATATAATTTTGTTATTGAATGAAAAAGTAAGAGTTACAAAATGTAATTAATTCTTGTATACAGAAACTTAAATTCCCATTAATTAAATCGGTACTACTCAGTACTCACCAACCACTACTTCACGCCCCCAAACCAAAACACTTCCACTGAGTCATCAATTCACTGGATAATATTTCAATCACTCTTTCGATAATCTCACTTTTGTTACAACTAATTTGGTTAAAACTTTGTCAAGACAATGATCGTGTCCGTTTAGGCGTATCTCTTTCAACACGACTCGCCAGGCATGTACGGTGGTTATCTAATTGCGTGCGGTGTATCCACTCTAAGCTTGGCCGAACAGAATTTTGTTGATGCATAAGCGTATCTATCGGATACTTCACTTACACATGCGTATTTATATCCTTTTGTTCTTGATGCAGCGTATTTACTTGTTTGCTACGACAGTATACGCGTGTAACAATCATATTTTTTGGTAGGTCAGACATAACATGTGATACGCCTTTGTTAAAGGCGTATCCCCGTGGGTAATAAGGGCCCTGGTTTTCACCTGTGGGTATTTTAGTGTCGGGTAGCTTAAAAGTGAGTAAAATTGTCTATCACCCTATGATTTAATTTTTTCAGTTAAATAATATTTGTTTGAATTTTTTTTTGGAAGGTGACGAAATCATATTTTGCTTATAATAGTATAGTATAGATAGAGAGGTGAACATTGTTTCATTTGGTCGGTTGGTTAATATCTTCCTAAAAAAGATGTTAATACCTTTCAAAATAAAATTTAAACAAATATAATTTAATTAAAAAAATTAGGTCATGTATCTAATATAACTACAAACTCTATGAATTATTATTCAACTTAATTTTTAACTATATTATTATAAGCGAAACACGATTTCGTTTCTTCGGTTGGTCAACACCTTCACAAAAAAAATGTTAGACCTTCCAAAATAAAGTTTGAACAAATATAATTTAACTAAAAAAATTTAAATCATATATCTAATATAACTACAAACTCCATGAATTGTTATTGAATTTAATTCTTAATGGCACTCAACTTCTTTCTTACCTATTTTGTAAAAAACCAAACACCGCTAAAATTAATTTTAGTAATTTAAATTATAAAATAACAAAATAATTAACGAATAAGGAAAAATTTAACAAACAAATATTAAAAAATAATACCAAATCATCCACGTACACCAATGTTATTCAAGACTCCCACTTTTCGTATAGGTTTTCCCACTTTTCTATAGGTTCTGCACCCGTAACAAAGCGACTTATAACTTGTAGTAAAAAGACTTTTTAAAATTTTAACAATCTAAATTTTGAATCTTCCACTAATATAATGCATACAAAATAATACGTAAATATTTTAACTTCATTAATATCAATAATATACAATTATTATTTAAAAAAATTTATAAAATATTTAAATAATAAAATTACAAATTTTATAATCAATCCGTGCATCGCACGAGTTAAAGGCTTTATAAGCGAAACATAATTTCGTTTGGTCGGTTGGTTAACACTTCCTAAAAAGCATGTTAACATCTTCCAAAATAAAATTTAAACAAATATAATTTTATTAAAAAAATTAAATCATGTATATAATATAACTACAAACTCTATCAATTATTAATTAACTTAATCTCTAATTGCACTCAACATCTTTCTTACATTTTTTGTAGGAAATCAAATACTTCCAAAATTAATTTTAATAATTCGAATTATAATATAATAAAATAATTAATAAATCATAAAAATTTTAAAAAATAATATTTAAAAAAATAATACAAAATTATCCACATATACCACTCCTATTCAAGACTCCCAATTTCTCACAGGCTCTGCACCGGCGCATCGACATATACTCAACTTCTTTCTTACCTTTTTTGTAGTAAATCAAATATTTTCAAAATTAATTTTAATAATTCAAATTATAATATAACAAAATATTTAATATATCTAGAAAAATTTAAAAAACAATAAGCGAAACATGATTTTATTTGGTCGGTTGTTTAACACCTTCTTAAAAAGTATGTTAACACCTTCCAAAATAAAGTTTAAACATATATAATTTTATTAAAAAAATAAATCATATATATAATATAACTATATGAATTATTATTCAACTTAATTTCTAGTTGCACTCAACTTCTTTTATATCTCTTTTGTAAGAAATCAAATGCTTTCAAAATTAATTTTAGTAATTCAAATTATAATATAACAAAAAAATTAATAAATCAAGAAAAATTTAAAAAAAACAATAATTAAAAAAATAATACCAAATCATCCACATATACCACTCTTATTCAAGACTCCCAATTTCCTATAGGCTCTGCATTGGCGTAGCAAAACGACCTATACTCAACTTTTTTTTACCTATTTTGTAAAAAATCAGATACTTTCAAAATTAAGTTTAGTAATTTAAATTATAATATAACAAAATAATTAATAAATCAAGAAAAATTTAAAAAATAATACCAAGTCATCTGCACATACCACTCCTATTCATGACTCTCAATTTCCTATAGGCTCTGCACCGGCGTAGCAAAACTACCTATAGCCTGTAGCAAGATGTCATTTTAAGATATTAATTGTCTAAATTTGAATCCTTCAATAATATGATGTATACAAAATAATGCGTAAATATTTGAATTTCATTAATCTCAATTTCGAATATGTCGAACTACATTGAAAATACATACACCGTCACGTAATAGTGCACCTACACGCTTACTAATTTTTATGATTTGTATAAAATAAAAAATTTAAAATTTATAAATATTATAATTAGCCCGTGCATCGCACGGGTTATAGGCTAGTATATATAATGTATAATATACTAATTAATTATGTATTAAATTTTAGTTTAATTTCGGTGAATCTTACTAGAATTATGAATTTTATTTAAATTAGATACTTTCAAAATTATAATATAATATTAATATTTAAGGATATATGCAATTATAATCGATATAAATTAAAACTTATTTCATTGTATAAACAAATTAATATGATAAATAATATAATTAAAAAATTAGATATTAAGTAAATTTAAATAATTTTTTGAAAGAATCGAAACAACTATATAAAAAAATTAAAGTGTTAAAATGTACAAAATTCATAGTTTAGGGATAAAAGTATACAACATTTAAGGATAATATTGGGAAAAAAAATCAGTAAAAAGGTCAAAGTATATACAATTTATAGTTGAAGGGTCAAAATATACAATTATTTTGTTCAAGGATTCATGTGTATATCAGGTTATATTTTAAGGGCTAAAATATAATTAAGCCGTGTAACAAATGCATCATAATTTTAAATTTGAGGCATATATTAGAAGAGATTTGAAAATGTATTTACGTCTTACTTTTACTGTATATTATAATTCTAACAACAGTTTAACAGAGTGATAAACTGAAAATTGACAATGCTTTTCTAGAAGGAGGAAGCTACTCCAACGAAAGTAGCCAATCACAATTCGCTTAGGAAAAGATATGCTTTTACAAAATAAAGGTCAGATTATATTTCATTTCTCTATATAAAGGTGAAATTTTAAATGTTTGACAATATATCTGATAATATATGGCCCCATTCAAAGCTGTGATATTAATGAGTGTTGTGATTTGTAAGAGATGATCGTATTCATTGAACTTTTGTTTAAGGGAAAACAGTTACAATTCGATTTTGAGATGAAGAAGATAAAATCTGAGTGCTTTGATTTTATTGTAATATGAATGATATATGCGTCTCGGTAGAGTGTGCATTGGGTTTAATTAATGGAAAATTGAACCGGATAATCAATACTCCCTCCGTCCCTCCCGATTGTTATTGTTTATGAGAGAGTATTCGACACATATTTCAAGATAAATCGAAAATATAGTTCTATAACTTTTTTTGAATTTTTTTTGAATAAAAATAGAATGTTTAAATTTTTATTCAGAAAAATAAAATTTTTAAAAATAGTTGAAGAACTATATCTTTTCTTCATCTTGAAATGTGTGCGCCGAACACTCCCCCTGAAACGATAACAATTGAGAGAGACGGAGGGAGTATGTTTTTGGTTCTGTTAATCAAAATGCTAAATTCTGTTCAATTTTTGATAATAACATTTTTAAAATGTATAAGACTGGCCAGGCAACTTTGTAACGAGAGAGTTTCAATTGACTACTTTGTTTAAGAGTTGAGAGGCCCTTTGACAAGGTGCAGATAGTATCAACTATCAAATATACATCAATTCACTGGTATCGGAATTATATAATCGTAAATTTGTGTGACATATATATACGTAAATGAGGAATTTTATTAATTATTTGAATATAATACATGGTTATTACAGCTATAGCAAACAAATTTGAACCACAATATTGTGATGTAATAAAAGGATTTATAACATGTTTACTGATTGTGTTACTACTATTGACATTGTACCATAATTAGTTTGTCAACCACCTTATTCCAAGAAAATATATACATGGAGGAATGAAGAAGAATATTAAAGCTATAAGAGAAGTCTCAGAGGGGGTCCCATGTAATTCTTTTTTATAGATAAATCTTGAGGCGTATATTTACTTATTTATACAACCATGCATCAGTCACCCCAGCATTGAACAAAAATTGCAGAAACACCCAAAATGATCATTTGCATTTAATTATTTTTCAATCGAATTTTTGTTTAAATTTGTTATAAAAAATTGAAGTTGTGGTGCATGCATTGTTGCAGCAACATTTGTGGATAAGACCATCTCCATCGCTAGGCATCTGTTAGGTATAATATTTACTTTTCAATATATTATACCTAATATGTAAAATATGTATTACTTCAACGCTAACGCTAAGTACTATTAGAGCATCTCCAATAGGGGTTATCAAAGAAGTTGTCAAATTTATGTGACATGGCACTTGGTTGCCTACCTATTGGAGTTGGGAGGTTGCCAAAAGGTTGCCAAAATTTGACAAACGCCTTGTCAACTTCCTAAATTAGCAAAAAGTTATAAAAAACATCTAAAGTATATATTACTCAACCGACTTTTATATTGAACTAAATATAAAATTAATATAAATGGAACACATGAGCAACCTTTAAAGTTGCTTAACTATTAAAGCAAAATTTTAATAAATGTTGCCAAGAGTGACATGGATGTGAGAGAAAATTAAAAAAATAATATATTTAATAATTTGTCATAAGTTGACAATTTTGTTAGCAACCTCTATTGGAGATACTGTTAGGTACTCCCTCCATCCCAATTGATTTTTCTACGTTTACTTTTTGCACGTATTTCAATTTTCAAATATCGTATAGTTGTATAATATTTTTTTTGAATTTTTTTTTTCTGAATAAATGTTTAATGTTTAAATTTTTATTCATAAAAAAAAAATTAAAAAAATATTATGCAACAATAAGATATTTGAACATTGAAATACGGGCAAAATGTAGACATAGAGAAATGAATGGGACTGGAGGGAGTATAATTTTAGATAACTAAAAACATGCACCCTACATTTGTTGAATCATTTACCATCCTCTATAATTATCCACGTCAGCTGTAACCCTAATTCTAACTCATTCTTAATTATGTTATTTAATTATAACATGAGCATATTACATTAAATTATATTTTCCAATATTTAACTTAAATATTTTATATAATGGTAAGTGTAAAAATATTATTTTATTGTTAACTAAATTTATAAAAAAATTAATATAAGATATATTTTAGTTGTATATTTTATGTAATATGTTAGTAGTGTTTGTTAATCTATTCATTTCATTTATTTTTAAATATGTTATCATACTTTCAGTTAATCATAAAAATTATTTATTTTTAGTTTTATAATGTTTATTTTAAAATATTAATATAAATATAAAAATTTATATAATATTATTAAATTTCTTTTAATTAAATATTATTATTTTATTTTCTCTAATATATATATATATTTAAAATTAATAAAAAAATGAGATTTTGAATATAGCTAATGATTATAGCTAATACAAGTGGAGCATAATTGCTTACACGTTCAACAAAATTTTAGCTAACATCCTTGGAAATGCTCTAAAACCCCTCAATAGACTTGTTACATAGAATATGGTTTTAACTTCAAAAATAAAAAAATATTGCATAAATTAAAGCTACAACAATTTCTTAGAGAATATCTAAAACTTGAATATTAACTTGTACTTCTTCTCAAACTTAAGAGCTGGTATAGAAAAATTTATGATTTATCTTAAAATCAGAAATATATTTTGCTGTGATGAATGCAAGTTACGTACATAAATGTAAAATATAAGGAACGAAATAAGAATAAATTATATCTACAAAATTTAATGAAATTATTAACGAATTTCTCCTCGTAACTAACTAACTGTGCCTTAATCCCATGGTAACCCGATTTTATCACTTTGCTCGCCCGTACAAAGGACAAGTCAATAACAAAAGGCCCAAAATATATCCAAATCTGTTCATCTTTCACTCTCAAGTCTAATCACATGCAACTCCGATCTAACCTGAATAACGATTTTGAAATCCGCCAGGCCATATGCTTACTACTAGATAAGCTAAAATTACACGCGTCGCCACCACAAGTAAACATCTCTGTCCATTTTATGTTCTCATTGTTTCTTATTCTTTCAGTTTTTAATGATTTTTTCCATATGCCATTGTTTCAAAGTAGTGTCGTATTTGTTTTTATCTATTTATTTTGGAAAGTCAGATTCATTAGATAAAACTAGAAACAAAGATTGGACAGAAGCCCATTACAAATGATTGCCTGATTATAGGCTAAAGGATCTATTATGCCCGAAAATTTAGATAAACATATTCAGATTAAAATTGATAAAATAGTCAAAATTGAGGTACAAATACCTAAAATTAAGAAACAGATAAAACGACCCTTCTTTATAAAAGGACAGTCGGCGCGTCCTATTAGTAGGGAAGGACGCGCCCCGACTTATTAATGATTAATGGAAATGTGCACCTGTAAGATATGGAGGGCGCGCCCTCACCAAATCAGGGAGGCGCGCCTTGATGATATGAAGGGAGATGCTCAGAAACTTATTACAGGGTTTGACCTTTTTTATCTTTTGAAGAGCTTAGGGCGCACCCTAAAGTTAAGAATAGCTAGGAAGAAGTTCAACAGGGATGCTAAGATAAACTCTTTGGAAGATTCAAGGAAGATGGAGATTATTATTACTAACTTATTTGATGCAGGTAATTGAAGAACTCTTTCCTGTAGTGCATCTACAGGAAGGCAGTGTCCGTGGCCAGAGACCTCTAGGGGTATGCCTGGACGGAAGGTCTCCTTCTGTAGTCAATGGGTGTCCTCATTGGGAATGTGGGGTGAATTATGGTGTGTGCTTTAAGAGCTCTTTCTCTGTAGTCAACGGGTGTCCTCATTGGGAGACTTTGGAGTATCTTGCACTTTGTACCCAAAAGCCTGGGATCACTTGTCCTGTAATCTGGTAGGGGCTCCTTATCGGGGGACAAGGATGCGTCCAACATTTGGGGTGAACCAAGACTATACCCGCGTCCACGGATTAGAGAAACAGCTGCTAGCGGAGGGTTATCCTTGGCCATGAAGATGTATTATCCGTGAAGTCTCGAAGCCGCGGACGAGCCTTGGACCTTTGTGGTTGGGCCTCATCCGCAGACATTCCTAAAGCTAGTAGAAGACGGTTTCCTACTGGGCCTCGGGACAAGAGATCTAAGTCCGTTAGGTTTCTTGTTCCCCAAGAACTACGTTGGCTTGATTCCCTATAAACAGGGATACGTAGGCAAATTGTAAGAGGTCAGAAGCGAGAGCGCAAAGGAGCCACCACTAATCCTAAGCAATCTCAGCCACCAATAACCACCACGACCAAACACTGTTCATCTTTTTCGACGAATACTGTTCATCGAATCCACCGATTACTATTCACGTTTACGACGAAGAACCACTGTCACAGATCTTGTTTCCGCATACGAACCTCAGACTTTATTGCTCCCAAATTCCTCCGTCAACAAACTGGCGCTAGAAGGAGGGGCTAATCAAGATCTGCATCTAGGAGGAAAGATGTCTCAATATCGTGATGGAAGTTTTTATGATGAAAGCTTTGAAGAAGAATCTGATCATGGCTATAACCGCCATGAACCCTACGTTCCACCCATGACTGATTTCCCCACTCCAGATGTTGGGGGTCATCCACCTGTGCTTATCAGCAACGCTGACTTGTTGGAACAGCTGTATCGCATGGGAGATGCTCTGAACAGTTTCGACTCATGGCTGAGCACCGTGAAGCGACGCAAGACCAGAAGGGGGCTTCGCCATAACCGTGCTGCTCATGTACCTGAGAAGGCCCCCATGACTGATAGAGATGCCTTGGCTGGTCGCGGTCGAATTGAAGGTGGACGTGTGCCAATAACCCCGCAGCGTCTGAACTATTCCAACGATGTATCCCCGATCGTCGAGCTTGTGGAAGAGGATGTTGATGGTCGAGAAATACTGCGGGCAGATAACCGGAGGGTTACTCACCTTCACCGGTCCGGGAGTAGTATTGAGGACCGTCGACAAGCTGAGTCCATTCCGGATAATGAGCAGCGAGTCTTCACAGCTTTAAAGGATCGCTTGAAGATCCGCTTAGGTGATGATGATCTAAGGATATTGCTGCTAGAATGGCAAAAAGAGGCTGATCGCGGAGATGTGACTCCCCATGGTACGACGCGTGTGCCCCTGAATTCCCATGAGATTCAGGAGCGGTACCGCGATCATGAGAGAGCTCCTCCCCGTGAATCAGTGGACCAGTATGGTCGAGGATATGGAAGTGACCAACCATTGGAGGAGACCCTAATGGAGGGGAAGAGGCGAAAGTCAAGGTAGATACTTAGATGGATATCATCGTGATAACTATCGTGGCCGCAGGGATACCCGTTGGTATAACCGAGCAGAAAGCGATAGCTATGCCGAATATGATGATCACAAGGATGTGGCAAATTATGATCACGGGATGGCTCGGGGCCGCGACCGAGGTCAAGGAGAAAATCTTGGGGGACCAACCAACAACAAGATCCTCCAGGTGGAAATCATGTAGAAGTACCTCTGCCTCTGCCCCAAGGTCCACATCCGCACATGAAAACTATCCCATGTGTGAGAACCTTCAATATGGACGATCTGAAAAGGCTGCTTAACCACTTGGAAAGCAGAGTAACGGCCACGGCCGATATTCCTTCTCCATTCTCTGTGGCAGTAAGAGAGGCGCAGTTATCGGCCGGATATCGCAACACTACTAGCGATCTCCGTTTCCATGCAAGCTCAGATCCTGTGGAATTCTTGGGCCGATTCAACATAGAGATGGACGTGTATCAAGTCCCAGACTTGGCTCGATGTCGGCTCTTAGCGGTGACTTCTAGGGAGAGCGCCCAACAATGGTTTCAGAAGCTCGGACCGGGAGTGATCATTTCTTGGGACCAAATGAAGACCTTGTTCCTGACGAAGCTTTGAAAAGCTTTTTGATAGCAGAGCTAAGGGTCGGCTCGGATTTCTGAAAACATTTACAGGGAAAAGACCCGGCCATTCTGGTGGATGTCTTTGCTTTGGCAGAATCATTTAAAGCCATAGAGCAGTCTCTGGCAGAAGTGT
Organism: Apium graveolens; assembly: GCF_009905375.1. Lineage (NCBI taxonomy): Eukaryota > Viridiplantae > Streptophyta > Magnoliopsida > Apiales > Apiaceae > Apium > Apium graveolens. Next base: position 236,830,930 of record NC_133652.1, on the reverse strand, counting down.
AACCAACTTCGCAAGAAAGTCAGAGAAGCAAAGAGAGGAAGAGGGACAGATCTCCAAGCCCGAGATATAGAAGCAGTAGTCGAAGCCCAAATCGGGTAAATGCCACGACCTGAAGGAGGGAATAGAGCCCTCCCTCGAGCTATGACCACAGAGCAAGCAGATATACGCCTTTGGCCGTGTCTATTGAACATATCTTTGAGGTAAACAAGAATAGAGGACTATTCAGAAAGCCTGAGGCTCTGTCATCATGGAAGAGCAAAGATAAGAAGAAATATTACAAATACCATGAGTCATCTGGACACAACACACATGAGTGTCGGTAACTAAAGGATGAGATCAAAGCTCTTATCAAGGAAAGATACCTTGGTGTAGTTAAGGAAGTAAGGAGGCATAAGGATGGCACCGACAGGGCCAAGGAAGAGGGAGGTCGAGCCCTACGGGGGTCGAACAATGAAGCTCTGGAGGAAAATAAGTTCGTCAGGGATGGAAGCATCCGAGCAATCTACGGACGAAATCCTGGGATGGAATGCAGTAATAGAGCCTTGGCAAGGTACACAAGGGAAACCCGGTTCAGACCTCTAACCGATATTCATAGGGTGGAAACTCGGCCACCCAAAGTATTTAAGGGCGAGTCCATAAATATCATCTTCAGAGAAGCAGACGCCCGGTGGGTGCATCACCCCCACAGTGATGCACTGGTCATTTCCATCTAGATCGGGAGCAAAAATATTCATAGAGCCTTCGTAGACAATGGAAGCTCGACAAACTTCCTCTACTACGGCAAATTTAAGAAGACGGGGCTACCGGATCAGGACATGTCGGGAGAAGACTCTTGGGTCTATGGTTTTTCTGGCGCAGGAGTTAGAGTGATGGGATCAATTCGATTTCCGTGTACCTTGGGGGAAAGTCCGTTGTCCGTCACAAAGATGCTCGAGTTTAAGGTTCTAAATCAAGAGTCAACCCACAACATGTTACTAGGACGACCTTTTCTCAGGGGAATGAGGGTCATCACTTCGATCCACCACCTTACCATCAAGTTTTCAACCCCAAATGGTGTGGGAAGCATAAAGGGCTCTCAATATGACTCTCTAGAATGCTACAGGCAAGCTATAAGGGGCTTCAGGAGAAAGGATGCCCACAACGAAGATGCATCGTATGATGAGCGAGAGAAGAGCATCGAACAGCCGATCGAGGAAATTCGAGTCCATTACTATGTCGAGCAAGAAAACGAGTGGCCCACTGAATTACCTCCAGCGATGTTTTTTTTAGAAGACACAATCAGGATTGAAATTTTGGAGGAAAAAGAGCCCCCAAATGACATAGTCCAAGCGGACTTCAACGGGGAACGACTCGAAGGAAGATTTGATGTTTTACAGTCTTGGGCAAGATGTGCATAAGGTAGATGCCCCTCTCCCTGAGGGTGCGCCCTTATCCTCGAAAAATTCGAAGGAAGTTGATGCCTTTGTGATATAGGGCACACATTCCAAAGAAGTTGATGCTCCTCTCCAAGAGGATGCACTTTCTCTGCAAAATGATGAGGATCGTAATCAGCTCGACTTATATCCACGAATACCAATGCCGACGGAAAAGATGGGGCCAGCGGAAGACACAATTAAAATCCCTGTTGATGAAAAAGATCCAAGTAAAGTTATGAGAATTGGATCTCAGTTGGCCCCAAGATTGAAAGAGGGGCTTTCAATATTCCTCTTGGTAAACCTTGATGTATTTGCGTGGAACCATTCTGATATGGTGGGAAATGACCCGAAAGTTATGTGCCATCGTTTGAACATTGATCCCAAGCATAAGGGAATCAGGCAAAAGCGGAGGGTCGTGAGTGGAGAAAGGGATGTAGCCTTGACAGAAGTGGTGGAAAGACTCTTGGATGTCGGACTAATCAGAGAATCTTTTTACCCATATTGGTTGGCAAATCCGGTGTTAGTGAAAAAACCCAACGGTAAGTGGAGAACGTGTGTGGATTTCAATGATCTAAAAAAAGCATCCCCTGCTAAGTTTTATGGATGCATACTATGGGTATAACCAAATCCCCATGTACGAGCCTGACCAAGAGCACACCTCTTTTATTACTGATAGAGGGCTCTATTGCTACCGTGGTATGCCGTTTGGTCTGATCAATGCTAGGGCCACTTATCAAAGATTAGTAAACAAAATGTTAAAGAGGCAGATCGGGAAGATGATGGAGGTGTACGTGGATGATATGCTTGTGAAATCTAAGAGGACGGAAGATCACATGGCCGACTTGGCTGAGATGTTCCATATTTTGAGAAAGTATAGGATGAAGCCAAATCCTCAAAAGTGTGTGTTTGGCGTGGAATCAAGAAAATTCTTGGGATTTATGGTTAACCACCGTGGGATTGAGGCGAACCCGGCAAAAATCAAGGCTCTGCTGGACATGAAAACTCCCACCAGCGTTAAGCAAGTGCAAATCCTGACGGGAAGGATTGCGGCTTTGAATCGATTTGTCTCGAAGTCATCGGATAGATGCAAGGAATTCTTTAAGGCAATTAAAGGGATGGGGAAGGATTTCGTGTGAACCTCAGATTGTGAAGAGGCTTTTCTAAAAATCAAAGAGCAGTTGGGAAATCCTCCTATGTTGGCCAAGCCAGAAGAGGGGGAAACATTGATTCTTTACTTGGCAGTTTCAGAATACTCCGTCAGCACAGTGTTAGTAGAAGAGTAAGCGAGCCACCAATCGCCCGTGTACTATGTAAGCAAAAGGTTGCTAGATGCAGAGACTAGATATACCGGCATGGAGAAATTGGTGTACGCCCTTATCCTTGTGGAACAAAAGTTAAGACCGTATTTCCAAGCTTATCGAATAGAGGTTCGCACCGCTTATCCACTCCGGCATATTCTACATAAACCTGAATCATCGGGAAGAATGTTAAAGTGGGCGATAGAGCTGGGACAATTTGATTTGGAATATTGCCCTCGTACAGCAATCAAGGGACAGACGTTGGCTGATTTCATACTTGATTTTGACTCTGAAGTAGACAATAAGGCTATAATATTGGCAGAAACTTCTTCACAAGGAAATCCTCCTATTGACATGAGAAAAGATTTCCCACACCCTTGGTGGATCTTACATATTGATGGGGTTGTGAATAATAATGGAGTAGGTGTTGGGTTTGTCTTAATCACCCCCGAAGGGAATCGGTTGATGAGTGCCATCCACTTTAAATTTCATATCACTAACAACGATGCTGAGTATGAAACATTGATCAATGGTTTGAAAATAGCTCTGGAAGTGGGGGTTGTGAACTTGATTGCTCGGAGTGACTCTGAGTTAGTGGTAAACCAAGTCAACAGAGGTTTCCAAGCCCGATGACCTCATACAAAGTTATATATGAGATGTGTGCAGCATCTACTGGAAAAGTTTTGAAGTGCCAGGCTAGAAGGTGTGCTAATGGAAGAAAATAGTAATGCTGATGCCTTGGAAAAAATGGGTCTCAAATGGACAGCGTCCAGCTTGGGCAAATTCCTTTAGGAATTCAAGAAATCCCAAGTATTCCAGAAGTAGGGGTGTTCTAGAAATAGGAGATCCCACAAGAAAATTGGATGACCCCCATTAACAACTATATTTGAATGGGAGCTTTTCCAGAAGACAAGTTACAGGCTCGACGCCTTCGCTACCAGGCTGCGAAGTACGTTGAATATGATGGAGTATTGTATAAGAGAGGGTTTAACTAACCACTGTTACGCTGTATGGATCTGGAAGAAGGGAATTATAATCTTAGAGAGGTGCACGAAGGTATATGTGGAAATCACCCGGGGGGTGATTCGTTGGCATTGAAAGTCATCAGACAGGGATATTACTGGCCAACTATGAAAGAAGATGCCTTCAAGTTTGTTCAGGCTTGTGATAGCTGCCAGCGATTCGCTAATTATTCCAACGCCCCGGCAACATCCATCACTTCGCTGGCGAGTCCTTGGCCTTTTTCCATGTGGGGCATTGATCTTATTGGAGAGTTGCCCAAGGCCAAGGGGGGTGTGAAGTATGTCGTGGTGGCTGTTGAGTATTTTACCAAATGGGCGGAAGCTATGCCATTGGCCACGATCACGGAAAAAAAAATCAAAGACTTTGTCTTTAACTCCATAGTCTGCAGATTCGGTATTCCGTATAAACTCATATCGGATAATGGAAAGCAGTTCGACAACAAAGAGCTAAGGAAGCTTTGTGAAGACTTGGACATCAAGAAAGATTTTGCCGCGGTCTATCACCCGCAAAGCAATGGTCAGACAGAAGCCAAAAACAAGATTATTAAGCACACTTTAAAGGCTCAGATGGAAGAAAAGAAGGGAGATTGGCCAGAGGAGATGCCCATGGTCCTTTGGTCTTACAACACAACTCCTAGATCAACCACAGGAGAGTCCCCATTTTTGCTGACTTATGGGTATGAGGCTATGGTTACCGTGGAAGATGCAGAAGTTAACCAAAGGCTCCATTTGGATTTGCTAGACGAAGCCATAATGAACTCTCAATTGAAGCTTGCTACATATCAGCAGAGAATTGCAAGGAGATCTTGTGTTGCGAAAAGTCATGCCAAACACCAAAATAGCTCAGTATGGGGTGCTTGGAGCGAACCGGGAGGGACCATACAAGGTCAAGGCTATATTCTGGAGGGGAACTTATCGCTTGGAAGATTTGGATGACAAGCTTATCCCCCGGGCTTGGAATGCAAAACACTTACGGAAGTATTATCAATAGGGTGTGGCCTTGGCCCCATCGTTTCTATGATTAATTCCTATGTAATAGACTAGTAGCAAATAAATTCCTCCTAGACTAGGGGGTACTATACATGACTAAGAGCCTTGGAACTAGCAGAAGGATAAAATTTTCGAATAATTTCCCCACAGAGCATAGTAGCTATGGGACTGGTGTAATCTTTTCACTAGAGCACATTATTAATGAAAAGAAAAAGTTGGTTCAAATTGCTTTGTTTGCTTAGCATATAAATTGTAAGGAAACTTTAGGGCGCACCCTGATAACAGAGTCTCTTCATAAAAAACTATTTGTGATACATCAACAAAAGATGTTCATAACATGATGTGACAGTAGAATTCCATTATTAGGGAATATACCCTCTAAATCAGAAGTTATAAAATTTCCTATTTAAGAAAATCTGTTAAAAAATAGAGATGCGCCCTATGATAAGGCGCACCCAATTGGGGAAATACTATGTTCTAAGTTAACTCATGATCACGATGCAAAGAATGCGCCTCTATGGAAAAACGCACCTTAACTTCTGTGTGTTTATAAAATCTTGGCAAAAATAAAAGTGTAAGACTATCTAGAAAAAGCTAAAAAAAAACTTAGGTAAAACAAGGCGCGCCTTAAATGTGGAGGCGCCTTGACAGGTTTTGACTTTGAAAGATTGATATAAAAGAATGTTTACTTTTAAGGTGTGGCTTACCCCTCATGGCGCGCCATCAGTGTAATACTTAGAAACTTTTTCTAGAAGATCTACTCTAATATGCTTGCTGGGAAAAGAAGATAGATGAACTTTACGATAGTCATAATACAGATGAAAGAGTAGCAAAATAAAATATAGTCATACAACTTTGCACAATATCAAAAGAGGGATTGCTCCTCAAAATATTAGAAAACTTAGTTCAGATGTAGTTTAAACATGATAATAAATTAGGGCGCACCCTGATCTTCACCGGTTGGAGGAATGGATTGGAGAGGAATTAAGGGATCAACCTCAGGTGCGTCCTTCTCAGGCTCGTCGGTAGGCGCGCCCTCAGCTTCCTCCAACCCAAGCTCAATCCTCTTTTCGTAAATCTCTTTAGCGAACTCCCTCTTGAAGTCTGCCATCTCCGTAACGGTTTCTTCACCAAACTTTTTCGAAGCTGTACTCAGGATCATTCGCCACGAACCCTATCCTGTAAAAGTGGAAACCATTAACAAAGGCTTCGTCTGTGATGATCCTCCTATCTTCCATCCAACCATTCCTCTCCTGGTCTTCAAGGTATTCAACCCTCGCTTTGACTTCAGCCAACTCTTGGTGAAGAAATTCAGCTTTCTTGTTGGCTATCTCAAGCTGAGAAGTTAAATTTGCTACTTCGCCCTTGAGGAAAGAGATTTCAGAATTTTCAGCTTTTATGTCCTTGGAGTGGAGGAAGTCTTTGTCCTTCAGGGTATTCTGTAAAATGTTGTTGTCACCCTGTAACCTCTCAAGGCACACCTTCTCCTCTAGAAGCTTGTCCACCACTTGGTTCGAGTGGATGAATAATTGGCAAGAAGCTTTAATAGAAGCTCTGGTGGCGTCCTCCAAACTCATGGCATGTCACTGTTCCACCTTTTCATCTATGACATGAGGAGAGCCTATTGGTCCAAGACAATTCAAGGAAACAGAAGATCCTGAGGGGGCGCCGTACGTCCTTGGCCTTTTTGGCGCGCATTGTCTCTCAATCAGATCAATCACTGACTTTTTTGGGATAGGAGCAGTTTGAAGGACCGGAGTAGGAGCAGGAATGGAAGTTTGGACCTTGGGGACATCTTTATTTGGGTTGGGCTTGTCATTTGGGCGCGCCCCAAATGACTTAGGAATCCATTAGGGAGCCATCTCTGCACAAGACATGAAAAATATTAGTAAAATCTGGCCATAAGGCGCGCCCAATCAGTAGGATGCGCCAAAACAAAGCTGCTAATAGAAGGCTTGAAAATATATAATATATAAAGATGCAACAAAAATAAAGGCAAGAATTAAATGCATGGTGTAGATGTGCAATCCTTAGAATAAAATAAACACAACAGGGAAATAACTAAGGCGCCCTGTTAAAGGTCGAGCCATAGATAAGGGATATCGAATCCATGACGATGAAATACCGACAAAGGAAACGCGCCCGTAATAGGGGGCGCGCCATAAAGGCATAAGATAACCAAACCCGAGGGAATCTCGCTTTGAAAGGAGGTGTCTTCCATTTCCTCATCTTCTTCCTCAGCTTCTTCATCACCATCTAAATCAATAACCCGAGAAACATGAACACATTTTATAAATTTTATAAATTTACGCTTTACTCCCACTTGGTCAGAAAGGATTCCAACTCACATCAGATTGGTCGTGGTGACCAACGATTTTAGATTCCTCGTCTCGGCAGCCACTCAGAGGAGGGCTTCTGCGCGCCCAAACCTCGAGTGTTCTCGCCACTGGTTTGTCTGAGTAAAAGCAATATTATGAGAAATAGAAAATGAATACAAGATGAAAAAAAAAGAGAACGAGAAGGCACGCCCTTACTTGGAGATGTGTTGAATCTAATTCTTATCCTGGGAATATCGTACAGATTGAAAAAAATTTCCTTCCAACCTTTCTCATGGCTGAGCTTTACAGAAGAGAAGCCCTTCTTATTATGCTGTTTGTCCGTGACCAAATAATAGTATCCATGGTCAGACTTCCTTAGGCTGAAAAAATGACTTACTTCGGCCATTGAGGGCTGACGAAAACCTAAATATGTGTAGAGTATGAACAAGGCGATGACGAATTTATAGCTATTGGGGGAGAGTTGGAGTGGCGCTACGTCGTAGAGTTCAATCACTTCTCTAAGGAAAAGATGTAAGGGCGCGTGTAATATCCCATATTTTCAGATATTATTATTATTATTTGGAATTGTTTATGTGATTTTATGTGAATTTTGGTGAATTATCTGATAATTGTAATTGATGTTTGGGTGTTTATATGTGATATTATTTGAGTATTTTAATTTTTATATGTTCAGAATAAAATATAGATAATTGTGATATTTTCTGGTAATTTTTGGACTGTTAGATGATTTTATAATGATTTATGGATTTATTAATTATTTTCTGAATAATTATAAAACTATTTTATAAAGTCGGGAATCGTCCGACTTCAACCGTTTTTACATTTTTACAACTTGAAACTCTTCTGAAATCTCCTTCCTAACCTAATCTGGTAATTCCGGACATTTTCCGTGTTTTGACTTTTTCGATCCGGATTACGGTTTGACTTATGCGCGACCCGGCGCAAGATTTTCGATACGATAACCATTTCGATAAATCAACAAAACCCGTATTCTCAAGAGACGGAATATTTTTACATTATTTTCGTATATGGTATTTTATGAACAGCTCAGTTCTGATAATTATCCAATTCTGGTATTAAATTGTATCGTTTTTATAGTTACTTAGCGGCTAAGTAACCTATTTTTGGATAATTTTGTACCTACTTAGCGGCTAAGCAACTAATTTAACGATCCAAAATGATCCAGAACGAACCAATATTCCGTAAATATAAATAGCCTATTTCTTATTTCATTTATTTCATTTATTCATTTGCAACCAGTTAAAATACCGTAAATATAGAGAAAACCCTAGAAAACCAATACGTTCCTGAGAATCAATCTTACAAACGAAGGCGTTATCGAATTCCGATTCGGGCGTGCAGCATACCAAAACGAATCTCTCGAAATCTTCTTTCCGAATCAATCATCAGTTTTTGTCCAGAAATCAAGGTATTTTTCTTATTTAATTATTTTAATTCGAATTATTTAGTGAATAAAATATGAATTTTTGCAGACGTGATTATTTAAGTGTTTTGATGATTCAATGTTGTAGAGCATGTTTTTCTGGTCAATTTCATATATTATACTTCAAAAATAGAGTTCAATATCATATAGAAATTAAGGTTTGATTTTCTGAAAATTATTTGAATAAAAGTTCTTGGTGTTCTCGAAGAGTTCTGAGAATCAAACCCAAATTTGAGGGTGATGCAAAACTCCAATTTCAATGTTCAAGTAGCCGTTTTGAAGCCCTCAATCTTCTCTATCTATATCTGTCATCAAATCGTTTCAACAATTGGTAAATTCTAAAATCGATTTTTAGGGTTTATATACTAATTTTGGGGGTTTATGATTTAGTGGTTTTTGATTGTTTGTGATGATATGAGTAGTTTGTAATCGTTCTTGGCTTTATTTTGACATTGGAATCATCGTATTTGGTTAAGGATTGAATGAATTCGAGTTTTTGCCGGAAAACTCGAGAAAACCAGCCGGCTTCCATGGGTTTTTAGCCGGAACCGATGAAGCATCGAGGGGTTGTTTTTGTAGTGGTAATATCTGAGATGCTGCGCTCGTTTTGAGTGGATTCGAATTAAGAAACGTAGAAAACGAGTGTTTAAAGGGGGGATCCAGGCAGCCAGAAATCCGACCGGAGTTCAGGCTCGCCGGCCCGAATCTGGAAAACCCAGATTTCCGGTGGGCTGTTCTTGAGCTCCGGTGACCCGACCCGATTGGTTTAACTCCAACCCGTGTTTGATCTTCTTAAACCCTAACCCCTAATTTCGTTTCTGTTTTCTAGATTTGTGTATTTAAAATAATTCAAAAAAAATTCGTATTTTTAATTCTAAAAATTCATTTTTTTTTATTTTGAAAATCATTATTTTAATTCTGAAAATTTATTTTCTTATTTAAAAATAAATTCAAATTATTTAATTAATTAATTTTAGTTGATAATTAATTATTTAATTAGTCAATTAATTTAAATATTAATTGATTAATTAATTTAATTAGTTATTAATTTTAATTAATTATTTAATTAGATTTAATAATTTATTTTTGATTTAAAAATTTCGAAAAATAGTTTCGAGTTTTAAAATATTATTTTAAATTATTTTCCAGGCTCGATAATTTTTATAAAATTATTTTAGGATGTTCTAGCCCTATTATTTAATTATTAAATGAGTGAGAGACCGTTTTTAATTCCGAAAAATGTTAAAAAATGCATATTAAATCAACCATTCGTCCGTTTAATAAGAAACGAACGCGTATAGAATCAGAAAAATATTTCGCTTTCATTAAAAATATTTTCGAGACCCAAATCCTTTTGTTACGAAAGGTCGCTTGTTTTACAAGTCATTCTGAGTCAATTATTGATCGATAAATCATATTTTTTTGACCCGATTTCAGTTTTAAACGTACCTAGTCGGATCTTTTGACGAGCTGAGTCATATGTGATATGAATTATGTGATATATGAGTTATGTATTTATGTGCTATGTGAATTACGTGCGTACGTGGGTCAAGTGTTCTGTGTTTGATTGTTTTCTTATGTGTGGGCTATCGTATGGGTTAACATTAAGGTATTGACGCACAGTTCGTCGAGTAATTATCGATTAGACGATTAAAGTGTGATCTTTTAATTATAGATGTGAGTCTTTCAAGACGATCAAGAGCAGATGGAATGGATGAATACTAGAGTTGAATAAGTATGGAATAATGGGTTACAGCACTGCATGAGCAGCAGATCAATGGATTAGTAGAATAAAGACGGTGATGTTTTGAGACAGAAGGTCAGTATAGATACGTCATTGCGAGTGTGACTAACTGCTAAAATCCCAAAGGCAAGTATCCCTCTCATCACTTATCGTTCAAGTGATATTTATTTTAAATTTTCTTATGCAAGTATTGCTTTCCCTATTCAGTTCGTATTAGATAAATATTTTACATATCGCTGAATTAAATAATTCTGTTTATGCAAGCATTCTCCTGCTATTCTATGTTCAGAATAGCTAAGTGATTTTACTTATCAAATTACTGGATTTATAAATGTTTTGGATTTGAGAAAGATGATTTTGTTGCGAGTATTCCTGCCCAAGTGAATGGGGAAGTAAAATTATTTAGGATGTCGAAGGATTCGGCTCCTTTTTCAATAAAAGGGTTTTTAAGATTGGAATGGTTACTGGTTACTGGTTACAGCGTAGGTGATCGAGATATCGGTCCAGCTGTAATATCTTTCAAGGCTCTTTATGCCTTTCCTGGCGCCCTATAGGTACCGTATGTCTTCGGGAGACGGGTAGTACCTATACTTACGGTATGGCTGCGGGATACCGGTGTTGTTTCGCGACTGATCATCGGAAACAGCATGAAATATAATTGGTTCCAATATAAATTGATATCTAAATTTCTTTATTGTTTTGATAATCATAGAATAAATGATTTATCAACTGTTTTTGTTTGGAATAAAGGAAAAATGTGGTTTTGATTCAGATTCTGATTTATGCTGATACTTACGTTGTTGTTAAATATCAAAGGTGGTTTTAGTATAGATGATTGATGTTGACTTCAGTATGGGTGTCATGAGCATCAAAGTTCGTATTGATATCTAATTTGATATGACAACAAAATAAGTATTAATTTGAAGAGTTCGGTTTTGAGTAAAGTTTATGATTCAATCCATAATCATTGCTTCTTGTTGTTGTGGTTTACGATATTTCCGTAAACCCTGTTTTACAAGTTTTATTCTCGTCAAGATTCAAAATATTGCTGAAGCATTTCGCTCAAAGATATCAAAATGGTTTTGATTACAATTAAGGAATCAATTCTGGGGTTCCTCAACTAAAATTTTATGATTCAGCAATTATGATTTTTAAATGTTCTGCGCTGATGCAGATGTCGGTTTATATCAAAACAACCCTATATATGTTATAATTAACTTGCTGAGCATTTCTTCCGCTCATACTTGCCTATTTTCGAATTTAACCTCTAGTGAGGATTAGCTTGCGCTGTTTAGCTGCGAAATTCGAGGAAGCAAAGGAAAAGCTCTCGGAAGGTGGTTGGTCCAGGGTTTGCGAACTAGTGTAAGTTTTATTGCGTAAAGTTGTTTATATTATATTATTTTATAGTTGTGTATTTTATTTGGGCCTAGTATACTTCATTTCGAAGTTATACTAGTGAGTTTATTTTTGAGATTGAGATTTGTTGAAAAGAGTTTTAAAAGAAAGAGAAAATTTATTTGTGGAATTTTGGATATCTTGTTTCTAGAACTGTAACCTTAAAAGATCTTGGAGTAGTTTGGGGTCATTTTTGATAAACATCTTCCGCTGGCATTTAATTATTGATTAAACAGGTTGATTTGGATTGACGTTTCATAGTGACGACCAAATCCTCTGACCCCGGATTTGGGGGCGTTACAGGTTGGTATCAGAGCTGAGGTTATAGTAAAACTAGAAAGGAGAGTGTGTAGGAGTGTGTATAGCTATGTGATAACGTTTGAGCTCATATCGAGTTCCTGTTGGACTATTGGATATAGTACCAACAAAAAGGTTAAGATAGGCGCATTCGTTTAAGATGGTCGTGCTGAGCTGGATGGAACTTCGGGAAGCTGCAAACTTCTATTGCGGAATCATCCGAGACTATGATTCGACGACGATGAAGATTATCGATATCCTTGGAACATGAAGAAGCACCTAGAATTAGATGGCGAGTCAACTGGAGAGTTCAAATTGGAGATAAATATTAAGACTTTGGCAATACCTTCTTTTTCTATAAATTCTTTTAACTTTTCTCAAAAAGAAATATCATTTAGAAGACATAATCCCTAACACCAGTTTATTCATTTGGTGCCAGAATTTTTATTCTCTGGACTTCATTTCCTTCAGAATTATCAGCTTTAAAATCTTTCCAGTTTTATTCATTTGATTTTGGATTCTTTCGATATTCTTTTATTCAGACTGAGATGAACAACCCTATCTATAGGGGACACAAGGTATACCTATCTGTGTGATATGAGTTGGATAGGACGCCATCACTTGTGTGTATTGTGAATACATGAAGGTTAATAACCTTTAGTAATGTCCTAGTTTGGGCACGCAATACCAAGTTCATTTAATCATATTGATCTCTCAGTTATTCTTTTATTTTAATAATACTTTTTTTCTCAAATTCAAATTTGGTCTCGTTATGGTATCAAATTCTTTTCTTTTTGAAATTCCATGATTTTATCATTCCAAATATTCGAAGGTATGCTAATTAAGTTAAGCTGAGTTATCTTGGTCAAGTCAAAGTAAGGTGATGTGATGGAATTACCAAGGACGACAGTGGAATGCAATACGATTAAAATACCAGTGGCATATAACGAAGTCAATCCATTTCTTTATTTCTCTCTCTATCTCCCTTTCTTTTCTTCTCTCTATCTTTTTCTCTATTCTTCTTTCTCGCGATTAGTAAAGTGATTCTATTGAGGAATTAGTCAAAAGATGTGGATGGAGCAATTTTGCAAAGTGAAGCTCTCGTGGTAACTGTTTGGTATAAGGAATTGCAGTGTTATTGGAAATTCTGAAAAAGTTGTGTACGCAAGATTGGGAAGTTGGTTAGAAGACCCTAGTGCTCTCTTCTGTTGATTCTGAGGACGAAATCCTTATAAGGGGGTAGATTATAATATCCCATATTTTCAGATATTATTATTATTATTTGGAATTGTTTATGTAATTTTATGTGAATTTTGGTGAATTATCTGATAATTGGAATTGATGTTTAGGTGTTTATATGTGATATTATTTGAGTATTTTAATTTTTATATGTTCAGAATAAAATATAGATAATTGTGATATTTTCTGGTAATTTTTGGACTCTTAGATGATTTTATAATGATTTATGGATCTATTAATTATTTTCTGAATAATTATAAAACTATTTTATAAAGCCGGGAATTGTCCGATTTTCAACCGTTTTTATATTTTTACAACCCGAAACTCTTTCGAAAACTCCTTCCTAACCTAATCTGGTAATTCCGGACATTTTCCGTATTTTGACGTTTTCGATCCGGATTACGGTTTGACCCATGCGCGGCCCGACGCAAGTTTTCGATACGGTAACCATTTCGATAAATCAACAAAACCCGTATTCTCGAGAGACGGGATATTTTTACATTATTTTCGTATATGGTATTTTATGAAAATCCCGATTTTGATAATTATCTAATTCTGGTATTAAATTATATCATTTTATAGTTACTTAGCGGCTAAGTAATCTATTTTTGGATCATTTTGTAGTTACTTAGCGGCTAAGCAACTAATTTAACGATCCAAAACGATCCAAACGAACCAATATTCCGTAAATATAAATAGCCTATTTTTTATTTCATTTATTCATTTGCAACCAGTTAAAATATCGTAAATACAGAGAAAACCCTTAGAAACCGATACGTTCCTGAGAATCAATCGTATAAATGAAGGCGTTATCGAATTCCGATTCAGGCGTAATGCATATCAAAACGAAGCTCTCGAAATCTTCTTTCTGAATCAATCATCAGTTTTTGTCCAGAAATCAAAGTATTTTTCTTATTTAATTATTTTAATTTGAATTATTTAGTGAATAAAATATGAATTTTTGCAGACGTGATTATTTGAGTGTTTTGATGATTCCATGTTGTAGAGCATGTTTTTCTAGTCAATTTCATATATTGTACTTCAAAAATAGAGTTCAATATCATATAGAAATTAAGGTTTGATTTTCTGAATATTATTTGAATACGTGTTCTTGGTGTTCTTGAAAAGTTCTGAGAATCAAACCCAAATTTGAGGGTGATGCAGAACTCCAATTTCAATGTTCAAGTAGCCGTTTTGAAGCCCTCAATCTTCTCTATCTATATCTATCATCGAATCGTTTCAACAGTTGGTAAATTCTAAAATCGATTTTTAGGGTTTATATACGAATTTTGGGGGTTTATGATTTAGTGGTTTTTGATTATTTGTGATGATATGAGTAGTTTGTAATCATTCTTGGCTTTATTTTGACACTGGAATCATCGTATTTGGTTAAGAACTGAATGAATTCGAGTTTTTGCTGGAAAACTCGAGAAATGCCATCGGCTTCCATGGGTTTTTAGCCGGAATCGATGAAGCATCGAGAGGTTGTTTTTGCAGTGGTAATATCTGAGATGCTGGGCTCGTTTTGAGTGGATTCGAATTAAGAAACGTAGAAAACGAGTGTTTGAAGGGGGGATCCAGGCAGCCGGAAATCCGACCGGAGTTCAAGCTCGCCGGCCGGAATCTGGAAAACCCAGATTTCCGGTGGCCTGTTCTTGAACTCCGGTGACCCGACCCGGTTGGTTTAATTCCAACCCGGGTTTGATCTTTATAAACCTAACCCCTAATTTCATTTATGTTTTCCAGATTTGTGTATTTAAAGTAACTCAAAAAAAAATCCTAGTTTTAATTCTAAAAATTCATTTTTTTTATTTTGAAAATCATTATTTTAATTCTGAAAATTTATTTTCTTATTTAAAAATAAATCCAAATTATTTAATTAATTAATTTTAGTTGATTATTAATTATTTAATTAGTCAATTAATTTAAATATTAATTGATTAATTAATTTAATTATTTATTAATTAATTTTAATTGATTATTTATTTAGATTTAATTATTTATTTTTGATTTAAAATTTTTGAAAAATAGTTTTGAGTTTTAAAATATTATTTTAAATTATTTTCCAGGCTCGATAATTTTTATAAAATTATTTTCGGATGTTCGAGCCCTATTATTTAATTATTAAATGAGTCGGAGACCGTTTTTAATTCCGAAAAATGTTCAAAAATTCTTATTAAATCAAACGTAAGTCCGTTTAATACGAAACGAACGCGTATAGACTCAGAAAAATATTCCGCTTTTATTAAAAATACTTTTGAGACCCAAATCCTTTTGTTTCGAAAGGTCGCTTGTTTTACAAGTCATTCTGAGTCAATTATTGATCGATAAATCATATTTTTTTGACCCGATTTCACTTTTAAACGTACCTAGTCGGATCATTTAACGAGCTGAGTCATATGTGATATGAATTATGTGATATATGAGTTATGTGTTTACGTACTATGTGAATTACGTGCGTAAGTGGGTCAAGAGTTCTATGTTTGACTGTTTTCTTATGTGTGGGCTATCGTGTGGGTAGACATTAAGGTATTGACGCGCAGTTCGTCGAGTAATTATCGATTAGACGATTAGAGTGTGATCTTTTAATTATAGATGCGAGTCTTTTAAGATGATCAATAGCAGATGAAATGGATGAAGACTAGAGTTGAATAAGTATGGAATAATGGGTTGCAACACTGCATGAGCAGCAGACCAATGGATTAGTAGAATAAAGACGGTGATGTTTTGAGACAGAAGGTCAGAATAGATACGTCATTGCGAGTGTGACTAACTGCTAAAATCCCAAAAGCAAGTATCCCTATTATCACTTGTCGTTCAAGTGATATTTATTTTAAATTTTCTTATGCAAGTATTGCTTTCCCTATTCAGTTCGTATTAGATATATATTTTTCATATTGCTGAATTAAATGATTCCGTTTATGCAAGCATTCTTCTGCTATTCTATGTTCAGAATAGCTAAGTGATTTTACTTATCAAATTACTGGATTTATAAATGTTTTGAATTTTGAGAAAGATGATTTTGTTGCGAGTATTCCTGCCCAAGTGAAAGGGGAAATAAAATTATTTAGGATGTCGAAGGATTCGGCTCCTTTCTCAATAAAAGGGTTTTTAAGATTGGAATGGTTACTGGTTACAGCGTAGGTGATCGAGATATCGGTCCAGCTGTAATATCTTTCAAGGCTCGTTATGCCTTTTCTGGCGCCCTATAGGTACCGTATGTCTTCAGGATACGGGTAATACCTATACTTACGGTATGGTTGCGGGATACCGGTGTTGTTTCGCGACTGATCATCGGAAACAACATGAAATATAATTGATTCCAATCTAAATTGATATATAAATTTCTTTATTGTTTTGATAATCATAGAATAAAGGATTTATCAACTGTTTCTGTTTGGAATAAAGGAAAAATGTGGTTTTGATTCAGATTCTGATTTATGTTGATACTTACGTTGTTGTTAAATATCAAAGGTGGTATTAGTATAGATGATTGATGTTGACTTCAGTATGGGTGTCATGAGCATCAAAGTTCGTATTGATATCTACTTTGATATGACAACGAAATAAGTATTAATTTGAAGAGTTCGGTTTTGAGTAAAGTTTATGATTCAATCCATAATCATTGCTTCTTGTTGTTATGGTTTACGATATTTTCGTAAACCCTGTTTTATAAGTTTTATTCTCATCAAGATTCAAAATATTGCTGAAGCATTTCGCTCAAAGATATCAAAATGGTTTTGATTACAATTAAGGAATCAATTCTGGGGTTCCTCAACTAAAATTTTATGATTCAGCAATTATGATTTTAAATGTTCTGCGCTGATGCAGATGTCGGTTTTATATCAAAATGACCCTATATATATTATAATTAACTTGCTGAGCATTTCTTCCGCTCATACTTGCCTGTTTTCAAATTTAACCTCCAGTGAGGATTAGTTTACACTGTTTAGCTGCGAAATTTGAGGAAGCAAAGGAAAAGCTTTTGGAAGGTGGTTGGTCCAGGGTTTGCGAACTAGTGTAAGTTTTATTGCGTAAAGTTATTTATATTATATTATATTATAGTTGTATATTTTATTTGGGCCTAGTATACTTCATTTCGAAGTTATACTAGTGGGTTTAGTTTTGAGATTGAGATTTGTTGAAAAGAGTTTTAAAAGAAAGAGAAAATTTATTCGTGGAATTTTGGATATCTTGTTTCTAGAACTGTAACCTTAAAAGTTCTTGGAGTAGTTTGGGGTCATTTATGATAAATATCTTCCACTGGCATTTAATTATTGATTAAACAGGTTGATTTGGATTGAGGTTTCATAGTGACGACCAAATCCTCTGACCCCGGATTTGGGGGCGTTAGACATTGACTGTCAATAAACAACTGTACTTTCACTGGAATCCTTTATGGTACTTTAGACAACGTCTTCATTAACCTCTGTCTATACATTGTCTTCAATTCTTCAGATTCCTGTGTTTCGAACACTGTCTATCTTCAATCAATTCCAATACACTGAAATCTTCCGATAGCACTTGTAAACTGAATCTTCAACATTTCTGAAACCCTGAAAGTTTTTAACCATTGTTCTTCACCGGGGCATGATCATATTAATGAACTTCTTTTAGTGACATGTAGAAAGACTTCAGGCCTTCTTCTAATCTTCTAATTCTTTGTATTTACCTTATCTTCATTTTTCCTGATTTCTTGTGTAGACGTAGTATTATTAACATGTCCTGTTCTAGTATTGTTATTGTGTTGAGTTATCATGTAACTGTTCATACGGCTACGCAGTCTCGCCAACAATCTCCTCTATTTGATTGTTAAACTTAACAAATAAATTAAATAGAGAGGATAACTCAACAAACAACTAGAAAAAGTAATGTACCGGGACTTGTAAATAATGCTACTGATTTTCTGGATCAAATACTGTATTTCCAGATTTCTTGAGTAACTGAAATGAAAGATGCTTGTTCATTTAGCACTGAACTGATCTTCACGTAGTTTCATCTTCATTTCCTTGGTTCTTCAAATCTCTGCCAGATAATACTTCTCAGTCTTGAAGTAATCATCAACAGCTTCTTTTGTACAACCACATTTCCTGTTGAGAAGCGCATATCTCTCTTGCTTCTCCCCCTATGAGAATCAACTGCTTAAAGGAGATTACCTTCATTTACCACCTCTCCCGTACAATAGGATCCGAAGATAAAAACAAATGGTACTCCCCTTTTGGAAAACAGCTTCTCTCTTTATGAAGAATAGTGATGAACCAAACCACTTCTTTTGATTACTAGAAAATCACCTTGTGTTTTACAACCTCTCCCGTACAATAGGATCCGTAGTTACAAACAACAATGGTGCGGTGTTGTGTACATATGCTTTACCTATTTCCTCCTCCCTGGTATTTCTCCCCCTTAGTTGAGGAATCCTCCAAACTATTATATAAGCTTTTATCTCCCCCTTATAGAAGGAATGTATGCTGTTGTCTGAAGGAGTTCTCATATTTTACTTGGTTAGAAAAGAAATAACAAGTCAGAGTCTGATCAACCATGTCCCGTTAAATTCTGCAAGAATGACTTCACTGTTGATCATCATGTTCACCAATCTTCCCAAGTCCTTATACCTCCCAAATGTGAGATCACCAATTATTACCAATTGTTAGCTCCCAATTTGTTAGGTCTCGAAGTATTCTAATCCAATCTATAAATGTTAGGTTCCTAAGAGTTAAGTTCCAATCATAAATAGAATCGAGACCCGAAGTATCAAGAACCAGTGTTTAGGGATAGGGAATGGGATATGGTGTTTCTCTTTCTTCCTCACTGTGAGTGTGTGATTCTGTTTCGTGTACCTCACATATGTTTCACTCTTCTCTCCACTCGTGTTTACACTCATTCTCACAAGTGTATCACTCCTCTCATAGCTCCAAAATCCAGCTGTACCTGCAAGGAAAATCACCTTAGCCATCCTTAAGGAGGTCACAGGTGGTGCAATGAGAGTTGGCAAATCCCCATCCTTGTTAAACTCGTCAGATGAATCTGAGTCATAATCTACAAGTTGCTAGTTTCCATTTTAGGGTTCCAGATTTGAACTCTGGGAAGGTAAACAATGATCCAAAGAATTTAGCATAAAGATCAAAGTTCCCTTCTAATGTCTGTGAAGACATTTCATTGTGACTCATCAGGTAAAATCTGGATCATTGTCAATAAGTTGCCGATTTGCACCTATGTCAGATCCACTATCCGCGGATGCATCCAGGGGATTTAAGCCTGGGGAGGTAGACACTGACCACTGGCATATGGCTATTGGATCAGTGTCCTCTCCTAACACCTGTAAAGGCAATTGGTCCATTAAAGAACCTTGAACAATCGAATCGGACCGTAAAATGGTCGAAACTCTTGTTTCTGTCAACTCATCCTTTTGTGTGTAACCTTTCCTTGTGCATCAAGAATTGCTTATATTTGAGGTGGTGACACTACATTGGATACCCTGGCCGACAGGCGAATTTCAATAGACACACCCTGTTGAGAGGATGAATCTAGTAACTATTTTGTGCCTTTTCAGCCATAACATCTTTTTGAGAAGATGTATGGGAGCTAGCAGTTGTCTCAGTTTTGATATATTTCAACTTTGTAGGAGACAGAGCTGCTGGGTTGACTTCAGAACCTTTCTTATGTGGTGCACTAAGGCACTTTCTCCCTCACGCTCATTTATACTTCATTTTAGGGGTAAGAAAATGTTGGTTGGTTCTGTTTCTGTGTTTGTCTTTACAGTCTGGGATAGAAGTTGTGGGTTTTCAACCTCATGATTATCAATGAAAGAATATCATTGGAGGATGAACCTGTATCACAGAGCATATGGCAATATAGAGATAAAATGCACTTAAGATCTATAATGAATGAAAATTATGCATTTAATCTTTTGAGAGAAATGATGTACAATAGTGATTTCCAAAAGATTTTTATGAAATAAGAGGTCACCAATGTAGAAAGAAGTTTGATTTTTCTCTTAAAACTGTTCGAGTGCATGAGTCTGTTTTTATGCCTAAAAAGATAATTGATTTGATAAGACACAGACTGATGACCTAGCAGTATTAAGAAGAGAAAGAAAGATTTTGTCTTTTAACGTGAATGAGTTTTTGTAAAAACATTGATCACTTAAGGTAAAGTCTAATCAATTCTCATTCACGTCAAAAGCTCCATAATCTATCTTTATAAGATTATAATCAACAAAATTATTTATTAATAAATATCCTTAATAAGACTGACTATGCTACTAATTTCAAATTATAGTGAATCTTTTAGATAGCAACTCATATAAATTCAATAGAACTTAAAATCTCACAATTATCTGCAACAAAATATTAACAATATATCATTGTCTGATACTTGTCAAGTACTTTAGATACCAATAATTATGTTGCATCCTATTTTAACTATTAAAATAAGATATCAATGAATTAAATATCAATTATCTATCAAAAAGACACCAGCATTCAATTTCATATATCATACAATTGTTAACTCCTAACAACTGTAGTATCTCAAACAATATTGGTTCGATAAATAAAGCAACATTAACCAACATTGACTTGTTTGCAATCTTAGAAAAATATTCTAAGTTCCATATACTTTGATCCATTGAGTATTGCATCTATTATCAAAGTGTTTAGGAATTTGCAAATAAGTATAAAAATTATTCTAACTTGACAACATATGGTCACTTCTAATAAAGCAATCAAATATTTTAACCATAGTTGTACTTAAGAAAAATTTCTACACTTTCTATATTAGTATAAGTGACTGAAGATAAGCATTGATTACTTAGAGGAGTTTTAAATAATGCCATGAATACTAATACTTCACAATTAGTTCGTACTTAAATCTTAACTAAATATCATTAACTGGTATAAGTCAAAAATTAGCATACAACTAATCATGCTACAATTATGATTCTGATTTCAGTGAGTTCTTGAGATGTAATCATTGCTAAATTCACTAAAACTAAAATCTCATAATTAACTTATAACACATAAATTATAATCAATATACTAGATATCAATTGTTGATAAATTTAGTTATAATCAATCATGATGCTTATTTATTTTAAGTTAGTTTGAATTATGGAGCAAATAAAATCATTGAATTGCTTCAATTTCCATAATCCAAACTACCCAAAATAAATAGGGAGAGAAGATGAACATAAGTTGATCCAAAAAATGAATGGCTCTTTTTCTTCTGCTGCAAAGTGTGTAGACTTTATCCAATAAAATGTGTGGTTGAGGAGAGAGAATTTCTGTGGCGACAGGTTCTGTGTGGTGACTCCAGTGATGCTCTGTGGTGACAAGGGGGCTCTGTGGCGACAGGGGGGAGATGCTTACTTCCTATGGCGACTAGTACTATACTAGTACAACCTTTGGTTTATTTACTTAACCAAAACTTATGTACACGTTTTTGGTTTCTTTTGTTTTTTCCTTTTTGCTTTTTCTTTTGTTTTTTTGTTTTCTTTTTGTTTCTTTTCTTTTGTTTTTCTTTTCTCTTTTAGTTTTCTTTTTCTTTTTGTTTTCTCTTTAAGTTTAAATTGTAATTAAATTAATTTATAAAATTAACTTAAATATAACTTATATAAGTAAACTAATTTAGATTTATAAAATAAACTTATTTAAAGTTTATAAGATAAATCAATTTAAGTTTATTAAATAAATTATATTAAAGTCCTTTAAATAAATTTATTTAATTTACCAATTAAACTTTAAGTTTCGCCAATCCCCTGAGCTGTTTAGCTGTATATCCTGTGCACCTCTTCTCGTACTTTAACAGATAAATGTTCAATCCAAGTACGTTCCTCAACTTAACAGTTCTTCTTAAAATAATACTCAGATTTCTTTCACAAGCTGTTGATGCCTAGTGCAACTAGTCTGGTTCACAGACGACTAACCTCGATTCAGGTCTTCGTATTATAGCCTTGATTACATTGTTAAGCTTGCCTCAACTTTATTGCTTCAGACACTGACTGTCAATAAACAACTGTACTTTCACTGGAATCCTTTACGGTATTTTAGACAACGTCTTCATTAACCTCTGTCTATACCCTGTCTTTAATTCTTCAGATTCCTGTGCTTCAAACACTGTCTATCTTCAATCAATGCCAATACACTGAAATCTTCTGGTAGCGTTTGTATATTGAATCTTCAACATTTCTGAAACCCTGAAAGTCTTTAACCTTTGTTCTTCACCGAGGCATGATCATATTAATGAACTTCTTTCAGTGACCTATAGACAGACTTCAAGCCTTCTTCTAATCTTCTGATTCTTTGTATTTGCCTTATCTTCATTCTTCCTGATTTCTTGTATAGACATAGTATTATTAACCTATCATGTTCTAGTGTTGTTATTATGTTGAGTTATCACGTACCTGTTCATACGGCTACGCAGTCTCACCAAAAAAAAATGTGGGGCCGCATCATGCTAAGAGGGCGCGCCCAAATGCCTTCCATATCGTAAAACTCCATGAGCCATTCTAGTTGTTCATCGGAACAGGCTGAGGGAAGGCCCACACAAAATAGCTTCACATGCTCTTTCCTAAATCATTTCTTCACCACTTCATTGCACGGCTCGAACTCGTCCCAGTCAAAATCTAACTCACTGTAAAAAACTTCCCAATGCTGGAAAGGGATTGGAGAAGGTTCAGGAGAGGTGGAAAATTGGAGAGTATCTTCATCAAAGAAATTCATTTTATCACGAAGGGGAGATGAATTCACTTCAGGTGCGCCCTCATAAATGGGAGATGTAGGCGTGTCCTGAGATTGGTATGGAGAAAGGCTTGGAGAAACAACCCTATAAGAGACCTTAGATGGTCCTGCACCAACGTTAACCCCAATTTCGACGCCCCTTTACCTATCCACGTTCAAACTTTCCAACCAGTCGTCATCATCTAGTTCTGTACTAACATGTACTGGAGATCTTTCTTTTTGAATTTGCTTCCGTTTACCCCTTCTCTGATTTCAAGGGATGTGGTCTTGAGAGTCGGCTGATGATTCTGCCATTATATCACTAACTTTACATTCTTGAACAAGGCGCGCCTCCTGTTCCAGGAAGTGGGGGGTTCTGTGTGTGTTTGGGTGGTCTGGCTCAAAAGATATGGGTGAGGGAGAGTAGATCCCTAGCTTAGTGCAAAAATCCTTAAATGGATGAAAAGGAGAGGACAAGCCCTCGTCTTCCAGCTGTCAAGAAACCCAAAAAACGTTCAGGTAGCGCCCAATTCGAAAGAATGGGAGAAGACAATATCAAGGAAACAGAACAAGTAATTAAGGGCTTGAGTATCCCCTGAATTGGATATAACCTATGTTAATCATTTTAGGGCGCGTCCTATGATAAGAAAGCGTATCCTATCAGGGATAAGATTTATATATTCTAGTGTAAAGATTAAGCGCTAAGATGTTGGAAGTGGTTAAGATGGCGCGCCATAAAAGGGAAGGTGTGCGGACTACAACCTAACGACACTAGTGATAATAAAGTGACGCGCCTCAGATAAATGGGAGGACACGCCATGGACAAGTTTTACGATATATATGCTTTTGAACCTAATTAAAAACATAATAATAAACGGTTGAAATTCTCAAAAACATAAATTTAAAAATTAAACCCTATAATTTTAGATCTAAACCATAAAAGTTCAAATATACGCGCATATATACACATAAATACACACAAATACATACAAACAGCGGATGAGTTATGAGCATGAAGATGAACATACTTTAACTACATGCACACAATCTGCCCAATAAAGCTTGAAAAAGAGATAATTTATAGGTACCTCGTTAGTCGAAAAAGAGATTGATCGGAAAAAAACTGGGGAAATGGTAACCGAGAGAGAAGATTCCGAGCAATAAAGTAGTCTTGCCGGTGGTGATGCTTTTAGAGAGAAAGGGAAAGTGACAAAGGGAGAGAAAGTAAAAGTAAAAAAGTAGAAAAGAAAAAGTTACCAGTATTTATAGCTGAAAAAGTGACAACTGTCAAGTCGAGTCACATCAATCACGTCAGCCACGATTCCCGAGAAATAAGGGGAACCATTTTTAAATCTTTTGAAATTCCAGGACGCGCCCTCTTGAAGGCACGCCCTTTTTTGGTTATTAAAGCAATATGGAATTTTGGATAGAGAAGGATTGGAGATCCTAAAGGCACGCCCTATTTAGGGCGTGCCCTGTAAAATAGTGTTGACAAATATGCTTATACATATTTCGATAAGGATGAGTAAATATTCCAATCCCATTTTCAATGACATATAAAATTTGGGGGGTAGTTGTTATGCTCGAAAATTGGTATAAACAATATTCAGATTAAGATTGATAAAATAGTCAAAATTGAGGTACAAATGCCTAAAATTAAGGAACAGATAAGACGACCCTTCTTTATAGAAGGATAGTTGGCGCGCCCTATTAGTAGGGAAGGACGCACCCTGACTTATGAATGATTATTGGAAATGTGCCCCTGTAAGATATGGAGGGCGCGCCCTCACCAGATGAGGGAGGCACGCCTTGATGATAGGAAGGGAGATGCTCAAGAACTTATTATAGGATTTGACCTTTTTTATCTTCTGAAGAGCTTAGGGTGCGCCCTAAAGTTAAGAATAGTTGGGAAGAAGTTCAACAGAGATGCTAAGACTCTTTGGAAGATTCGAGGAAGATGGAGATTATTATTACTAACCTATTTGATGCAGGTACTCTATTGAAGAACTCTTTCCTGTAGTACATCAACAGGAAGGCGGTGTTCGTGGTCAGAGACCTCCAGGGGTATGCCTGGACGGAAGGCCTCCTCCTGTAGTCAATGAGTGTCCTCATTGGGGATGTGGGGTGAATTCTAGTGTGTGCTTTGGGAGGTCTGTCTATGTAGTCAGCGGGTGTCCTTGTTGGGAGACTTTGGAGTATCCTGCACTTTGCACCCAAAAGCCTGGGATCACTTGTCATGTAATCTGGTAGGGGCTCCTTATCGGGGGACAAAGATGAGTCCAACATTTGGGGTGAACCACGGCTATACATGCGTCCACGGATTAGAGAAATAGCTGGTAGCGGAGGGTTATCCTTGGCCAGGGAGATGCCTTATTCGTGAAGTCTCGAAGCCGCGGACAAGCCTTGGGCCTTTGTGGTTGGGCCTCATCGACGGACATTCCTAAAGCTAGTAGAAGACGGTTTCCAGTAGGTTTCCTACTGGGCCTCGGGAGAAGAGATCTAAGCCCGTTAGGTTTCTTATTCCCCAAGAACTATGTTGGTTTGATTCCCTATAAATAGGGATACGTAGGCAAATTGTAAGGGGTCAGAAGCTAAAGCGCAAAGGAGCCACCACTAATCTTAAGCAATCTCAGCCACCAATAACCACCACCACCAAACACTGTTCATCTTTTTCAACGAATACTGTTCATCGAATCCACCGATTATTGTTCACGTTTCCGACGAAGAACCACCGTCACTGTTGTTCCCTAACAATACAACAAGAATTACAGAAGGGGGGGGAATGTAATTCTGACTTC
Source organism: Apium graveolens (assembly GCF_009905375.1). Taxonomy (NCBI): domain Eukaryota; kingdom Viridiplantae; phylum Streptophyta; class Magnoliopsida; order Apiales; family Apiaceae; genus Apium; species Apium graveolens. Next base: position 236,805,233 of record NC_133652.1, on the reverse strand, counting down.
TTTTCTTAATTTTAAAAATGTTCTACTTTAATATATATAACAATGTTTGATTTGCTGAAGTGCGGAATAGGAATATAATAAAAATCAAAACACTAAGTAATAAAACACAAGGCTTTAAAAACTTTCTGGTGGATTTGAATGTACCCACCATATATATATATATATCAGAATAAGAACTCAGTGAAGTTTTGAATAGCGCACAACTGCTTTACAAGTTAAACAAGCGAACTACAGAGAAATTCTTACAGAATACAGCTTGAAAATGTTTCTCTGAAAATGAACTTGCTTAGTTGAAAATTTTCTACTTGCTACTCTTGGTTTATATATCACCAAGTTACTGTTGGATTTTTAATCGCAGCGGGGCATGGCAAAACACGTTTGCACATATAAAATCCAAATAAAAGCATATAAATCATGGTAAAAATATAGGGATCGAATCTAACCTTTAAACTAATTCGGAGATAACGATCAGAGATCCTTAGCAGTTGCTCCTCAAGTGTGAAGCACTCCACCGGTATTCACCAAGAAAACGATGTTAAGGAGGAGGAAGGAGGTGGAGAGAATTGGGTTTTCCAAACTTTTTGGGTTTTGGGGTTCCAATAAAAATAGGGTCTATAATAGTATATTTATAGGCAAAATTTTCAGCTGAAATTTTCCCATAAATATTATTATTATTATCCCATTTATTATTCTCATTAATAATTAAAACACCTTTTAATTATTAATCCTTTTTCTAAACACTTTAGAAATAATTCTCTCTCTTGATTTAATTTCCAAAAATTAAATTCTTAATTAATAATATTAAGAACTTTTCTTAATTAATTTCTAATCAATTAAATCTCATTTAATCAATTATTAAATTTGCCAATTAATTATTTATTTCATAAATAAATAATTATTACCCATTATTAATTATTTCCTCCACCATTAAATCATTCTCTTTTTATGGTGTGACCCTGTAGGTTCAATATTAAGCCGGTAGTAGAAATAAATAATAATAAAACTATTTTATCATTATTTATATAAATTCTCTAATTTATTAAATATGATTAATTAATTAATCACATTTATTCTACATCGTGAGGGATACTTCTCAGCATATCACGACTATCCGGATAATATGAATTCATTGCTTAGAATACCAAGAACCTATTCAGTGAATAGTTACCGTACAATAAACTCCTTCTACCCTACAATGTCCCGATTAAATACAAGGCATGGATCTCGTGTCAAGCCTATCTAATTTAATCACTTGCTTACCATTTACTATGCGTAGTTCTATGCAAATTAGAAACTCCTTTCTAATTTCATTCACTCTGGCCAGAGATTCCTGAACTAGCATAAGTGTATCAGCCTTGAACATTCGCTTCCTTCACTGGAAGGGGTAGATCCTTTATTGATCACACACTATCTTCGTGTATAAATTCCTATACCCAGTAGAGCCCTAATAATTGTCCCTGGAGACTAAGAACTAAACCAAAGCATAGTTCAGTGTACAGAAGATGACTATGATGACCTCAAATCTAAGGATACTTGTACAACTATCACTATGTGAACAACTGCTGACACGTGAGTGAACTCCATCAGTTGTTCAGCTGTGCGAGTCATGTTCAGTGAACTTATTCTATAATAAGCACCTACATACTAGCTATAGTGTCACCACATAAATGTCTATGAGAACAGACATCCTTCATAATGAAGCAAGTATAGTATGTACCGATCTTTGCGGATTATTAATTACCAGTTAGTAATCCTATGACCAGGAACTATTTAAGTTTAGAGTTATCATCTTTTAGGTCTCACTATTATGATCTCATCATAATCCATAAAAGCTTTACTCTAAATAATGGTATATCTTATTTAAACACTTAAATAGATAGAGCCCGTAATAAAAACAAAACAAGTCTTTTATTAAAATCAATGAAATCAAAACAGATTACATAAAGAGTTATTCCTAAATCCTAATACATGATTGGACTTATGACATATTCCTTTCAATCTCCCACTTGTACTAAAGCCAATCACTCTGGTATCTAATACCCAACTTGTCTTTATGACAATCAAAGTAACTTTCATAAAGTAGCTTTGTGAGTGGGTCTGCTATGTTGTTATGTGTGTCAACTCTAATTCAATACAATACAAGAAATGTTACCGCGCTCCCACTAACCCTTTTATAGACGCATGGTTCATCTACGTTTTTGATAAAATCAAACTCTTTGATTGTCTCATCAAAACGAATGTTCCATCTTTCGAGAAGCTTGCTTTAAACCACATATGGTTCGCAGTAGCTTACACACTAGGCTTTCATTTCCCTTGGAAAGAAAACCATCTGGCTATATGCCAGATCTCATAGTCGTAGTAAGCAGCAATCGCAAGCAAAATCTGAACTGATTTTAACAGGGCTATAGGTAAAAAGTTTCATCAAAGTCAATCCATTGCCTTTGTTTGAATCCTTTTGCCAAAAGCCTGGCCTTATAGGTCTCCAACTGGCCATCTGCTATAATCTATCTTTTGTATACCGTATACATAGATTCCATTCCGGATTTCATGGCACTATGCCATTTCTCCGAGTCAACACTACTCATAGCCTCATTATAGGTCACAGGGTCGTCATCATCAATGATCGACAACTCATTGTCATTCTCAATGACAAGGCCATATTACCTCTCAGGTTGGCGAGACACTCTCCCTGATCTATGAATGGGCTGTTCCATAAAAGGTTGTTCAGTCAGAACAGGTGTTTCCACTTGATCCGTAGTAGTTTATGCTTCTTGAACTTCATCAAGTTCAATTTTGCTCCCACTGTTTCCTTCAAGGATAAACTCCTTTTCCAAGAAGGTAGCATGTCTGGAGACAAACACCCGATGATCGGTGTAAAAGTAATACCCTAAAGTCTCTTTAGGATATCCCACAAAACCACATTTTACGGATCGATATTCCAGCTTATCTGGGTCAACTTTCTTGACATAAGCTGGATATCCCCAAATCTTAACGTGTTTAAGACCCGGTTTCCTTACTTTCCATATCTCATACGGAGTTTGAGGAACAGATTTGAAAGGCACCTTATTCAGTAAATATGCTGAGGTTTCCAATGCATAACCCCATAGGAATACTGGAAGATTTGCATAGCTCATCATGGACCGAACTATGTCTAACAAAGTTCGATTTCTCCTTTCAGATAGCAATCTGGAGGAGTCCACTGGGAGACTATACCATTTACTTCGAGATAATCTAGAAACACTCCAGTAAAGTATTCACCACCTCGATCTAATCGAAGAATTATAATACTATGTTTGGTTTGTTTCTCCACTTCATACTTATATTCTTTGAACTTTTCAAAGGCTTCAGACTTGTGTTTCATCAAACATATATCCGAATCTAGATCTATCATCTATGAAAGTAATGAAGTATGAAAATCCACCCATGGCTTGCTTAGACATTGGTCCACATACATCTGTGTGTACCATTCCTAGCAAATTTGCAGTCCTATCTCCATTAGAGACTGCAGTGCCACTATGAAGTGAGATTTTCATCATCCCTTTTCTTTTATTAGTTTGTTCAATCTGAAGTAAATTATGTCACATTTATACAGACCATTATTTAAAGTACCACGTCCATAAAGAATATTATCTCTAAGAATATAACATTCATTATTCTCAATAATAAATGAAAATCCAGCCAAGTCTAACATGGGAATAATATTCCTCACAATCGAGGGAACAAAATAACAATTATTTAAAATAATAGTCTTGCCCGTAGGCATATGTAAATGAAATGATTCTACATCTTTAGCTGCAACTCTTGCTCCATTTCCCATCAGTAGAATCAACTCCTCTTCCTCAAGAGTCTTACTTCAACAAATTGCAGATTTGAGAACCACAGGAGGTATCTAATACCCAAGTAGAAATTTGATTTAATGACATATTCACTTCTATCATGAACATACCTGAATCAGAAGTGGTAGTCTCACTACCCTTCTTCTTCTTCGATTTTGCAAGGTAAACCTTGCAGTTCCTCTTCCAGTGCCCCACCTTATTACAGTGAAAGCAAACAACTTTGCTCTTGGGGTCTTCAGCTTTTGGTGGAACCGGCATTTTCTCACCTACTTTCTTCTTCTTGGAAGGGTTCCTCTTCCTTTTCTTAGGATTGGAACCTTCATCAATTAGAAGAACAGAACTCTTCTTAGGGGGAAATTCGATTCCGCAGTCTTCAACATGTTGTGGAGTTCAGGCAGGCTGACATCCAACTTATTCATGTGAAAGTTCACAACAAACTGCGAGAACGAACTCGGATGCGATTGCAAGACCAAGTCTTGGCTCAGCTCCCCATCCATGGCATTACCAAGTTGTCCAAGACGTTCAATCAAATTGATCATCTTAAGTACATGGTCATTCACAGATGATCCCTCAGACATCCTACAACCGAGCAACTCATTCGATATCTCATATCGAGCTGTCCTCCCCGCCACATCATACAACTCTTGTAGATGCATGAGGATAGTGTGAGCATCCATATGCTCATGTTGCTTCTGTAGCTCAATGTTCATGGAAGCTAGCATGATGCATTGAGCAACATTTGCATCATCTATCCACTTACGATACACAACATATTCATCATTATGTGCATCACTAGCATGTTCAGTAGGCTTAGGTGAGTCAATCACGTATTCCAGCTTCTCAATCCTGAGAACAATTCTCAAGCTTCGAAGCCAGTCAGCCTAATTAGGACTAGTCAATTTGTGAGCATCTAGTATGCTCCTGAGTGATAGTGCAGAAGACATAACGTACAAAGTAAATCTGTAAATGATAAACACATAACAACACTTAGCAAATATTCGATTTCATTTTAAAACACTATATGAATCGAGTCTTTATTCATAAGTGGCTCCCACTAGTTTACCTAATTTATTCAACCCCCTACGTGAAAAATTAAGCATTCATAATGCTAGTGGGAATAGGGATCCTACATTCCATTACACAACCCCGGCTGTGGCACGAACCGCCATGTAATGTTCAATAGGCAGACAACTCTTATCAATTACATCTTATGTTATTCCCTAATCAAACTTTAGCCTCTTGAATAATTGAGTCTCGGCTGTGGCACGACAAACTCAATATTCTAAGTCAAGTCTAACCCAACATTCCGTATAATTGAATCAGTCCCCAAAGGCCCACGGCTGTGGCACGTACCGACCTTTAGATTCTTATTCAATGTACACATCTCTATGTAATAGACAAGTATTTCTTATTTCGAAATCAAAGCCCTCGGCTGTAGCACGAACCGACAATGATTCAAAAATAAGAACTACTTTTCTATCATGTTGGAAGGCTATGACCGACACAAGCCCGTTGTATCATTGGCCAATTACTACTTGATATTATTTAATTTTAGAGGGATTATATTACGTTACAATCATAATCATATTATAAAGAGATTCTTCCTTTTAAATTAAATATTTCAAATCAATAATCAATAATCAGATGATTCCCAGATCGGGTGGAGCATTGTCAAGAGGCGTCACTTAATAACCCTTTCTTACAGATAGAAATCTGTTATTGACAGAATCATCCTTTCTCTCATATCGAAAATTCATATTCAATTACGTGTTTCATAAACACAAGAATCTCATGATTGTATTCGTAATATTGTTATTAAGGATATGAAATAATTTCACTATACTAGGTTGTCTAACAAACGCCTTATGTTCATTTAAGTTCACCTAAATCTATCATCGCATGATAAACTAAGCATATATCACATATATAAACATGAATAAACATCAAGGCATGCATGTTACATCATCTAGCATATTGGTATAAGCATTATACATCTCTATGTATCACATGACGCATTTAAAAGCAGTTAAAACAGTTAAAAAACAGCTTTAAAACACTTACGGAAATACAAACAGTTCAAAATTTTATATAATTTAAATTGATCACTCCATTAGATCCGTCTCGGAAAAATGAATCCAACGGTATATTGCACGCCTAAAACGGAGTTACGAAACTCCCAGAAAATCAATTTTAATGTAAACAGTCGGGCTGTAACGCATTACAGGAACGCGTTACAAGCCCTGTAACGCATTCCGGTGATGCGTTACAACCCTTTTAACCAATTAAAAGGTGTAACGCATTCCGTGAATGCGCCACAGGGTATAACGCATTCCCGGAATGCGGGACACCCTTATTTTTTTTTCTTTTTCAGCAGCCGCCGTTGCTTTCCTCGGTTGCCGTGCAGCCGTACCTTCTCTGTCTTCTTCCGTGCCATCAACAAAAGTACAGCAGACACAACAGACAACAGCAGATACATAATATATATATATATACTAACAATTTATTTATATATATATGACTTTATTTAATTACAAATTTAATTACAACAACTTCAAAAATTCATAATAAATAATCTATACATCATAAAATTATGAAAAAAATACCCAGACGATCTACACCACTTGTAGAACCCAGATCAACATTCAAAATTATTCTGAGAAACGATTTCTCATCAGACAAAATTAATCCATGATATAACTTGTAAAAATCATAATTAATTCATACAAGCATATAAAATTCTGAAATTTTTACCACAGATCTATATGCATACAACCTTGCTCAGATACCATTGTTGGATTTTTAATCGCAGCGGGGCATGTCAAAACACTTTTACACATATAAAATCCAAATAAAAGCATATAAATCGTGGTAAAAACATAGGGATCGAATCTAACCTTTAAAATAATTTGGAGACAACGATCAGAGATCCTTAGCAGTTGATCCTCAAGTGTGAAGCACTCCACCGGTATCCACAAAGAAAACGATGTTAAGGAGGAGGAAGGAGGTGGAGAGAATTGGGTTTTCCAAACTTTTTGGATTTTGGGGTTCCAATAAAAATAGGGTCTATAATAGTATATTTATAGGCAAAATTTTCAGCTGAAATTTTCCCATAAATATTATTATTATTATCCCATTTATTATTCTCATTAATAATTAAAACACCTTTTAATTATTAATCCTTTTTCTAAACACTTTAGAAATAATTCTCTCTCTTGATTTAATTTCCAAAAATTAAATTCTTAATTAATAATATTAAGAACTTTTTTTAATTAATTTATAATAAATTAAATCTCATTTAATCAATTATTAAATTTGCTAATTAATTATTTATTTCATAAATAAATAATTATTAGCCATTATTAATTATTTCTTCCACCATTAAATCATTCCCTTTTTATGGTGTGACCCTGTAGGTTCAATATTAAGCCGGTAGTAGAAATAAATAATAATAAAACTATTTTATCATTATTTATATAAATTCTCTAATTTATTAAATATGATTAATTAATTAATCACATTTATTCTAAATCGTGAGGGATACTTCTCAGCATATCGCGACTATCCGGATAATATGAATTCACTGCTTAGAATACCAAGAACCTATTCAGTGAATAGTTACCGTACAATAAACTCCTTCTACCCTACAATGTCCCGATTAAATACAAGGCATGGATCTCGTGTCAAGTCTATCTAATTTAATCACTTGCTTACCATTTACTATGCGTAGTTCTATGTAAACTAGAAACTCCTTTCTAATTTCATTCACTCTGGCCAGAGATTCCTGAACTAGCATAAGTGGATCAGCCTTGAACATTCGCTTTCTTCACTGGAAGGGGTAGATCCTTTATTGATCATACACTATCTTCGTGTACAAATTCCTATACCCAGTAGAGCCCTAATAATTGTCCATGGAGACTAAGAACTAAACCAAAGCATAGTTTAGTGTACACAAGATGACTATGATGACCTCAAGTCTAAGGATACTTGTACAACTATCACTATGTGAACAACTGCTGACACGTGAGTGAACTCCATCAGTTGTTCAGCTGTGCGAGTCATGTTCAGTGAACTTATTCTATAATAAGCACCTACATACTAGCTATAGTGTCACCACACAAATGTCTATGAGAACAGACATCCTTCATAATGAAGCAAGCATAGTATGTACCGATCTTTGCGGATTATTAATTACCAGTTAGTAATCCTATGACCAGGAACTATTTAAGTTTTGAGTTATCATCTTTTAGGTCTCACTATGAAGATCTCATCATAATCCATAAAAGCTTTACTCTAAACAATGGTATATCTTATTTAAACACTTAAATAGATAGAGCCCGTAATAAAAACAAAACAAGTCTTTTATTAAAATCAATGAAAACAAAATAGATTACATAAAGAGTTATTCCTAAATCCTAATACATGATTGGACTTAGGACATATTCCTTTCAGTTACATGATAGTAAGACAATATAATAAAATAAAATATATCTAGCCTAACTCCATGCTGCTTCACTACTCTATTCCAGCATCTTTGAATATCTTCACATTTGCATGGAAATGATAATGCTTCTTTGTTCTCAAAATCCTGCTTAACAAGCTACCACATTCCTATTGCAAACACCCAACGCATGTGACTGTATAGTCATTGTCAATAGCTATTTTGAATTTGATCATCCATCGGGATTATGTTGATCATCCATCGGGAACATTGTTGATCATCCGTCGGGAATTCTTTAGATCATCTGTTGGGAGTCTATCTGCCACTTGACTCTATTTCACTTATACAGAATTACAAGACATCTCATATTTACAATTAGTCAACCTATTCTGCATATCAATCTAGTAGTCAATATGACTTAGAGAACCCTACACAGCCTATCAGACTAAAACATTTTGTTTGCAGAAATGTGCTACAGTACTTATTTGTTACATAAGCTACACTCTCGATGGATGTTAAATTATCATCCGTCGAGAGCTACAAATTATACTAAGTTAAATCAACTAAGGTGTTTAGTTTAACTTATCATCAAGTTCACAACATATTCCTAACAATCTCCCTCAATTTATGTCTACTAGAATTGTAGGTATAAATTAAGAGAAACTTGATGTTAGTCCATTAACAATATAGCAAGAATTACTGAAGGGGGGTTGAATGGAATTCTTGAACCTTTTTCTTGAAATAAAAATGTTCAACTCGATTATGGATATATTTGTTTTGATTAGCACAATGCGGAATGTAAACTTGAATGAATCAAAACATAAGTAATTAAAAACAAGAGGCTTTAAAAACTTTTTGGTGGATTTAAACAATTCCACCAGAGATATATTTAATATATCGAGAGGACTCTGTGTGCAAAAAATGCTCACAGCTACTTACAAAATAGAACTGCTAAAAACACAGGAAATGTTAAAGATAGTGCTTACAAAGATTTCTCTGTTGTTGTTTCTTAGCTCTCTCAGTTATTTTTCTATTTGATACTCTCTTGGTTTATATATTACCAAGATTACAAAGTCAAAAGAACTGAACAAATATAAAATCTAACAGTCTTGATCTTTGCTGCTTTTCATCCTCTATTACCCAGTTAATGGGCTTCCACAGTGTACTTGTATCCAACTCAACGGCTGTGTGTCAGCTTTCACTATTCAACTGATGTTTGAATCTTGATATGATCATCAGTCGACTTTCAGATCATCCGTCGATGACTTAATTGATCATCCGTCGACTGCTATGTTAAACATCCGTTGATAGTCATTTGATCATCCGTCGAAGCTTTGTTAAGCATCCTGTTGGTAGCTATTTTGGCACTTGACTTCATTTCACTTATACAGAATTACAAGACATTGCTTATGTACAGTTAATCAACCTATTCTGCATATCTAGTTAAAGTCAACATGACTTATATGCTACTTCAGATTCTATACAAAGGTGCATACAACACTGTGCTACAAACTTATTATTACATAAGCTACTCACTCGATGGATAATAAGTTAATCATCCGTCGGGACTATAATGAGTTATCCGTCGGGACTATAATTCTTATCCGTCGAGTGCTACATTATTTCACTAAGTAAAATCTACTTAGATGTTTTGTTTAGGTAATCATCAAGTACACAACATATTCACAACAATCTCCCCCAATTTATGTCTACTGGAATTGTAGCCATAAATTAAGAGATACTTGATGATAACAAAACATCCTAAACATATATCTTTAAAGATAAGTAGATAAAACTGAAAGTGCTTCAATTTAAACAAAAATGTACAAGGTTTGGCTCACAGTCAGTTCAAGATGCTCCTCTAGTCTGAGCAGATTTTTCTAGTTTCTTGAAGGTCTGGATCTTCTTCCAAGCTTTCTGTTGTTTTCTTCAATTTGATTCTGGAGCTGTCTGTGGAATTCTAATTCATCAGATTCTGAGAGATCTAACATTTCTTGCATTTCCAAGAGAGTCTCATTGCTAGAGATACTCAATTGGTCTTCTAATCTGAAGAATCTTCTCACACCCTTGTCATCCATGAATTCCATCAGCCAGTAGGGCCTTAGATGCACTCTTCTCCCTGTGTATGGGATGATAAGAGTTTTGGGTAGTGCATCTTTGGCTCTAACACTCCTTAGCTCTTCAATCTTCTTCAATACTAATCTTCTTGCAGTTACATTGAACCCAAAGTTTTTCTTGAAGGATGAATAGACTTTGATCAACACAGCTTGGCTTTCTTGAAGTATCCTGTGAAGAGGCCACTGAATCTCCCTTCCCCCTTTGTACTTGAACACCAACCTTTCAGGTAGGTTTCTGTATGCATCAATTGCCCTTACCTCATCCAGCTCCTCCAGATAAAGGTTTAGATCTGAGAATTCTTTGATGTCACACAAGTACAAGTAGTCTCCCCTGTTGACCTTGGGTTGAGTTTTGACTACTGACTTGGATTTGAGAGGTGACAGCTTCACTTTCTTGACTGCCCTTGATTTTGTCCTTCTTGGCTTAGTAAGAATTGGCAAGTTGAAGTCAGGAATTGGTAATTTATCCCACTCTATTGGCTCATCCTTTGGCACAATAGGCTCTCCATGTATGTTCCTGTAGGGGTCCACCACCCTTATGTCTTCAAACACCACAGAGGGCTTTGATGCTTGAGTTTCAGCTTGAGTGGATTCCTTTGGAAATTGATCTTCCAATTCCTTGTCAACAACATCCAACTTTACTTTTTGTTCTTTTAGCCAGTTCTTTCTTTCTTGGGGATTTCTTCTGTTTTTCAATCTTCTTCTCTGATTCAGTAGCTTGAGATGGTTGAGAGGGAATTTGTTGAGAAGAATTCACAGCCTGTAGCTTGGCCAAGATAGCAAACTGTTCTTTCTTTTGTTTAGACATCTTTGCATCTAGAGCAGCTTGCCTCTTTTCCTGCTTCAATCTGGCTTTTTCTTCTTCCTTTGCATGAGCAAATTGTGGATGTCCAGCTACCACACAAATTTCCTTCCCATTTCTGAATATCTTTGCAATTCTCTTTCTTGAGGCTGAATCAGCTGGATCTTTGTAGAGGAGAATAGATCTTGACAGAAGCTTCTTTTCATCAGGCTTGGGTGTCTCATACACAGAATCCATAGGGTTCTTCAAAGATAACTTTGGATAGTTTGCCCTTGGTTTAAGAATTATCTCAGCCTTTGTAGTCTTGATGCAGGAAGATTGTCCTTTCTCCAGATAGTTCATGCTCATCTCATTCACATTGATTGGCTTGACATGAGAGTGATGGATGGCTGACTGATCTGGTTCCTTGACTAATTGAAACTTTTTCTGTATTTCCTCATCAATCTTTTTCCAGTTGATCAGAGTCAACTCTCCTTTATCAGCATCTTTCAAATTTGCTGCTGCTGCATTTATAAGATCTATACCATCTGCAACTGGTGGCTTGGAGATAGTAATTGAAGGTACAATTACTTTGCTGATTTGAACTAGAAGTTTCTCCCCCTCAGTTGGTCCTTTCTCCCCCTTACTTGATTCTCTCTCCCCCTTTTTGTTATCATCAAGTGGAGGAGTTAGGCCTTGTGCTTTAGCCAGTTGCATAAGAAGATTTGTCTGAGTCTGTTGATTTTGAAGAAGTAGAGCCACTGAATTCTCAATAACCTGAACTCTGTTCTCCAGCTTGGCTATCTTCTTGTCAGAATCTGATTCTCTCCTTAATCTTAGTAATAGATCATGCATGGTACCATATGGCATTATTGAATCCAGCTTCTCAGAGTTATATGTCTTTAAGTCAGCTATATCCTTTTTCAATTCATCCACACTGAGATTCTGTCTTGAGTGTTGGATCTTCATTAAATGTAAGGAGTCTAGGTGAGCTTGAAGAACAGCCTTGGTACCAGCATCTGAAGCTTCCTGAAGGGCCTGCTGAATAGCTATTACTTGTTTTACCAAAGACACCTCAAATTGCCCTGGTGAAAATTCCTTTGCCCATGCCCATTTAGGTAAACTGAAAGCAGAACTTGGGCCTTCAGCTCCCCCTAAGTTCATGCTTCCATCCAAAGAACCAGAGTCATCATCATCAGAATTTACTCCAAATTCTTCAGATGGCTCTCCAGCTTGAGAAGGCATTCTGTTCACAGCAGCTTTATCTCTTTGAAGAGATTCTGTGGTGTGCACTAAATTCAAAGTCTGCTCTGCCTCCACATTGCCCTGAGCAGCCAACAGTTGATAGGCTGAAACAGGGTGAGTAAAAGTGTCAGCATCCAAGGAAATGTTATCAATTACAGCTTTGTAATGTTGCTGAAATTGTCTTTCCTTGTCAGCATCATCCACAATCATTGACTCACTAGCAATGGCTGGTTCCATCCTTATTTCTCCAGTACCTGCCTTTCTCTCATATTCTCTCTTTTGTTGCATCAGGGTCTCACCCTGGCTCCCCACCCTCACACCCTCACCTTCACCTACTAAGGTGGGACTCCTCTCACTCACTTTTGCCAATCCTGAATGAATGGATTGCTGAGATTCACTCTTTTCCTCTCCTTTTGCCTGGGAGCAACCCAGCCTCTCACTCAATGCACTCTCCTCTCTCAGTCCTAAGAGTGATTGTATTACCACCAAATCTTCTGCACTTGAAATTATTGAAGTTTGAAGTTGTGCAGAGACACTCGACGGATAAGTGATATCCGTCGGGTGAGTGGTAAAGCTATCCGACGGATAACTGCTGTTAAGCTTATCCGTCGGGATACAATCACTACTCGACGGATGAGCAATATCCATCGAGAGAGTAGAAATGAATGAGGTGGGAAGAGAAACTATTGTTGACTCTGTGTTGATTGAAGTTATTTGAGGCACAGATGTCATAATAGAATCAGAAAGAATTGGCAAGTGAGCCAACAAATCTTCTAAAAGATGATGCTCACTTGCACTAGATTTTGTCTTCCCCAACAGAGTTAAAGAAGGGGAATCAGGAATTGAAGTGTTTATCATGTCCACTTCCAGTGAGTTAGTTGGTGAGTATTGTGTTTCTGTGGCTTCTATTATGAGAGATTTTGGCTGTGACTCCACATTTATTGGAGCCACATCAATCTGAATTTGAGAAGGTGCAGGGACTATGTCTTTAGCACCAGTTTGCACTAAGTGTGTGCCCTGTGCATCCCCAGTTATTTTGGATTTCTTCTTTCTAGTGTAAGTTTGGTGTGAGCTTGTGTCCCTAACCCTCTTGGCCTGTGCTCTTGGATGATCGCTTTGTTCAATAGCCACATCTTTTTGGGAGGATGCAGCTAGAAGTGAGCTTTTGTCCTTTTTAAGCACTACAGTTTGTTGGGAAACTGCAGTGTGGCTAGGCTGGGATTCACTCAACTCTCCAACCTTATCCTTGGGGTTTCTTTGATGTTCACCCCTTCCCTCACCTATCTTACCCTCCTTCACACTCCCCTCTTTGGCTTTGGTAGATTTTTGAACTGGTACCTTTTGAGAGATACCAGAGGGGGTTTTCTTTGATTTGGATTTAGAAATTGCAGTTATTTTGGCAGCTTTGGTAGGCAACTGTTTGGTCATTGTCACAGTTGCCATAGCTATGCCTGAAGTCAAAGAAATAGAAGAGATTGGAATAGTTGAGGGTCTGGATGAACTTACCTCACTTACCTGAGGTGTCAGCATTACAGGAAAATAGAACATTGGCACATCCTTGTGATGGTTGGCTCTGTTCAAGTCTGCAATGATTCTTCTCTCTTGAACCCAACAAGCTAATTTGTTGTTTGGGTTCTCAAGTTCAATCTCTTGACAAAGATGGTTAGCCAAAAGCATAAAAAATCTAGCATAGTAATATTCTTTCCTCTTTTGGCTAAGTCACCTAGTTTAAAACCTAACTCATACACAACAAGGTCACTGAAATTGTAATATTTGTCTGTAACTAGCATGTATAGCATGTTAAGCATGGAAATGTTCACAGAATCAAAATTACTGATTTTTCCAGAAAAGACTTTAGTTACTACATCACACAAGTAACTCCATTCCTTCCTAAGACCTAGTCTTCTAATTTCACTTAGTTTTGCAGTAGGAAGTGCATAATGAATGGAATTGAGCATATTGACAATATCAGTGTCAGTGTGTGGTGCAGTTACATTATCATCAGGAATCTTGAAACATGCTTTTATGACATCACTATTGATACAGAAATCATTACCTTTGATGGTTAGAGTGATGGTTTTGTCAGTAGAGTTATAGATTGCTGTTGTCCACATCTCCTCAACAACTTCACAATAAATTGTGGGTGATTCCAGCATGGCAAAACTTAACTTGCAGTTGTTCACGAAGTCCATCATCTTATGATAGTCTTCAGATTGCTGAATCCCCTTATTGACCAAGGCAGTGAAGTTGTTCTTCTCATAGATGAACCCAGTCTGTGACATGATCTTAACTACGGGTGCCATTGTTAGAGAAGAAAAGCTTGAAGAGAAAGAGGATTTTTGCTTGAGAGAGAATGAAGTAACACAGTTGAATTTGAGAATGATAAAAGAAAATGATTAGAATGAAATAAGCTTTTATACTTTACTCAAAATCAACTGATAAAAATAATAAAGAGAAGTAAATTACCCAATAGAAATTGTCTAAAATAGTCGTTTTAAAATAAACTGTAAAAATTCTACCCATTATCCGTCGTGTAATGCTTACAAACTGGAAGTATACTCGATGGATAATGTTCAGGGAATTAACGGTTAAGATTTAGACACTTCGACGGATGAGGATAAGTTGATATCCGTCGAGCTTTAAAATACTCCAGAAAAGTAATTGATTTTTATTTATAATTTGTATATCGACGGATGACTCAACTCGATGGATAATGGTCATCCGTCGAGATGCAAATTTTGACTTAGCCAAAATTTTCATCCAAGACTAAAAATCAGTTAAATTTCTGGCTACTTTTCAACTTGCAAAATAATTCAGATAAATTCAAGAGTAATTAAGCATACCTAACTCACTTACCAACCTAGAAAAGGTGGATTCATCCAGTGGTTTGGTAAAAATATCTGCAAGTTGCTTCTCACTTGGAACAAAATGTAACTCTACAGTACCATTCATTACATGTTCCCTTATGAAATGGTACTTGATGTCTATATGCTTTGTCCTTGAATGTTGCACTGGATTTTCAGTGATGGCAATTGCACTTGTGTTGTCACAGAAAATAGGAATCCTTTCAACTTGCAAACCATAGTCTAGCAATTGATTTTTCATCCATAAAATCTGTGCACAGCAACTGCCAAGCAGCAATATATTCAGCTTCAGCTGTAGAAGTAGAAACTAAATTTTGCTTTTTACTGAACCAGGACACAAGCTTGTCTCCTAAAAATTGACAGGTTCCTGTTGTGCTTTTTCTATCAATTCTGCAACCTGCATAATCTGCATCTGAATAACCAGTTAGATCAAAGCCAGAATCTCTAGGATACCAAATGCCAAGGTTTGGTGTTCCTTTGAGATATCTGAAGATTCTCTTAATAGCTATCAAATGAGACTCTCTAGGATCAGCCTGAAATCTAGCACACAAACATGTAGCAAACATTATATATGGCCTACTAGCTGTTAAGTACAGAAGTGAGCCAACCATGCCTCTATAACTTGAAATATCCACAGACTTTTCAGTAGTGTTTAGTTCAAGCTTAGTTGTAGTGGTCATGGGAGTTTTTGCAGATGTGCAATCCATTAGATCAAACTTCTTTAAAAGATCAAAAATATATTTAGTTTGACTAATGAATATTCCATCACTAACTTGCTTAACTTTTAAACCAAGAAAGTAAGTTAGTTCTCCCATCATACTTATTTCATACTTGCTTTGCATCAGTTTGGCAAACTTTTTACAAAGTTTCTCATCTGTAGAGCCAAAAATAATATCATCTACATAAATTTGAACAAGTATGCTAGAGCCATTCACATTTCTAAAAAATAAAGTTTTATCTACAGTACCTCTTGTGAAGTGATTTTCAAAAGAAACTTTGATAAAGTGCCATACCAGGCTCTAGGTGCTTGCTTCAGTCCATAAAGTACTTTCAGTAGATAATAGACATACTCTGGGAAATTTGGATCTTCAAAGCCAGGAGGTTGACTTACATACACTTTTTCCTCCAAATCTCCATTCAGAAAGGCACTTTTGACATCCATTTGATAGACCTTGAAATTGGCATGGGCTGCATAGGCTAAGAAGATTCTGATGACTTCAAGTCTTGCAACAGGAGCAAATGTTTCATCAAAATCTATTCCTTCTTGCTGACAATAGCCTTTAGCAACCAATCTTGCTTTGTTCCTTACTACTATGCCATTTTCATCCATCTTGTTTCTGAATACCCATTTGGTGTCTATTGGATTCTTTCCTGTAGGCTTGGGTACCAGCTTCCATACTTTATTCCTTTCAAATTGGTTTAGCTCCTCCTGCATAGCTAAAATCCAATCAGGATCTAACAAGGCTTCTTCTACCTTCTTTGGTTCTTCCTTAGACAGGAAGCTGCTGTATAGACATTCTTCTTGAGTTGCTCTCCTGGTTTGAACTCTGGAAGAAACATCACCAATAATCAGTTCAAAGGGGTGATCTTTTGTCCATTTTCTTGGTTGAGGTAGATTAGCCCTAGATGAAGAGACCTCAATGTTGTCTTGATGTGTGATTGAGTTTTGATTGCTAGAAACTCCCCCTGAGTTTATGGATCTTTGATTTGAGATTGGGGTACTTTCTATGGGTGATCTGCCTTGACTTCCTGCTCCTTTTGATAACCCGACGGATGGTGAATTTTGAGTACCGACGGATGAGGCAGGTTGTCTTCCGACGGATAATACAGATTGCCTTCCGACGGATGAAGCATTATGTAACTCGACGGATGTTGAGTTTTGTGCTTCATTTGTAGTAGATTTGTCTGCATTATCCTTAGACACTGTTTCTTGATCACTCTCATCATCACTTTCATCCCTGACCATCTCAACATTGTAGAATCTGAGGCTCTCATGGTAATCTCCATCTTTTAGTCCTTCAATCTTTTTATCATCAAACACAACATGTATAGATTCAACAACAATGTTGGTTCTTAGATTGTAGACTCTATATGCTTTACCAACAGCATATCCAACAAAAATTTCTTCATCTGCTTTAGCATCAAACTTCCCATTTTGATCAGTTTGATTTCTCAGAATATAGCATTTACAGCCAAAGACATAAAGAAAGTTCAGAGTTGGCTTCTTGTTCTTGAACAATTGATAAGGTGTCATGCATCTTGCTTGATTAATCAGAGAGATGTTCTGAGTGTAGCATGCAGTGTTTACAGCTTCAGCCCAGAAGTATGTTGGTAGTTTTGATTCTTCAAACATTGTCCTTGCAGCTTCAATAAGAGATCTATTCTTTCTTTCCACTACTTCATTCTGTTGTGGAGTCCTTGCTGCTGAAAACTCATGCAAGATTCCATTTTCCTCACAAAATGCTCTCATGACATAGTTCTTGAACTCAGTTCCATTATCACTCCTGATTCTTCTAACTTTGAAATCAGGATGATTGTTAGCTTGCCTTGTGTGATTGATAATGATTTCACTAGCTTCATCCTTGGACTTTAGAAAATAGGTCCAAGAGAACTTTGAGAAATCATCTACAATTAATAGGCAAAATCTTTTCTTTGAGATTGACAATATATTGACTGGTCCAAACAAATCCATGTGAAGCAGTTGTAGAGGCTCTTCAATTGCTGAATCAAGTTTATTCCTGAATGATGCTTTAATCTGCTTCCCTTTTTGGCAGGCATCACACAGTCCATCCTTTGTAAACTCCACCATAGGAATGCCTCTAACTAGCTCTTTCTTTACCAGCTCATTCATGGTCTTGAAGTTCAAATGGGATAGCTTCTTGTGCCATAGCCAACTTTCATCTTGACTTGCTTTACTGAGAAGACAAGTTACAGATTCCGCTTTAGTTGAGTTGAAGTCAGCTAGATACACATTTCCTCTTCTCACACCAGTGAGAACCACTTTGTTGTTTTGATTATTAATTACAACACAGGTTTCTTTGTTGAAGGTTACTGAGTTGCCTTTATCACAAAGCTGGCTGATACTCAACAGATTGTGTTTGAGACCATCCACCAAGGCAACCTCTTCAATGATGACATTTTCCTTTGAAATTAAGCCATATCCCACAGTATAACCTTTGTTGTCATCTCCAAAAGTGATACTTGGGCCAGCTCTCTCTTCAAACTCTGTGAGAAGGGTAGAATCACCAGTCATGTGTCTTGAACAACCACTATCCAAGTACCAAAGATTCCTTCTGTTTCCCTGCACACATCAAAATCAAATCAAGTTGATATTGGTACCCAAGTTTCCTTGGGTCCTGCCTTGTTAGCTTTCTTCTTCTGTTTCTTAGGTCTTAACTCATTTGACTTAGGAATTTCAGATTCTTCCTTAGTCATTTGGTTTGGGCCTTTGAAACCACTAGATGCAACAAAATTATCATGCATGTTATGGCTAACAGGAAATGGCATGCTTGGTGCAAACATGTTATTCTAGTAAGGCATGCTAAATGGCATTTGAGGCATATTGTATGCAGCATAATATGGATTAGGTGCAAATGGCATATTAGCAAACTGTGCATTCATGTTCTGTGTAGGCATAGCATTAACAGGCATGGGAGGCATGACATTCATGTTAGAGAATTGAGGCTGAACAGACATGGGAGTAGGCATGGCAGATTTGCAATTAACAGACAAATGATTTACACTACCACATTTGATACAGATTTTTCTAGGAGCATATTTGTCAGGTGTGTAGTTATTATGTTTGTTAATCCCTACTTTACCATTCCTATTATTTTTCCTTTTAGTCTCTGTTTTTACCTCTATCTTCTCAAGTCTGTCACTTAACTGTTTGACAGTCATGTGACCTACATTAGCCTTCTTCCCTTTCTTGGCTTGACTTGACTCTCCTGAAACAAAGTTCTTGGAAACAGACCCATACTTTTCATTTAGCTTGGTTAATTTGGCTTTGCTAATGGGTTTGCTCACAGCCGACGGATGAGGATTTTTATCATTCAACGTATAACACTTTTTGTTATCCGACGGATAGTTCTCATCATCTGTCAAGTCTACATCTGTCAGCAATCCATCTACCAAAATAGGTTCTAGTTTCTCCTTATTCTTTTTCCAGGCTTCATCACAAAAAGACTCAATTCCTTGAACCTTGGTGATTTGAGCATGAACATCTCTGGATGTTTTCCATGCTTTAATCACCTCCTGTTCACGATCGAGCTGCTTTTTTAAAATTTCTTCCTTTTTCAAGGACTCAGTTAATTCCTCCTTGGCAATTCTACACTCAATTTTTAGTTTCTCAAACTCAACAAACTGAGACTCAAGCACATTATTCCTCTCACTCAAAAACAAGTTATTTTCTTTGATTTTAGTATTTTCTTTAGTGAGGGACTTAAGTGTAACACGCAAATGATACAATTCTGTAGACATGTCATTTATTGCATCAGTACACTCAGCTTTAGATAAATGTGCAAGGTTTGTAGTGATTACCTGATTGATTGAGGAACTTGTCTTTGTTTCATCAGACTTGGCCATAAGGGCTAGATTGACATAACTGACATCCTCATCTTCATCCAAACCCTCAGCTGCCCAGTCATTCTCTTGTGTAATAAAAGCCCTTTCCTTCTGTTTGAGTAGATCAAAGTATTTTTGCTTATAATCCACAGACTCAAATCTTTTCTTACTGGAATCTGACTTTTTACACTCATTTGCAAAATGCCCTGCCAAGCCACATTTGAAACACTTGAATTTTGATTTATCCACCATGTTTCTATTTGGCTTGGCAACTCCAAAGTTCTTCTTGAACTTGAGCTTGGAAAATCTTCTTGAAAGGAATGCTAGGTGCTCATCAATGTCCTCCATGTCATCTTGGCTCAATGAATCTTCACTTTCTGCAGCTAGCCCTTTACCCTTGCTTTCACAGGCCTTTGAAGTTGATTCCACAGCTTCCATCTTCACTTCCTTCTCCTTTTCCAGTTCAGCCACTAGTGCAATGGATCCTCCTTTCTTCTTTCCTCTCTCCATTCTTTCATCCTGCTCTATCTCAAGCTCATAGGTCTTCAGAATGCCATACAGTCTCTCCAAAGTAAACTCCTTATAATCTTGTGAGTTTCTCAATGAGACTGTCATTGGTTTCCATTCCTTTGGAAGAGATCTGAGAAATTTCAGATTGGAGTCTTTAGTCTGATAGACTCTTCCATGCAATTTAAGAGCATTTAGTAGCTTTTGGAATCTACTAAAAATGTCAGTGAGTGACTCACTTTTTTCATTGTGAAAATGCTCATATTGCTGAATCAGGAGCTGCATTTTATTTTCTCTTACTTGCTCAGTACCATCACAGATTATCTGTATTGTGTCCCAAACTTCCTTGGCAGTCTTGCAGTTGATGATGTTATCAAACATGTCTGCATCAACACCATTGAACAGAATGTTCATGGCCTTTTTATCTTTCCTGACTTGTTCAATATCAAGATCAGACCATTCATGCCTTGGCTTTGGAACAGATGGTTCATTTCCTGTTGCAGCTCTCATAGGAACATGAGGGCCTCTTTCTATGCAATCCACATAGGCCTCATCTTGAGAAAGCATATGAAGATGCATCTTTACCTTCCAATGATGGTAATTATCTTTATCAAGAAAAGGAATCTTGACTCCAACATCTTTCTTGTTCATCTTGCTGAATTGTTTTGATCTTTAAACTCTTTGTAGATTAAGAGCTTGCTCTGATACCAATTGTTAGTCCCTTAACAATATAGCAAGAATTACAGAAGGGGGGTTGAATGGAATTCTTGAACCTTTTTCTTGAAATAAAAATGTTCAACTCGATTATGGATATATTTGTTTTGATTAGCACAATGCGGAATGTAAACTTGAATGAATCAAAACATAAGTAATTAAAAACAAGAGGCTCTTAAAAACTTTCTGGTGGATTTAAACAATTCCACCAGAGATATATTTAATATATCGAGAGGACTCTGTGTGCAGAAATGCTCACAGCTGCTTAAAAAATAGAACTGCTAAAAACACAGGAAATGCTAAAGATAGTGCTTACAAAGATTTCTCTGTTGTTGTTTCTTAGCTCTCTCAGTTATTTTTCTATTTGCTACTCTCTTGGTTTATATATTACCAAGATTACAAAGTCAAAAGAACTGAACAAATATAAAATCTAACAGTCTTGATCTTTGCTATTTTTCGTCCTCTATTACCCAGTTAATGGGCTTCCACAGTGTACTTGTATCCAACTCAACGACTGTGTGTCAGCTTTCACTGTTCAACTGATGTTTGAATCTTGATATGATCATCAGTCGACTTTCAGATCATCCGTCGATGACTTAATTGATCATCCGTCGACTGCTATGTTAAACATCCGTTGATAGTCATTTGATCATTCGTCGAAGCTTTGTTAAGCATCCATTGGTAGCTATTTTGGCACTTGACTTCATTTCACTTATACAGAATTACAAGACATTGCTTATGTACAGTTAATCAACCTATTCTGCATATCTAGTTAAAGTCAACATGACTTATATGCTACTTCAGATTCTATACAAAGGTGCATACAACACTGTGCTACAAACTTATTATTACATAAGCTACTCACTCGATGGATAATAAGTTAATCATCCGTCGGGACTATAATGAGTTATCCGTCGGGGCTATAATTCTTATCCGTCGAGTGTAACATTATTTCACTAAGTAAAATCTACTTAGATGTTTTGTTTAGGTAATCATCAAGTACACAACATATTCACAACACTTGATGATAACAAAACACCCTAGAAAATACTAATTGAAAGATAGTAGATAAAACTGATAAGTGCTACAAATTTTATTAAAAATTGAATAAAACAAAGTATACAAAGAGTTCTCACAATCATAATCAAGGTGCTCCTCTAGTCTGAGCAGATGATTCTATTTCCTTGATTGTCTGGATTTCTTCCCAAGCTTCCTGTTATTTTCTTCTATTTGATTCTGGAGTTGTCTGTGATATTCAAGTTCATCAGCTTTAGATATATACAACATTTCTTGTATTTCCAATAGAGTCTCATTGTTAGAGATACTCAATTGGTCATCCAGTCTGAAGAACCTTCGAACACCCTTATCATCCATGAATTCCATCAGCCAATTGGGCCTCAAATGCACTCTTTTTCCTGTGAAGGGTATTGATAGAGTTTTTGGGAGTGCATATTTGGCTCTATTGCTCCTTAGATCTTCTATTTTCTTTGGGACTAATCTCCTTGCAGTCACATTGAATCCAAAGTTCTTCTGGAAGGATGAGTAGACCTTTATCAGTATAGATTGGCTTTCTTGAAGAATCCTGTGAAGTGGCCATGTGATTTCCTTCCCTCCCTTGTACTTGAACACCAGTCTTTCAGGAAGATGTCTATGAGCATCAATTCCTCTTACTTCTTCCAATTCATCCAAGTAGAGGTTTACTTCAGAAAATTCCTTGATGTCACAGATTTATAAGATACCTCCCTTGTTGACTGTAGATTGAGATTTGGTTAGGGTCTTGGACCTGAAAGTCACAGGCTTCACTTTCTTGGTTGCTTTAATCTTTGTCTTCTTTGTCTTGTTGAAGATAGGTAAATTGAGTTCATGAATTGGCAAGCTTTCCCAGTCTATTGGCTAATCCTTGGGAATTATAGGTTCACCATGAAAGTTCTTTGTTGGATATACCTTGAATTCCTCATGTACCACTGAGGGTTGGGATGTTTGAGTTGAAGTTGTAGACTGTTTGGGAATGTAATCCTCCATTTCCTCATCACGAAAGTCCAATTTTCTTTTGGAGTGAAGCTTGTATCTGAATTTTCTTTTTCGTGGAGGTTCATTTTGCATTTGTTGATCTTGAGCTTCAGTAATTACAGGTGGTTTTTCAGAAATCTCAGTAGTAGATCTGACAGCTTGAAGTTTGGCCAAGATAGCAGCTTGCTCCTTCTTTTTTTGAGCTTCTTAGCATCTAAAGCAGCCTGCTTCTTTTCTTGCTTGATCCTTTCTTTTTCTTCCTTTTTAGCTTCTACAAACAAAGGGTGTCCAGCCACCACACAGATCTCTTTTCCATTCCTGTGAATTTTGGCAATTCTCTTCTTTTGAACTGAATCAGATGGATCTTTGTAAAATGCAATTGACCTAGCCAACAGCTTCTTCTCATCTAGCCTAGGTGCCTCAAACATAAGATCCACAGGGTTTTTGTCTATGCTCATGCTATCA
Source organism: Apium graveolens (assembly GCF_009905375.1). NCBI lineage: Eukaryota > Viridiplantae > Streptophyta > Magnoliopsida > Apiales > Apiaceae > Apium > Apium graveolens. The sequence goes on along the minus strand of NC_133652.1, from coordinate 236,781,693 downwards.
TCCTCCATATCTTCACCATCATTCCCAAAAGAGTCTTCAGCCAATTCAAGATTACTACCAGTTGTAGATGGTATAGCAGTGATTGCATCTTTTGCCCTTTGTAGAGAAGCAGTTGTATGCACTAGGTTCAGCATATTCTCAGCATCCTCATTGCCCTGTCCAGCTAGAGTTTGATAAGCTGGAACAGGATGAGTAAATGTCTCAGCATCCAGGGAGATAGAATCTATGATAGCTTAATATTCTTGCTGAAATAGTCTCTCCCTTTCCACATCACTCACATTCATTGACTCACTAGCAATGGTTTCCATCCTTATAACTCATATACCTACATTTCTCTCGTTTTCTCTCTTTTGTTGCATCAAGGGCTTCCCTTGGCTCACCACCCTCACACCCTCACCTTCTAAGGTGGGACTCCTCTCACTCTCTTTTTCCAGGCTTGAAGAAATAGCCTGCATGAGTTCACTCCTTTCCTCTCCTTTTGCCTGAGATCAACCCAACCTCTCACTCATTTCACTCTTTTCCCTCAGTCCTATGAGTGATTGTACAACTACTAACTCATCTATACTTGTAACAATGATTGAAATTTCAGTGTGTGTAGAGAACACCGACAAATGAGAAACATCCATCGGGGTAGTAGTTAGGATAGTCGACGGATGACTGTTGTTAGGCACATCAATCGGGATACAATCACGAGCCGACAGATGAACAATATCCTTTGGAATAGAAGAAATGAATGAGTTTGGAGTGGAAACTATTGTGGACTCTATGCAGATTGATGAAAATTTGGGCACATATGTTTCAACAGTTCCTGAAAGAATTGGCAAGTAAGCCAACAAATCATCCAAAAGATGATGCTCACTTGCACTAGATTTTGGCTTCCCCAACAGAGTTAAAGAGGGGGAATCAGGAATTTATGTGTTGATCATATCCACATCCAGAGAATTTGTGGGAGAGTTTGGTGTTTGTGGTGCTTCTATTACTAAATATTTTGGTTGTGACTCCACATTTATTGAAACCACATCAAACTGACTTTGAGATGGTGCAGTGACTGAGTCTTTAGCTTCAGTTTGCACTGTGTGTGTTCCCTGTGCATCTCCATGGGTTTTAGATCTCTTCTTTCTGGCATAGGTTTGAGGTGAACTAGTGTCCCTTACCCTGTGCTCCTGGTTGGGAGCTTGCTTCAATAGTAACATCATTTTGAGAGGATGAAACTAGAGATGTGCTAATTTCCTTATTAAATACCACAGTTTGTGGAGAAACTGTGGTGTGGCTAGGCTTGGATACACTTACCTCACCAACTTTATCCTTAGGGTTCCTTTGATTTTCACCCTGTCCCTCACCTATCTCACCACTCTTCACACTCCCCTCTTTAGGTTTGGTAGATTTTGCAACTGGTTTCTTTTGAGAGAAAACAGAGGGGGCTTTCTTTGATTTGGATTTTGAAATTTTAGTTTTGGTAGTTTGGGTAGGCATCTATTGGGTCATTGACACAGATGCCATAGCTATACTTAAAAGCAACGAAATTTGTGAGGTTGGAAGAGTAGTGACAGTGGTGCTTACCTCACTTACCTGAGGTCCCTCCATGATTGGAAAGTAGAAGAGGGGCACCTCTTTGTGGTGACTTGCTCTATTCAGATATGCAATTATTCTCCTTTCTTGAACCCAACAATCCAGTTTGTTGGTTGGGTTTTCAATAGCAATATTTTCAATAAGATGGTTAGCAAGAATCATAAATAATATAGCATAATAGACACTTTTACCTCTCTTATTAACTTCCCCTAACTTATAGCCTAACTCAAACGTAACCATGTCACTGAAATTATGATAACTATCAGTAACTAGCATATAAAGCATGTTAAGCATGGTAGTATTGACAGAATCAAAATTACTTATTTTTCCAGAAAATACTTTGATAACTCCATTCCTTTCTAAGACCTAGCCTTCTAATCTCACTTAACTTAGAGGGAGGGAGTGCATAGCCAATAGAATTAAGCATGGTAACTAGATTAGCATCTGTGTGTGGAACAGTAGTGATATTTTCAGGAATCTTAAAGCATGCTTGAATTGTGTCACTGTTAATGCAGAATTGCTTACCTTTGAGTTGAAAGTTATGGTTTTGTCTGCAGACTGGTACACAGCAGTTGTCCGTATCTCTTCCACAACTTCACAGTAGATTGTGGGTGATTCCAGCATAGCATACCTGAGTTTACAACTTTTCACAAAATCCATCATTTTGTGAAAATCTTCAGACAGCGGAATTTCCTTCAAGAGCTACAAAGTTGTTCTTCTCATAGATAAATCCAGACTGAGACATGATTTTGACTACTGGTGCCATTGTTAAAGTAAGGGAATTTGCAGAGAGAAAGAGAGTATTTGCTTTGGAGAAGAAGAGAGTTAGAGCAATTGATTTGAGAATGTTAAAAGAAAAGAATAAAAATGAATTTTACTTTTATACTTTCTCAAAAATAAACTGTCAAAAGTAATAAAGTAAAATAAAGTAACCAACCAGAATAGCCCAAAATAGTCATTTAAAAATAAAATAAACTGTCAAAATTCTGTCAATTATCCGTCATGATATACTTACAGACTGTAAGTATATCCGATGGATGATGTTCTGAGTTTTAACGGTTAAGATTGAGGCAATCCGATGGATGAGAGTAAAACAATTATCCGTCGGGTATGAAATGATCCAGAAAGACAATTGATTTTTATTAAGATATTCTATTCCGACCGATGATCAAACTCGATGAATAATGAGCATCCGTCGTGATGTAAATTTTGACTTAGCCAAAATTTTATCTAAAACAGAAAAATCAATTAAGTTTCTGGTTGCATTACAACTTGAAAAAATATCATAAAGGATTCAAGAATAATCAAGCATACCTAACTCACTTACCAACCTGGAAAAGGTGGATTCATCAAGTGGCTTGGTAAAGATATCTGCAAGCTACTTTTCACTTGGAACAAAATAAAGTTCCACAGTACTATTCATCATATGTGCCCTAATAAAATGGTACTTGATGTCTATGTGCTTTGTTCTTCAATATTGTACTGGATTTTCAGTGATGATAATTGCACTTGTGTAATCACAGAAAATAGGAATTATGTCCACTTGTAGACCATAGTCCAACAATTGTTTTTTCATCCATAAAATCTGTGCACAGCAACTACCAGCAACAATATATTCAGCTTCAGCTGTAGAAGTAGAAACTGAATTTTGCTTTTTATTGAACCAGAACACAAGCTTGTTTCCTAAAAATTGACAGGTTCATATTGTACTTTTTCTATCAATTTTACAACCTGCATAATCTGCATCTGAATAACCAGTTAGATCAAAACCAGAATCTCTAGGGTACCAAATGCCAAGTTTTGGTGTTCCCTTGAGATATCTGAAAATTCTCTTAATAGCTACTAAATGAGATTCTCTAGGATCAGCCTGAAATCTAACACACAGACAGGTTGCAATTATTATATCTGGCCTACTAACTATTACTTACAGAAGTGAGCCAACCATGCCCCTATAGCATGAAATATCCACAGACTTTTCAGTATTGTTTACTTCAAGTTTAGTTGCATTGGCCATGGGAGTTTTTGCAGATGTGCAATCCATTATATCAAACTTCTTTAAAAGATCATAAATGTATTTGGTTTGACTAATGAATATTCCATCACTAACTTGCTTAACTTGTAAACCAAGAAAGTAAGTTAGTTATCCCATCATGCTCATTTCATACTTACTTTGCGTCAGTTTGGCAAACTTTTTGCAAAGTTTTTCATCTGTAGAGCTAAATATAATATCATCTACATAAATTTTAACAAGTATACTAGAGCCATTAACATTTCTAAAGAATAAAGTTTTATCAACAGTACCTCTTGTGAAGTGATTTTCCAAAAGAAATTTTGATAAGGTGGCATACCAGGCTCTAGGTGCTTGCTTCAATCCATAAAGTGCTTTCAAAAGATAGTAGACATATTATGGAAAATTTGGATCTTCAAAACCAGGAGGCTGACTGACATAAACTTCCTCCTCCAAATCTCCATTCAGAAAGGCACGTTTGACATCCATTTGATAGACTTTGAAATTGGCATGGGCTGCATAAGCTAAGAAAATTCTGATGGCTTCAAGTCTTGCAACAGGAACAAAAGTTTCATCAAAATCTATCCCTTCTTATTGACAATAGCCCTTAGCAACCAATCTAGCTTTGTTCCTGACAACTATGCCATTTTCATCCATCTTATTTCTGAATACCCACTTGGTGTCAATTGGATTCTTTGCTTTAGGCTTGGGTGCCAGTTTCCATACCTTGTTCCTTTCAAATTTGTTTAGCTCCTCTTCATAGCTAGAATCCAATCAGGATCCAACAGAGCTTCTTCTACCTTCTTTGGTTATTCCTTAGAAAGGAAGCTGCTATACAGACACTCTTCTTGAGTTGCTTTCCTTGTTTGAACTCTTGAAGATGCATCACCAATAATGAGCTCAAAAGGGTCATCTGTAACACCCCCAGATCCGGGGTCGGGGATCCGGGTCGTCACGGTCTTTCTTTCCACAATATCACTTCACTTAATTAATAAATAACCTTATGCTGTGACCCCACACTAACACACACCACAACCCGTTATAGTCTCAGAGATGAAATTTAAATAAGTACAAGTCTTTGAATCCACAATTTAAAAGTTATTACAACCCAAAATGATTACTTGATAAATTTACAGTTAATTGCCATTATCTGCCACAAGTTATAATTATACATAATTGATTCTCAAAAATAGAATGCCTGATCTACAATAGATCTACCTCTGCAGCTATAGCAGCTACAACATCAACGGGAAGACACAGGACGCTTCCCACGCGCTTGCGCTTGGTCTGCTGGAGTCTGGCCATCTTTCCTAACTGTTGTTGTGTGATGAAGAAATAAAGCAAGGGTGAGCAGCAAGCCCACCAAAATAATATGTATAATGATTTACAATATATGAGCCTACTCATAATACTCATGAAAGTCTTGGTCAAAAGAAATGAACCAAGTTGATATCTTAATGCGATGAAGTCGCAAAATATTCAGTATATATATATATACATATATACTTTTCAAAATATTGGAAGTCCTCTTCCATGCATAATACACACAGAATTCCAGTGTATAACTGTATAAAAATATCGTTGCAAGGTGATCTCATATATCTAACCTTGTCTCAACGTTTTTCTGAAAATCTTTGTCATGCATAAGATAATCATTTACTAGATATAAGTTTAAAAGATGAAGTTACAAAATACTCCAATATACTTATATCTTTTCCAAATACTACTTGAACTACCTCCATTCAAGTTATAATTAGTTTCCAAAGTTCATCACATAGACGAGACTACAAGATAATACTTGAATAGATTCAACCTTTAAAATATCATCAAAATAAAATGAAGTTATGAGATACTTCATTTGATGCAAACATTATTTTGAAAACTTGACCCTGCCAACACTCAACAATCGCCCAACCGTAGCCTTTCTATCGAAGTGCTTTGGGTAGTGTTGCAGAAATATCCAATTGGATGATGAACTCATTACGGGAGTTTACCGCGCCAGGAAGACCACTTACGATGATCAGTCGTAGTAGTACAACCCCACCATTTTCTACATGTAGAGGAGAACCTGTCGGATTTACTTGTCAACCGAACACTGAACTCCTAAGGAATGGACCGCCTTAGCGGAACTTCCAGGCCATTTGGGCCAATATAATAAGGCTGGGCCGGCGCTACTCGACCACTTATGCCACTCCTAGTTCAGATGAAATCCATGACTCTGAAACGTAAAGCTCGTTTCCCCCTTTCCCCAAGTAGAAACTTGTTGATACGGCTCCACCAAGAAGTCGTACCTAGTTGGAAAGGAAAACTCACCGATATTTCCCAGGCGATGCCTGTTAATGGATTAACTTGTTCCAAGAATTTTACTTCCCGAATATTGGGTAAGTAATCAAAAACTCTTTTACCAAGACAGCAACCTTGTTGCGAATATAAAACACACCACCGAGCCGGATCCCCCAGGTTTTGAGCGAGTATTTAAATCCCCTTTTTAAAAGGAAGATCTTAAATATAAAAATAGTTTTGGGATCCGCTCTAACTTTTGAAAATCATTTTAAAGACTCGAAAACACTTTAAAGAGTGTTTGGAGTAAAACTGATTTAATGAAGTAAATCAGTCCCCAGAATATTTAGAAAATGTCTGAATATTATTATTTAAATAATATTCCCATAAAAGATAATCTTTATAAAATAATTGAAGTAGAAGTATTAAAACTTACACTTGAAATGAATAGCAAATAATCAAAGATATACTTATACGAAAGTAATATCTTTATTTGAATAATCAAAAATAAGTTTGATTATCGACACCTTATTCTTTAATAAAATAAAGAATATATCTCAGCAAATAATCGGAGTCATAGATCCTCAAATGAATATTCAAATAATATTCAATAAATAAATTAAGCTGAGTCATAATACCTCGAATGAATATTATGTCATACATCCTCAAATGAATATTCAAATAATATTCAATAAATAATGTAAAGGAGTCATACGCCTTCGAATAATATTTGAAATAATATTCAATAATAAAATAAAGTTAAAGTTATCGAATAAACCTTATTCGATTAATAGTTTTAAAAACTATATCCATATATATATATATATAAATAAATAAATAAATATATATATATATATACTCGGGAACATCGACTCCCGGTTTAGAAATATGTTCACCTTTTATCCCCTATACTAAGGGTATACGCAACTACTTGCTTATTTCTAGCATAGGTATTATGCAACTATAAGCATTGAAATCAACAGATAGATAACCAGATTACGAAACAGACATGCATATATACCATATTAGCATGCTCCAATATATCGCAAAATTTGCTAATAACAATCATGCAATATCACAAGATAATGCATATACATATATTTACATCACAACAACAGTATAACGGGTAGAAAACTTGCCTGAGCGACTGGGGTTACGAATGGCTCGGGACGAGTCTGGTAACCTATAAACAACAAGTAAGTTGGAATTAAACCAAAATCACTTGTAAATCTATACTTTAACTAACTTAGACTCTAACGCTTGTTTTGCGCTCACTGATTCGCTTAAGCCACTCGGGTACCCTCGGCTCCACCATTTTTAATAATTTAACCTTTACGAGTTTTAAAGCGATTCCTTCGCGAGTGTCTTACCAACTGCCTAACACACTTACCATAAATGTTTCATACATTAATTAACCCTTTTTGGTCTTTAACCTATATTTCAAAGTAAGGCGAGGGGTAAGGGTTCGTTCGCGAAACGTCGTTACTTAAAACGGCCGTTTCTCCTAAACCGTTCATCGGAATCGAACGAACTACATATCAAAACGAAGCTCGTAACATGAGCTATCTAAACATGGCAGTGGTCATAATCTAGCAGGGGGTTCTCGGGTCCTAATGCTATGCACAAAAACAGTCCAAAGAAAATCGGACGTTACGACGGCTATGTTTACGCGATTTCCCAAATTTTAAACCATTCAATACCAACCACAAATCAACCCCAAATCAATCATACAACAAACATCCATCCTTATCACATCATAACAACCCCAACCAATTCAATTTAATCATTCATACTTATGCTTAAACTTAACTTTAATCATACTTAAGTTCCTTTAAATCAAAACCACAACAATTACCATTCCATTTCACTACCATTCCAAATCCCAAACTCTAAATCATAACAACAAACTACAATATCAACCCACTAATCAAAATCATCTTATAATATATAGGAATCTAGGGTTTGGAGATGGTATACCTTCCTTGAAGTGGTGGGTGGAGCTAGGAAGCCTTAAGAAGCTTTGAGAAGTCTTAAGAATGCTTGGATCTTCAAGAAAAACAAGAAAAAGTTCAAGTTAAAAACTTGAAAACACTATTCATTGTCTTCTTCTTTGATTAAATGAAGAAGATTGAGAAAGAATTAATGGTTTAAACTCATGATATAGTCCTAACTAAGCATGAAGATGATTAGGGAATTATCTTACCAATTTAGGAAGCTTGGATCTTGGATTTTGAATTTCTCTTGCCTTTTGAATAGTGAAAAGCCGTGAGCAATGAAGAACAAAGCCTTGGTTGCTTTTGATTTTTGAAAAATGATTTTTGCTTGGCTTGGTTGCTTGGTTTTTGTGCTTGCTTTAGTCAATTACCTTCTTGCCCTTGAAATTGTGTGGTTACAAAGCTACCACACCTCCTTCCTTCCCATGTCATGCTTATGTCATCCTCATGATGTCATCCTCCCTTCCTTGTCCTCTTTCTATTGGTTGGATGACATCATTCCCCCTAATCCCTTTGATTAACTTCCTAATCGTTTGCCTAATGACCGCTGATCTGTTATACGGTTTGCTTAACTTTCGTTCTCGTTTATCGTTTGAAGGATCATACCCGGGATCTTATTACTTAGGTTCCCTTAACCTTTCTCAATACATTATATTCCTTCTTATGATCCTCTATTATAATCCTTTAATTTAAATCCTTTTTATCCTGTTACCTTATACTCAATTCTCTCCGTATCTTGTGGATTTCCGGGAAAAACCAAAGTGTTCGGAATTGGATTCTGACGATCTTTACATACACTTATATACTTCATAGAGTACTAATAATATCCCAGAATATCTATAACAGAACCCCTACATAGTGTGGCATGAAAAGTTTTCTCATTCAGCAAAAACACTATTCATAAGGGTTTCAAAATTTTCCAAAAATTGGGGTTATTACAGTCTCCCCTCCTTAAAAGGATTCCGTCCCGGAATCAAATAGAGAACAAATGGGGATACTTTCTTAGCATTACACTTCCTAACTCTCGAGTCAATTTTCCCACATTGTGGTTCTACCACCAAACTCTGCCTAGTTTGATAATCCTTCTCCTAAGCACTTGTTCCTTTTCACTCTATAACCTTTCCTGGTTGCTCCATATAGGTTACGTCGGGTTGCATATCTATGCGCTCGTATGCCTCTATTTATCTGGCATCTGAATTACACTTCCTTAACATTGATACGTGAAACACGTTACGACCTGCTACATGTTCGGGGTTAGGGCTAGCTCATATGCTAACTTCCCAAACGTCTTAATATATCCAAGGGTCCAACAAATTGTAGACTTAGCTTTCCTTTCTTTCCGAACCTCATCAATCCTTTCCAAGGGATACCTATAACATTTCTAGGTCCCCTATTTCATACTCTTTATCCTTTCATGTCAATCAACATACTTATCATGACCATCTTGGGCTACTACCAGCCGTCCTCTGATTAGATCTATCATATCCTTGGTCCTTTGGACTACTGCGGGTCCGAGCATCTTGCGCTCTACAACTTCATCCTAACATAAGGGAGATCGACATTGTCTTCCCTCAATGATCTCATAAGGCGACATCTCGATAATGACATATGATCTATTGTCGTAAGATAACTCAATCCGAATTAAGTGATCATTCCAAATTCTTTCAAGTCTATTGCACAGACTCTCATTATTGCTTTTAACATTAGAGCTTCTGCTTCTCAATACCCATTCTTTTCCAGTTCGTAATCGCTACTATCTTCCGTTCCTAATATTATACTGGTTATACTTTTGCTCGCTAGCGTTCTATAACCTTTTAATAACCACGTCAACCTTAGTATCACGAATGTGTTCCCATTCCGCATACTACCACCACTTTATTACTCCTTTTTCAGTTGTTTCTATTTTCCAAAATTTGATCAATCAAATAGAAGTAAAGGAATTTGTTGAGAGATCACTAAGATCATAAACACTTGTTATATCGCATAGTTAGTACAGAAGGTGGCCAGCCTTTAGTACTTGACAAGCAATTAAACAACATGTGGTATCCTACTAGGCTTCTATCACAAAGATAGATAGTCATTCGGCAATACCTCCCCTTCTGGAAGGGTTGTTCTTCTCAGCTTACATGAAATGAAAAGAAGAGAAAAGAACGAACTGAAGAGAATTGTATATATGAAAAAAAATTCTTGCCATAAAATATCTGGCTTGGAATCTACCTCTGAACTATAGAGGTTTGTCATAGGAGAACAAAACATATATGTATTTATATCAACATCAAGTATTATAGCATCGTATTTCACATGCCTAAATATTTTCGCTATCCCGTCCATCATTCTATGGACCCATGCTCTTCCTCGAGCTTATACACAATCACCTTTGAAACTCCCTCGACATTGAAAATCGAATCTGGGATCTCATTCTAGACATCATCGTTACTAGAATTCTATGCTTGCATCGCAAACTTCCTCGTATAGTCATACGACCCTCAATTAATAAGGAGGAATAAATATTCAATAGGTAAATAATCTACCTAATTAGTCTATTCAATGATAACTTATACATCACCATGACCCGATTAGTGGTACTTAATCTCAACATCCATTCCAATACAACTCTCATGGTTGTAATCGACTCATTACTCGCAGAATCATTGCTGCACTACTATGGTCCACCACTGACTTACTGTCGTCATTCATTTTCCATGAAATCTTAATATCTAACCATACGGAGTCCATACATGTCGTATCAAATCCTTCTAAGGAGGTAACATAATCACCATTCCTGATTCATGAAGAACACTCCTGATCCTGACATACATTCATGACATGAAGCAGATAAAATTGGAGAAGAGTTTCAATCAAAGCAACTATAGCAGGTTAATACCATTCTTAATCGTATGCCTTCAATTAAAGACTTAACTCAAAGGTTCGTTTAGTCCTTTTTGAAATATGGTCCTGGATTATTCTCAAGATAGGACCTTCTAAGATAGATAGCCCGTTCATGGCGATTACACGAATTAAACCTTTACCAACTACTATTACGGTTGGGTATTGCACAGTCATCAAAAGGATTGTCAATCTTCCAAACCATAATACAACCTTTACGGCTTCAACCATCATCACTGTATTCCTTTGGCACAAGCGCCTATAATTATCCTCTTACCTTTAAAGTGTCGGCCACCTCTTTGGCCTTTCCTGACAGTAAAATTTCCCTACAGTCAATGTCATTTTAACCACCTTCAACTAAATTCTCTACCTTATTTCAATCACTGTTTATGTGAAAATGTCTTCCTTAAAATCTGATGAGTAAGAAAAGAAATCACCATTTTTTTCCATAAGTTATTGCCTCAGTCTTTAGAGGTTAATCACTGTCAAGACTGACTCTCGATCATACTTAGAACATCTTCTATCTTAAGTCCTAATTGCCCTGAACAATTTCGACCATTACTGGTTCGATCCATACCTTCTCGTGGTTTAACACGTGCCTCACTTGGCATCAATATAATTACGTCATATTTCCTTTATCAACATTTTTATTCTTGAGAATTTCGAATATTTCCTTTCTCCTTGTAAAACCTCTAAGGTTATCCTTCAATCGTTCCTCCTGTATTCCCTAGATACAGGGCATATCACAATACCATTTACTAATAGTAGAACCATTGTCTATATACTTCTGCAAAATTTCTCCACTGATTCTTAAAGGTTGTTGTTACCTTAACCCTTTCCCAATCATACTGTCAAAACTCATACTGTCCCTATTAAGGGTGACATGCCAACCTTTATGCAGTCCCCTAGGATTCATTTTAAGTTACCAATGTTCTATCCTTAATTCCACCTTTAAAAGGTACCTGCATCCTTCCATGGATAAATCAAGTCATATATCCCTGATAAGGGTGTCTTATTCAATCATTCCCACCTCGATAGTATATGTCTAATTTCACAATAACATTTGTATTCAAAATGGGGTCAATCAGTATGGCCTCCAAAAGATAACAACGGTTATCCGCTTGTCTTGCCTAATTTGGTAACGATAACAAGGATGTTCTGGAAGATATTGGTCATGTTCAACGTGAACTTCTTCTTAATAATTCCTCATTTACTTTTGTTGTTTATCTCAACAGTCACCTCAATGTTGGGATATCTTTCATACCTGGCGTCTCCCTTTCTGGGTATCATGCCACCGGTCTTACACTTCACATTCTTGAAGGTCACTTCCTTCATCCAATTTTCCTAGTTTCTTACTTCCTTGTCTCCTCAGTCTATCCGCGTCTCATTGTTTATCCTTCGAACTATCTCAATGTTTCCTCGAATCCTCCCAACTTAAAGGGGATAAAATATATGCATCTCTTATGCCTTCAACCGTCAACTTTAACTCATGGTGAATCACCCTCATCCTGACGATCATATACTTTTCTATTTCTATTAATAGGAGTCTTTAGGGTTTCCTCATACCCAACTCCCTTATCATTCCTCAAACTCTGTTGCCTTTTTATTCCTTTCCACTTCAATTCCTTTTTATTTTCCTTTCTCTTATCATTATTTCATGAACCAACACAACATAAGCATTGATTTCAAATATCCCGTCATTCTGGATTCGCGTCTTCAGAACGAATCTTAACGACTTTTACAACTTAAATTCACAATTCATCATACTCGTCTTCCTTTGTTCTGGCTCTAAAGCTTTTACACTCTCTCCATAACCTTGGGAATTACTTTCCCGAAAACAATTGGCTGAACTTTAATCAGTTTATCATAACCTCTGGCTCCGTGCCTTTCTTGGTCTTTCACCAGCGGGTGGTCTCTCTCTTAGGAGGGTAAGTGACAAAACAGTCTTTTGTGATTCGTCAATCATTTAGAATCTCAAATAATTCCTATATTTCCTTTAGCCAGGTTCTTGCCTCGACTGGGTCAGCTTGTTCCTTGGAACTCTGAGAGCTTAGCGACTTAAAGGTCATGAAAGAATTTCCCACCGCACTGTCTCCTCAGGGTGGTGGTTGGGGATAATAGTCTAAGTTCTTTTTAGACAGGTCCATGAATTGCCGTATAGGAGTACCGTCTCGGGTCTCCTTTCCTTACTCGACTTTCTGTTTCCTTAGTATGAAATGGTTCAACCTTCTCCCATAATCGGGGTTATCTTATACATTAAAAACCTTGTTTTCCACTTCATTATGTTATGGGTTCCTTCTATCGTGATGGCGTCCTCCCTGGCTATCACATTCAGGGTTTGCCCTAAATCTTATTCCTTGAACTATGACTTTCATCTAAGATCTCATCTTTAAGCTCTTAAACGTTTGGAACCCAAATTCTATAGGAATACCTCCTTATTCCCTTATCATCTCTCTCGGTATTAATCTCATATCTATTTGTTGGCTCTCTGCCTTCATTCATCACTTTTACTGGCACAATATGTTCTTTTCCAATAATTCGGGCTGTATTGCAATCTCAAACAGCTTTTCGGTACCGGCTCCGGTTACCTTCACTTCTATTTCCATTTTCTCAAAATCTTTTATAAACTCCCCAAAAGACATTATCATCTTGAGTCTCTCCTTTTTACTAAGGGCATCAGCCACCATATTGGCTTTCCCCGAATGATAAAGAATCTCCCAATCATTATTCTTGATTAGCTCTAACTGCCTCCTCTGGCATACGTTGAGCTCTTTCTACGTGAAAATGTACTAGAGCACTTATGGCTTAGGTAATTCTGGCACTTCTCTCCATACAAGTAGTGCCTCCAATCCTTAGGGTAAAACTATTGCCACGAGCCTAAGCTCATGAGCGGGGATATCGAATTTCATATTACCTTAATTGTCTTGACATGTACGCGATTACCTTACCGTGCTGCATAAGCACGCACCCTAAGCCCTTGTGCGAAGCGTCACTATACTTCACAAAATCTTTTTTTTTCCATCCGGCAACGCCAGCATAAGGGCCATCACCAACCTCTGCTTCAGTTCTTGAAAGTTGTTTTCGCATTTCTCTGTCCATTCGAACTTCTCAGTCTTACGAGTAAGCCGCGTTAAAGGGGCTACTAACTTTACAACTTGAACGAACCTCCGGTAGTGACCGGCCAATCCTACCTCTGGTAGTCGACCAAACCATGGTCATCAATTCATCAGTGGTCCTTTATCCAATCCTGTCAGGATCCTCCATGGGATCCTCCTCAACAACTATCCCTACTAGGACAACATCCTCAATATCAACATCATCCGGTCCTGCATTAGGACACTCTATCGAATCCACAATCTGATCTCCAATAACTAATAAAACATCATCGCGTTGATGTTCCTCAACTTCAGGGTTCGGAGTCCCGCTACCATATACGATAACGAACTACGCTTCTATCGCTACATTTATAAGGGTTCCCATAAGGGTTTTAACTGTCAGTACTACGTTAGGTAGTCCGACTATGAACTTGGCAAGAGTTCTTATTATCTTAGTGAACTTATTATCTTAACGTCCCATCATCTCTGAGGTTTATAACGCTTAGCTCTGATACCATTTCTGTAACACCCCCAGATCCGGGGTCGGGGATCCGGGTCGTCACGGTCTTTCTTTCCACAATATCACTTCACTTAATTAATAAATAACCTTATGCTGTGACCCCACACTAACACACACCACAACCCGTTATAGTCTCAGAGATGAAATTTAAATAAGTACAAGTCTTTGAATCCACAATTTAAAAGTTATTACAACCCAAAATGATTACTTGATAAATTTACAGTTAATTGCCATTATCTGCCACAAGTTATAATTATACATAATTGATTCTCAAAAATAGAATGCCTGATCTACAATAGATCTACCTCTGCAGCTATAGCAGCTACAACATCAACGGGAAGACACAGGACGCTTCCCACGCGCTTGCGCTTGGTCTGCTGGAGTCTGGCCATCTTTCCTAACTGTTGTTGTGTGATGAAGAAATAAAGCAAGGGTGAGCAGCAAGCCCACCAAAATAATATGTATAATGATTTACAATATATGAGCCTACTCATAATACTCATGAAAGTCTTGGTCAAAAGAAATGAACCAAGTTGATATCTTAATGCGATGAAGTCGCAAAATATTCAGTATATATATATATATACATATATACTTTTCAAAATATTGGAAGTCCTCTTCCATGCATAATACACACAGAATTCCAGTGTATAACTGTATAAAAATATCGTTGCAAGGTGATCTCATATATCTAACCTTGTCTCAACGTTTTTCTGAAAATCTTTGTCATGCATAAGATAATCATTTACTAGATATAAGTTTAAAAGATGAAGTTACAAAATACTCCAATATACTTATATCTTTTCCAAATACTACTTGAACTACCTCCATTCAAGTTATAATTAGTTTCCAAAGTTCATCACATAGACGAGACTACAAGATAATACTTGAATAGATTCAACCTTTAAAATATCATCAAAATAAAATGAAGTTATGAGATACTTCATTTGATGCAAACATTATTTTGAAAACTTGACCCTGCCAACACTCAACAATCGCCCAACCGTAGCCTTTCTATCGAAGTGCTTTGGGTAGTGTTGCAGAAATATCCAATTGGATGATGAACTCATTACGGGAGTTTACCGCGCCAGGAAGACCACTTACGATGATCAGTCGTAGTAGTACAACCCCACCATTTTCTACATGTAGAGGAGAACCTGTCGGATTTACTTGTCAACCGAACACTGAACTCCTAAGGAATGGACCGCCTTAGCGGAACTTCCAGGCCATTTGGGCCAATATAATAAGGCTGGGCCGGCGCTACTCGACCACTTATGCCACTCCTAGTTCAGATGAAATCCATGACTCTGAAACGTAAAGCTCGTTTCCCCCTTTCCCCAAGTAGAAACTTGTTGATACGGCTCCACCAAGAAGTCGTACCTAGTTGGAAAGGAAAACTCACCGATATTTCCCAGGCGATGCCTGTTAATGGATTAACTTGTTCCAAGAATTTTACTTCCCGAATATTGGGTAAGTAATCAAAAACTCTTTTACCAAGACAGCAACCTTGTTGCGAATATAAAACACACCACCGAGCCGGATCCCCCAGGTTTTGAGCGAGTATTTAAATCCCCTTTTTAAAAGGAAGATCTTAAATATAAAAATAGTTTTGGGATCCGCTCTAACTTTTGAAAATCATTTTAAAGACTCGAAAACACTTTAAAGAGTGTTTGGAGTAAAACTGATTTAATGAAGTAAATCAGTCCCCAGAATATTTAGAAAATGTCTGAATATTATTATTTAAATAATATTCCCATAAAAGATAATCTTTATAAAATAATTGAAGTAGAAGTATTAAAACTTACACTTGAAATGAATAGCAAATAATCAAAGATATACTTATACGAAAGTAATATCTTTATTTGAATAATCAAAAATAAGTTTGATTATCGACACCTTATTCTTTAATAAAATAAAGAATATATCTCAGCAAATAATCGGAGTCATAGATCCTCAAATGAATATTCAAATAATATTCAATAAATAAATTAAGCTGAGTCATAATACCTCGAATGAATATTATGTCATACATCCTCAAATGAATATTCAAATAATATTCAATAAATAATGTAAAGGAGTCATACGCCTTCGAATAATATTTGAAATAATATTCAATAATAAAATAAAGTTAAAGTTATCGAATAAACCTTATTCGATTAATAGTTTTAAAAACTATATCCATATATATATATATATAAATAAATAAATAAATATATATATATATATACTCGGGAACATCGACTCCCGGTTTAGAAATATGTTCACCTTTTATCCCCTATACTAAGGGTATACGCAACTACTTGCTTATTTCTAGCATAGGTATTATGCAACTATAAGCATTGAAATCAACAGATAGATAACCAGATTACGAAACAGACATGCATATATACCATATTAGCATGCTCCAATATATCGCAAAATTTGCTAATAACAATCATGCAATATCACAAGATAATGCATATACATATATTTACATCACAACAACAGTATAACGGGTAGAAAACTTGCCTGAGCGACTGGGGTTACGAATGGCTCGGGACGAGTCTGGTAACCTATAAACAACAAGTAAGTTGGAATTAAACCAAAATCACTTGTAAATCTATACTTTAACTAACTTAGACTCTAACGCTTGTTTTGCGCTCACTGATTCGCTTAAGCCACTCGGGTACCCTCGGCTCCACCATTTTTAATAATTTAACCTTTACGAGTTTTAAAGCGATTCCTTCGCGAGTGTCTTACCAACTGCCTAACACACTTACCATAAATGTTTCATACATTAATTAACCCTTTTTGGTCTTTAACCTATATTTCAAAGTAAGGCGAGGGGTAAGGGTTCGTTCGCGAAACGTCGTTACTTAAAACGGCCGTTTCTCCTAAACCGTTCATCGGAATCGAACGAACTACATATCAAAACGAAGCTCGTAACATGAGCTATCTAAACATGGCAGTGGTCATAATCTAGCAGGGGGTTCTCGGGTCCTAATGCTATGCACAAAAACAGTCCAAAGAAAATCGGACGTTACGACGGCTATGTTTACGCGATTTCCCAAATTTTAAACCATTCAATACCAACCACAAATCAACCCCAAATCAATCATACAACAAACATCCATCCTTATCACATCATAACAACCCCAACCAATTCAATTTAATCATTCATACTTATGCTTAAACTTAACTTTAATCATACTTAAGTTCCTTTAAATCAAAACCACAACAATTACCATTCCATTTCACTACCATTCCAAATCCCAAACTCTAAATCATAACAACAAACTACAATATCAACCCACTAATCAAAATCATCTTATAATATATAGGAATCTAGGGTTTGGAGATGGTATACCTTCCTTGAAGTGGTGGGTGGAGCTAGGAAGCCTTAAGAAGCTTTGAGAAGTCTTAAGAATGCTTGGATCTTCAAGAAAAACAAGAAAAAGTTCAAGTTAAAAACTTGAAAACACTATTCATTGTCTTCTTCTTTGATTAAATGAAGAAGATTGAGAAAGAATTAATGGTTTAAACTCATGATATAGTCCTAACTAAGCATGAAGATGATTAGGGAATTATCTTACCAATTTAGGAAGCTTGGATCTTGGATTTTGAATTTCTCTTGCCTTTTGAATAGTGAAAAGCCGTGAGCAATGAAGAACAAAGCCTTGGTTGCTTTTGATTTTTGAAAAATGATTTTTGCTTGGCTTGGTTGCTTGGTTTTTGTGCTTGCTTTAGTCAATTACCTTCTTGCCCTTGAAATTGTGTGGTTACAAAGCTACCACACCTCCTTCCTTCCCATGTCATGCTTATGTCATCCTCATGATGTCATCCTCCCTTCCTTGTCCTCTTTCTATTGGTTGGATGACATCATTCCCCCTAATCCCTTTGATTAACTTCCTAATCGTTTGCCTAATGACCGCTGATCTGTTATACGGTTTGCTTAACTTTCGTTCTCGTTTATCGTTTGAAGGATCATACCCGGGATCTTATTACTTAGGTTCCCTTAACCTTTCTCAATACATTATATTCCTTCTTATGATCCTCTATTATAATCCTTTAATTTAAATCCTTTTTATCCTGTTACCTTATACTCAATTCTCTCCGTATCTTGTGGATTTCCGGGAAAAACCAAAGTGTTCGGAATTGGATTCTGACGATCTTTACATACACTTATATACTTCATAGAGTACTAATAATATCCCAGAATATCTATAACAGAACCCCTACATAGTGTGGCATGAAAAGTTTTCTCATTCAGCAAAAACACTATTCATAAGGGTTTCAAAATTTTCCAAAAATTGGGGTTATTACATCATCTTTAGTCCATTTCCTCTATTGTGGTAGATTAGCTCTAGATGAGGTGGCCTCATTGTTGTCTTGATGTGAGACTGAGTTTTGGTGATGAGAAACTCCCCCTGAGTTTGTGAATCTTTGATTTGAGGAAGGGGTACCATCTGTAGGTGATCTATTTTGACTCTCAGCTTCTCTCATTGTTCTGACGAATGATGCACTTTGTATCTCGACGGATGAAGCTGATTGTCTCCCGACGGATGAAGCTGATTGTAACTCGATAGTTGTTGAATTATATGCTTCATTAGTTGTAGATTTTTCTGCATTATCCTTAGCCATTATTTCTTGATCACTATCATCATCACTGTCATCACTAACCATCTCAATATTATCAAACTTGAGGCTTTCATGAAAATCTCCATCTTGTAGTCCTTCAATCTTTTTATCATCAAACACAACATATACTGATTCCATAACAATGTTGGTTCTTAGATTGTAGACTCTATATGCCTTTCCAACAACATATCCAATAAAAATTCCTTCATCTGTTTTAGCATCAAACTTCCCATGTTGATCAATTTGATTCCTTATGATATAACATTTGCATCCAAAGACATGAAGAAAATTTAGAGTTGGCTTCCTATTCTTGAACAATTGATAATGAGTCATGTATTTGGCTTGATTAACCAAAAAAATATTCTGAGTGTAGCATGTAGTATTCATAGCTTCAGCCCAAAAATATGTTGGTAACTTTGTTTCTTCAAGCATTGTCCTTGCAGCTTCAATAAGAGATCTATTTTTTCCTTTCCACAACTACATTTTGTTGAGGAGTTCTAGCTGCAGAAAACTCATGCATAATTCCATTCTCTTTACAAAATAATCTCATCACAGAGTTTTTGAACTCAGTTCCATTTTCACTCATGATTCTTCTCACTTTGAAGTCAGGATGATTGTTGACTTGCCTTATGTGATTGATGATGATTTCACTAGCTTCATCTTTGGACTTTAGAAAATATGTCCAAGAGAACTTTGAGAAATTATCTACAATTTCTAGGAAATACATTTTCCCTGAGATGGACAACACATTGACTGGTCCAAACAAATCCATGTGCAATAGTTGCGAAGGTTCTTCAATTATTGAATCAAGCTTCTTTCTGAATGATGCTTTGATCTGCTTTCCTTTCTGGCATGCATCACACAATCCATCCTTAGTAAAATCCACTTGAGGAATACCTCTAACCAATTCTTTCTTGAAAAGCTCATTCATGGTCTTGAAGTTTAGATGGGACAGCTTCTTGTGCCATAGCCAACTTTCATCTTGACTTGCTTTACTGAGAATGACAAGTGACTGATTCTGCATTTGATGAGTTGAAGTCAGCTAGGTACACATTTCCTCTTCTCACTCCAGTGAGAACCACTTTGTTTCTCTTTTTGTTTGTCACAACACAGGCTTCTGAATTGAAGGTAACTGAGTTGCCCTTATCACAAAGCTGGCTGATACTCAATAAATTATGTTTGAGACCATCCACTAGGGCAACCTCTTCAATGATGACATTGTCCTTTGAGATCAAGCCATATCCCACAGTATAACCCTTGTTGTCATCTCCAAAAGTAGTACTTGGGTCAGCTCTTTCCTTGAACTCAGTGAGTAGGGTAGAATCTCCAATCATTTGCCTTGAGCAACCACTATCAAGATACCAGAGATTCTTTCTGTTTCCCTGCACACAGCAAAATCAAATCAAGTTGATTTTGGTACCCAAGTTTACTTGGGTCCTGCCTTGTTAGCTGTCTTCTTTGGTTTCTTAGGTTTGATCTTATTTGACTTGAGAATTTCGGATTCATCCTTAGTCATTTGAGTTGAACCTTTAAAACCAGACATTAAAATAGAATTATCATACACATTTTGGTTTACATGAAAATGTATGCTATTTGCAAACATGTTATTCCAGTAAGGCATGCTAAATGGAATTTGAGGCATACTAAATGCAACATAATAAGGATTATGTGCAAATGGCATATTAGCAAATTGTGCATTCATATTCTGAGTAGACATAGCATTCATAGGCATGGTAGGCATGGCAGTAATGTTGGGAAAAGAAGAGGATGCAGACATGGGAGTAGGCATGGCAAGTTTGCCATTAACAGACAAATGACAAACACTGCCACACTTAACACAGATTTTTCTTGGTGCATATTTATCAGGTGTGTAGTTGTTATGTTTGTTAATTCCTACTTTCCCATTTCTATTGTTTTTCTTTTTAGCTTCTGTTTTAACCTCAATCTTTTCTAATATGTCATTCAATTGCTTGATAGATAGATGCCCAACATTAACTTTCTTTTCTTTTCTAACTTGACTCGATTCTCCTGGAATAAAGTTTTTAGAAATTGATCCATATTTCTCATTTAACTTAGCTAGCTTAGCTCTGCTAACTAGTTTACTCACAACCAACGAATGTAGTTCCTTGTCTCTCGACGGATAATCCTCTTGATTATCCGACAGATGATTTTCATTATCCTCCGAGTCGACATCTATCAACAATCCTTCAACCAAATTGGACTCAAGCTTGTCTTTACTCTTTTTCCAGGCTGCATCACAAAAGGACTCAATTCCTTGAACTTTAGTGATTTGATCATGAACATCTCTAGATGATTTCCATGCCTTAATCACTTCATGTTCTCATTCAAGCTGCTTCTTTAAAATTCTTCTTTCTTCAAGGACTCAGTTAATTCATCCTTAGCAATCTTACACTCAATTCTCAATTTTTCAAATTCAATAAACTGAGACTCTAGCACATTATTCCTCTCACTTAAAAACAAATTGTTTTCTTTAACTTTAGCATTTTCCTTAGTGAGGGACTTAAGTGTAACACGCAGGTGATATAACTTTGTAGACATGTCATTTATTGCATCGTTACACTTAGCTTTAGATAAATGTGCTAGGTTAGTGGTGATTACCTGATTGCTTGAAGAACTGGTCTTTGTTTCATCTGATTTTGCCATCAGGGCTAGGTTGACATAACTTATATCTTCATCTTCATCCATTTTATCTGCAGCCCAATCATTTTCCTGTGTGATGAAAGCCCTTTCCTTTTGCTTGAGCAACTCAAAGTATTTCTGTTTATAATTAACAGAATCAAACTTCTTTTTGCAGGAATCGGACTTTCTACATTTATTGGCAAAATGACCCGCCAAGCCACATTTGAAACACTTGAATTTTGACTTGTCAACCATGTTTCTGTTTGGCTTGACTGCTCCAAAATTCTTCTTGAATTTGAGCTTGGCAAATCTCCTGGATAAAAATGCTAGATGCTCATCAATATCATCCATGCAGCTTTAGAGCATTTAGAAGCTTTTGAAATCTACTAAATATATCAGTGAGTGACTCACTATCTTCACAGTGGAAGTGCTCATATTGCTGAATTTGGAGCTGCATCTTGTTCTCCCTTACTTGCTCAGTACCATCACAAATAATCTGGATTGTGTCCCAAACCTCTTTGGCTGTTTTACAGTTAATGATGTTATCAAACATATCACCATCAACTCCATTGAACAATATGTTCATGGCTTTCTTATCCTTCCTGACTTGCTCAATATCAGGATCTGACCATTCATGCATAGGTTTTGGAACAGATGGTTCATTTCCAGTTGCAGCTCTCATTGGTACATGAGGACTTCTCTCTATGCAGTCCACATAGGCCTCATCTTGAGAAAGAAGATATAGGTGCATCTTCACCTTCCAGTGGTGATAGTTGTCTTTATCCAGAAATGAAATTTTAACTCCAACATCCTTTTTGTTCAGCTTGTTGTTTGTTGTGATCTTTAAACTCTTTGTACTTCAAGATCTTGCTCTGATACCAATTGTTGTTCCCTAACAATACAACAAGAATTACAGAAGGGGGGTTGAATGTAATTCTGGCTTCTTTTCTTAATTTTAAAAATGTTCTACTTTAATATATATAACAGTGTTTGATTTGCTGAAGTGCGGAATAGGAAGATAATAAAAATCAAAATACTAAGTAATAAAACACAAGGCTTTAAAAACTTTCTGGTGGATTTGAATGTACCCACAAGATATATATATATATATATATATATATATATCAGAATGAGAACTCTGTGAAGATTTCAATAGCTCACAGCTACTTTACAAGTTGAACAAACGAACTACATAGAAATTCTTACAGAATATAGCTTGAAAATGTTTCTCTGAAAATGAACTTGCTTAGTTAAAAATGGTTTACTTGCTACTCTTGGTTTATATATCACCAAGTTACATGATTGTAAGACAAGATAATAAAACAAAATATATCTAGCCTAACTCCATGCTGCTTCACTACTCTATTCTAGCATCTTTGAATATCTTCACATTTGCATGGAAATGGTAATGCTTCTTTGTTCTCAAAATCCTGCTTAACAAGCTACCACATTCCTTTTGCAAACACCCAATGCATGTGACTGTTTTGTCACTATCAACAGCTATTTTGAATTTGATCATCCGCCGGGACTATATTGATCATCTGTCGGGAATCCTTTAGATCATTTGTCGGGAGTATATCTGCCACTTAACTCTATTTCACTTATACAGAATTACAAGACATCTCATATTTACAATTAGTCAACATATTCTGCATATCAATCTAGTAATCAATATGACTTAGAGAACCCTACACAACCTATCAGACTAAAACATGTTATTTGCAGAAATGTTCTACAGTACTTATTTGTTACATAAGCTACACTCTCGATGGATGTTAAATTGTCATCCGTCGGGACTGTAAAGTTCATCCGTCGGGACTATATTAGATCATCCGTCGAGAGCTACAAGTTACACTAAGTTAAATCTACCAAGGTGTTTAGTTTAACATATCATCAAGTTCACAACATATTCCTAACAATCACAGATCTTGTTTCCGACTACGAACCTCAGACTTTGTTGCTCCCAAATTCCTCCTTCAATAGGATCCAAAATAGAGAGCTACTTCTAGTAGCATACTGGACTGAATCCAGAGACTTAAACATACTACTACATATTAGAACTAGAGGCGAGAGAAACTAAACCCTAATAGACTGAATGCTAAGATAATGAAACTTCAAGGGAAATCATCCATTCCTGGGAAAAAGCTAAGACCAAGCACTGAATCTTCCACTTCCACCGAGTGAACTGGGACAATAACTGGGACATCCATCTCATCATTAACTGCAAAATAATCCTCATGAAATGTATAACCATTGTGCATTACCCCTTCACCAGAAGAGTGTTTGGATCGAAATCCACCGGATCCTGCTCATCACTGAGCACTTAAATATCCTAAAACTGGGGTGTTGTGTGACCAAAACTCAAGTCCGGGCTCATTAATTCCTTCACTTCCCCAATAGGCCTAGTGAAAGAGAATGGATTATTGCATTTGTCTCCCCCTAGATGAGCCAGATAAATTGCTAACTGATTTCGCTCTGAAAATACGAATGCTATTGCACGGAACCATCTCTTGTCATTGAGCCTAATGTGGATTTGCTTTACAAATTCAGCTACCTCCTAAGAAACTCCATGAGGAAAGTTCTTAATAGCCTTGTAGGCGTCCAACTTTTCTGTCTCCATAATGATGCTTTTGTAGTTACTTTCAAACCCCTTTTTGAGACCTAGAAGAATAGCATTAAGCTTATTCTCTAATGTCGATGTTACTGGGAGGTAACCAAGTAAGAGTTTTAAGAGCTCCCTTTCACGGTTTCTCACGATGATCCCTATACCATGAAGGTTCCCATTAAAGAATAAAATAAAAGGTATGGCACCATGCACATTGATTTTGACCGTGCCAGGAGGGGGTAAAAACCAGTGATATTGCATGAGAAAGGAAAAGAGCAGATCAAAAACTTAAGAAAGAAAGATGCTGAAAGGGAAGGGTTGTGCCTGTATTAATACTCAAATATGAGGGGTATCTCAAGGGACCGACATGATGAAAAATTTGAAATAAACTAGTAAGCTTATGAAAAATGAGAGCATGTTGATGATTTTATATCCCCCTAAAAGCGTGATTTGAGGTGGCCAATTCTGGGAGGGAGAGATAAAAATCTCTAGAAAGATATAGGAAAGTAGCTATAATTATGCTAAAAAAATGATTAGCTAAAAGGGAACAACCTTGGGGGGATAAGATTATATGATGCCCCCAACCTCGGGATGCCCCCAGCCTCGGGATGCCCTCATAAACCCGACCCGGGGGACGCCAAAATAAACTAAACAACTCAATAAATGCTTACAAAATCTAAAACTTATTTAATAACATAAAGTTCATACAACAATATCAAATTTCTCAAAAAGGTACGATACATCCTAAGATCCTAACCGGGTATAAACATAAGTCTATTACACAACCTTTATTTATTATAATGCCACATACTTCTCGTTATCCCCTAAAACCTCAGTTCATCATATTTTTATTCTTTCCCGAACATCCTTCTCTAAAATTCTTTCCTGTAGAGTTAGTAACACAAAAAGGGATGAGATCCCAAAGCTCAGTAATCACAAATCGTATTAATTCAACTGAGGTTTATCCGAGACAATCAGAGTTCTTCAAATCATAAAATAAATAGGATAATCAGAGTTTCATCACAATCATCAAGATTTCATCAAAATAATTCTCACAAGATTAAAAAGGAGTACTCAAGCACGATAAGTTCAACAATTCATCAATTCATCAAGTTGGGATCCCGACCAGCTAAACAATTGGTTTAGCTTACTTCCAAAAAGGAAGCATCATCATCACTTCATCAAGTTTCAGTGCAAGAATACTCGTTTTTCATCAGTGAGTCATCAGTCAAATCAAATCAATCATCGTTTAAAGATCAAAACATCAACAGTGAAATAGTAAAGTATATACTTACAGTGCACCGCTTAATTTATTCTCTATAAATCTCGAACTTCGAATTAATTTTACTATCGAACTTTCGTCCACTTGAATCTACAGTGATATGGTTGCTAAAACATGATTCTACTTGTTACGAGATTCGATTCGACTACTTACACGCTCAAATCGGAGTTCTATAACGCCTTCGAATCCTTGTATAATTATGAGGAACACTATGAATATACGTATTTTCTCTGGGTAATTATAAGATTTTACTGTTTTTTATGATTATCTGAACAAGGTACTGTAAGGCTATTTATAGCTACGGAAAGATAAGATAGGATTGCACGTACTACGAAAATATAAGATAGGAATGCACGTACTACGAAAAGATAAAACAATTTCAACTGAATATGAGAAAAAACACAAATGAGGCCCAATTGGATATGGAAAAAAACCCTAACACCCAATTTCAAAGTCTTAATCGACTAAATTTCACAATAAATAAAACTTAATTGGAGAAAATATGCACATATATTTAAATTAGAGCAAAGAAGTAAATACTAAACACTAAATTATCGTTTAATCGGAGCAAAAACACAAAGCCCCAATTTGAAGACCTGCAAAACAAATGAAGAAATTAGTACGGGCCTTTAAATTAGAGCCATATATGTAGGTATTCAAATACCAGATCCAAGAGATTTCAATTTCTTCTTCAAGACACGAGAGGAGAGTTTAGAGAGAATAAATTTTTGAGAAGAAAACTGCATACAAGAGATAGAGAGCGAGAGAGAGGGGTGTGTGGGTTTGAGTGACTGATTTTTTTTGTCCAAAGTCCGGACAATGTTAAGTTGGGGGGAAACTGCCGCTTTTTTCACCAAAATGTTCAGCAATTTTAATTTTTAATTTTTAATTTTTAATATTTATTTTTTATTAAAAAAAATATTATTTATTAAATAATAAACCACCAAAGTTACTTTTATATTTCTTTACAAATAAATTTTATAATTTGTAACTAGTTTTATGTTCATTATTGATTATTAACAATTCAAAATATAATTTTAATACTAGTTTTGTAATAATATTTCCACTTTAAAAAATTTTTAAATTAAAAAGTACATTATGTAAAACCAGGTGTTAATGTTACATGTTATGCAACACCAACATTTCATTGCAACAATAGATTTAAAGCTATTGTAACACTGCAAGAGAGGTGTTACAATAGGCCTAAAATCTCTTAGCTAATGTAACGCTCCTTGTAACACTTACATTACAGTAGTCCACTTATGGCGTAGTGATGGTTGTCAAGAGATTGCCTACCAAGGTTGTCAAAATTTGGCAACTTCCTAAAATAATTAAAATAAATATAAAAATATAAAAAATTTATATTAATAATGTCTTTTTTAGTTTATGAGTCACTTACAATTTAATTTAAGGGACCACATAAGCGACAATTAAAGGTTGCTAATCATTGGAGTAGAATGTTGCCAATTTGATATAAAATTAAGTGAAAATAAAATATTAATATATATATGATGATTTGGGAAAGTTGACAATTAGTTTGACAACCTCTTATTGGAGATGATCTGACATGCTCGGTTGATTTATAGCAAAAAAATTGTTGATTAACTAATCCAAGAGATCATTTATACTTTGCTCCCAATTTTAAAAATGGCAGAAAATAAATGAAATATAAGTAAATTAACTTCATTTTTTTTCATAATTATATTTTTGATTTTTTTTAAATGAAAGCTAGTGATGATGAACATAAATTTAATATACTTTCATGACTTTCACAATACAAATATGATAAAACTCCTTATCACCTACTTTTTTTTCTTTCAAAAATTCAGGAAGAAGATCTAAAGTTGACTTACTAAAGAGGCAGTTAAGGTTATGTTCATTGATGTTTATTTGGAAAGAAATCCAATAAGAAAACAAAGGATGTAAAAATTATTAAAAGAAAATTATGGAAAAATAGAGGACTTTAAAAATAGCCAAAAAATATGATGTAGTATAATTTTTTATTGATTGAAATTATGGGGAAAAAGAAGACGGGAACATTCTTTTCAAAATATGCCGAGTTGGAATAGGAAAGAATGTATATACGTATATACGTTTTTTTTAGAAATGCCACCATAACTGCAAGAAGCAGCCCTTTTGTTGGTCTAAGTCGACTACATGATTCCGATGATCTGATTCAATTTGATGATCCGGCGAACACATAAAAGTGTGCGGGTAGCAATAAAATCCAGTGGAAAGTACAAAACACAATCACATCCATTCATTCTCAATCCAAACAATTACTACTACTACATACTACTGTACCACCGTCAAGCCAACATAGTCATCCATCACAGTCTTGGTCTTGGCCCTTTATTTATAACACATACACATACCAGCTTCAGTTGCTGCATATCACGTCATATTACACTTACTCCGTCAACTGTGACTTAGACAAACAGCTCAACTACGCAGCTGCGGCTGTGGGAGCTCTGTCCCAGCCAACGTCACTTCCACCAGCACCACCGTTGCGACCGCCGCCAGCTCCACCACCGTTGGGGAGAAAGGACAAGAAGGAAGCAGCCAAGCTCTCAAAAATTTGAGCTTTGACCTGACCCCTCCTTGTCCTAGGTAGATACCCAGTACTAGTGTTTCTGTTTCTGTTGGAGCCGACAATTTCGTACACGACATGATAACATGACACGAAAATAACGAGTTTGGTTTGACATTTTTGGTACACGAACACCAAAATATACGAACACGAAAGTATACAAACACGAAAGTACACGGATGAATTTTGATAGCTTATAATAATACAGACCCAATAACAGAGGCCCTGAGCCCAATAACAAGAGCCTAGGAAGTACTCAGTTATAACCTTGAATGACCCAGTACACGTGGCAACACCACAACCGTCCAGGTATCCTGGATCCAGAACGTTCCTACGGTCCGGATCCGATAGTACTCTGACGCATCCCAGGCGTCCAGATGTCCTACAGTCCAAAAGGCACATCTACGGTCCAGATTAAAAGGTACAAACCCCTAAACCCTAGTAGGAGACCTATAAAAGACAGGACAGAAGGAAGGTTACGGGTTAAATACTCTTTCTCTCACATATACTTACATACACACACGTACACACCATAATAATACTTGCATAATTCCCGTTTTACCCCTTTTCTCCTTAAAACCCTTTCTCATTCTCACGCCGGAGGTGCCGCGGGGACGCCACCCCCCTTCGGTTCTGTTTTGTAGGTTCCCACCCTACAGCTACACCGCTCGCCGCCGTCATTTCTATCCAAATGGAGTTTGAGTCCGGGCTCGGCAAGGAGAAGGCCCCGGGGTGATTGGGGATTATCATTGGCGCTAGAAGGAGGGGTCGAACCTCCGTCCAGTGGTGTTCATATCCGCAACTTCTACCCTACCCAGCAGCTTGGAATACCATCCCTCAGTAAGAACGCCACTCCCAATCTCTTAAATCTGTTTTTTACGAATTATATTACTGTGAGTTTGTGGTATTGTTGAATAACCATGACTACAAGAAAGAGCAAAGCGGCCGTTTCTACTTCTCTCCTTCCACCTCCACCCCAACCTAGGGATGGAGATATGGAAGATCTGGATGAAGGGCCCCCCATAACCCAGACTCCATCTCAAAATCTCCAACCAGGAGACCAGAGAATAGTCATCGAGAAAGCTGCCTATAAGCACACTGGGACTTCCGCCAACCCCTGGGGAAACATGACCCCGGATCAGATACAGGCGGCGATGGACCTGTGGAAGGAAAAACATAATGCCGAACCTGAGACCCGCCCAGGGGATCAGCGTGAACGGTCCGGAGAATCCCGGGGTTCCGTCTTTGATCGGATTGCAAAGAATATACAGAAACCACCAGAGGATGTGAGGGATGAGATAAAGAGAACTGCCCTCCGAGAGAGGATCCGGAAGGAAGAAGCCAAAGCTCAAGAAGCTACCGAAAAGAGAGTCTGGGAGGAAGAGGCAAAGCTAAAAAGAAAGGCACATCGGATTCATGTTTCTTCCGATTCGGAGCCGGAAAAGGAATCTAAGCAAGTACAAAATCGAATATTAAAATGGTACAAGAAGAGAGCTTACAGCAGTAATGTCCTCCTGAAGCCCGGCCAGGAAGTCGTCGAGAGGCTCATTTCTGTATTTCTTCCTCTCCGCCGTGCTAGCGTAGTTCTCAAAATGCTCCCTCCGGCGAGTCTCCGGGGTGAAGCTAGCTAACAGGGCCTTCAAAGTTTCTGGGGTATCCGGGGCCAGTTCTACAGCAGCCTTCTTGGCAACATGACCCTCGGACCCCTCTCCTCCCTTCTCCCCGGAACCTGCAGGAGCACTCTTCCTCTTTCGGGGCGCTGGAACCCTCGTCGCGTCCCCTTGCTGCACATCTTCGACCTGGGGCTCGTTGATCACGATCGTTGTCCTCCCCGGACGAGACGGCGCCGCCTTCCGGGCTGCATCTTCCCCTTCGCTGACCTTCTTCTTCCCGGAGTCTAGGCTCGTCATTCCTCCAATCCTTCGCAGCTTGGCTGACAAATCCTTAAGCTGAGCAGACATGTTCGGGGGATAGGGAATTAACTTCGGAATACCTGAAAAGGAGAACAACAAAATATCAGTCTCGGATACAAGCAACCAATAAAAGTTAGAGCAACAAAATAAAGCTAAGGCAAAAGACTTACAGCCGGCAGCATGCATACTTTCATTGCTATTAAAAGTGTCCCGGGTCCATTGCGTCCCAAGTGCCCCACAGGAGGCGTAAACCATCGCGAGAGCTGCTTGCCCGAGCCGCTGGACCGGAAATCTATCTGTTTTAATTTCGAGTTTATATAGTGGCATGAACTCCAGATCCCCACCCCGGACAAAAATGAACTCCTGGTGCCATCCCTTAAGCGATGTCAACATGCTAACCGGGAGGACCATCTTATCGGAAGGATATCCGCAGTCCTTGATCCTAAACAAGAACTCGTATATGGGTCGGGAGGTGGATCTCTTGATCCTAAAAATATAGTGGAATAGTTTAAAGGTAGGGAGGTAATTTTTGACATAGCAACAGGCCAGAAACCAACTTATCCACTTCACCGAATTTGGGGCCAGTTGGGTGAAAAGAATCCCGTACACATCCCGACACAGAGATTTGGTGAATTGATGTAATCCGAGGCGCATGCCCCGGAGGTGCTCTAAGGGAATACCAACCCATCCCCCCTCCGGTCTGTGATACACCCTCTCATGCTCCTCGGGCCATCTCCATTAGTATTTATCCTCAAGGTTAAATGCGAGCCTAATGGCACTATCTACCTCGGCATCTGTATACTTGTCCTGAATCTCCTTGTGAACCGCCCCACACTCATACCGGGTCCCTGGGGCGGTAAAAAACTTTCGGTTCATATCGTCCTCGTCATAAGGCTCCCTACCGCCTAACCCATCCGGGCCCCTGTACGCCTCAGATAAATCTCTGTAATAAAAGCCCAAAGGCTTAGGCCCCACTCGGCACTGGACAAAATATTCATCCACATCTTCCCAAGACCCATCCGGGTTAGACAAGGTACCCCCGGGACCTAAGACTAAGGTCTGGGCTAAAACTTGTTGGGGTTGGCCAATCCGGGGAGGCATCTGTAGAGAGCTACAACTGGAGGAAGAGGAAGAAGGGTAGAATGAATTAAGTTCGCCTAATCCGACGGGACGCTCGGGATACCGGTTCCTAAGAGTAGCAGTACGCTTAAAATGGCTACCCGGCATATACTATGTGTATCTATTTAAACGCACCCCGGAGTCAATGCCAAACCCGAACTCAACAACAACAAAAACAAAACAAAAAACAAAAGAGTTTAGAAACAAATCGTGTACAAATTTCAACCCAAAAACAAGATCTACAACACATACACACAATTATAACCAAAAACACATATCAAGAACACACCCCGGGCCCTCCAACTTTTTACACTACTAAAAACCCACTTTTTCGCATACTAAACTGCCAAAATCCATGTTATTTACACAAATCAAACACAAAACCATTGGAAAAGCTATGCAAAACCTACACAACTACACAGATTCAAGGTCAAAGCAACATGGCAGTTGAGAAACTCGAACAAGAAATACAAAGTAACGAAGCAAAAACTCGCACAAAATGACTACATGCATCGCGAAAATGAAAGAATAAAAAATGAAAGAAGAAGGCAAAAGATCAAGATACTTACAAAATGGCAGGAGAAAGAAATGCGGCTTCAACAAGGAACGCTCCGAAAAATCTCTGTAAAATTTCTCTGGTCTCTTTCTCTCTCTCTGTGGAAGTGTTTGCGTAAAAGAAAAAAGAAAAGCAAGGGAGGGTATTTATAGAAGGATGAAAGACAATGAAAGGTGAAAAGTCGTTTGGAGTAAAATTAACCCCCCCACCCACGTGGCAGCCTCCGATTGGTCCTAAAAAATAACTGTACAGCAGTTATTGCACGACTTGTCACGTAATCATTACATGGGCGCGCCTTTTTAGGAGAAAAAGAGGGGAAATTAAAACTGGTACACTCAAAAGATACGGATAAAACATATGTATCTTTGACCCCGACTGGAATCCCAACAGTCGCCTGACACTCCGGACATGCAGTATCAGCTTTTCAGGGTTCGGTCAAATCAAGTGTCAGGATCGTCCTTATCCACGAACCTCGCCCGAAATTCAAAATTCAAACCGACTAACCAAGTCCGCCCCGGAATCTCATTCCCATTTGAACCCGGGATCAGGGGCAACAAATCAAGTAAACCCCCAAAATTTTTCTAAGTACCTCAAGGAATCCCACCTTAGACTGAAATCAAGTGACTAACCAAGTCAACACCGGGGTCTCATTCCCATTTGACCCCGGGGTCAGGGGGCAATAAATCAAGTAAACCCCCAAAATTTTTCCAAGGCGGTGCAATAACTACTCTACTCCCCCATCCGGGTAAACCCGCATAAGGGAGTGGGGGGCAAATGATAACCTATAATAATACAGGCCCAATAACAGAGGCCCAGGACCCAATAACAAGAGCCCAAGAAGTACTCAGCTATAACCTTGAGTGGCCCAGTACACGTGGCAACATCACAACCGTCCAGGTATCCTGGATCCAGAACGTTCCTACGGTCCGGATCCGATAGTACTCTGACGCATCCCCGGCGTCCAGATGCCCTACAGTCCAAAAGGCACATCCACGGTCCAGATTAAAAGGTACAAACCCCTAAACCCTAGTAGGAGGCCTATAAAAGGCAGGATAGAAGGAAGGTTACGGGTTACATACTCTTTCTCTCACATATATACTTACATACACACATGTACACACCATAATAATACTTGCATAATTCCCGTTTTGCCCCTTTTCTCCTTAAAACCCTTTCTCATTCTCACGCCGGAGGTGCTGCGGGGACGCCCCCCTCCGGTTCTGTTTTGTAGGTTCCCACCCTACAGCTACACCGCTCGCCACCGCCATTTTTGTCCAAACGGAGTTTGAGTCCGGGCTCGGCAAGGAGAAGGCCCCGGGGTGATTTGGGATTATCAAATTTAGCGTCGGTTTTGGTTTTACATTTGGGTACACGACATGAAACGAAAGTACACGAAATAAATAAATATCAAAATAAATTTATTAAAATTATATGAATACATATATCTTACAATAATATTTTACATATAATATTTACAGAAAATAGATATAAAATATATTCAAATTTAAATTTCATAAGATTTGAGCATTTATGACTTTGACTAAAGACTAGGCTAGTAAAAATTTAATACTTAAATAAATAAATAAATATATATATTTAATTTATCTATATTTTTATTATTAATTTTAAATTACACGAAATACGGCACGAAACGTACATGAAATGAAGGTACACGAATACGAAACGAATTCTTAACTGTTGGGGTTCGGGTTAGACATTTAAAATACGAAACACGAAAATGCACAATACGAAAATATACGAAACAAACTAATTGTTCCCTCTAGTTTTCATGACACTATCAAAAACCCTCTAATATCAACCAAAGAAAAAAATGCGATGATTATAGCTAGCTAGGTTTCAACTGAAATTAACAAAAACCTAAGAAGAGAAAAACGAAGATAGATCGATCAAAACACGAACACACACTTTTCTCTATTAAAATTAAGAGAAATGGGACGCAAACTAAAAATAGTTAGGAGGAGATGTTTACAAGTTTTCAAGTTCAAACATCATATATTTAATTATTTATACACAAAGTTAAGGGTATTAGATATGGAACATAAATTAATATTTACTTTTTAAAAAAACAATACTACTCCAGTTGTAAATGTGGGAGTGTACGGATTAATATAGTATAAAAAACAAATAAAAAAAGCTTATACTTTATTCTTAGGTAACACTACTGCCTACGTACTCATCACAGTCATTCATAGTCATGCATGAATCATCCTAATCTTATTTACCAATTTATGAGTATAACTATTCATAGATATCGTAAACAAAAAACAGATAATAATAATTTCATATAATTTTCTCCGACCAGCGGTGTTCTAAAAATTACCGATTAATCCCCGATTCAATCGATTAATCCCCGATTATTTTCCTACAAAATACCCGACCGATTCTATTTTTGAAATCCGATTAATTCTTACGGATTTTTCTTTATTGGAGTATATATAATTATTTATTAAAATTAAAATAATGTGTTAATTTAAATATGAATAATTATAGAAATTATGATATAATAAATATATACTAGTTAATAAATAACTAATATAATCATAATAATATATTAAATATAATCCAATATTAGAATACATCCAATTTTTACTCCGATTAATTCTCCCGATCAATCCTTGATTTTTAATCCCGATTTCCGATTTTTACAATACCGTCTACCATCAACATTTTTAAATACAAATAGGGTTTCTCTATTGTGTGCCCGTGTGCACATGCTAAACGCTAAAATTTATAAAATTTGGAGTGTTTTGATTGGTGTAGTTGTTGTAAATATAGGGGTTCATAATTATTAAAAAATGTTGGTCAATCAAAACAAGACAAAATTATAAAAGTTTGTGCTTATTGTATGCACATGGTCATACTATAGAAAACCCGATACAAAATATATATTTTTTCCTAAGACTAGCTAGTACTAGGGAGAGCACGGTTCAGTTCGGCTCGATTTTACGATAAAACTGAAACCGAAAACCGGATGCAATTAGATCCATTTAAATTAATAATGTTAGTAGTTTACGGGAGGCAGAATCTACCTCCTCCAGACTCCAGAAGCCGCACCGAAACACTCGCTAGCTAATTTTTTAATTATATAATTATTTATTGTTATATATAATTATTATATATATATTTATTTATTTATAAAAGATATATTAATACTTAAAATAATAGGTTCGGTTTCGGTTTTTTTGGTTCGGTTTAACTCCAGAACCGAAACCAAGTTATTAGTAATGGTTCGGTTTTTCGGTTTCTCGGTTTAAATTTGGTTCAGTTTTAATCGATTTGATTTTTATCTATTTTTACCGATTTCCGTTCGGTCCAGTTTTGTTTCGATTTTTCTGCTCAGCCCATATACGTTAATTATGATATTGCAAAATCGCAACCGCAACCGCAACTCGCAACATATATTTATAATAAAATATATTTTCAAAAATGTAGTTGATATCATATAAATTAATAAGTATACACATTTATTAACTAATCTTAGATTAATGTAGACCTCGTTCATAAGATTCACAATCATTATAAGATATATAACCAAAATAAATAGAAAATGTAATTAACATGTAATTTTATTTATCCGTTTCTTTTTTTTTTCTCCCGCATCCTTATTTTTCTATGTTTTTAATATCGGTTCTTCACACAGAACTTTAGTTTGTATTTTATTTTTGAATGTAAATTTATCACGTAACTTAAACTTGAATTTATTAATATTCCGAATTTATTTTTTGCAAATTATTAATTATTTTAAAATAAGTGGTTGAACCGTAAACCGATCCGCAAATTCGCAACCGCAATTGACGCGGTTAACGCGGTTACGGATGACAATTTTCTAAAACCGCTATTTACGGTTTGGTTCGACTTCCGATCCGAACCGCGTACACCCTAATTGTACGTGTCTATATGCGTGACGATCTAAAGTGGTCGATAGCTGTCAATCTGCGTTGTCCGTTGACAAATCTGAAACACCATATCCCAACCGACCAATTCACTCTACTACTCCAGTTACAGTATTTAACTTTGTGTTTCGATCAATTCGGGTACG
Organism: Apium graveolens; assembly: GCF_009905375.1. Taxonomy (NCBI): domain Eukaryota; kingdom Viridiplantae; phylum Streptophyta; class Magnoliopsida; order Apiales; family Apiaceae; genus Apium; species Apium graveolens. Next base: position 236,745,959 of record NC_133652.1, on the reverse strand, counting down.
CAAAATAATGATAGATTCAACTGGAACGAGCGTTCTTTAGTATCCGTTCGGGTTTTCTTGAAAAATATAACTTATAACTTAAAGTTGAAAAATATCATATAAGTGATATGAAAATCGTAACTTATAAGTTATTTAGGTGTATGAATAATTTTACATATAAGTGACTCATAAGTTAATATTGTATTTGGTAAATCATAACTTACTAGCTTAAAACCCGTGCAATGCATGAATCGCACAGATTTTTTTTAATAATATATAATTTTTTTAAAAAAAATTGAATTCAACTTTTAATTTTGTTCATTTAAAACTTTAAATGATATGACTTTATAATAATTATATTAGTAGATGTATATGTTCATTACTTTTTAGAATATTTAAATTTATTTAAAGTGATAACTGATAATCCCAGATCACCACGGGGTCTCCTCCTTGTTGGGCCCGGACTCCCGCTCCGTTTGGACAGAAATGACGGCGGCGAGCGGTGTAGCTGTAGGGTGGGCGCCTACAAAACAGAACCGGAGGGGGGCGGCGTCCCCTCGGCACCTCCGGCGTGAGAATGAGAAAGGGTTTTGAAGGAGAGAGGGGTAAAGCGGGAATTATGCAAGTATATTGGGGTGTGTGTATATGAGTGTATATGAGAGAGAGTGTAACATGTAACCTTCCATTTGTCCTGTCTTTTATAGGTCTCCCACTAGGGTTTAGGGGTTTGTATCTTTTGATCTGGACCGTAGGTGTATCTTTTGGATTGTAGGACATGTGGACGTCTGTGATGAGCCGATGTACTACCGAATCCGGACCGTAGGAATGTTCTGGATCCGGGGTATCTGGACGGTGGCGATATTGCCACGCGTTCTGGGCTCTCCAGGGTTAATGCTGAGTGCTTCCTGAGCTCTCCTTATTTGACCATGGCCTTCTGTTATTGGGCCTGCACTAATATAGGCTATCATTTGCCCCCCACTCCCTTATGCGGGTTTACCCGGATGGGGGAGTAGATTTGTTGTTGTTGTGCCGCAACGCCTTAGGAAAAAACTTGGGAGTTTTATTCGATTCATTGCCCCCTAACCCCGATGGGAGTAGATTTGTTATTGTTGTGCCGCAACGCCTTAGGAAAAAACTTGGGGGTTTTATTCGATTCATTGCCCCCTAACCCCGAGGCTTAATGGGAACAAGGCTCCGGAGTTGACTTGGTTAGTCATTCAATTTGAGTCCAAGGTGGGATTTCTTGAAGTACTTAGAAAAAAATTGGGGGTTTATTTCGATTTGTTGCCCCCTAACCCCAGGGCCTAATGGGAATAAGGCTCCAGGGTTGACTTGGTTAGTCATTTAATTTGAGTCCAAGGTGGGATTTCTTGAAGTACTTGGAAAAAATTTGGGGGGTTTTATTTGATTTGTTGCCCCCTAACCCCGGGGTCTAATTGAAATAAGACTTCGGGGTTGACTTGGTTAGTCATTTGATCTAAAATTTGAATTTTGGATAGGGTTTTGTGGATAAGGACGGGCTGGCATTTGATTTGACCGGACTCTGAAAAGCTGATGCTGAAAATCCGGAGTGTCAGAAGACTGTTGGGATTTCAGCCGGGGTCAAAGATACCTGTGTTTTTATACGTATCTTTTGAGCATACAAATTTTTAATTCCCCCCCTTTTTCTCCTGAAAATTCGTGCCAAGACATGATTGCAGTAGTGGTAATAACTGCTGCGGTTATTAAATCGACGCCAATTAGGGGGTGCCACGTGGCCCTGACGGTTCCCTTAATAATAAAACCCTTCATCTTTTCTTCTTTCTTCTATAAATACCGGCCTCCTCTCTTTCTTTTTTCTTTTACGTGATAAAGAAATTTAAGAGAGAGACTGAGAAATCGAAGCCTTCAAAGAAGCATTTCTGCGAGATTGAAGCCCCCATTTTTCTCCTGTTCACTTGTAAGTTCTTCATTCCTCTTGCCCATCTCTCATTTTCTTTCATTTTTTCTATGTTTTATGCCATGCATGTCACCATTTTGTGCGAGTTGTTGTTGCGCCCTTCTCCATTGTTTTTGTACCTATTTCGTTATTTTGCACTTGAATCTGTATTGTTGTGTGAGTTTGGTACGGTTTTCATGGTGGTTTTGTGTTTGATTTGTGTAAATAACATAGACTTTGCTAGTTTAATATGTGAAAATATGGGATTTTGGTAGTGTAAAAGGTTGTTGAGCCCGGGGTATGTTCTTGTTATATGTTTTTGGTTGTAGATGTATATATATGGTGTAGATCTTGGTTTTGATTTGCGAATCGTGTATGACTGTTTCAGATTTTGTCTTGTTTTTTGTTTTGTTTTTGTGTTTGGGTTCGGGGATTGGCATTGACTCCGGGGTACGCTTATATGTAGATATATATAGTATATACCAGGTAGCCACTTTAAGCATACTGCTACCCTTAGAAACCGGTACCCTGTGCGACCTAGTGGCTTAGGTGAACTAATTGCAGCATACCCTTCATCTTCCTCTTCTAGTAGTAGCTTCGTAGAAATGCCCCCCCGAGTTGACCAGTCTCAGCAAGTTCTAGCTCAGACTTTAGTCCTAGGCCCCGGGGGTACCTTGTCCAATCCGGATGGGTCTTGGGAGGACGTAGACCAATATTTTGTCCAATGCCGAGTGAACCCTAAGCCTTTGGGCTTTTATTATAGAGATTTATCCTAGGCATATGGGGGCCCGGAAGGGTTAGACGGTAGGGAGCCCTATGACAAGATGACTTAACCAAAACGTAGTTCAGTGTACACAAGATGACTATGATGACCTCAAGTCTAAGAATACTTGTACAACTATCACTATTTGAACAACTGCTGACATGTGAGTGAACTCCATCAGTTGTTCAGCTGTGTGAGTCATGTTCAGTGAACTTATTCTATAATAAGCACCTACATACTAGCTATAGTGTCACCACACAAATGTCTATGAGAACAGACATCCTTCATAATGAAGCAAGCATAGTATGTACCGATCTTTGCGGATTATTAATTACCAGTTAGTAATCCTACGACCAGGAACTATTTATTATGATCTCATCACAATCCATGATAAGCTTTACTCTAAACTGTGGTATATCTTATTTAAACACTTAAAATAGATAGAGCCCGCAATAAAAAACAAAACAAGTCTTTTATTAATATAAATGAAATCAAAACAGATTACATAAAAGTTATTCCTAAATACTCATACATGATTGGACTTAGGACATATCTCTTTCAATCTCTCACTTGTACTAAAGCCAATCACTCTGGTATCTAATACCCATTTTGTCTTTATGACGATCAAAGTGACTTTGAGAAAGTGGCTTTGTTAAAGGGTTTGTTATGTTGTTATGTGTGTCAACTCTCTCAACATTGACATCTCCTCTTTCAACAATCTCCCTAATCAGATGAAAGCGCCGCAAGACATGTTTGGAATTTTTATGAGACCTAGGTTCCTTGGCTTGTGCTATTGCTGCGTTGTTATCACAATACAACACAATAGGCTCTTCAACGCTAGGAACAAATCCCAACTCAGAAATAAATTTCCTCATCCAAACGGCTGCAGCCTCACTTGTAGCTATATATTCTGCTTTCGCTGTGGAGTCAGCCGTTGTAGACTGTTTAAAACTCTTCCAACTAATCGCACCACCATTCGGAGTAAACCGTACCCTGACATGGATTTGCTATCACTTTCTGATTGAAAACTAGAGTCAGTATAACCCTCTATTTTCAACTCAGATTCACCACCAAAAATAAGAAAAATGTCCTGAGTCCTTCGCAAGTACTTAAGGATGTTTTTCACTGCTTTTCAGTGATCTTCACCTGGATTGGACTGATATATGCTCATCACACTAATTGAATAAGCAACATCAGGCCTTGTACATAACATCGCGTACATGATAGATCCTATTGCTGAAGCATAAGGAATCTTACTCATACGCTCTCTTTCCTCAGGTGTCTTAGGAGACATTTTTTCGGAAAGGGACACTCCATGGCTCATCGGTATGAGACCTCTTTTGGAGTTTTCCATGCTAAACCTTTTAAGCACTTTCTGGATGTATGTACCCTGGGTAAGACCTATCATTCTTCTAGATCTATCTCTATAGATCTTCATACCAAGAATGTAGGATGCTTCTCCCAAGTCCTTCATGGTGAAGTTTTTTTATAGCCATACTTTGACTGATTGCAGCATCGGTATATCATTTCCTATAAGAAGTATGTCATCTACATACAATACAAGAAATGTTACCGCGCTCCCACTAACCTTCTTGTAGACACATGGTTCATCTATTTTTTTGATAAAACCAAACTCTTTGATTGTCTCATCAAAACGGATGTTCCATCTACGAGAAGCTTGCCTTAAACCATATATGGTTCGCAGCAGCTTACACACTAGGTGTTCATTTCCCTTGGAAAGAAAACCCTCTGGCTGTGTCATATACACTTCCTCCTCAAGTTCCCCATTGAGGAAGGTCGTTTTCACGTCCATTTTCCAGATCTCATAGTCGTAGTAAGCAGCAATCGCAAGCAAAATCTGAATTGATTTTAACAGGGCTACAGGCGAAAAAGTTTCATCAAAGTCAATCCCTTGCCTTTGTTTGAATCCTTTTGCCACGAGCCTGGCCTTATAGGTCTCCACCTGGCCATCTGCTCCAATCTTTCTTTTGTATACCCACTTGCACCCAATAGGCTTAACACCTTCAAGCGCCTCAACCAGAGTCCATACTTGGTTGGTATACATAGATTCCATTTCGGATTTCATGGCATTATGCCATTTCTCTGAGTCAACACTACTCATAGCCTCATTGTAGGTCACAGGGTCGTCATCATCAATGATTGACAACTCATTGCCATTCTCAATGACAAGGCCATAATACCTCTCAGGTTGGCGAGACACTCTCCCTGTCCTACGAATGGGCTGTTCCACAGAAGGTTGTTCAGTCTGAACAGGTGTTTCCACTTGATCCGTAGTAGTTTGTGCTTCTTGAACTTCATCAAGTTCAATTTTGCTCCCACTGTTTCCTTCAAGGATAAACTCCTTTTCCAAGAAGGTAGCATGTCTGGAGACAAACACCCGATGATCGGTGTAAAAGTAATACCCCAAAGTCTCTTTAGGATATCCCACAAAATCACATTTTACGGATCGAGATTCCAGCTTATCTAGGTCAACTTTCTTGACATAAGCTGGACATGCCCAAATCTTAACGTGTTTATGACTTGGTTTCCTTTCTTTCAATATCTCATATGGAGTTTGAGGAACAGATTTGGAAGGCACCTTATTCAGTAAATATGCTGAGGTTTCCAATGCATAACCCCATAGGAATACTGGAAGATTCGCATAGCTCATCATGGACCGAACCATGTCTAACAAAGTTCGATTTCTCCTTTCAGATACCCATTCAACTGTGGAGTATATGGAGGAGTCCACTGGGAGACTATACCATTTTCTTTGAGATAATCTAAAAACTCTCCATTCAAGTATTCACCACCTCGATCTGATCGAAGAGTTATTGTAATATCCGGGATATATTGTGTAATTATTTTTGCTATTAAATAATTATTATGTGTGTTCAGTATCTATTCTGTGAGATAATTGTTAAGTGTAATCTGTACTTGGATATTCAAAAATAATATTAATTGAGTATTTTAATTTTTATGTCCAAAATAAAATATAGATAATTGTCATATCTTCCTAATGATTTTGATGTTGATTTATGGATTTATAAGAATCATACGAAATTTCTAAAATCTTTTTCCAAGTATTTAAAATCTATTTTATAAAAACGGGAACCAACTGACGTCAACCGTTGTTACGTTTTTGGAACCCAAAACTCTTCCGAGAACTCCTTCCTAACCCAATTGTAATATTCCGAGCATATTCCATGTTTCAACTTTTTCGATCCGGCGTATGGTTTATTCTGCGCGGGTCCCGGCGTAATATTTTCGATACAATATTCATTTCGGTAAATCAATAAAACCCGCATTTTCGATAAACGGGAGCTTTTTATTAAACTATCCCAATTATCACTTCGTAGTACGTGTAATCAGGCGCTGAGACCAAGACCGCAGTACAAATTGTACTGATTTGGATAATTATCCCGAAAATCGATACCGTTGGATCAGTTTTTATAAATAAACGTACGGTTTTATATCCGGAATGATCCAACGGGATACTAATTTTCCGTAATTATAAATAGCCTTTTTCGTATTTTATTTCGTATCAAAATCATTTGCAGATAGTTAATTCTATAATTTTCAGAGAAAAACTCTAATTACATAAACTGTTCTAAGAATCAAACAGCAAAACGAAGGCGTTACCAATCTCTGTTTTCAAAGCTTGAGTAACAAAAACGAATGATTTGAAGTGTTCTATCAGATTCTGAGCTTTGTTTCACTGCATAATCAAAGGTTTAATTTCTGAAAATTTATTTATTTTCGAATTAAATTTATTAAAAATATGAATTTTTGTTCGGATGATTGTTTGTATGATTTGATGATTGCATGTTGTAGAGCTTGTTTTCATGATGATTTTCATATGTCATACGTCTGATTTGGAGTTCAATAACATGTTCAAAATTGAGTTTGATTTTCGAATTTTAAAATTAGGGTTTATAACCCGTATGAATGTTCTTAATTGAAATTTGGGGGTTTCTTATTCTGAAATAGATTGATGTTGTGGTATAGTGTATTGTATTCTCTGTGAAATTTGCAATCTAGTCGTACAAGTTTCATGAATCAACGAGGTCTGTGGAGAAGGGAGTTGTGTTTTGAAGTTTACGTCGAACCCGCCGGAAACCAGCGGGTTTCTTGATCAAATTCCGGCCAAGTCTGGTGTTATTGATGAATTTTGATTGCAGATATAGGTTCCTGGTGTTGTGTAGTTTAATTCTGGAGGTGATGGTGGTGGGAGGATGCCGAAGGTGAGTTCTCCGGCCATCCCCGACTTTTCCGGCGACTGGAACTGCAAAATTGCAGTTTGGTCCCTATACTTTTGAAAACGATGAAGTTTGGTGCCCCAGGTTTCGAGACTTTGCAAAAATTGGATTCCTGTTTTAAAAATGTTTAAAAATCATATTTCCTATTTATTTTTGTTATAGAAATTCATTTTTAATTTCTGAAAATTCTAAAAATTAGTTTTTTAATTCCGAAAATTATTTTTAATTCAGAAATAAATCCGAATTAATTAGTTAATTAATTTCAGTTAATTTTTAATTGATTAATTGGTCAATTAAATTGGAAATTAATTGATTAATTGATTTAATTAATTATTAATTGATTTTAATTAATTATTTAATTAGATTTAATTACTTAAAAATGATTTAAAAAATCCAAAAAATAGTTTCGAGCTTTAAAATATTATTCTAAATTATTTTCAAGGCTCGATAATTAGTATAAAATTGTTTCGGAGCCAGAATTGGCCAAGCGAACCCTGTTTATTAACCCGAAATTGATCCAACGACCCGTTTTAATTCTGAAAAATGTTTTAAAAATCATTTTAAATACCCGAAAGCCTAATTATGACCCGAGACTTCTTTATAAATGATATGTCATTGATTTCATGATGTATTATGTGTTATACGTGACTTTTTGATTGACTATCAGTCTATATATTCGGTGTTTACTTGATTATTGCATAACTTTCAATCCGTTAATCGGATTTGGGTAAAACGAAGGGTAGATAGAAGTATGTGTTGAATAGAACTCTATGAGTCGATTATTGATAGATGCTTATGATATGTGAGCAGAAGAGGCAAGGCGTAGGAAAGGGAAACAGGTAGTTGAGGAGTAAAACGGTTGTGATTGGAAGCGAGTACAGTGTAGTAAGCTAATACCAGGCAAGTGTTTTGAACTTTCTCGAGATATTGTAGTACTTGATAATCCTGTGATATTGCAAGTGCTTCGAAGCACAGACACCTAAACCCTGATTCCAGTTATTGATCTTGTGCCATGAACCTTATTCTTTCTAGACCATTGATTATTGTATACCCAAACACGAACCTCAAGTATACGATACTACTCCACAAATACATGCAAACAAAAATTCCAAACACTAAACTGAATTAATTATATACTCAAACATTGTATCCTATGCTTTGAAAGCCCAAATCTTTGAAACCCTGAAATATTGATTCCTTTATTATACAATTCTTTAAATACCAGTATCCAAGCTTTTAAATTATCTTATTGATCCTTACAAGGATTGAAACTCTTTCATTGTTAAACACTCATTGTTGTTAATAATTCTGATTATTGGTTATTATTGCTTATTCTGTTATTATGTTAGAATTGGATTGTTTTTATAAAATTGTGGACCAGATTCGTGGTCAGACCATATAATGGTCAAGTTAGGCCAATGTGTGCCTTGGATCCAGTAGTTAGAGCAATGCTGTGTGCCTTGCTCGGGGTTAGTGCGTGACTGATCAGCAGCCTAACCTTGGTTTTTAAATTAAAAGTATAATATCCAATTCTAAATCATAAGCCATTGTTCAATTGATATCATAATCATGTCCACCTGATGATCATTATTCTCAGTTTTGTCATTATGACTTGCTGAGCTAGTTAGCTCATTTGTGCGATGTTGTTTATGTTCTTTCCAGCTAAAAAGGAACCAGTTGGTAACGAGGATCCCCAGTCCAGCGCGAGAGCTAGGGGTTCAGGTTGAGAGAGCTGAGCTAGTAGGTTTCTTTTGGAATAATTTAAGTCTGTAAAAGTTTGTAATAAAGTTTAATACTCAGTTTGAGTTTGAATGGTTGGGATTTGAACGATATGTAATATAAGTAGATGTGCGTCTTGTGTGCATACTTTAACCTGTTGCGATCCGTGGTAGTTGGTAAATAGGGTCACTGCATATTATTGTTATCTTTATTATTGTTATCTTAATTATTGTTATAAGCAGGTTATAAATAAGGTGTGAGTGTATGGACCCCAAACTTCTGACCCTGTTTTGGAGGGCGCCACAGTTATAATACTATGTTTGGTTTGTTTCTCCACTTCATGTTTATATTCTTTGAACTTTTCAAAGGCTTCAGACTTGTGTTTCATCAAATACACATATCTGAATCTAGATTTATCATCAATGAAAGTAATGAAGTATGAAAATCCATATGGCTTGCGTAGGCATTGGTCCACATACATCTGTGTGTACCAATCCTAGCAAATCTGCAGCCCTCTCTCCATGTCCACTAAATGGAGATTTGGTCATTTTACCCAATAGACAAGACTCGCATGTAGGATATAATTCAAAATCAAAGGGGTCAAGTAACCCTTCCTTATGCATTGTCCGCAGTCTATTTTCACTAATATGACCTAGCCTACAGTGCCATAAATAGGTCAGATTTTCATCATCTCGTTTTCTTTAATTAGTTTGTTCAATCTGAAGTAAATCATGCTCTACGTCACATACATACAGACCATTATTTAAAATACCACGTCCATAAAGAACATTATCTCTAAGAATAGAACATTCATTATTCTTAATAATAAATGAAAAACCATCCAAATCCATCATTGGAATAAAAACAATATTCCTCACAATAGAGAGAACGTAATAATAATTATTCAGAATAATAGTCTTGCCCGTAGGCATATGTAAACTAAATGATCCTACAGATATGGCCGCAACCCTTGCTCCATTGCCCATACGTAGAATCACCTCATCTTTTTCAAGAGTCCTACTTCCCTTTAGTCCTTGCAACGAATTGCAAATATGAGAACCACAGGCGGTATCTAATACCCAAGTAGAAATTTGACCTAGTGACATATTAACTTCGATCATGAACATGCCTGATTCAGAAGCGGTAGTCTCACTACCCTTCTTCTTCTTCTTCAATTCTGCAAGGTAAACCTTGCAGTTCCTCTTCCAGTGCCCCAACTTGTTACAGTGAAAGCAAACAGCTAAATTAGGACCAGTCAACTTGTGAGCATCTAGTATGCTCCGGAGTGATAGTGCAGAAGACATGCTGAATATAGTAGATCTGTAAATGATAAACACATAACAACACTTAGCAAATATTCAATTTCATTTCAAAACACTATATGAATCGGGTCTTTATTCATAAGTGTCTCCCACTAGTTTATCTAATTTATTCAACCCCTAAGTAAAAATTAAGCATTCATAATGCTAGTGGGAATAGGGATATTCCATCACACAACCTCGGCTGTAGCACGAAACGTCATGTGATGTTCAATAGGTAGACAACTCTTGTCAATTACATCTTATGTTATTCCCTAATATAACTTTAGCCTCTTGAATAATTTAGTCACGGATGTAGCACGACAAACTCAATATTCTAAGTCAAGTCTAACCCAACATTTCGTACAATTGAATCAGTCTCCAACGGCCCACGGCTGTAACACGTAACGACCTTTAGATTCTAATTCAATGTATACATCTCTATGTAATAGACAAGTATTTCTTATTTCGAAATCAAAGTCCTCGGCTGTAGCACGAAACGACAATGATTTAAAAATAAGAACCACTTTCTATCATGTTGGAAGGCTATGACTGACACAAGCCCGTTGTGTCATTGGCCAATTACTACCTGATATTATTTAATTTTAGAGGGATTATATTACGTTACAATTATAATGATATTATAAAGAGATTCTTCCTTTTAAATTAAATATTTCAAATCAATAATCGATAATCAGATGATTCCCAGATCGGGTGGAGCATTGTCAAGAGGCGTCACTTAATAACCCTTTCTTACAGATAGAAATCTGTTGTTGACATAATCATCCTTTTCTCTCAATATTGAAAATTCATATTCAATTACGTGTTTCATAAACACAAGAATCTCATGATCGTATTCATAATATTTATATTAAGGTCATGAAACAATTTCACTATACTAGATTGTCTAACAAACGCCTTATGTTAATTAAGTTCACCTGAATCTATCATCGCATGATAAATTAAGCATATATCACATATATAAGCATGAATAAATGTAAAGGTAGGCATGTTAAATCATGTAGCATATTGGTCTAAGCATTATACATCTCTATGTATCACATGAGGCATTTAAAAGCAATTAAAACAGTCAAAAATAGCTTTAAAACACTACTGTTAGCTATAAACAGTCCGAAATAATTTCAGAAAATATCATATAATATACCATTAGATGCGTCTCGAAAAGACGAATCCAACGGCACCAAGCACGCCCCATTTTGACCAAGCACGCGCCCACACGCGCACACGCGCTGTCAGGCGCGTGTCTGACTTTCGTCCACGCGCACACGCGCTTCACGCGCCCTAAACCCTAAGCTGACGTTAACACAGGGCTGACCATTGACCCACGTGTTTCTGACACGCGCCGCGCGTGACACACGAGCGCGTGTGCCCCACGCGAGCATGCCAGACGCGCGCTCCTCCCCTCTTTCCTGACAGTCGTTGTCGCCTTTGTTTTTGCACAGAAAAACGTGCCGTCGTTTCTTTTCCATTGGAGGCTGTGCCTCATCAATCACATCAGCACAAAGAAAACACAGCAGATCTTTAACATATATATATACTAACAAATTATATATATATGTTTATTTAATTACGAATTTAATTAAAACAACTTCAAAAATTCATAATAAATAATCCATTCATCATAAAATTATGAAAAAAATATCCAGACGATCTACAATACTTGTAGAACCCAGATCTACAGTCAAAATAATTCTGAGAAATAATTTCTAATCAGTCATAATTAATCCATGATATAACTTGTAAAAATCAAAATTAATTCATACAAGCACATAAAATTCTAAATTTTTTATCACATATCTATATGCATACAACCTATGCTCTGATACCATTGCAGGATTTTATCTATCACGGAAGCATGGTATAACAATTTTCATGATATAAAATCCATATAATATGCATACAGATCGTAAATTAAATCGAGGGATTGTTTCTAACCTTTAAAAGCGATCCAAGAACCTCGAGCGGAGGTCCCTAGCAGCTGCTCCTCATGTGTGAAGCACTCCACCGGTATCCACCAAGAAATCGATGTAATGGAGGAGGAGGAGGTGGAGAGAATTAGGGTTTTGTAAATTTTTTAGGTTTTTTTAAAAATAGGATTTATAATAGTATATTTATAGGCAAAATTTTCAGCTGAAAATTTTCCCATAAAATATTATTATTATTAACCCTTTATTATTCTCACTAATAATTAAAACACCTTTTAATTATTAATCCTTTTTCTAAACACTTTAGAAATAATTCTCTCACTTGATTTAATTTCCAAAAATTAAATTCTTAATTAATAATATTAAGAACTTTTTCTTAATTAATTTATAATCAATTAAATCTCATTTAATCAATTATTAAATTTGCCAATTAATTATTTATTTCATAAATAAATAATTATCAGCCATTATTAATTAATTCCTCCACCATTAAATCATTCTCTTTTATGATGTGACCCTGTAGGTTCAATATTAAGCCGGTAGTAGAAATAAATAATAATAAAACTATGTTATCATTATTTATATAAATTCTCTAATTCATTAAATATGATTAATTAATTAATCATATTTGTTCTACATCGTGAGGGATACTTCTCAGCATATCGCGACTATCCGGATAATACGAATTCACTGCTTAAAATACCAAGAACCTATTCAGTGAATAGTTACCGTACAATCAATTCCTTCTACCCTGCAATGTCACGATTAAATACAAGGCATGGAACTTGTGTCAAGTTTATCTTATTTAATCACTTGCTTTCCCATTCACTATGCTTAGTTCTATTTAATGTAAATTAGAAACTCCTTTCTAATTTCATTCACTCTGGCCAGAGATTCCTGAACAAGCATAAGTGGATCAGCATTGAACATTCTCTTCCTTCACTGGAAGGGGTAGATCCTTTATTGATCATACACTATCTTCGTGTACAAATTTTATACCCAATAGAGCCCTTATAATTGTCCCTGGAGACTAAGAACTTAACCAAAACATAGTTCAGTATACACAAGATGACTATGATGACCTCAAGTCTAAGGATACTTGTACAACTATCACTATGTGAACAACTGCTGACACGTGAGTGAACTCCATCAGTTGTTCAGCTGTGTGAGTCATGTTCAGTGAACTTATTATATAATAAGCACCTACATACTAGCTATAGTGTCACCACACAAATGTCTATAAGAACAGACATCCTTCATAATGAAGCAAGTATAGTATGTACCGATCTTTGCGGATTATTAATTACCAGTTAGTAATCCTACGACCAGGAACTATTTAAGTTTAGAGTTATCATCTTTTAGGTCTCATTATTATGATCTCATCACAATCCATCATAAGCTTTACTCTAAACTGTGGTATAACTTATTTAAACACTTAAAATAGATAGAGCCCGCAATAAAAAACAAAATAAGTCTTTTATTAATATAAATGAAATCAAAACAGATTACATAATAGTTATTCCTAAATACTCATACATGATTGGACTTAGGACATATCTCTTTCATGGACCCGGGATACATTTAATAATAATAAAAATATGCATGCAGCCGGCTGTAAGTTTTTTTCCTTAGCTTTACTTTCGTGCTTTTATTTTTATTATTTGTTTGTATCCGGGCTGACATCTTTCTATTTCATTATCAGGAATTCTGAAGCTCATCCCGTACCTCCCGAACATGTCTGCCCAACTAAAAGACATGGCTTCCAAGTGCCGAAGGATTGGAGGCCTGACAAGTATGGATGTCGGGAAGAAAAAGGTTGATGAGGGCGAAGAGGCAGCCTGAAAGGCGGCACCTACTCGGCCGGGGAGGACCACAATTGTGATCAACGAACCCCAGGCTGAGGATGTGCAACAGAGGGAGGCGACGAGGGTGCCCGTACCCCGGAAGAGGAAAGGTGCCCCTTTAGGTTCCGGGGAAAAGGGGGGAGAGGGTTCTGAAGGCCATGTTTCTAAGAAGGTTGCTGTTGAACTGGCCCCGGATACCCCGGAGACTCTGAAGGCATTGCTGGCTAGCTTCACTCCGTAGACTCGCCGGAGGGAGCTCTTTGAAAACTACGCCAGCACTGCCGAAAGGAAGAAGTACAGGAAGGAACCCCTCGATGACTTCCCTGTCGGACTCCATGAGGAGATTACTGCTGTGAGTTTATTTCTTGTTATACTTTGATTTTGTACTTGTCTTTTTTTCTGTATTTATATCGTCTAAACCTGATGTGCAATAATTTCAAGATAATTCCCGGGTTGCTGGATTGGTTTGCATAACTCGAAGCTTGCAGGTGAAGGCTGATGCTACCGAGGTTTATAAAACTGAGGTCGAGAACCTGTCCTGGGAGATCAAGGAGCTGAGGGAGGCTAACGCAAAGGAGGCCGCAGCTCATAAGAAGATTCTGGATGAAATCCAGGAGAGGCAGGACCGGGTCGAGGCTTCGGTTCGGGAAATGAGGGAGGAAAACAAGAAGCTGAAGGATGATCTCTCCTCCCGGCCCACTCCCGAAGAGGTCCTAGCTGGGTTCTGGGGTACTCCTGCGTACTTTGAGGAGCTGAATGACAAAGCCTTGGAGAAGATCCAGATTTGCTGGAGGGTTACCTCCAAATACCTCGGCGAGAATCCTCAGGGTACAATTGATGTCTTCCTCGAGAAGTACATCGAGGAGAAGACTCGATTGAAGCAAGAAGTTGAAGCCATCTTGGCGAGGGAGTCCGGAGCCGAAGCCTCCGGCAACGCCGCTCCTCTCCCCGACTCACCTCTCGCCCAGCAGCCTCCGCCTTTAAAAGATGACCCGGAGCAGCCTCCTTCCCCTCCCGCTGAGCCGGCCGCTGAAGCATGAAAACTTTGCCATATTTGGCATGTAATTTCCATTAACTATTTTTTAAGTATTGTCGAACTTAGCCTTTCGTCTATTTTAATTTCGTTTGTAACTTGAATAATTTCAATTTGCCCCCCGGGGTGTGTTTCCCCATGGTAATTTAATGTAGTTGTGCTTTTCTTCCTTCTTTTCACTTGTCACTTTTATGCGAATTTCTAACTTAGAAATTTAGGAATACTTAGGGATTTTTCTAAGTACCCATGGGCTGTGTTTCTGCAGACCCCGGGTTGGGGTAAATATCTAAATTATAGAAATTTTTTCTAAGTACACATGGGTTGTGTTTATGCAGACCCCGGGATGGGGTAAAATTTTTAACTTATAGAATTTTTTCTAAGTACACATGGGCTATGTTTATGTAGACCCCGAAATGGGGTAAAATTTTTAACTTAGAGAAATTTTTCTAAGTACACATGGGTTGTGTTTATGTAGACCCCGAGATGGGGTAAAAATTTCTAATTTATAGAAATTTTTCTAAGTACACATGGGCTGTGTTTATGTAGACCCTGGGATGGGGTAAAAATTTTAACTTGCAGAAATTTTTCTAAGTAATATGATGGCAAATAAAGAAACAACATAATGAAATTGTTTCAAGCTATGGGACGCTTAAAATATAGTTTTTCATTTAAATTGAAAGCAAAAATTACATTCTGGGGTGAATGAGAATAGTGTTTACATCAAGATATTACAGTATAAATGTAGAAATATTCCCAGAATGTGCACCTTTCTCTTACTGGTAGAACTTCCTTAACCGGGCTTCGTGCCAGGTGTTGGGGACCTCGGTCTCGTTGAGGTAGTTCAGTTTGTAAGTTCCTCGCCGGAGCACTTCCTTGATTATATAGGGGTCTTCCCAGTTCGGCTGCAGTTTCCCTTGGTTTGTTGGGTCTGAGGTTTTGGTGTCTCGGAGTACTAGATCTCCCACCACATATTCTCTTATCTTGGCCTTTTTTGTAAAGTAAAGTTTGTTTTTTCCTTGTAGCTTTCCATTTCCTCTACAGCCCGGTCTCTTACCTCATCCAACAGTTCGAGGTTGATTCTGAGGCCTTCAATATTTAAGACCTCATCAAAGCTGACCACTCTGTGGAATGGGGACCCAGTTTCGACCGAAAGTCGGGCCTCGGTTCCGTAGGCGAGTTTAAATGGAGTTTCACCAGTTCCAGTCCGGGAGGTGGTTTTGTAGGACCATAAGACTTTCGGGAGCTCGTCTGGCCAGTTCTTCTTAGACTCTTCCAACCTCTTTTCCAATCCTCGGAGTATGGTCCTGTTGGTGACCTCTACTTGTTCATTTCCCTGTGGATGAGCTACAGATGCTTTCTTATATTTTACCCCGATCTCTTTCAGATAGATTTCGAAATCCGAACCCACGAACTGCGGCCCGTTGTCCGAGATCAAAACCATCGGGATCTCAAACTTCATTACAATTTAGTCCACGAACTTAATGCAGTCTTGCTGATTGATGGTCCTCATGGCCTTGGCCTCTGCCCACTTAGTCATATAATCAATTGCTACCAACACGTAACACAAGTCTCCTTTCGCCCGGGGAAAAGGACCCATGATGTCGATTCCCCAAACAGCGAATGGGATCGGGGATAGAACTGACCCCGGGAGGCTTGGACTCTACTTCGGCACATTGATGAATTTTTGGCACTTGCTGCACTTCTTCACATAGGCAACTACATCTGTGTGGATAGTGGGACAATAGTAGCCTTGTCTGATGACTTTGTAGGCTAGCACCTTGGCGGCTAGGTGATCTCCGTAGATTCCTTCGTGCACCTCCCGGAGACAATAATCTACCTCATCCGGGTCAACACATTTGAGAGTGGGCGCAGAGAAGGTTCGCCTGTATAGCTGATCATCTTCGAGAAAGAATCGGGTAGCCTTGTACTTGAGGTAGCGTGCCTTGTTGTGATCCTATGGTAGGGTTTCGTCTTTCAGAGAAGCTATGTAGGGAGTCATCCAGTTATCCAGGCTAGTGATGCATAAGACTTCGGGCCGTTTGGTGCTAGGCGCCCCGAGATCTTCGAAGTAGACTGAACTGCTTAAATCTGAAGTATTCTGGACGAGCTTGGATAGCTCATCCACCTTAGAGTTTTCTTCTCTGTTTATTTGCAAGATGGTTGAGTCCGGGATGGTTTCCAGGATAACCCTCACCATTGCCTGATACTGAGCTAGCTTGGGATCCTTCACAATATATTCACCATTGGTCTGTCTTACCACAATTTGGGAATCACTATAGATGATTAAATGTTTTACTCTAAGGGATTTGGCTAACCTGAGTCCGAAGAGGAGAGCTTCATATTCAGTTTGGTTGTTGGTCGCTTTGAAAGTGAAGGTTATGGCTTGCTGAATTGGGAATCCATCCGGGCTGGAAAGGATCAAACCAGCCCCGGACCTCTCGACTGTAGCCGAGCCATCAACGTATAATGTCCATGAACTGCCGTTGATAATCTCCTTTTCTTCTCCAGATTGAATTGCTGGTATCTCCGGGACTTCGGGAATGTGCATTCCATGAAGAAGTCGGCCAACGCCTGGGCTTTTATAGTCGTCCTTGGAACAAATTTGATGTTGAATTGGCTCAATTCGATTTCCCAATTGACCAGTCTCCCGAAGGCATCTGGCTTGTGAATGATTTTCTGAAGTGGTTGATTAGTAATCACCTTGATTTCCCGGCCTTGGAAGTATTTCCTTAGCTTCCTGCTTGAGTGTACAAGAGGCAAGGCGAATCTTCCAAGTTTGGGTATCGAGTTTGAGCGTCCTTGAGGACTTGACTCATATAGTATACCGGGCTCTGTGAACCATTTTCTTCCCGGATGAGTGCGGAGGATACCGCTCTTTCTCCGGCTGCAATATAGAGATAAAGAGGCTCCCCGGATTTGGCTTTTGAAAGAATAGGCGGGTTCATCAGGTGTTGTTTAACTTCTTCAAATGTTGTTTAGCATCCCGGAGTCTAATCGACTTACTTTTTGTTCCAGGCTCCTTTTAACAGCTCAAAAAAAGGTAAGCACCTTTCTGCCAATTTTGGGATAAATATGCGAAGGGCTGCCAAGCATCCTGCGAGCTTCTGAATATCCTTTTGAGTCTGTGGAACTGTCATTTCCATTATAGCTTTGATTTTCTCCGAGTTGGCTTCTATTCCCCGTTCGCTGACCAGAAAACCAAGAAATTTACCGGAGGGGACCCCCAAAGCACACTTTTCCAGGTTTAGTTTCATGCTATACTTCCTCAAATTGACGAAATATTCCTTAAGATCTTTGATGTGGTCCGGGATCGTGACTGACTTGGAAATCATATCATAAACGTAAGTTTCTATGTTCCTTCCCAGTTGACTTTTGAAGATGGTGTTCATCATTTTCTGATACGTCGCCCCAGCATTGATTAACCCAGACGGCATCATGACAAAGGCGTAGACAACCCGATGTGTAATGAATGCAGTCTTTGTGATATCCACCGGATTCATCTTGACCTGGTTGTATCCTAAAAAAGCATCCATGAAGCTTAGCATAACATGATTCGAGGTTGCATCTATCAACTGGTCAATGTTGGGTAGGGGGTAAGAATCTTTAGGACATGCCGAATTGAGACTTGTGTAATCCACGCACATTCGCCACTTTCCATTGGGCTTCTTCACTAACACAACATTCTCTAGCCAATCCGGATACTTAATTTCACAGATGATATCCGCCTTCAACAACTTTTCAATTTCTTGATCGATTGCCTGCTGTCTCTCCGGGGCAAAGTTTCTTCGTTTTTGTTTGATTGGTCTTTGCCTCGGATCTACGTCCAGACTGTGCATCGCTACAGATTCATCAAACCCCGACATGTCTTCCGGGGTCCAGGCGAATACATCAGTATATTCCTTCAAAAGGTCATTGAGTTCCTTCTGGAATGCGGTTTCCAGACCTTTTCCGACTATAAGCTTCCGGGTGGGGTTCCCATGCTCCAGCTCTACTTTAACTGTTTCTCGACCTTTGTCTTCTCCTTGCTTCCCACAAATTTCTGAATCCGGGCGTCCGTGTTGGTTATGCTGTACCCGGAGTCCTTAATCATATTCACATCGAGTCTGGCCCTTTTTCTGAGGTGTTCACGATGCTTCTTTCTGCTTTGTCCTTTGGATAGGGTCATTAACCTTTTTCTGTTCTCCGGTTCTGTTTCTGCCATGACCAAATCTTGGCCATAACATTTCCCTGCCATTTCTCTATCTCCTCTTAGCTCTCCAGTACCTCCCGGGGTCAGGAATTTGAGCTTTAAGTGAATTGTTGAGGGGATTGCTCTGAGTTTGGTGATTGTAGGTCTTACAAGGATCATGTTGTATGATGAGGTTGCGCTTATTACGTAGAACTTCATTACATGAGAGACGTGCTGGGGTGTAGTCCCAAAGGTAATCGGTAAATAAATGACGCCCCGGATTGGAATCATTGTGTTTCTAAATCCATAAAAGGGATCTTCAAGACAGGGGTCCATTCGGAGGTGTCCGAGCTCCATCATGTTAAGTGTGTGCTCGAATACAATATTAGCAGAGGAACCATTGTCAACTAAAATTCTTTTTACCTCATTATTCGTGACATCCAGGGTGACCATCAAGGCCAAGTTGTGATCCAGATTGAGTCCCTCATAATCAGAGTAAGAGAAGTAGATTGGTTCATCCTCCAAAGGTTGGATCATCATCATATCATTATCCAGGTCCGGGCTCCGGGGCGGGGAAGCCGTGCCTCCAAAGACAACATTTACCACATTTTTGCCGCTTCCCGGGGCCCTGTCTTTGTCGTTTAAGCTCCTTTGAAGATATTGGTTCATGTTTCCCTTTTTGATCTAATTTTCTATGAACATTTTGAGAGAGAAATAGTTTTCCGTGGTATGACCATGATCTTCGTGATAGCCACAATGTTTGTCTCGAACCCTGTTCTCAGGGGGTACAAGTAAAGGTTTCAACGGATAATAGAACGGCTTACCTTTAACTTCACGCAAAATGTCGGCCCGGGGACGATTGAGGGGTGTCCACTCTGGTTCCGGTTTGGGTTCTCTTTTGGCCTTGGGCTTTCTATCATTTTTCCTTTGTTCGGCGTAACCCTCCCGGGGTGGGGTTCCCCGAGATTATTGAATATAATGGGCCTGTCTATCCAGCTTGTATCTTTTATCTTTCCGGGATGACGAGCGACACTTCGGGGACTCATCATCATCCTGTATTCTCCGATTCATTTTCATTGACTTGAGAAAATCATTTTCCTTTATGAACTTTGATGCCAAGGCATATGCAGACGCCAGACTCTGGGGTTCTCTGTGAATCAAATCTTTGACGTATCCTTCACAGGATATTGGATGCAAGTTCCTCCGAAAGATGTTTACTGCTTCCTTTTCTTTTAAGTTGGAGAGTTGATTGACTGCTTCCTGGAATCTTTTAATGAATTCGGGGAGGGACTCCATGCTCCTTTGTTGGAGTGTCTCCAAATGGCACATTTGTAGCTCGTTAATCCGGTTTGCCCTGAACCTTTTTAGGAATATCTCACAGAAATCTTCCAGAAATCAATACTCCGGGATGGAATCCGGCTGAACCATTTTTGTGCTCCTCCTTTGAGTGTCGATGCAAAGAAGCGACATCTGGTGAGGTCGCTGTAATAATAAATATTGGAGATTTGTTCGAAGTAGTTCAGATGCTCTTCGGGGTCCGCTGATCCATCAAAGGAGTCGAAATTGAAGTGCTTAAGCCCTGATTCTCTGGGGGTGGATTCCAACTTTTTGGTGAACGGGGTGGCCGCCGCACCCACCTCCATATCGCCTTCCACCTTTGTCTAAAGATCACGAAGAACCCGAGCCATTTCTTCTTGCTTGGACTCCTTCTCAGGCTCCGAATCCGAAGAAACATGAATTCGGTGCAACTTCTTTTTTAACTTCGCCTCTTCTTCCCGGATTCGCTTTTCAATTATTTCTTTGGCTTTGGCCTCTTCCTCTTTTCAAATTTTCTCCTGAAGAGCAGCTCTTCTGATTTCATCCCGGGCATCCTCTGAGGGTTTTTCAAGTTTTTTGCAATCCGATCAAAGACGGATTCCTGGGATTCTCTGGACCGCTCTTCCTGATCCCCTGGGTGGGTCTCAGGTTCGGCATTATGCTTTTCCTTCCACAGGTCCATCGCGGCTCGTATCTGATCTGGGGTCATGTCCCACCAGGGGTGGGCTGAAGTTCCAGCATGCTTATGGGTAGCTTTCTCGATGGCTAGTCTCTGATCCCCTGGTTGGAGATTTTGAGAGGGAGTCTGGGTTATGGGGGGCCTTCATCCACATCTTCCATCTCTCCGTCCCTGGATTGGGGTGGAGGTGGAAGGAAAGAAGCGTTAATAGCTGCCTTGCTCTTTCTCGACATCATGATTGTTTAACAATATCATAAATTTACAGTAATATAACTCGCGCTTTCGAGTACTAAAACCGAATTTTTAGGTCCAAAATACGCTGTAATAAAACGTTACAGTTAGCGGGACTAAAAAGATCTATTAACAGTTATTCAAAAGAAAACGAGCTCAGGGTAAAAGTAGATCTGGGAGATTGGGAGTAAAGTTCTTACTGAGGAGTGGTATTCTGAGTTACTGGATGGAGTAGGAGTAGCAAATATGAGCACCACTGGACGGAGGTTCGACCCCTTCTTCTAGCGCCAATGATAATCCCAGATCACCTCGGGGTCTCCTCCTTGTTGGGCCCGGGCTCACCCTCCGTTTGGACAGAAATGACGGTGGCGGGCGATGTAGCTGTAGGGTGGGCGCTTACAAAATAGAACCGGAGGGGGGTGACGTCCCCGCGACACCTCCGGCGTGAGAATGAGAAAGGGTTTTGAAGAAGAGAGGGGTAAAGGGGGAATTATGCAAGTATATTGTGGTGTGTGTATATGAGTGTATATGAGAGAGAGAGTGTAACTTGTAACCTTTCTTTTGTCCTGCCTTTTATAGGCCTCCCACTAGGGTTTAGGGGTTTGTACCTTTTGATCTGGACCATAGGTGTGTCTTTTGGACTGTAGGACGTGTGGACGTCTGTGATGAGCCGATGTACTGCCGAATATGGACCGTAGGAATGTTCTGGATCCGGGGTATCTGGACAGTGGTGATATTGCCACGCATCCTGGGCTCTCCAGGGTTAATGCTGAGTGCTTCCTGGGCTCTCCTTATTGGGCCCTGAGCTTTTGTTATTAGGCATGCACTAACATAGGCTATCAATAACAGTGGTAAGGAGGGAAACGTTATTATAATAAAATTATTATTTTATTGAGGGTAAAAATATAATGTCTTCATTATGTTGGGACCTTAAAAAATATTATTTTAGCATGTTGATTACTTAATCGATTAATTGTAATTTTATAAAAGATATTTGAAAAAAAATAATATTACTGATTGAACGATATAATTTTATTGATAATTCTATGTGTATTTTTAAAAAAGTAATATTTATATTTTAATTAAAATTTGATTTTTAGTTCACATCAATAGCATACGAATTATACTTAGTCTAATATTAATTTGATTTATCTCTGATCAGTGGTTTATATTATTTTATTTTAGCCCGATGCTCAATACACCGACCAAATCAAACTAATTATTTTTAGTTCAATTTTATTTTTTTAAGTGTAGATCAATAAGATAATTTTATTTTTGATTGAATAATTAGTATATATTGTTTTACTTTTGTTGGCCGAATTATATTTTTATTATAGTTTTTTGTTAGTCTGAATCAATTGTATAATGTATTTTTTATACTGGATAAATAAAATATTTTATTTTGTTTATTCAACTTTAATTGTATAATTTTTTAGGAGGACCGATAGTATTATTATTTTATCTTAGCCCGATTCACATGACATATCAACTAAATCTTAATAATTATATTTAGTTTGCATATTAATTTAGACCGAAGTAATAAATTAGAATAATATAGAACTCGATATGAATTAAAATATAAATTGGTAGAAAAAGTTGAATTTAATATAAATTATAATGATATAGAGTTCGATATAAAATAGTATTTAAATTGGTAAAGAAATAGAGGAAGTTGACTTCAATATTAATTAGAATTAGAATTGACTGAACCCAATAATTAAAATTGAAATAATTAAGTAAGGGTAATTAAGTAATTTCATCAAGTACTGACTACCAAATTTTTAATGTTTCGTCTATTATAATATAGTATAGTAAATTGGTAGAAGAAGTTGAATTTAATATAAATTATAATAATATAGAGTTTGATATAAAATAGAATTGAAATTGGTAAAAGAATAGAGGAAGTTGACTGCAATATCAATTAGAATTAGAATTGACCGACCCCAATAATTAAAATTGAAATAATTAAGTTAGGGCAATTAAGTAATTTCACCAAGTACCGACCGACCGACTACCAAACTTTTAATATTTCGTCTATTATAATATAGTATAGATAAGTTATAATTTTTATGAAACATAATTAAAATACAAATTACAAATTGCATGAATTAAAAATTTTAATACATGAATTTCAATTAAAAAAATTTAAAAACAATAATTATATAAAATACAATATTCATCTCGACGCAAATAAAATTTTAATATTGATCGGGCTGAAAAACAAAAATAATTATAATTAGATTAATTTGGTGAGTATAATGGTCTTGGGTCAAAATAAAAATATACGATTAAAACAGGTTAAAACATAATTTAAATTAAAAGATGATTAATTATCATTATTTAATTTTAGGACCTATTTTTTTCTATTATAACATCAATTTTTTTTACTGGTTATTAAATTTAGTAATATTATAATTAGTATTACTCGTTAATTTTTTTTAATATAATAGAAAATGTGGAGCAAAACAGCAGATTGTGTTGGGAGAATGAAAAAGTAAAATGGCCAATGTTAGCGTCCCCTAACTTTCAAATTCTAATGGAAAATGAGTTGAATATGGCCATTATACTAATTTGCCAAACAGTCAATGATATTGTACAATGGGCTTTAGACCATCTATAATGCAAGCCTGACTCCTGTGTTTAACACCGTGAAACAGATCCGGTTTCAAAGTATAGCGTTGGAGGAGGCAGTAAATCTTGTTCAGGGTCACCAAGCTGGGCTGAGCCTGACTCTGCAAATGATCTATGTATATTAATATTTAATATAAATATATATTAATATTTGTATGCTCTATATTGCATTACAAGTGGGGTCAGCTGATGGAGATTAGCATATTTTGCGTTGGACGATTATATCAAATAGTGTCATGAGTCCAACTTTTGCTGATCAATTAACTTGGAACTAGGCTCTCCCATTAAAGATGGTCTTATGATCTTATAAGCCCAAAATATTGTAATCCAAATATGCACTTAATGTTACAATCATCTAAGAAGAATTGCCTTAACATATTGTGATTGATAAGCTTTTGAAACAAAAAATGGCCTAAAGTTAAAACAAAATAATATATTATTGATATACGCTAAAATTAAAATTAAATTAAATTTAAAGGTAATTTTATATTATTGATTTGTGTTAATTTTATCTAATTTGTTGTTAAATATAATGTAGGTTTGTGTTATGGATTAAAAACTAGGGTATATTATTGTTGTATTTATTACTAAGGAACGTGAGTTTCGAGGCTCGATTTGACTGCTCTTATGTTTCGTGACTCAATCTGCCTTAACAAGATGCCTACGTACCTTGTTGATTGCCAAGGATCAAGTCAAAAAATGTAGTTCTCATATGTGGGGTGAGGCCCCTTATATAGATGTTGGGGGTCCTTGAATTGGACTTGGTATAGGAGACTTGGTAGTCAAGTCTCAGAATTAGAATGGACTTTGGAGTCCTGAGTAGTAGGAAACTGATTCCTTATCCTTCTAGGTCCATCAGAGGCTAATCTGCAAGGATTTATGTCCTTATTAGGACTCTTCTTAAAAGCTGATTTTTCCCTTATTAATTAATTACAAAATTAATTAATATTCAGGGTTTTTGGGCCTTCTTTGTTCCATCAGGCCTGATATGATCTATCAGGCCGGATCAATGTGTTAACCTTTTTGGTATGAATATTATTAATGTAATATTTAATTACACAATCAGGATTTATTTATCCCTTATCATTTGCCCCTCAACTTTTGGGAAATCGTATAAGATTTTACAAAAGTTAAGTTCACCCATTCCCTTACAGGGTATCGTTTTATGTAAAGTGTGGAGCGACCTACACATTCACAACGATTTGCCTTGTACGCAGCTTCAGGGTTGTTTAAAAACTTCCCTATTACTTTCTTACCTTTTCCCAATTTTTAGGAATTTTCTGGTATTTTAGAGATTTTCCCAAATTTTCTGCAATTTTTCACAAACATTTTTTAATTTTCTTCCCTTTTTCGACCAGGATCCTAGTCGAATTTTGGGCCAGCCTTTTAATCCTGGTCGAAAGATTTCGACTAGGATCCACGACCTGGATTTCGACCATGATCCTAGTCGAACCTTCGACCAGGATTTTGGTCGAAAATTATGTCCTTGTTTGATTCCTGGTTGAAGGATTTCGACTAGGTTTCACGACCAAGGCTTCGACCTGGATCCTAGTCGATCCTTCGACCTGGATTTTGGTCGAGATTTCCAGCCTTTTTTTATTCCTGTTCGTAAGGTTTCGACTAGGATTCACGACCAGGGCTTCGACATGGATCCTAGTCGATCCTTCGACCTGGATTTTGGTCGAGATTTCTAGCCTTTTTTGATTCCTGTTCGTAAGGTTTCGACCAGGATTCTCGACCAGGGTTTCGACCTGGATCCTAATCAAACCTGTGACCTGGATCTTGGTCCTCCTTAACAGTTTGTGTTTGATTTATGACCAGAATTTTGACCTCAATCCTGGTCTTATTGATAAGTCTTTCTGGCTTCTGTTCGAAAGAATTCGAACTGGATCCACGACTTCAATTTCGACCTGGATCCTGGTCTTTTAACCCGAATTTTACGGGCGCCTGTTCGAAAGAATTTGAATAGTATTTACGACCTCAAATTCGACCTCAATCCTGGTCTTTATTGGGCTTTTCCTAATTTTAACTTAGACTGGGCCTTATTTAGGCCTTTACTTTTCCAAATCCTTTTTGGATTTGGGCCTCGTTTTGGGCCTTTACTTTTCCAAATCCTTTTAGGTTTTGGGCCTTCACTTTTCTGAACCCCTTTTTGAATTTGGGCCTTGTTTTGGGCCATAAGAATTTTTTGAAGATATTCTGGAAGGTTCCAGAACTTAATAACTCTAAAGATATTCTGAAATATTCCAGAATTTGGGCTTTCTCTTTGGGCCTTCAGCTTAATGGGATTTTTTGCCTTTTCATCTTCCCTTTTCCACTTATATAAAGGAGTAACTAGGGTCACTCATTTTCTCACATTCTCATTTCTGAATTTCCTTCCTCTTTTCTTCTTCTAAAGATTTCAGAGAAATAATTTTAGGTCAGAGTTTTTGAGTCCCCAAAACCTTCACTTAGTAAGCCAACCCCTTTTTGCAGCGTTACTTCAGGTAAACTACCTTCCTTTCTTTTCTTTTGCTTGTTTTTGCATAGCTCGTGTTTTGAAATTGTCTTCTTTTGCGCCCTTTTCTCAAATGGCTGATAAGAGAATTACACGTTTTGTCAAGATGAACGTGGCCAAAAAGTCCAGTGAGTTCCTCATTCGATCAAGGTACACTTCCTTGATTGATATGATCAACACCCGAGGGGATGAGTACCCATCTAACGCGCATCTGGACGCGCATGACCATATCAGTGTCTTCCGGGATCCAAAGGAGCTGGACAAGTTGACTGCTTGTTTCAAAATCAAGGAACCCTTCAAGCTGGTTCTTGCGGGTCCGACCGACAGGGCCTGTCAATGGAGGAAGGACGCACTATGCGTCTACAGGGACACTCTAAGGGCAGGTATCAGACTCCCCTTTCACCCATTTATCCCTGTTCTGCTAGCTGATGTGGGCATCAGCCCTTGCCAACTCCCTCCAAACTCTTGGAGGTTGATTCTGTGCTACTTGTCGCAATGCGCCAAGCACAACGTCCCTACCTCGGTTGCTGTTTTTAGGAAGATTTTTCAGTTCAAGAACAGTCCCGACAAGAATCCGGGGTGGGTTTCTTTGAACCAGCGCCCAACCGTTCCCCACATGGTGAACGGGAAGTCCATCCCTGACAATAATTTGGGGTGGAAGAAAGATTTTTTGTACTTCCTTTGGGAGGGCGGCGATTGGGGCACCCTCTTTCGTTGGTCTTTTGGGCTAGCTGTAGATGGGAGCCCTAATGATATAGTTTTGTCTAAGGAGGAAACCAGAGCTTTCAACCTCCTTACTCAAGATAATGGGACTTCCCACTCTTGGGATCTTATCAGGGAGACCGTTCTTGTAGAACGTGGCCTTTCTCCCGTTCCTAAAAAGAGTATGTTTCCTTCCTTATCTAGTTGTCTTCGTTTCTCCCACTTTTACTTTACTAATTTCTCAACTCACTTATTTTATTTGTTGCAGTGGCTGAGAAGATCGAGGAGGCTACAAAGCCTAAAGACCTGGAAATGACCAGGATGAAACGTGATGGGAAGGTCTTCAAAGACCCGCGCCTCGGGGATTGCTTCCCGGAGTTCCTACTCCAGGCGAAGGAAGCAGGCGAGGAAAGCCCCAGCCAACCTTTACGTACAAAACAAAAACCAAGGGCTTTCTTTCAACCCGCTTGGGGAATCCGGGGAAATGATTCGATTGTTGGCAACACAGCGCTTGCGAAGGAATGATCTATGTATTCCATTTCTCCTGTGGATTATCATGATCTTGTCATTCAACAGGACTTGAAGGCTAACGAGCTTTTCGGAGTTCAGGCCTTGGCTGCGGTACGTCTTTTTCTTTTGATATCTATAGCTTCCTGCCGTAATTTTTCTTGTTTCTCACTTTTCCTTTGATTCTTGCAGGCGAATGTCCACTTTCAAGGGGCAATTCACCAAGCCAAGGCTTGGAAAGTTTGTCTGGAAGACACAAACAAGAAGCTGGAGGTGGCTAACCAGGGTATAGAGGCTCTTGAAGCTCAACTTGCCTCCTCAACTTCTGATCTTGAAACAGCCAGGGCTGAGATTGTCATTCTCAAGGCTCAAAAAGATAAAGCCTTTGATGGCTGGATGGATACTCAAGAATTCAAGGACTTAATGGTGGAGCATGACGCCCTCCTACATCCAGTCAGCTACAAGGAAGGCTGGGACGCTGCTGTGGAGGCTATCCAGGAAGAGTTTCCTGAGATCTTGAACAATCTTCTTTCCCCTGCCCTGTGAAAGTCTCAGCACTTGGGGGCGTTGCAGATAAGCTTGCCGATCTGATTAAGGACGGCCCATCAGGAAGTCAGGGCCAAGGCCAAAAAAGGAAGGAGCTTGATTCCAACTCTGAAGAGGAGGAATCTTCTTCTGAAGAGGAGACCGAGCCTGTTATAAAGAAAGCCAGGGTGGAAGAGCCTCCAAAACCAGCGTCTCATGTGGCATCCAAAGCGTCCAAGGATAGTTCCGAGGAAACCTCTGTGGAGACTTCCGAAGAGACTTCCGAGGGACCGACTGAAGAGACGTCCGAGGAGACTTTAGATAGTGGTTCTGAAGAATCTGAGCCTTCTAAGGCCTAAGTTCTTTGCATTATTATGTATTTTTCTTTTTTAGACAATATCGAACTTTTTAATTGACTTTTACTAGTTTCACTTGTATTTCCCAAGTATCATCGTGTTTTTTCCGAGTTTTCAAACTCAAGTTTATGACTTGGTTTTATCCTTCACAATGCATCAATCTAATAGGCTAGATTAAGCCGAACGCTTTTTATTATAACTTGGTATTATTGATACCTTACATAAGATGGGTTCAACCCTGATAAAATCTAAACATATAAAAGTCCTAAGCAAGCAAAGCTTCAAGGTGCTTTTAAACCTACTTGCCACTCTAACAAGTGAGAATCGTTCTTCAACTATTTTACACACAGTAAACCTTCAGGTTTTGCGCATGCCAAAATCTCGGGACTTCAAAACCATCCATAGTTTCGATCTTGTACGTTCCTCTACCTTGAACACTCTTGACCTTGTATGGCCCTTTCCAATTTGGGGCAAACTTCCCTTTCTGCCCTACACCAGAAGATTCCACCTTCCTTAAGACTAAGTCACCCTGTTTGAAGAACCTTTCTTTAACCCTCAGGTTGTAGTAGAATGAAGCCTTTTTTTGATATTCCACTATTTTCGCATGTGCCTCATCTCGCACTTCATCAATTAGATCCAGGGCTAACCTTTGCCCTTCCTCATTTTCCTCAGCATTGAAAGCTTGAATCTTGGGAGAGGAATGTGATATCTCTACAGGAACAACTGCTTCTGCCCCATATGCTAACATGAAGGGAGTTGCTCCAGTCGTGACTCTACAGGTAGTCCTATAGGCCCGTAGTATTGGGAGTATTTCATCCACCCAATTATTCCTCGATTTCTGGATCCTTTTCTTTAGTCCATCCAGGATTATCCGATTCGCAACTTCTGTCTGCCCATTGGCTTGTGGGTGAGCCACATAGGGTGAATCGTAATTCAATTTCATTCTCCTCACTTTACTTCCTGAATTCCTCATTGTTGAACTGTGTTCCATTGTCAGTGACTAGGATGCGGGGAATTCCATACCGGCACATAATATTTTCTCACATGAATTGTGCAACCTGCTTAGTTGTGATTTTGGCCAAAGGCTTGGCTTCAATCCACTTAGTAAAATAATCAATGGCTACAATCAGGAACTTCCTTTGTGTCGTGGCCATGAGGAAAGGGGATTGGTGAGTTGATGGAGGTCAGCATCTCGGGGGGTTGTCTAACGACTGGTGCGTGCTTCTGACAGCGGTAACACTTTTTCACATATTCTTTGGCATCAGCCATCATTTCTGGCCAATAGAAGCCTAAACGGGTTATCTTATGAGCTAGGGCCCTGCCCCCTGGTGTTGCCCACAGATACCTTCATGTACTTCTTCAAGAGCCAAGCGTGCTTCATCGGGCCTGAGACACCTTAAATAAGGAACCACGAAAGATCTTTTGTATAAAATTCCATCTATCAAAGAGTATCGTAGTGCTCGAACAACCAACTTTCGTGCCTCAGTAGCATCGTTCGGCAACCAACCGGTTTGAATATGAGTCTTAATGGGATCTATCCATGACGTCCCCATACCTATAGGAGCTACAAGCTTAACATCAATGCTCCGTGTCTTTAGAAAACGGAAGTACACACTTCCTGAACTTTCCTCTATCTCAGATGAAGCAAACTTTGATAATACATCTGCCTTAGCATTTTCCTCCCTCGGAATGTGCTCAACATGGCATTCATCGATATGGGTCATCACAGCCCTTACTAGGCGAACATATTTAGCCATCGTATCATCCCTTGCCTCAAACTCTCCCTTTATCTGGGATATGATCAGCTTCGAGTCTCCACAGACTTTTAAGTTCTTGACTCCAAGTGTCCCTGCTAAGCCAAGACCAGCTATCAGAGCTTCATATTCTGCCTCATTGTTTGTGGTTGGGAAGTCTAACTTCATGGCATACTCAATTAAGAACCCATCAGGGCTTTGTAAAACCAAACTTGCTCCACTTAAATTTGTTTTTGATGCTCCATCAAAATAGAGAACCCGATATTCTTTCTCCTTATCAAGCTCTTCTTTGTCCTCCTTATCAACTTCCATGTCTTGAGGTATGGTATTTTCCTGTCCCCCGACTTCTTGGTTGGGTATGGTACATTCCACCACGAAGTCAGCCAATGCCGGGCTTTTATCGCCGTTCGTGGCTTATACTTGATGTCGAATTCTCCCAGCTCTATTGCCCACTTGATCAACCTCCCACTAGCCGTGGGACTGTGAATAATATTTCTCAAGGGCTGATTTATTAGCATTTCAATCTTATGAGCCTGAAAGTAAGGACGCAACTTTCTCGAAGCTATTACCAAGGCTAAAGCAAATTTCTCAATAGTTAAATAATTCAACTCAACTCCATGCGGAATTTTCTGACATAGTATACGGGTTTCTGGATTTTTAGTTCCTCCTTAACCAATACAGCGCTCAAGGTATTCTCTAAAATGGCCAAGTATAAGTATAAAACTTTATTCAAAGTTGGCTTGGCCAACAACGGGGCCTGAGCCATATATTTATTTAATTCCTCAAATGCCTTCTGGCTTTCCTCACTCCATTCAAAACCTTTGACCTTCTTTAAGGACTTGAAGAATGACAAGCACTTGTCCCCTGACTTGCAGGTGAATCGTCCCAGCGCAGCAACCCTTCCTGTGAGCTTCTGAACATCTTTGATAGGTTTTGGTGGTTCCATGTCTAGGATGCCTGTATTTTATTCGGATTGGCTTCGATTCCTCTCTTGGAGACCGTTAATCCTAAAAACTTTCCAGACCCTACTCCGAAAGCGCACTTTGTAGGATTTAACATCATCTTATGATATCTCAGGACCTCAAAAGCTTCCCTCAAATGGGTTATATGGTCAGTCTTTACTAGACTCTTGACTAACATGTCATCAACATAGACTTCCATAGTCTTGCCAATAAGATCCTTAAAAATTTTATTTACCAACCTTTTTATAGGTGGCTCCTGCATTCTTGAGACCAAATGTCATAACAAGATAACAATAAACACCAAAGTCAGTGATGAATGATACCTTTGGAATATCATCCTTGTGCATCTTGTTCTGATTGTATCCACTAAACCCATTCATAAAGCTCAACATCTCATGCCCAGTAGTGGCATCTATCAAAGTATCGATCATTGGTAACGGGAAACAGTCCTTAGGACACGCATCATTCAGATCAGTGAAGTCCACACACATCCTCCATTTTCCATTGGCCTTCTTCACCATTACAGGGTTTGCTAACCATTCCAAAAATTGAATCTCCTCAATGAAACCAGCTTCTAAGAGCTTCTCTACTTCCTGTTTTATAGCTTCTTGCCTCTCTGGAGCAAAACTTCTTTTCTTTTGCTTCACTATCTTCTGATTTGGGTCCACATTCAGCTTGTGAGTAATCAGTTCCGGGTCTATGCCTGGTATATCAGCTATTGACCATGCAAATACGTAACTATTTTCTTGCAAAAATTTCACCAACTTCCCTCTAAGGGGCTCCTCGAGTGTGGCTCCAATAAAAGTCACCTTCTCAGGATCCTCGATGGCTAAAGGAATCGAAACCAAGTCTTTTGTTGGCTTCCCTCTTTTCTCATCATTATCTCGGATTTCCATATCTTCAATAGGAAGAACCTGCCCCCAAACTCCCTCTTGCCTCAAAGAGGCCACATAACAACTTTTAGCCAATTTTTGATCTCCTCTATCTTCTCCGATCCCATCCCGGGTTAGAAACTTCATGACTGAATGGTAGGAAGAAGGGACTGCCTTGAAGGCCTGTATCCCTGTTCTTCCCATGATAGCGTCGTAAGTCAAACTAACCTTCACCACCATAAAGTCCAACATCTGAGTTGCTTGTCTGGGTTCCTAACCTATGGTTGTTGGCAACTTGATTATCCCTTATACGGGGCACTCCACTCTCGCAAATCCATATATCGGCATGTTGGTTAGGGTCAATTGGGAGTCATTATATCCCATCCTTAAAAAGGTGTCATGGAGCAAGATATCTACTAAAACACCATTATCCACAAGGACCATTCTCACCGGGCTGTACCCTATTATCGGGGTTATGACCAGTGGGTCGTCATGGGGAAATTTCACACCCTCCAGATCAGAATTATCAAAAGACATTGTTACTCTTGTCCTGGCCCTCTTCGGGGCTTCCCCAACAATATGCATAACTTCTCGGGCATACGTTTTCCTGGAGTTCTTGGATAACCCGACAGCAGTTGGTCCTCCAAAAACTGTGTTTATCACAGGCCCTCGGGGTCGCGGTCCTCCGAAGATTGTATTTATCACCGGTCCCCAAGGTTGGGAATTTCGCCCTTGATCTTCTTGATCTCTCCTTCGATCGTCAAAGTTTTTTCTCACGTCGTTGCTCTTGTCTCCTCCATCTCCAGTGTACTTGTTCAATCTACCTTTTCTAATAAGGAACTCAATTTCATCTTTCAGTTGCCTACACTCATCGGTGTCATGACCAACATCCTTGTGAAATCTACAATACTTGCTCTTATCTAACTTAGCAGGATCGGCCTTCAAGGGCTTAGGCCAGCGAATATCTCGATCTTTCTCGATTTCCATTAAAATTTGGCTCCTTGGAGCATTCAGCTTAGCATACTCGGTGAATTTTTGTCCAGGTCCTCCTCTCTTCGGAGTTGAGTCAGGATTTTGCTCAGTTCTAGGATACTTCTCCTTAGCGATGTATTCCAGACCGGTCTTCCGCTTCTTCCCTCCCGCGGGCTCGCTGCTCACGACTGTCTTCCTCATACTCTCTTCTACATTGATATACTTCACTGCCCTATCTTGGAGCTGTAACATGCTTTCAGGGGGCGTTTGGCCAAGGACATCTTGAAAAACTCATCCCTAGTTCCTTGTTGCAGTGCTATCATGGCTACCTTGTCATCAAGATCCGGGACTTTTAAAGCTTCCTTTGTGAAACGATTTAGGTAGTCTCTTAAGGATTCCTTCACCCCCTGCACAATGCTCATGAGGGATGCTGAACTTTTCTCATGCACTCTCCCACTGATGAATTGCTTAATAAAAGCCTGACTTAATTCCTTGAAGGAACCAATAGAGTTTGGGGGTAAACGACTATACCACCTTTGATCCATACCCGACAGGGTTTGAGGAAAGGCCCGACACTTAATAGCGTCATTCACGAGCTGTATTAACAGTGTATTGGAGAATGTCCTGACATGATTGGCGGGATCTCCAGTGCCATCATAAGTTTTAATAGTGGGCATCTTGAACTTCCTTGAGATATGGGCATTCATTATTTTTTCAGTGAATGGTGGGGTAAGATCATCAGGATCTCCACAGAGAAGAAGATTGCTTGCATCAGCCCTTGGGATAACAACCCATCTCTGTATCGGACCATCCAGGTCTATGATAGGGGGAGGATTCCTCCCCCTTGGGGGTAATGGGGGTCTGGTGTTCTGGTGTGACTCCAAGTCACGCTTCAGCATTTGAATCTCAGCCTCATGAGCCCTGATCCTTTCCTGCACTTCTTGGGAATTCGTCCATTGGGTGTTCCTAGGACGTTGGCGACCATCAGCCATCGGCACTTTGCCAGCACGCCTCCTTCTTGGGGCCACTTCATCATCTGAAGATTCAGAGTCTCTCTCAGTGTAAGGACCAGAAAATTCCTGATCCTCAGGTATTGGAGCCAAACCTTTTATATAGGGGGCGATCGTCCTCGTGCTTCACTCCACCCAGCATGTCCGCTTCCTCCAACCTCGGGGTAAAGGGGCATCCCATATGGGGGGTTAGTAGTCATAATAGTTGAATACTCATACCCAATGGGTCGATAATTCACATGTACATGTAGTTGTTGAACTTGGGGATTCGTACCTTGAGTAGCCGAGGGAATCGTCCCTTGTGGCTGAGGTTCAGTAGCCCCTATCTGGGCTTCTCCTTGCATGGCTGCATAAGTCGAATGAGGAGGTACCTTCACGGTTGACGAAATCGCTTGGGTTTTCCCCGTGGTGTTCCTCCTTCAAGTGCTCTAACTGTTCTCCGTGTTCTCGTCATGGTTGTTGTTGTGCTTTCCCACAGACGGCGCCAAATGTTATGGATTAAAAACTAGGGTATATGATTGTTGTATTTATTACTAAGGAATGTGAGCTTCGAGGCTCGATTTGACTGCTCTTGTGTTTCGTGACTCAATCTTCCTTAACAAGATGCCTACGTACCTTGCTGATTGCCAAGGATCAAGTCAAAAAACGTAGTTCTTATATGTGTGGTGAGGCCCCTTATATAGATGTTGGGGGTCCTTGAATTGGACTTGGTATAGGAGACTTGGTAGTCAAGTCTCAGAATTAGAATGGACTTTGGAGTCCTGAGTAGTAGGAAACTGATTCCTTATCCTTTTAGGTCCCTCAGAGGCTAATCTGCAAGGATTTATGTCCTTATTAGGACTCTTCTTAAAAGCTGATTTTTCCCTTATTAATTAATTACAAAATTAATTAATATTCAGGGTTTTTGGGTCTTCTTTGTTCCATCAGGCCTGATTTGATCCATCAGGTCTGATCAATGTGTTAACCTTTTTGGTTTGAATGTCATATATCTTCTTATTGGGCCTAGTAGCCCAAATCATGTATAATTAATGTAATATTTAATTACACAATCAAGATTTATTTATCCCTTGTCAGTTTGGGATTGTGGGATAAGTGGGATCTAACCCTAATAGCCGAAATATTAAAAGTTTAATTGCAGATTCGTGTGTAAAATATTTGGATTTATATAATTTCGGGTTTTTTTCAATTTTTATAATATCCAAAACAATTTTAATAAAATGAAAATATAGAGATAATTCATTAGTTAATATAATTGCGTCGAACTAAAATAAATCAATATCTATTATTCATTCGGGCTAATAATTTATACAATTGATTCATGATAAATCAAAATAAAAAAAAATAACCATATAAGCTAAAATAAAATAATATATACTTTTATTCGGGTTAACATAATTTTTTTATTAATTGATACATAAACTTTTATCATTGATCTGAATTTAAACAAATTAAATCAAAATAATATATTTATTTTATTATCGTAACTAACACGCAGCCGCTACCCTTCGGGTGCGCACTGGGTAAATCCGACGGACTCACGCAATAGCATGCGAATATATTTAGTTAGATTTGTTCGGTGTACCAAAATAAAGATAATTCGTATACTATTTGTGCAAGCTAATTTTTTTTAATTAAAATATAAATATCTTTTATAAACACACCTATAAATTTGAATAAAACTAAATCTATCGAATAGTTATATTTTTTAGAAACTAAAATTTTACTAAATTATACACATGCGTATTTAAATAATTATCAAATCATATCATCAAAAATTTTAATAAATAAATTTCAGAGTTTAAAATTTAACTTCAAATGAAATTCAAAAATTATATACTATTAAAAACAATCTGTGCATCGCACGGGTTTTAGATTAGTTTATTATTAAAAAGTTAAAATATAAGATGACATCTCAAATTACTAGCAATTCATTATTTTATTGTAATTATTAAAAAAAAAATAAACTAAGACACTACTTTAGCCCCAAAATCTCCATAAGTTCTTCATCTATCCAGATATAGTACAGATATAGATATATTTGTTCCCACTGTTTTAGTAAATATTGTTGTTACGCTTAGATCCTTTCGGTAACTTGAATAGGCTTCGGCTGCCTTCGAGGTGGCTTCGGTCGTACCTGAAAGTGAAGAGAATGCGAGGGTTTGTACCCCCGATTCACCTCCGGTGTGAGAATCAGAATCTGGCTGTAAAAGTAGGGTAATAATATAAGAAAAGCGGAGTGTTTACGAGAATGTGTGTATATTTTGTCTTACTTCACAAGGCTTTTTATACCCAATTCTGCTTTGAATGTCAGCCGTTACCAATCATTAAAGAGGGAGTGAAATGGGGGCGTTACGTCCCTTGTTCTGTCCAACGGTCTGCAAGTAGTGGGTCTCGGCCTGGACTTTCATGGGCCTTCGTTTCTCGGGCCTGGAGGTCCTTCGGCCCAGTATCTTAACTGCTTATTGGGCCTTCGTTCAATGGGTCTGGTTGGGCCAATAACCAACATGTCCCTGTCCTTCGGCTGGGCCTTCGGGCCGGCCGACGGACACCGGTCTCGGCCCATATTGGGGTGAAGAAACCCTAGGGCGATCACTTCAGTTCTGCCTCGATCTTCGTTCGTACACGTGGTAAACTTGTGGGGACTTGCAGTATATTAATGTGACAGCTATTGGCACGTCGTTCCATGGCTCAATCTCAGCCGTTGAATTTCAATCGTTTTGATCTGGGACATCTATTTCAAAAACCCCCAAGCGTCGCTTTTCTGAATTCATTTTAGGCGTCTATATAAGCCCATTTGTGCATTTTCTTTTCTTTTCATCACTTTTAGTTTCTCCATACACAGTGACAAATTGCGGTGAATCTTCCAATCATGGGCAACAGCAAGTCCGACTTCCCAGATCATCCCATTTCAATCCAAGAACATCTCCAGATAAGTAAGTCCTTTTTCTTGTTTTCCAGTTTTAAATTTGCATGTCGGTTTCCTGTGTTTTAGGATATTTGCATGTGGACTTAGAGGTTTTGTTCTGGGTTTATGGGGTTTTCCTGGGTTTTGTGCGTGTGCCATTGTGTTTTTTGGGAATTTCTCGGTAGGTAATAGAAGTTTAACCGGGTTTTACCAATTTGAGGGGGGCCCATGGGTTTAAAGATGGCATGCGAGGTGTTTTCTGACCAAGAACGTTCTTTGGGATTTCTTGGTTTTAGAACGTCTTTCGGGAGCCGACCCAGGGCGTAAACATGTGGTCCGGAGTCTGAGATGTTTGCGAAAGGTTTTGTAGGCAAGAACATCCTTCGGGATGGCTTGCCCCAGGAGCAGCCTTCGGAAACCGCCTCCGGGGTTCTGGTTTGTTCGGTCATGGGATGTGTACTCGGTTTTTTATTTTTTCTTTTCTGTCTGATAATCCGAGTACATGGACTAATGTCTCTCTGTTCCTGATACAGGGATATGGACCGAGCAAACCGCCCCCCAGATTCTTGGGACCCCTTGTCGAACAGCTTGGCGGGAACGTCTTCCATTCGCCCCGAGCGGACGGGATGGGCCCTTTTCGGTTTGGCTGCCGACTATCCCGCAGCCAATAATCGATCAGAACTGACGAAGGGACGCGTAGTTCAGATGTACGAGGATTATTCCGTCCCTCGAGGGTTTTGTTGGTTGTATGTGCCGAGGGAGGGCGAAAGGATCTATGATACTCCCGGGGTGCCAGATGGATATGGAGGCTGCGCCGTAGGGGTTTCGGAAGCGGCCTTCAAGTGTGGCTTGCGGGTGCCTCCGTTGAAGTTGATCAAGCACCTTTTCTTCCAAATGGGCATCACCCTCAGACAGATGGACCCATACGGGTTAATCCATATTAACTGTTTCCAGAATAGATGTCTTCACGCTGGGATCGCACCCAACACTCGTCTATTCTGATATCATTACGACTTTCGGAAGAATCCGAAGAGTCCCAGTTTCTACACCATCGCCCGTCGAGCAGGGCGACCTGATTGGACGGTGACCAATTTGAACAATAAATCTACTCACACTCATTGGTGTTATGTGAGTGGTCAAAAGTTGGCGGCCATGTCGGTTTGGCGAGTTGAACAATAAATCTGCTTCTTATGCCGAGCCTGACCTTGAAGGAGAAGGAGAATTACACGGCATTAGTAAACGTCAACGTGAAGAAGCTGGGAGTTTCGGGACAAGGACTGGCTCTTCAGCTTGTGGGGTGGGGGTAACAAAACTTCTTCCTTTATTTTTTCTTTCACTAGTTTTGTCCCATCACCTGTGTATTTGTTTTTCCTTGTTATGCATTCGATTATATACACTCGGACTAACTTGTTTCCCCTTTGTATTTCAGTGTCTTCGAGAGAGGCTTTGATCAAAAGGAAAAAGGCCAGGGCGGCCGAAAAGAGGACGTTATTCCAGGATGGCCCCTTAAGGCCCTTAATTCGTGTTTATCCATTGCCCCTTTTGTTACATGTTTAATTATCAAATTGGATAAGGGCGGCGGCCGAATGGTTTATCTTTTTCGGGATCACCCTCAGATAATACTCGGACGGCCGCGGCATGTGCAAATAAAGAAATGTGACAGAATATGCTTCTTTATTTAGCCGAATTGTTTACATTTTTCGAATAGAATTCAAATACAAACTTTTAAAGAAATTTCTTACTGATAAAATTTTCGAAGGCGACTAGCATGCCAAGTGTTTTTGATTGCCTAACCGGACAACGTTTCAAGCTTGTACGTTCCCGGGTGAATGACCTCGATCACCTTATAAGGCCCTTCCCAGTTGGGCTGAAGCTTTCCTTGTTTGGCTGGCATAGATGCGGCCAACTCCCTTAGGACTAGGTCTCCGAATCCGAAAGACCTTTTCTTCACGTTGGAGTCATAATGTTGTGCCATTTGTAGTAAATACCTCATGTTTCTTTGATGTTCAGCTTCTCTTTCTTCCTCCAGTAAATCTACATTCGCCTTCAACCCGAAGATATTATTTTCCACATTGTAGGTTTCGGTTCGTTACGATTCCAAGCCCACTTCGACAGGAACTAGGGCCTCGGTTCCATAGGCCATTCTAAAAGGAGTGTCTCCCGTTGATGTCCTAGGGGTGGTTCGGCAGGCCCATAAGATCCAAGGGAGTTCTTCCGCCCATCTTCCTTTGGCCTCGCCCAGCCTCTTTTTTATTCCTCGGAATATCACTTTGTTTGCCGCCTCGATTGCCCCATTTCCTTGCGGGTGGTCAAATGAGCTAAATTTCTGTTCAATTCCGAAATGGTGCAGAAACTTGCGGAATTTGTTTCCAATAAACTAAGTTCCATTATCTGAGATGCATGTTTTTAGAATTCCAAATCGGAGAATGATTAGTTCCCAGAAGAACTTTTCCGCGGCTTCTTCGGTTATTGATGACAGAGGACGGGCTTCGACCCATTTGGTCATGTAGTCGATGGCGATTATGCAGTACTTCGCTTGCTTCGTGCTAGTGGGCAGTATGCCAACTATGTCCACGGCCTATACGGCGAATGGAATAAGGCTTAGTACAGAGGTCATTTCTTCTGGGGGCTGTTTCGGGATGGTGGCGAACAGCTGGTACTGTACACACCTTTTTGCATAGTCGCTGGTGTCGGCCCTCATAGTGGGCCAGAAGAATCCCTGTCGGAGAATTTTAAAGGCGAGCGACCGACCGGCCAGGTGCTCGCCGCAAATTCCTTCGTGCACTGCCTCCAGAGCCTGTTGATGTTCTTCGTTGTTCAAATAGCGTAGAAGGGGTTGACTGACTGATCGGCGATACATCCGCCCATTGATTACTGTGTAGTTCGATGCTCTGTATTTAATTTTCAGCGCCTCCTTTCGGTCGGGTAGTAGAATGCCTTTCTCCATAAAGTTCCTGAGGGGGTCATCCAGTCGCTCCCCTGGTGGATTTCAAGACATTCTTTCTTTTCGATCGAAGGCGTCTTGGCTTCGGTGAGGTAAATAGAACCAGTTAAGTTCTGTGTCTCGAACGAAGCTAGCCTGGAAAGGGCATCTGCCCTAAAATTGTTCTCTCTGCCAATTTGACTTAGTTCAAAGGTTTCAAATAATAAAGAAGCATCATGTACCTTGGCAACATAGGCTTTCGTTCGGGGATCTCTTTGCTCATATTCCCCTGTGAAGTGTTTCACGACCAACATGGAGTCGCTGAAAGCCCTTAGGTTTTTTGCCTCAAGGCTTCGGGCCAGCTTCATCCCTGCGAGGAGGGCCTCATATTCGGCCTCATTATTTGTCAAAGGGAAGTCGAACCTTATGGCTTGGCATATCTCAAATCCTTCGGGGCTGGAGAGGATCAAGCCGGCCCCACACTTTTTTCCAGCTACCGACCAATCTACAAAAAGCTTCCACTTTCTTGGGATCCGGATTAATTGTTCATCAGGTGAACGATCCTTCGGGCCCGAGAATGTGCATTCAACCATGAAGTCGGCCAAAGCCTGGGCCTTAATTGCCGTTCGGGTAACATATTCGAGATCAAATTCCCGGAGTTCGATGGACCATGCTACGACTCTCCCAGAGGCTTCGGGCCTAGTCAAAATCTTCTTCAGAGGTTGGCTGGTGACAACTTGGACCGTCCAGCCTTGGAAATAATGCCACAATTTTTGGGAGGCCATAACCAACCCATATGCGAATTTTTCGGCATTGAGGTACCTTGTCTCTGCGTCCTTGAGGACATGGGACACGTAGAATACATGATGTTGATTACCTTCATAGTTTTTCACAAGGAGGGCCCCCAGAGTTCTGTCGGACACAACTAGATAAAGCTGAAGAGTTTCCTTCGGATCGAGCCTCATCAAGAGTGGTGCCTTTGTCAAATATTCTTTTAATTCTTCGAACGCCCTTTGGCATTCGGGCCCCCACTCAAAATTCTTTGACCCTTTGAGCACGGCGAAGAAGGAAAGTGCTTTCTCGGCTGACTGGGAAATGAAACGCCGAAGAGCGGCGAGCCGGCCTGTCAATTTCTGTATATCTCTAATGCATTTGGGAGGTTCCATATTGATAACTGCTTCAATCTTCTCTGGGTTCGCCTCTATTCCCCGGGCGCTGACCATGTACCCGAGAAACTTTCCACTAGAGACTCTGAAGGTACATTTGTTCGGATTGATCCTCATGTTGTTCTTTCAGAGCGTTTCGAAGCATTCCTTTAAGTCTTCGGCATGATCTCGGAATAGTGATTTTACTATCATATCATCCACGTATGCTTCCATGTTCCTCCCGATCTGCTCTTTAAAGACCTTGTTCACCATTCGCTGGAATGTGGCTCCAGCATTCTTCAGTCCGAAGGGCATTTTAATATAAGCATATGTCCCCTTCGGAGTTCTGAACGCTGTCTTGGGAACATCCCTATCATTCATAGCAATTTGATGATAACCAGAAAAAGCGTCCAAAACACTAAGTACCTCATATCTAGCCATTGCGTCTATCAGTTGGTCGATGTTAGGCAAGGGGTAGTGATCCTTCGGACATGCCTTATTGAGATCCGTGTAATCCACGCACATCCTCCATTTCCCATTCGACTTATTCACAACCACCACATTGGCTAGCCAGTCGGGATACTCGATTTCTTCGATAAATTGAGCTTCTAACAATTTTTCCACTTCGGCTTCTATTACCTTCTGTCGTTCGACTGCAAATGTCCTCTTCTTCTGCTTTACCGGCTTGGCCTCGGGCTGCACATTCAAGCAGTGCGTTGCCGTCTTGGGATCCAATCCGGGCATATCTTCCGCCCCCCAGGCGAACACATCATGGTATTTCCGGATGACACCTATTACCTTTGCCTTCAGATCCGCCCCCATGTTTTTTCCAATTCGAACCATCTTTCCCGAATGGCCCGCGTACAATTCCACTTCTTCGGTCTCTGCTGCGGGTTCGGCAATTGGGCTCGAGAGATCGGCCCCAAATTTATCCAGCTCGATGTTCAACGTTTACCGGCTTCCGCTGGGTTCGGATTCTGCCCGCTTCCTCCTCTCGGTTCCATCTGGTCCTTCATATTCCTGATCCTTCTCAAGGTTTTCGAGCATTATGATTCGGGCGATTTTCTGATCGCCCCTCATTTCTTCTATCCCTTTTTCAGTGGAGAACTTGAGTTTGAGGTGGGGTATAGACTCCATTGCTTCAAAGGTTGATAAGAAGGGTCTGCCAAATATTGCATTGTACGGGCTTTCAATCCGAACCACATAGAACTTCACCAGCTTTTCGACGGTATACGGCAACTTACCCAGGAGGACCGGAAGAGTAATCGTTCCTTCGAACTGAATAGGATATCCTCCGATGGCATAAAGGGGAGCCTCGTTACAGGGCTCTAGTTGCTCTCCCGCCAAGTTCATCTTGCAGTAGGTTTTGTGGAACAGTATATTGGCCGAGTTGCCTGTATCCACCATCACTTTCCATATCTTGTTCTGCCCGATGATGGGATTGATGATTAGAGGGTCTTCGTGCGGGCGAATGACATCCTCGTAATCTTCAGCGCTGAAGGTCATGGGCATGTGGGCTTTGCCTGTCCGAATTGATACAGATTGTACACCTGTCGGGCATACTTCTTCTTTGCTGTCTTGTTATCCTTATCCAGGATGCTTCCCCCAGATATAGTTTTTACTTCTCCCCTTAGCATGTCCCTTCGCTCTGGCTCATCGGCCTCTACTTCCTCCTCTTGGTTCTCCTTCGGCCCCAACCTATCTCTCAGATCTCGGACGAACTGATTAAGCTCGCCGTCTTTGATCATGCGCTCAATGAGCTTTTTGAGGTGATAGCATTCATCGGTGTTATGTCCCTTGTCCCTGTGATAGTCGCAGTACTTATCGGGGTTTTTCTTGTGGTTCGGGACCTTCATTTTGGCGGGAGAACAAACCATGGCTTGCGCTTTATCTCATGGAGAATCTTGGAGATCGGCGCATTCAAAGGAGTGAACACGGCCGAATCTCTATCTCGACGCCGTTCGGCCCCACAATCTGTTTCTTTTCTTCCTTCTTTCCTGCTATCCCTCCGGTCAGATCCTGATCTTGAGCCCTCATATCTGTCGGCTCTCTTTGATCGGTCGTCCCTTCTTGAGTCTTTATATCCTCCAATACTTTCCATCTTTCGGCGAATATTCTCGCCTCTTATATATATATCATTCAGGGATTTTGGGGGAAAATCGTAAAGAGATGAGTGAAGCTTTTTACCTTTATAGGGGTCTAGCCCCGCCGTTAGGAAGCCCATTGCTTTAATTTTTTCCAGGTTAGTGACCATCCCCGCTTCTTCCTTGAACCGAGCGAGATAATCCCCCACCTCTTCATTCGCCCTCTATCGATAGTGGACCAGGACTTCAGTATCCTTCGCCTTTCGGCATAGGTGCGAGTAGTACTTTAAGAACTTCCTCTTCAACTGCTCGTAAGACCCGATGGACCGAGGTTTCAGGGATTTGTACCACATCAAAGCAGACCCTTTGAGATAAGTCTTGAACATTTTGCACAGCATGATATCATTGTAACCCATCCCAACCATCAGGAGTTCATACTT
The DNA here is from genome assembly GCF_009905375.1 of Apium graveolens. Classification (NCBI taxonomy): domain Eukaryota; kingdom Viridiplantae; phylum Streptophyta; class Magnoliopsida; order Apiales; family Apiaceae; genus Apium; species Apium graveolens. The sequence goes on along the minus strand of NC_133652.1, from coordinate 236,702,520 downwards.
TTCACAGTGGCCCTCGGGGTCTCCCTTCCCGTTGAACTCGCTCATCTTGGGGAATTGTCTCTCTTCGCCCGGAGGGGGTCGGTACAGCTCAATCTCTTGTGTTACAACAGGTTCTCGATCGGGCCTCATGTCACCGAACAGGGCCTTCTCTGAGCGATTGAGCCTGAGGCGGGATCCATCGGGCTCCTCATCTGAATCAGAAGAGTAAGGTTGCTTAGTCCTCTTCCTTCGGGGATGCGAATCAGAGTCAGACTCATCTTCTTCGTCATATGCCCTACGTTCCCTTCTATCTTTATGTACTCTGCCGGACTCGTCAGCCCGCATTGCCTCCCTCAAGGTTCGTTCTTGCAGTTCAATTTCCTCCCTCTGTAGTTGCAGGGCTTTCAGTCGGAGCGCATCAACTTCTCTTTTCTTGGCTCGCGCTTCCGCTTTTTTGTCAATCTGATCAACTTTGGTCTTACCCTTCTCCGCGGCCTTTTCCGCCCGGATCTTTAGGAGTAAGGCCTCTTCTTCAGGGGTTAGTGTGATAACCCTGTCCTCGTCGATTAGGGAGGACGGTTGTCTTTTGTCGGTGAAACCAGGCAGCGGTGAATGTTCATGAATTTTTTCTGTCATAGTCTCGTTCTCAACTTGTAACTCTCGTATTTCCCACAGACGGCGCCAAATGTTACGCCTAGATCCTTTCGGTAACTTGAACAGGCTTCGACTGCCTTCGAGGTGGCTTCGGTTGCCTTCGAGGGGGCTCTGGCCGTACCTGAAAGTGAAAAGAATGCGAGGGTTTGTACCCCCGATTCACCTCCGGTGTGAGAATCAGAATTTGGCTGTAAAAGTAGGGTAATAATACAAGAAAAGCGGAGTGTTTACGAGAATGTGTGTATATTTTGTCTTACTTCACAAGGGTTTTTATACCCAATTCTGCTTTAAATGTCAGGCGTTACCAATCATTAAGGAGGGAGTGAAATGAGGGCGTTATGTCCCTTGTTCTATCCAACGGTCTGCAAGTAGTGGGCCTCGGCCTAAACTTTCGTGGGCCTTCGTTTCTCGGACCTGAAGGTCCTGCGGCCCAGTATCTTAACTGCTTATTGGGGCTTCGTTCAATGGGCCTGGTTGGACCAATAACCAACAATTGTTTTGGTATTCATTGTTGTAACAAGTAAGAAAGTTATTCGGGCTGTTTTTTTTAGATTACATATAGTTTGTAATAATTTAATTTTTTTAAAAATAAGTTTTGTTTATTTATATAAAGTTCAGTCAAAATTTGGGTAATTTTTTTTCCCTAAACAAAGTTTAGTTAAATTTGAACAATTAATTAGAAATAAAAAGAGTGTTTAAATATTACAACTCATGCAAATTGTTCAATATTATTTCCAACGTACAGAGGCTAATTAAAATATACGAAGCTCCTTAATCTACCGAGTAATCCTTCCTTTAAAATTTGAGGGGAGGAGCCCGAGTTGTGTGTAACTTTTTGTCCAGATTCAAATTTATTAGAGAAAATGTCTTATATTCGAATTATATTTGTGGGGACACAACCAGTAAAATTTAGTAGAGTAGAAGACGACCCAATTAATATAGTCCAGGCCTCATCGGCCTTGACAAAAGTTTAATGCACGCTAGGTCCAAACATATGAAGATTCAATTGTAGGTATTCACTTGCTACCAATTACTACTACCATCGGAGTTGGTATATCTCCTGAATGAACAAAACACAATTTGTCAAGGCAAAGTCAAAACACGAGGCATGACTTAGTTGAGCCATTTCAAAAGAGAGCGGGTTTCCACGAAGCAAGGCAACAACAGGAGTAACTCCTCGCTAAATGAGTTGTACCCGGTGTACATATCAATACTCCCACTAATATAGCCTGCAATTATGAAATGTTTACTTGTAATGAAAATATGAATTTATCATGATTTTAACAAAATATATGATTCTTTTTTTTTTGCTGTAATTGGATAATTTATGACAATTTCAATGTAAAGATTTCATTTCATACGTACCAAATTTGTTGTAGCGTAACATACATGTAGTCGAGGGATTATATTCACATATATGGTTAAGATACACGTAGTAAAAAAATAATAACGCTGTGTTCCACAAACTTTTCTTGGAGAGAAAAGAAATGAAATGAAAAGAAATGTAAAAAATATATTTTTCAGTTTGTTCCGAACAATTTTTATGAAAAATATATTTTTCTTTATATTTTGTAAAAAATATATTTTTAAGAAATGAAAAGAAATGTAAAAAATAACGCTGTACAGATTTGGGAAGAAGTTTTCTTTATTTTTGTTTCCAAAATTTTCTTCCCACTTTTGAAAAGATTACGAGAGAAAAAAAATTAATTATTTTCTATTTTTTTCTTTTATACCCTAGATTCGGGAACACAACATGAAGTTAGGCTACTTTCATATGATGATGAGAAGAAATAGAGGTGGACCCCATATGAACATCTCAATCAAGGTTAGCAAACAATATATTTAAATTCGAGAAAAGAAACAAGTACACCAAAGTAGGTGGCCCCTAAAGAACTAGTGTTGAATACTAGTAGTTAGTCAGTATTCATTATTCAACTATTCATGCATCTATATGGATTTCGTTGAATTCAAATTGAAATTCCTGGTAAATGATGATGAATGGAAATATGTGACCCTTTTATGTTCCAATCCTGTCATTTGCAAGCTCATAAACAGACACATGCATTTTCTTTTTTCCAATCGATTTGTAATTATGTGTTCTTAATCCAAATACAAAGACAACAGACATCACAATTGTTTTAATATATTGCAATGCCAACGAACAAATCGCTTGCAAATACTTTATATCCGCAGTCCAGACTATAAAAATATACATGTGCATATATAGTATTTGTCGGTTACATAATTTTATTTCAGCTTAGTTTTTGAAAGTCGAATTGATCAATTTTGAACAACGAATTCAACATATTATTAGATAAGATTATAAGAATATTAATAGTTTTAGTAAATATAATGCCAGTTAAAAATTAAGGTGACAAATTATTCTTTCTTCACTATCACTATACCTGATAATACTAGTATACAACACATAAATACGGTATCAAACAATACGAATAATTAGTGTTTGAGTTCAAAAATTTGTACACGAACACGAAAAAACACGAAATATAATTAGTGTCGGGTTTGAGTTTCCAAAATAGGTACACGACATGGAACGAAAGTATATGGAATAAATAATTAAATTTTTAAATATATATATATATATATTATACATATATATAATAAATACCAAATTTGAATTTTATCTATTCTAATTAACATATATATAATTATAAATATTAATTAAAATAAATTTTATTATTCCTTTATTACGTGAGCTAGCACTTCACCATTCTATTATCAATTGTATTTTTTAACAATTAATATTTTTCGTATATAATTCGTGTACTTTAGTGTACTAAAGTGAATAAACACGAATATATTAGTTCTGTGTTAGTATCACCAAATTGATATACAAAAGCAAATATGGGTCGGATTCACATTTAAGATTTGATACACGAAAGTACATGGAACGTTTATAACGTTACCGGGTCTAACTATCACCAGTCAGCCTGTTATGCCCAAAATTTGGTATAAACCTTGTTCGGGTCAAAACCGGCTCAATTGGTCAGAATTGGGATATTGGTGCCTAAAATTAAGGAAAATATAAGGCATCTATTTTATCACGAAGGAATAAGGCGCGCCCTTATGCATACAAGAAGAGTAATGTTGACGCCTTACATAATCAAGACGCACCCTCGTTGGTGAATTGGGCGCGCCCTATAAATGTATGAAGGAATTTTGAATTATTTCTTGAGCTGGCCCCTAACCTATATATGTGTCAGGGCGCGCCTGAAGGGTTTCGAGCACGTAAACGCAACGAAAACAGTAATTAAAAATGTAAAAATCAGAATTTTTGAAACCCGCCGCATGATTCATGCGAAAAAACATATATTTAATTCGTAGATCAGATTATTTACCTTAAGAAACTTTACCAATTGGTTGACTAACGGAGATCCAAAGCTTGTTCAATCACCACGCATCTCGCTCTCGCGATCTACGCTCTATCGGTATCCACACGAATGTTTGAACTCAAGGATTGGATGTGTACTAGCACAAACTCATTTCTTCTTACTCTCTCCATCTTCTCTCTTGGTGGCTAAGGTTTTTGTAAAAGTCTTTCTTTCAAAATCTGCCATATAAGAGATATTATATAAAGAGTATAAAAAGAATTATAACTCTTAACTAATTAGGAGTTATTATTAACTCGAAATTCTTATTTGTATAATAATTAAGTCACACTTAATTATCTAACAAATGAATTTCATAATTTATATTAGTAAATTTGAATATCAATATTTATCTAATTAATTAAATCAAACTTAATTAATATTATAAATAATTCAAATTACTTTAATTTAATTTAAATTAAAGTTTTGATACTCTGATTTTCGAATTTCGTATAAGATATAAGATACGAGAATCTTTTGAAACCCAGTCTCTACGTTTTCGAACCCGTTCGTAATTTACGCTATAGTTCCGGAACTAGTCTTAGATACCCTTAGTAGGCGCACAAGTGTGCAACTTTAGATACCTATTAAGGACGCGTAATTATTGAATTTTAGATGTCGCCCACTGGCAAAGTGTGGTATAAAGAATAAGAATACGAATTAGATGCCGGCTACTGGCAAAGTGTGGCCGTAGATCAAGACTGTGGTGTTTATAAGAATTATCGTTTCGTTCTGTTTTATTATGTTATGTTTTATTCTGTTCTGATCTGTTATAAAATATGTTCTGTTCTGTTTTATATTCTGAATTTTAAAATATAAAACTTTGGGTTGGATTTATTTTAGAAAATATTTTACAAAATTATTATTATTTTGAGAAGAATCATTTTATTAAAACACCCATTATTTTCCGGTTAACTAGTTAATCAATTTGTACTTGCTGGGTTTGTAGCTCATCCTTTTAATTTTTCAGATTTCGTTTAAGATTCGAGTTGGTAATCATTGGAGTTTCGAGGAACTTAGAATTGGAATAAATTGATTTTTGGACTTTCATTAGCTGTACGTTTGTAATAGAATCATTTGTAATTGAATTTTCGATAAATAGATTGTATATTGTGTTAGTTTTGATTTAGAGTTAATAGTCCGGAAGTGCGGGCTGTTACATCCACCAATAGTTCGCATATATTTTTTAATAAACCAATCTTTTACATGATGTATCGAGATCAAATACTAATCTAATCTTAGAATTATGCACACACACTTTATACTTGTTTCTTAATTTATTTCAAGACGGGTTTTAGGAATATATCCATTTTTATTTTACATTATTGAGACATTCGTAATTTTCGAAAGCGTACAATATTGTTTAACCCTTCGATGTCGAAATTGTATTATATTTTGATATTTTACTTAATTTAGCTTATGTAAATTACAAGTCGTCTAATAGTGTTTATGAAAATGTGAAGAATTTGGGATGAATATATCATGATAACAATGTTTAACAGTTTAGTTTGGAAAAAAATTAAGTGTTAAATTTAGAAAAATAAACAGAAATTCTAAAATAATTAAATAATTAATAAATGATAAAAAATGTACTAATATTAGAAACAATTATTTATTTATAATATATAAACTTTATCCGAACCGAGTCGAGTTATTGAGCCCGAGTCGAACAGATAAAAAACTCGGCTCGGCTCGGCTTGTTATTTATCGGAACTCATTTTCATATTTAAGCCATCTCGTATCTCGTTTAAGAAATGAACCGAACCGAGCTAAATTCACTTAAACGAGTCGATCCTCAATTTTGTTCAGGACAACTCATTTCATTTACCGACTCCTGCTGCTATCAAATATATGTCATTCTAGCCTACTCATTTCGTTCATTATTATTCGAAATGCGAATCATATTACTGCATGAAAGACAATATATTTTTCATGGCTTCGTCACTTAAAACTTAAGAGAGATTTAAGTCCAATTGCCTTTAATCACGGGCTTCGAGTGAGCAGGAAAATACATGTCACCAGAAGAAAAATCGTATAAGTCGTTCAAATTAATTAGTTAATCTTAGTTAAATTACATTTAAGAAAACTACAGTATATTGATAATGTAATGCATATGATTTGAGCATTGATTGGGTGGTTGACTCGAAAGTCAAAATCAATTATTTCTAAGAATATGCTTGATGGACTTTTGAGGTCGTATAAAATCTTTCCACACGTGCTTCTTCGTTGCAAATATCGTATGCTTAATTACAAACTTGTAATGCTGTAGCCTGTAGGGCCTGTGTTCGAATTAAGTTATGGTTTTTGAGTTTAACTGTTGAATAAAGGAAATTTTAGATTGAAATAAATTTATTTTCGTACTAAATATAAATATTTAGGGTTTCATAAGTTGCTACTGGTTATGGTTCTATACGTACATTGTTTTATTACATAATACAGTACATATATTTTTTCTTCTTTTGGACATCATTTAAACTTATCAAAAGTAATAAAAATTTATAATATAAAAATTAATTATATTCAGTTACTATAAGTTTTATAATATAAAAGCAACTTTAATAGAGTTTTAACATAATTCTTAAAAATATTATTAGAATAATGGATCCTAATAATTAAGAATATTTTATTATATTTTAACTCCAACAATATTCCCTATATTTGAATCCCAGTATAATTATATTATAATATTTAAATTTTAGTAATGTATTTGAAGCGGTTGATGAAATAAGAATGAATATTTTATCATTAAAAATAAGATATGGGAGAAATTTTGATTCCTAATAAATAAGAGGTGAATCTTAAATTTTTAAATATCCACTAACATATTATTGGAGTTCAAATTTATATGACAATCCTTAAAATATAATTTAAGATCTCGTATAACCTAATTATCAAAATTGTTAAATATATACATGTCAACAGTCAACGCAACAGAAACACAGGAATTACAAAACTTATTCCATATATATATATCCTAAAAGAGAGTAACGAGGACTCAGTTATAGTAGCTATTTGGGAAAATTGAATGCTTTAAGTAGAAAAAGAACTTATATTTTGATTAAAATATTAAAAGCATTACCCACGATACTTGTTGAAAATGTAAGCTTAGCTAAAAAAAAAACCAAAACTAAAAACAATTATAGAAGAAGAGAAGTCCTTGACGACTTGTTTTGTGATTGTCAAAATGCTAGTAGTGTCAGTCAGGTTCGCTGAAAAAGATCATCGACTTTCAGTTATGTTCAGTCAATCTCTGACAACTAACATTCAGAAAAGCATGTCAACATTCCGCTTATCTTAAATTGAGTGTTTTAAGCTTGCATAAAATAATTGCAAATAAAAGGAAATGATATCAAAATAACCATCTCTGTTGGTACTATATAGTTATCATATCATCGTTGTTTTAATTAACGTACAAACAATAGTTGATCTTGGATTGATACCGTGATTAAATTCTTCTTCTTCTTTTTTATTAAAGATTTCATCTCTAGTAAGTGCATGAGTAACTAATAAGATTAAAAAAACAACCGCCGGTGTAATTTTAGGGAGTGCAAAATGTGGCAGAGAAGACGAACAAGACATTGGTGTGAACAAGAAAAATTTATCTATTAATATTTAGATTTGCCAATATCCAAAGTCTTAGTAGTAAAATCATAGAGAAATGAACTAAATATGGGGAGCATGTTTAACCCAACAACCGGAAGTGACGCTTTCCAAACTGCACTTTCAACTTTAATTTAACTTGGTCCAAAGTCAGCCTCGTTCACACCTATCCATATTTCCTGTTCACACTTCACACCTAGCCCATTGCGCTAAAGTAGAATGGTTTGGAATTAGGATAGAAAAATAGTTTACAATAAAATTTGGTTAATATGATCTCTAGTTCTCTATGTCAGATGAGATTAAGGTCTGATTTGAAGAGATGCAGTGGAGTATGCCCAACAATAATATATACATAAGATGTTGATATGTAACCTGGAATTAGAAGATTCAAATGAATATAATCATCCTCCTTATATATATATATCACATGATTCATCTGCCTCACTTACAAAACACAATTTTTTAAAGTTCCCTCTTACATATCACATGCATCATCTGCTTTATTTACACAACACTAGCAGAATATCAATGAACATGTCAAAAAAAAACTAAATGAAAAAATGAATATAATAAACAGTAATAATCTTCTGTTACTGGATCAACAGAAAACCCGAAACATGGATTCACTGGATTGTTGAAGCTAGAGTTTATCAGAGTGATGATCCGAGTTGAACCCGCTTGAAACATCATGCGGAGTTGTTGAGGCTGAGCTCAGACATCCACCACCATTTCCATTTTTTCCTCCAATCCCCCCAGCAAAAGAGGCTGTTGCTCTCGCAATTTTTCGAATAATCTTGAGCTTGATCTGCCCTCTTCTCGGGGGAAGACTTGTTTTTGGTATTTTGGTTGTTTTGCAATCTGTCAACTTCATTTTTATGAATAGGAAGTGGTGAAAGAGGAGAGAAAACAGGGGGGGGGACAGAGGATATAATGAAAAACTATTAAGCCTGAATGCTGGGAGAGGAGAGGTATGGGTAGTCTATAAATACTACTTGTGTGGGGCTCAGGGCTGAGACACAGTCAGACTCAGTTACTTAACTCTCAAGTTTAAGCAGTGTACAAATTTATTGACAGCACTACCATCTCATAGTCAATAACATTGAAAATTTATCAAGGAGATTGAGTAGGTGACAAAACCTCAAAGCTTCATAGACTGCCATTTGGCAGGTCATTTTCAGTACCTCCAGGCTCCAGGCTGTAACCTCCCCATGAATATTTGCTATTTTCTTCCTTTCTATAGCACTTTATCATTTATTAATGTCTTATGAAAGTTTGTAGTAACTTATTTATATGATACACAAATTTATATAATCAGAAATTTATGCTGACACAAGTATGCATGCATTTCTACGTTTGATAATACTACAAGAAATTTATCAGAAATTAATGTAGTATCGGAAATGGATCCGGACAAACTATTAATTTGACCAATTAAAATGTCACAAATGTTATTAGTGAAATATTTTGAGAACCTTTACGAGATTACCGGTAATAAGAATTAACCAAAAATTAAAAATTAATCGGATATTTTAATAATATTTAAACGGTTTGTCTAGCATGGTCATATGTTAAAAAAGTATAATTGATGAGTTCGTAAAAATTTTATTGGTGTAAATTTTTGTGCATGCTAGAGGTCCATCATTATTAATCTGTCCACCAATATTTTGTGGAAATCTCGACAAGTACTAACTCTTAATTCTTAACATGTGTTCATGTGCATATTTAAAATATTAGTTTAATTTTTAATAAAACAAACCATCCCCGAATTAATAGTTTCAATCATGGTTGTAAAAATCGGTAATCGGTACCAATCGGTTTAGATACCGATATACCGATTATGGATTAATGTGTAAACGGGCATTAATCGGAGTAATTAATTTGAACAAAAATCAGATATATTTAAATATTTTAATAATATTTAATATATTTACCTTATTTATTATGAAATATATAATTTAAAAATAATTTATAAATATTAATCAGATTTCAAAAAATACATCGACCAAATATTTTTTTTAAAATTAATCGGGAATTAATCAGGAATTATATTAAAAATCGGAGATTTTTAGAACGCTGTTTCGATTCGAAGCTAACTGCCACTTGGGCGCGACTCTATATACCCCTCTTCTCTAATACTACTATAATTCACAGAAGCAATTTGTCAAACACTTGTAGTTGTGACACACTCTTGTTTCCGAAGACAGGCAAAGATGGCTAATATGCTTATTAGTGAAATGCGTCTACCTAAATCAATTTCCAACATTTTTGCTGCCCGTAACTTGATTACTGCTAAGGTTATTACTCGCACGTTTCCCTTTTCTCTATCTTAATATCTGCTTATTACATCACATGTCTATTCTTATCTTTGTATTCAAATGTAATATGTTTAAGTTATTGCCAGATTTACTTCTGTATTGTGTTCTATAGTTGATGATTTAATAGCAAACAAATACTTTGTGTATTAAAGAGAGCTTGTCTATCTTCCACATTATTGGTTGTTTACGCAATGTTGGTTTCTTTTGTCGAATATATTGCTAGTTTACGCATTGTTGGTTACTTAATTACCTTTACAGTTATGTATAGAAATGCTTGAGCTTCCACGATTGTTGATCTATTTATCTAGTTTCACTGTGGCAATATAAATGGTTTGCTTTAAGTGTAATTTTTGTGAAGAGAAATACTAGAAGAAGGGATGAATAATTCATTTACAAATTGGTGCGATTATGAATATTTACTTTCTAAATAGAACAAATTCCATCCCGTCCAACCAGATGGGATATTAGAGTTTACACGCTGCTTAGTTTAGTCCTACACATTCTTATTTCCATAAACAAATCATTCCAATTTTATTTTTTTAAGGTCTGTTGTCATGTATTGTTGGAGCCAAAAGTTTAATGATAATGTCATTTTTTTATGTTTTCCCTCTGTTTCAGGATGCATTATCATTAACTGAATTTGAGTTGATGGAGCTATTAGACGTGGGATTATCAGAAGTGGCTTCAGCAATTGCCCACATTAGTGAAATCACTTGTCCACCGTATCAAACTGTGAGATTGTTAACTCCTGTAGTGAGCTCGTTAGCTTTTTACATGCGTGAGAAAGTGGTGTATAACTTGTATACTTAAAAATGGTTGTTTTAGTTGTGTTTCTAGGCTCTCTCACTGTGGAAGCAACAAAGTGAAAATGAGAATCATCCTGGCCATCTCCCCACACATCTGAAAGGGTTAGATGCAGCGTTATGTGGTGGGATACCGACTGGTGTTTTGACCGAGTTGGTTGGTCCTGCAGGAATTGGCAAAACGCAGGTAGTAGAACTAACTTTGCTTGAGTTATATTACACTTGTGCTCTCATAGAATCATCATTAAGGATGCTATTTGTTGTCTGTAACACTCTGTACTATTTACAAATGCCACTTAGTGGATTTACAGGGAACTGTGTGTCTGATATATAAATTTTATTAGTTGAATGTTAGACCATATAAACTAATAACCCTGTTTCTATTTATTTGTTGCAGTTTTGCCTAAAGCTTTCATTACTCGCTTCGCTACCTAAAACCTATGGAGGTTTGGGTGGCAAAGTCATATATATTGACGTAGAATCTAAATTCAGCTCAAAAAGGTACCAACAGGAAGTTTATGACAGTTCTTTTCTAGTGAAAAACGTACAATATCGTAATTTTGATTAGATATGAACACTGTCTGATTTTTTTGATCTCAGGTTGATAGAAATTGGATTTAGTAGTTTTCCAGAGTTATTTTGCATGAAAGGCATGGCCGAGGAGGTAAGCTATGTATTTAGATAATAATTCATATAAGTCCTCTTCTTCTGGTTATAGTCCGTGTCCCGAAAAGTAATATCCCAATCATATTACAGATGGCTGGTAGGATTATCGTTCTGCAACCAGAATCGCTCTCTGATTTTACTGAAAGGTAACGAATTGTATGTTTTTCCTATTAATTGATTACAACTCGAACACCCTGATGGTATACACAGATTATTGTTTATAAAATGCGCTTTAGATATAATCTTAGGCACATCATTTTGTTCCCCTCTTGGGAGATAACCAAGCCAACTATACTACAAGCATTCCACTTTGAATATAGCCGTTACTATCTAAGGCCGAAATTTCACAGCCTTCGGGTCATCTATTTGGTTCTCACTTGAACAAATCACCAGAGACTTCACGGGGAAATTGCCAAGCTACATTAACTTCCCTGGAGCCTGATTACTAGTTTTACACTTTAAGTTCATTCACTATGTTTGTATTCAAAGTACTCTATCCTTTATCTTTCTAAGATTTAGATATTTGGCATTAAAATTATTCGCTTAAATTTTGATTTACAATTGCTTGTATATCCTTTTCCAGCTTGCAACAAATAAAGGTTTCACTCCTTGAACAACAAGTGAAGTTGCTCATAGTCGATAGCATGACAGCCCTTGTTTCAGGGTAAGCATGATTTTCAGTAAAAATGTATACGACTGGACTTAGTTTGCTGTCCGATCTCTCCAAGAGTCTCTTGAAGCAACTACAAAATTCTGCACACATACATAAGTAGCAAAAAAAGAAATTCTGCACACTTTTTGCATGTTACACAGTTATACGTTTGTTATGTTGCTGTTAAGAAGGGGGGAGGAAAAGAATACACAACTTGAATTTTGCAGGGAAAATGTCATTCAAGTTTTCAGTTGCTCTATAAATCCTATTCTTTTTCCGTTGGTAAATCTTTCATTTGTCTCTGACAGTGCATGATCCTAGCCACTACAGTGCTCCATATGAATAGGGTTTTAATTGTTTGTGTGTAGTTCATGAGAATTGTGTCCCTTTGAAAAGATAAACAATTTCAATATCTCACACCTCAGCAATTATGCCCGGGGTGAAGGGTAATTGAACTTTTTTAACCGGTTATCTGTTTCTATTTCATTTTTTACCTCTTCAGTTTGTTAGTTCTTTCTGTGATGATCAATGGCATTGTTTTAGACCCTGACATGGTGAAACCTTAATTCAGGGAATATGAACAGGGTCCTTCAAGACAGAATCAACTGGGTTGGCATATTTCTTTTATAAAGTGAGCCATTGACTCTCTTATCCCTGTTCAAAGTTATCTAAATTTCTTTATTTGATGAATGTGTGTTCCGCCTATGTGATAATATCCCTTTAAATTCTTCAGGTCACTTGCAGAGTTTTCACAAATTCCTGTAGTAATGACAAACCAAGTACGATCCCAAAGCTTTGATCAGATTTCTCGCTATTCATTCCAAGGTACAGTATAACCCTGTTATCGATTTTACCATCGTAACAACTGCATGTTAGGTAGCAAGTAGTATAGTAAATCAATCCGACATAGGCTAATTTAAGGTTTTAATTATTAGTTACTATTGTTATTTTAACTTAAGTTATATGACTTTGGAAAAAAGCTCGAGTGGCCTTCGACAGAAGGGTACCTGTATTTGAAACTGACACAGGTAAAATTGATATTTAAGAGATCTAAGTCTTTGAATTCCTTACTCCTAAAAAGGTTTTTAATTCCTCGTACATCTTTCTGCAAGTGTCTTTCATCATCTACACATCAATGTCTCAGTCGCTAGTCCAAGGTGCAATATTTACAGGTTCTTCCTATTTTCAAGTTAATCTAATTCATATATCAGATTCCCATATTCCTATGCCTAAGAAAAATATCCGCGAACTAAATTGAACTTAGCCTCAATTAACTTACTAGGGCCATCAGGTTGATGCTTATCATCATATCTATAAACACTGAACTTAGCCTCAATTTGACTATTATGGTGATCAATTTGATTCTAATCCTTGCAAATAAATGTTATTTGTTACTTACATTTATTGGGTCTAATTTAGGTTATCCCTTCCAGGTTTCACAGACTACGATTTCAATTTTAAAGTTAATCACTATATGAAAAGACACATCAACACAAACGATTACAATGAACTTAAAATAGATATTTGGAAATTAAACTTATTTTTAAACTAAATATTCCATTATGAAAAAAGCCCTTCTTTCACAAAGCCCTAAGAAGAGAATTTAGTTCATCTTCTCGAAACAGAACACTAAACAACAGTGAATTCATTGTATGAAATATGCATTAGTGAATGATATAAAGAAATATCGAATGATAAGTTCACTCAACTCCAAAGCTTCCTTCAGTCTTTTTCCCCTTTAAGACTCTCTTCTCAAGTTTGTATCGGTTCTTTTATTCTCCTCCGTAGCGAGTCTATGATAAAGTTAGAAAGGAAAGATTACTAGACACTAATTAAGATGGGTTTGTGTAGCTGTTTCCCATAATTTTCAACTAATACGATAAAAATACCAAAAAACAGTACGATCTATTTCTAGATAAAAGACTCCTGAAATCTGATCTTGGCGAGACGGATGAGTAAGGGTGTAAACGAGCCAAACTGTTCGTGAACTACTCGAGCTCGACTCGCAAAAAATTCGAATTTGGCTCGAAAATAATCAAGCCGAGCTCGAGCTTTTCAAATTTATAACCGAGCCGAGCTCGAGCTTCAAATTACTCGGCTCATAAGGTTCGCGAGCTTTATCGAGTCTCTATTATTTTTATTTTTTTTATTATAAATATATTTTTATATAAATATTTAATATTTTTTATATATTATATATATATTTTATTGAATCAAACTCGAGCCGAACTCGAGCCGAACCGATCATATTTCAAGTTTTTGTTAATATTTAATGAAATTATTTTGAGCTTTCGAGCCAAACTCGAGCCTACCGAACTTTTTACGAGCCCAGTTTCGAACTTGAAATTAAAGGTTTGGTCGAACTCGAGCTCCAGCTCGTACTATTTTAATCGAGATCGAGCCGAGCTTGACAGTGTTCGACTCAGCTCGGCTCAATTACACCCCTAGACATGAGTGTGGAATAGGCATCAACTTTTCAGCTAAATTTGATCAATGACTCTTGAGAGAGTATTGAAATGCTCGAGCGAGGGTTGGTAAGAAGTTCAGAAGGTATGACCTTGAGTGACCTTGAGTGATACTGAGAAATGCTTGCTTGAGGGAGAGGTGACAGAAAGTTTAATGTTGTACGAGCATAGTAAAAATGCCACTATCGTGGGCTAACATCCCGGTGGTTACTATTTCTTGGCTTTTCTCTCCTTTGTATCAATTCCCTTGGCTTATCAAATCACAAATCTAACTCCAAGTCACATTCTAAAACTTCTAAGGGATATTCTCTATGGTACCACTATAAAATTGCCTTTTCTCGCCGATACCATCACTTTATTGGCTTCTAGTTGTGGTGACCTTGTGCATTTGGTTTTTCAGTAATAATACCCTCGTGTTAAGTAAAATAGATTTCAGACTGGAAAAAAATAGTATATTTGAAATTTTTGTGAAAAAATACATAAATTTGATACTTAAATTATTTAAATTAGAGTCAATATGAGTGAAATATTAATGTTCAAAGTTTGACTATGATGTTTAAATATATCTCATTCATTTTAAATCCATTTAACATGATCCAAAGGTCCATTTCATGTATTTTGGGAAAAAATTCAAATATACAGTTTGTTTTCCGGTCCAAAATCAATTTTTTTGAATTTTACTTAACACGAGGTATCCCTAGTGAAAAATAAAATGTACCAGCGAGAAAACATAATTTGACGGTGGTACCATAAAGAATATCGAACTTTTAATCCTTCCAGTTTGGATATCCGTAGATAATATTAAATTATTCTAAATATAAATTGATAACCATATTGATTAATTTATAGAGATAATAATAATAAATATATTGAAAATGAAGGAGTGTCAGAATTAGGCTTGTCAACGGGTCGAATTTGGATCGGATTTAAGTAAATCCATATCCAAATTCATTTAATTTTTTCGGATCAGATTCGTATCGGATCGCGTGTCGGATAAATTATAGCTCAATCCATATCCGCCCCATTAGGATTTTCGGATTTCGGATCGGAGCTCCAATCCATTTAGATCTAAATATATAAAATTTCTTAAATTAAATTATTCTTGCTACATGCTGATTTCTAAAAATGAAAATAAAAAATATTTGGAAATTAAAGCTATCTAATATTGCAAATATGCAATGACATAATCACCAGACCCATCAATTACGGTATTTGGTAATTACGGTATTTGGTGGGAGTTAGAACTCTAAAACTCAATTATTATTTAGAATTTAGAAGGGTTATTAGATTATAGAATAATTTATGAAATAAAATATTTATTTTATTTATTAATTACGCAATTTAATTGCACAATAATTTTGTAAGTTTTTTTTAAAATTACCAAAAGTTACGAAAAGTAACTTTAAGAAAATTAAAATACTTGTAAAATTAAGTGTATAATGTGCGTAAAATCAATTTATCATCTAATGAAAAAAAAATCTCTCGAAATGGAATAAACTAATTATTCAACTTATCACACGAGGAACATCGAAAATGAACGAACAAAGAAAAATATTTGTAAAATAAAGTGTATAAAGCTAAAAATGTGAGGAAAAAACCCGATATCATCTTTTTTGTCGGGAGAATAACATTAAAAAAAGAACGAACGAAGAAAAATATGAAATGATACGATGCGTGTTTAGATAAATGTGCAAGACATTCAAAGACTAATGTCATCGAATTTCAATTTATTTATTTTTGCATATTGAAACGAGTCATGAATCTTAAAATATAGCACCAATATAGTTACATCACAAAAATTTGCACATAGATTCAGTTTTGAGGATTCATGTAGCGAAATTAAATTATTAGTAAATTGTTTATGTAAAATTTCACTTTTCTACGGTTAAATATAGATATATTCTGAAAGTTGCATAACCGGCAAATATATGAATACATTTGAATAGTTTATGTATCAGGTTCAATATATAAATCGCAAGGAAGAAATATTAAGGAATTTAAATTTATTGAAAATTTTGTACTTAGAAACTTAAAATATTTAAATATATAGATTTTATTATATATATATATAATATAAGCCAGATCGGGTTTTTAACAGATCGGATCACGTAAAATCAATATCCGCTTCTTACTGGATCGGATCCTTATCGGATCGGATTTTTAGCGGATCAGACATTTTTTTATACAATCCATATCCATTTATCAAGCTCCGGATCGAATCGGATCGGATCGGACCGGATCCCCGCTCCATTGACAAGCCTGGTCAGAATGGTGGCAAGGGTGCTCCTACTGCCTATATATATACATACATACAAGGTCATGTTCCTCTTATAACCATTAGCCTAAGAACTCTTAGAACCTATACATCTTAGGTAAGTTACCTAAGATTCTCTGAGAGAACTGGCTTTATTTCGTAATTTTGTATTCTTTAGTTGAACTTTGTATGTTGTATTAAAATTATGAGATATTTTAACAATTGAATTTACAGAGTCCATTAAAAAATTAGGGTTCTGTATTAATTAGGGTTTTCTAGCGCTTTATTGTGTAGTTATAATATGCTATTTACGTAGAGTTCATGTGTAGAACATAACATTTTGTAGCAAAATTCACTTTATTATGTAGTATTAATATACTATATACGTAGAGTTCAGGCATAGAATTTTGTCTTATTTGTAGTATTAATTAGGGTTTTGTAGTAAAATTGCGCATGCAGCATGCAAAATGTCGTGTTTATGTATTATGTTTTGAAAACATTTTTAAGCATACACAACGATGTATATATGTTTAGATCTTGAGAGTCTATTTAAAATTTAATTCGCATGGTTCTAAGGTTCTATTTTAAGGATTGGTTCTAAGTTGAGCGCGAACCTATATATATAGTAGTTACTCTATATAGTAATAAAAAATTACTGTCCCAATTTGGGCTAGTTATAATTAAGAATAACCACTACATTGTAATATATATATGTAAGAGGAGGTTCAATGTTTAAGAGAGAACCCTCCTTATATATACTAGCTTAAAATCCCTTAAAATCCCGTGCATCCGTTAATATTTAAGAAAATTTAAAATTTTATTCATCAAATCAGATAATTATTTTAATTTATTTATATAAATATATAATAATTATAAATTTATAATAAAAATAATAAAAGAATTACAAAGAAACCGTGATCATAATTTAGTAGGATAAGATTTGATCGTAGTTTAGTAGAAAAAGATTTGATCGTAGTTTAGCGGGATACGGTGACTATATCAAATAATTTAACATGTATATAACAGTGATAGGGAAGAAAATAAGGCCTGGGTATATAATTAACGTTGCATTAATCATATCAGAATTGTGCCAACAGCTAGGCCCATTTGAGAAGGTCCAAAACCTTGAGTATTAATTAATTTCGTAATTAATTAATAAAGGATAAGCCAGCTGATAAGATGAGTCCTAGTAGAGAAATAAATCCTTATAGATTGGCCTCCAAGGAACCTGGTGGGATAAGGAATCCTTATAGACTTGCCCACCAAGTTTCCTAACCCAAGTCCAATTCAAAGACTCCCAACATCTATATAAGGGGCCTCACCCCACAGATCAGAACTATGTTTTTTGACTTGATCCTTGACATACAGCAAGGTACTTAGGCATCTTGTAAGGCAGATCGAGTCACGAAACACAAGAGCAGTCAAATCTAGCCTCGAAGCTCACGTTCCATAGTAATAAACACAGCAATTAGTATACCTTAGTTTTTGATCCATAACATTTGGCGCCGTCTGTGGGAAAGTACAACAACCATGGCGAGAACATGGAGAACAAGCAGCGCCCTTGAAGGAGGAACACCCGCGGGATAACCCAAGCGATTTCGTCAACAGTGGAGGTACCTCCGCATTCAACCTATGCCGCCACCCAAGGAGAAGCCCAGGTAGGGGCTGTTGGGGTTAAACCCAATAGGTAGTATGGTCTTGGTGATAGAAAACATAATTGAATTGGGTAATAATTGTATGGGTAGACAATTATTATCATAATTGAGTTGGGTAATAATTGTATGTGTTGACAATTATTATTATAATGAGAATGGGTAATAATTGTATGGGTAGACAATTATTATTGTAATCAGATTAGGTATGTCTTGTTGGCTAAGTTTGTGATGGCCATATATACGTAGTCATGTTATTGTTTTGATGTATGCTTGAGTATTGTTTGACTTAAGTATCGCTTGAGTGAATACCGTTTGGTGAGATTGATCGTATTATTGATAATTGTTTTGATTAATAATACAAGTTGGAACGTGGGTTTTTCCGCGTCATATATTGAGTGTGTGTTTTGCATTGTTTGTTTGGTTCTATACTTGTGTGTGTTCCCCCTAACAATTGGTATCAAGAGCCAATGTTCATGATGGAGAAGGTTGGGGGATTTGAAATTGAATTGTTTAATGGAAGAAACAATTTTACCTTGTGGCAAAGTACGGTAAAATATCTGTTAATTCAACGAGGGTTATATGCGACTCTCGGAGGGAAGAAGCCTACTGAAGTTGATGATACAAAGTGGGGAGACATGAAGTTACGTGCGGCATCAACGATCCGGTTGGCCCTTGCACCGGAAATCAAGTATGATGTTCTTGAAGAGGACAATCCCAAGAATTTGTGGGAGAAGTTAACGAAGACTTATCACTCAATGTCTTTGGCCAACAAGCTGTTTCTCAAGAAATATCTGTTTGGGCTCAAGATGGAAGAAGACGGAGATTTAAGAGATCATCTGAATCGTTTTAATGGCTTAATCAACCAGCTAAATAATTTGGATGAAAAATTAAAGGATGAGGACAAATCTGTTCTACTACTAGTGTCTCTACCGAAGAAGTATAATACTGTGATGACTTCTTTATTGGTTGGGAAAACGAAGTTAGATTTGGATGAGACTATTGTTGTTCTTTTGGAGGCCGAAAGATTGATGAAACAAGAATCGAGTGACACATCTGATGGAAGTGCATTTGTGGTACGTTCGCGTGACACGGAAAAGAAGTATGCTAAGAAACATAACCCTAATATCAGGTGTTTTTATTGTGAGGAATTGAGTCATATACAATTTATGTGTCCAAAGGCAAGAGAAGACTTGAGAGAGTTGAAGAAAAATCGAGGGGATAGTGTTTCGCTTGTAGAAGCTGATGAAGATGTTCTTTTGGTTCAAGAAGAGAAGGGATCAAAAGAAGAATGGGTGCTTGACTCGGGATGTTCTCATCACATATGTGGTAGGAGGGAGTGGTTCTCGTCCTATAAAAAGTGTGAGGGAAAGATTGTAACTTTACCGAACGGTAAAACGGTAAAGGTTGCTGGCATTGCTGAGGTAACAATGAAACGTCACAACGGTCGTGTTCAGAAGTTAACTCAAGTAAGATACATACCGGAGTTAAATCGAAATCTGATTTCGTTGGGTAAATTAGTTGATTTGGGATATACTGTTATGATGAAGAACAGTATGTTGAAAGTTACTAAAGGAGATTTAGAGATACTCAAAGGTCGAAAAGATAAGAGAAATCTTTTTGTACTAGAAGGAGGGGTTATTGTTCGAGGGGAGGTATTGGGCGATCGACGTCGATGGCTTGATGGTGACCGTTAATTCGGCTGTGCATGAAATCATATTGGGTTGAAGGGGAGGATTGTTGGGGTTAAACCCAATAGGCAGTATGGTCTTGGTGATAGAAAACATAATTGAATTGGGTAATAATTGTATGGGTAGACAATTATTATCATAATTGAGTTGGGTAATAATTGTATGTGTTGACAATTATTATTATTATAATGAGAATGAGTAATAATTGTATGGGTAGACAATTATTATTGTAATCAGATTAGGTATGTCTTGTTGGCTAAGTTTGTGATGGCTATATATACGTAGTCATGTTATTGTTTTGATGTATGCTTGAGTATTGTTTGACTTAAGTATCGCTTGAGTGAATACCGTTTGGTGAGATTGATTGTATTATTGATAATTGTTTTGATTAATAATACAAGTTGGGACGTGGGTTTTTCCGCGTCATATATTGAGTGTGTGTTTTGCATTGTTTATTCGGTTCTATACTTTTGTGTGTTCCCCCTAACAGGGGCAACTGAACCTTAGCCACAAGGGACGATTCCCTCGGCTACTCAAGGGACGAATCCCCAACTTCAGCAGCTACATACACATGTGAATTCTCGACCCGTTGGGTGTGAGTTTTCAACTATTGTGACTACTAACCCCCCTTAAGGGATGCCCCTTTACCCTGAGGTTGGAGGCAGTGGACATGCTGGACGGGGTGAAGTACGAGGGCGAACACCCCCTACATACATGGTTTGGCTCCTATCCCGGAGGATCAGGAATTTTCTGGTCCTTATATTGAAAGAGACTCCGAATCTTCTGATAATGAAGTGGCTCCAAGAAGGAGACGTGCTGGCAAAGAGCCGATGGCTGATGGTAACCAACGTCCTAGAAGCACCCGAGGGGTGAATCCCCAAGAAGTGCAGGAGAGAATCAAGGCCCATGAGACTGAGATTCAAAGGCTAAAGCGCGACTTGGAGGCGCACCAGGTTCCGAGGCCCCCATTACCACCTAGGGGGAGACAAGGTAGCCATGATAGCACTGCAACAGGGAACTAGGGATGAGTTCTTCAAGATGTCCTTGGCCAAGCGCCCCCCTGAAAGCATGTTGCAGCTCCAAGATAGGGCCAGGAAGTACATCAAAGTGGAGGAGAGCACGAGGAAGACAGTAGTAAGTAACGAGCCCACTGGAGGCAAGAAGCGAAAAACTGATCTGAAATATATTGCTAAGGACAAGTATCCCAGAACTGAGCAAAACCCTGATTCAACCCCAAAGAAGGGAGGACCTGGACAAAAGTTCACTGAATACGCTAAGCTGAATGCTCTTAGAAGCCAGATCTTGATGGAAATCGAGAAAGATCAAGATATTCGTTGGCCTAAACCCTTGAAGGCTGATCCTGCCAAGCTAGATAAGAGCAAATATTGTAGATTTCACAAAGATGTTGGTCATGACACCGATGAGTGTAGGCAACTGAAAGATGAAATAGAATTCCTCATTCGGAAAGGAAGATTGAACAAATACACTGGGGAAGGAAGAGATAGGAATAACAATGGGAGAAAGAACTATGAAGATCGTAGGATGGACCAAGACGATCAGGGGCGAAAACCCCAGCCTAGGGGACCGGTTATAAATGCAATCTTTGGAGGACCGACTGCTGCTGGATTATCCAAGAACTCCAGGAAAGCATATACCAGAGTAGTTATGCATATTGTTGGGGAAGCCCCGAAGAGGGCCAGGACAGGAGTGACAATGGCTTTTGATGATTCTGACCTAGAGGGTGTGAAATTTTCCCATGACGACCCGCTGGTCATAACACCGATAATAGGAAACATCCCGGTTAAGAGGGTCCTTGTGGATAATGGTGCTTCAGTGGATATCTTGCTCCATGACACCTTTTTAAGAATGGGTTATAATGATTCTCAACTAACCCCAACCGATATGCCGATATATGGATTTGCGGGAGTGGAGTGTCCCGTGGAAGGGATAATCAAGTTGCCGATGACCATAGGACATTAACCAAGACAAGCAACACAGATGTTGGACTTTGTGGTGGTGAAGGCTAGTTCAACTTATAATGCTATCATGGGGAGAACATGGATACATGCCTTCAAGGCAGTCCCTTCTTCCTACCATTCAGTTATGAAGTTTCCCACCTGGAATGGGATTGGAGAAGAGAGAGGAGATCAAAAAATGGCTAGAAGTTGTTATGTAGCCTCTCTGAGGGCAGATGGAGTTGGGGGTCAAGTTCTGCCTATTGAAGATCTGGATATCCGAGAAAATGATGAGAAAAGAGGGAAGCCAGTAGAAGACTTGGTTTCGATTCCTTTAGCTCCCGAGGATCCTGAGAAAGTGACTTTCGTTGGAGCCACACTAGAGGAGCCCCTTAGAGGGAAGTTGGTGAAATTTTTGCAAGAAAATAGTGATGTGTTTGCATGGTCGGTAGCTGATATGCCAGGCATAGACCCGAAACTGATTACTCACAAGCTGAATGTGGATCCGAGTCGGAAGACGGTGAAGTAAAAGAAAAAAAGTTTTGCTCCAGAGAGGCAAGAAACTATAAAACAGGAAGTAGAGAACCTTTTAGAGGCTGGTTTCATTGAGGAGATACAATTTCCAGAATGGTTAGCAAACCCTGTAATGGTGAAGAAGGCCAACTAAGCAGGTTGCACAATTCCTGTGGGAAAACATCATGTGCCGGTATGGATTTCCCCGCATCCTAGTCACTGACAATGGAACACAGTTCAACAATGAGGAATTCAAGAAGTATTGTGAAGAGAATGAAATTGAATTACGATTCACCTTTGTGGCTCACCCGCAAGCCAATGGGCAAGCGGAAGTGGTGAATCGAATAATCCTGGATGGACTAAAGAAGAGGATCGAGAAGTCGAGGAACAACTGGGTGGATGAAATACTCCCAATACTATGGGCCTATAGGACTACCTGTAGAGTCACGACTGGAGCAACTCCCTTCATGTTAGCATATAGGGTAGAAGCGGTTGTATATAATTAACGTTGCATTAATCATATCAGAATTGGGCCAACAGCTAGGCCCAATTGAGAAGGCCCAAATCTTGAATATTAATTAATTTCGTAATTAATTAATAAAGGATAAGCCAGCTGATAAGATGAGTCCTGATAGAGAAATAAATCCTTGTCATTTGGCCTCCAAGGAACCTGGTGGGATAAGGAATCAGCTTCCTGCTTCTTAGGACTCTAAAGTCCATTCTGATTATGAGACTTGCCCACCAAGTCTCCTAACCCAAGTCCAATTCAAGGACTCCCAACATCTATATAAGGGGCCTCACCCCACAGATCAGAACTACGTTTTTTGACTTGATGTTTGACATACAGCAAGGTACGTAGGCATCTTGTAAGGCAGATCGAGTCACGAAACACAAGAGCAGTCAAATCTAGCCTCGAAGCTCACGTTCCCTAGTAATAAACACAACAATTAGTATACCTTAGTTTTTGATCCATAACAAACACTATTTATTTTTACTTTTAATAACCAAAATAGGGGATAACCGTTGAATCAAAATATACCCCATTCCGGTTATTATAGTATAGTATAGATGTAATTGTGTATATATGTTATATCATACAATTATATTTTCAAACATTCTGCTTAAAAATGGTAAATGAACTCCAAAAAATAACTTGTACAGGGCCAATTCAGTTCGGTGACAAAGAGGATCCAACAAGATCTGATTCCCATCTCGTTGCAGCTCTTGGGATTAATTGGGCGCATGCTGTTACCATTCGTCTCGTGCTTGAATCTATATCAGGTTTGTTTGACCATTGACTGCTCTACAATGCTCTTTCCCGCAGAAGATGATGCTAAGTGTTCAACTGATGAGTTCAATTTTTTACTGGTTGCCTAGATGCGTTTTTCTTACTAATCAAAATCGTTAAGTGATACCATGTTCCTTTTTCTTTGATATGCTTTCTCATTGTTCTGTGCAATTTTTTCGAACATGTTAACCTTATGCTTATTCTTGCTTTTCTACAAGAACTGTTACGATGCATTATTTTTATTTCTTAGAACACAGCCACAGTTTGTCCTTTTCAAGGTTGTTGACGAATTGTAATTACTGATTAGTTTCTCCATACATTATGTTTCACTATAATGAGAGTATTGGTAGTGTCGTACATTAAAATTATGGTTAAATTATACTCCCTTCATCCCTTTGAGTTGTTAACATTTGAAATGAAGTGTTCGACACACATTTTAAGGCTCATATCTAGTAAAGTTTCATATATTATTTCTATTTTTTTTTCTTCTGAATAAATATTAAATATTTGAACTTTTATTCAAAAAAAGAAAAGTTTCAAAATAAGTCATACAACTATACTAGATAAGAGCCTTAAAATGCGTGTCGAACACTTCATTTCAAATGTTAACAACTCAAAGTGACGGAGGGAGTACTTTATTAAATTATGTATGCTAAAAATTTTACCCCATTTATCTAACTGACAAGTATTATTTTTATCCTTGACTCATCAGTTTTATGTATATATTAATTTTAAATACAGAATATATTTGTTAAATATATTGTGTGCCTCTGCCTTTTGTATGGTGTTAGAGTCTTCTTGTCAGTTATTTTAACTTGAGTGGAAAGCAAATTATATTTGTTATTATAAATTATTAACATAAATTTTAGTAGATTCGATTGTTTAGATTAAAAATACGAGAGGCATAGTACGTAACTTCTAATAAAGTGATCCAGCTTCTGCTAACATCTTTCATTTTACTATCTTTAATTATTCTTGAGTTCTAATAAAGTGATCCAATTACTGTATTTCATTTTACTAACTTCTAATAATGCTCAGAAATATGTTTTGCAGTTCTCCCCCATATGTACCAAGCATTTTTTCATTATATTTTTTTATAAAGAAAATCAACACCATATTTATAAACCAATCTTTCTTATTTATAATTTTTGTTAATACTTGTGCGAACTTTTCATTTATTGCCCTAGTAGTTTTATGCAAGCTTCCGGTGATTATAAATTTGAATCAGTTTTTCTTGCATTAAGTTGACAATTGTAGTTTATATACTGACAATATTTATCTTTGGAGTATGCTCAGAAATGACCCAATTAAAGTTGATGATAAGTAATGATAAATCCTTCAAGTTCTTAGCTTTAGCACTCCTTCAAAATTAGTCATACTGTAGATTGTACGTGCTGTACAAGTTAATCAGTTCCCAGTTCAATTTCTGATGATGTAGTGACTATGAATATGTTTGCATTTGTTTTGTAGGCCAGAGATTTATAAAGGTGGCAAAATCTCCAATATCGCCTCCTTTTGCATTTCCTTTCAACATAACTGCATCAGGAATTTTGCTGCTTAGTGATGATGGAAGAGAGATGTCAGGGCCTCAAATAAACTCCATACGCCATCAAGGTTTAATATGACTCATTTAATTCTCGAGCCTTTCTATCTTTTACGTAACACTTGCGCGTTTTTACTTGTACCAAGCATCCTAAATTTTTGAACAACTTATAATTCTATATTGTAGCATCACCTGAGTCCTTGCTTATAATTTGGGATTGTGGGTTATCTGTTTTATATGTATCTGGAATACATATTGACTAAAATATTACTTGCATGTTTTGTGCTGGAGATGTTTGTACAAGTTTTAAAAGTTATTTTTTTTATGAATGCAGGTCATGGTGCCATAATCCATCCCATGCAAAAAGACGATCATGAATCAGATTAAAAGATGCATAAGTAGGCATGCTTCTGACCTCATAATGTTTAAGTTATTGAGTGTAGATATTTCGTAACAAGTAAAATGTCTACAATTCACCATTTTTGAAATACATGAGCTTTTCGTGTGCATATATTTTCAATTTAAGAGTCTTGAATATGATTGTTTCTTTGCAACAGAAATTGCATGAATTGGCTTCAATTAATTGACAAAGACATATGGGGGCTATACTTGTACTTTATAACTAGTCATGATCATTTTCTGATAGTGTCGTTACTGATTTGCAGACTGCAGTGCAAGATAGTTGAAACAATTGATCAGTTACTAAGAAACATAGATCTTTACTTGTTAGACTTGGACACACCTAATAACACAATCGATCTGGTATATGACCTAATAACACAATCGATCTGGTATATGTTTTCCTGTCCTTGTACTAATTTTTTTTAATCGTATTTGTTACTGTGGTGACAGTCTTTTGGAGCAAGGGCATTTAAGTTAATTTTGCTAGAACCTGGAAGAAAAGCACCAACATGGAAGGAAAACAGAAAAAAAGGATTTCAGAATGGTATAAAAACGGGGCAAAAATCCATGCAACAGTCGCCGAGGGTGGACAGTATTATGTGAAAGAAAAATTGTGGTAGGATTTCAAATAGTTTCCGAAATAGATAAATAGCTGCGTATAGCTGAGTTTTAGAAAACACATGATTCTTGCTTTACCAGTTACAGCTTACAGTACATATTTATAGTTTGAATTTCTTTATTTTTGCGCTTGAAAACTTCCTGCCTTTGTCAATCTGGATGTCTTTCGCAAGTGAATTTTTTTTTTTTTGCAATTTTTTGGTTCTTACATGCACTGATATACAATATACATAATGCAATTACTCGAATGCAGTGTAATGACGTTAGAGATCTTGAAATCTTGAATATCATGTATTAGGCATATGAGTCGAGTTCCTTGGTTTGTAATTGAAAATGTATTTTTTTGACAAATATGGCTAGCTTTATGTAATAAGAAATTTTTGAAATGAATAAGATGAGACAAAGGATGATAAACTTTTAGACACTTAAAATATCCAATCCTTAAATATGTTTGATAACCTTAATTTTTAAATTTATTATAAGATAGGTATACACACAATATCGTAAAAAGGGAGAGAGAGGGCTTAAAATAAAAAATTCATTCTGATATTAATTGTGGGTGTCATTTGTATGTACAAGTATACTGTTCTTACAAATTAAATATAAATACACATATATAATAATAAATTACGGGAAATATGAATCGGGTCGAGTTATAGGCACATAAGCATTGAACGACCTTCTGGATTAAAACTAATATGGACGGACTATGATTCAACAAGAATGAATTTGCGTGCTGAAGCATAACAATATTAGTAAATTGCATCAACATGGTAGCACCTTTAATCCCCTCGATACACTTTATTCTCTTCTGCTAAACAACTTAATTATTCATGTTTCTACCACCTTCTCCGACTAAACATTTTTTATTGCGATTATCAACTCTTATAATAATGTAATAAAATACCCGACATCTTATATTCTTCCACTGATATTTTTGTCCTAGTGGCAACTTAACCTTTGGATTTTATCCAACTTTACCATAATGCTTTATAAATTAAGTGCACTGACCGACATGTTAACACAAGCTGACAAATAAAAATGTTATGATTATTTACCATTCACAATTACGTCGATCATGTCAAATCACTTGTCCTACATTTAAAGTTTACCGTGTGAATATTCCATCCATTAAAAATTGTACGTGTTTCGAATTTGTTCCTAAAATTTAATCCTAATGACATTTGTCGTGTTTTAATTTATGAACGTATTTGTATTCATGCAAGTCCCGTTTTATTATCAATAAAGTTATCAAATATATATCTTACATATTTAATAACGATATTAAAAACCATTTTGAGAATTCCAGCATTTCTCTTAAAAATCACCTCGTGAATCATGTCGATCACAATACAGAATCAATTCATTTTGTATGTCAAATGATAACTTTAATATACTGCAAGAAGAAGCAAAGTTCATTGTTTAGGTTCGCTTACAAGCAAATCCCTCAGAACATACATGATTCTAAAAAGAATTAAGGTTGTAGAGCCTAAATGGTCCACTTTCGAAAGTCCCGTATGTATCCAAAGCTGAAATCGACTAGTACTTGTTTTCTTTAAAAGATTAGGTTTATGTGATTTTGTTGGATTTTCTTTTGCCATTTGCGTAGGATTATTTATTTATATACATTAATTTTGGAGTGATGGGTACTCGTTCCACATGATTTTAGTTTTTTTTTCTAGAAACCTTGCAATGACGTTCTCATGCATTATTAAAAATATTCTGTTTCATGTTTCAAAATAGTTGATTACTTAATAAATCTTACACAATTGATTTAATCTGTTTTTATGTCATTGATTCTCTTCACATCTCCCATGGTGATTGACTATAATAATTAGCTCAATAATAAAAATACTGATTATTTAAATTTTTACTGATCCCGTAAGAGATTGCACTTCAGCCGAGTCAGTGGTGGATCCAGGAATTTCAAAAGAAGGGAGCTTTACTTGTGTACGGACGGACTCAGAACCAAAGCATGAGGTCAATATTTTTTACGGTAAGAAAAAAAAAATTATATTATCATTTGGCTATGACTGATTAGAAGTCCCGTTTCTATGACTATAAGTTAGTATGTATAATGTCACAAAATAATATAGTTAATGAGCCGGAGGATATAAAAGAATGGACTTATTTTTTATTGGATGGGCTAATATATAAAATATTCAAATTTTAGAAAAATATACGAAGAAGTTATATACTCAGGGTGGTGTGCTGAACCCCCTAAGCACACCATGTAAATCCGCCTCTGAGTGGAATTGACTATAATGAATAATTATATTTTAAAAGTAGTATATAATTATTATTTTTATTTGTTATAAAATAAAGTATTTATTTTAACATGGTAACATTTGGCATATTGCTACCGCCCTGCTAAGGTTTAACATATGATCAATATTACTAGATTATCTAAAATTTTAGGGGATCATTAGATTAGATTGATCTAATGACTTAAAATTAATTTTTAGTTTCTAGTTTCTATTTTAACTTGATTTCTATTTGATCATCTCCCTGTATATATATATATAGCAGGGGAAGATAAATGTACACCTTTCATGAAAAAGTACGCAAAATATGCTTAGTCTGATTCACTCTTATATGAATAAAATAACTTGACTAGGGGAACTAAAAACACACATGTAATGAGTCTACATGTAAAATTAAAATAAAAACATATTAACGTTTTATAAAATACTAATCATAAAATCTAAATAAGGGTGTCTTTTTGGGTATAGCTTGATTATATATTTAATTAACACATAGTTATCATGTATGTTTATATTTTAAACCTCAACCTTTAATATTAATTTAGCTGAAAAAGTCTAGAGCTCTCAATTTAATAGAAATAATAGTCACCTAAAAAAATTGTGACTCAACAACACAAAATAACTATCATATAAATATTTGGTTAAAATCCCATTAAATATAATAAAAAAATCATCAATTATGATTAACACGATAGTCATATCCTTGCAGAGGTTTAGAAAAATCATCATAACTTATCTCAAATTCTTACCAAAAAATAGTCATATTGGTGAAAAAAAAGAACTATTAGAACAGCAAATGCTTATGTACATACAAATCTAGGATAAAATAATGTACAAAAAGTTGTATGTTTGAATAAATATATTTACACCTGTATTTTAATATTCATATAGTTGTAAGATCTGTTCATGTGACGTCATAGACAAACATTTCTGTCAATTTTCTAATTTGAGTTAATTTTGTTGATATATACAACTCCCTCCGTCCCATATTACGTTTTCCGTTTTGACTTGTTATACTGTTTATGATAAGTGATTGACTATTAATTTACGTCTAATTTATAAGATCAAATATAATCACGAGTGATTTTATTGGATCTATATTTATGAGTATTTTAATATAATAAAAAATTTTATATTTAATACTAATACAAAATTAAAGATATTAACAAGATACGTCATTTTTAGAAAACGTTTTTAAGGACGGAGGAAAGAGTATAAATACGCCGTTTTGTATCACAAGATGATACATTTACAGATAATTTAATGGGGGCAGTTGTTGCAAATATAATTTGATAAACATGAGGGGTAAGGTGCCCGACTTGACAAAAGGGTGAAGGACAGTTCTACAAATTTAATAATTGAAGAGTATGAGAACATCAAACGTACTAAATTTGTTTTTAATCGAAGTCCCACGGCAACTAGCAAATGGTCAGGCTCTATATATTTTATTGCAAATAATGATAATATTCTCTACAGAAATGGAATGGAGAGAAAACGGCCACGTCTCTCTACCTCGTACACCCCCTTACAGACATAATATGAATCTATGATACATTAATACTCCGTGTACAAAATATTCTTCCTATTTTAATTTTGGATTTGTGTAATGTATGTACATGGACACACTCTATATACTAAATTTTATGCATTTTTGATGATATGATTTATTGTGATTTGTGGAGATTTTTGTGTATGCAGGGATGTATCATTATTAATGAAAATGAGTCAATTAAAATTTGTCACCTAACTTATTAATGTATACCATTGGGCACACAATAGAAAATTCGTTTAATTTTTTATATTGTTCTTGATAATCAATTGACTACTAATTTACACCTCAAATATATTTTATTGGATTTATATTTATGAGTACTTTAATATAAATAAATTTTTTACATTTAATACTAAAATGAAAGTAAAGATATTAACAACTAAAAATATGCAATGACAAATATATCTGACACAATTGGGAAACATTTTTAGGAGGGAGTATAAACATTTTGTTCTAAAATTTATCACTTTGGTCGAGTGCCGGCAGCACGCTCTTCTTTTCAAACCTTATCTGATCCGAGTTTTAAGTAATCGTATTTTAAATTAATTTAATAAAAATCGGTTGACTCAAAGTATTCGGAGTCAAAATTTATATACATCTTAATTTCCTCCCTAAAATAGGGATGGAACCGACAATATAATTTAGGAGGCGGAATAATACTCAATAAAGACCGAACTAACTTTTTTTTATATATTTTTCAAAAAGTTCAACACCAAAATTTTGATAAACTTACGCAGACGGCCCCCTAGTTCCACCTTTACTTTAAAGTATTCATAATATTTGAAAATTATATGTGGTTAATTATTAAACTTATATTTAAATATTTTGTCAAGAATATAAACCAGATAATGTGTATTTGAACTCTATTACTATTAGTGTGTTATTAAACTATTATCAATATTATTTATTAGTATATAACTACATATTATATTCCAGAAAATATATTACTCTTGAGTTTCAAATTTTAATATATACTAAATTTTATGTGGATGAATTTAACATACGAGAGAGAAGAATTAAGAAAGAGAGAAAATAATATCCAACTAATTATCCAAATACTATATAGATTCAAAGTATTTATCCTTTTGAAAAAAAAATGAGTCGAACTGATTTCCAACTATTATATTTTTTAAATAAATAAAATTTCATTTTTGTAAATAACAAGGTCATACCTAAGTAATAATGTGTAGTACTACTACTCACATAATACTTTTTGTCGTGCCAATGATCTAGTTAGATGATGAGATAGAAAGTAATTGTTTTGTACATTAATCAGTCGATTAACTTTATTTTGGGGCGTGTTCTAAAATAATATGTGTGGGCTCGGTCCAAAATATCATACTATTGTGTGAAGTTATGTTTTTTTTGCGGTCCAACAAGTAGGATCAAAACTCGTGATTCAAAAGCTGGATCTTGAGGGTACTAGACCGTGGTTTGCTGTTGTAGGTAGGTTCCCTTGATTTGAATACGATTGGAAGTTTTTCGGGGTGCCTTATGCCGACAAAATTTTTGATGGTGTTCAAACGACGGTTCATCGAGTTGAATCGTGAAAGTGCAAGATGTAGATAGTTTAATCATAAGTGTAACATGTGTGGTTCTTAGTTTCAGGGAACTATTGTTTGGCGGTGTCAACCCAAATACCACATTGTGAAGATAAGAGATAATTCGCTTGTATATTAAGTATTCAGTTAACTCCATTAATACGATATCTTTTGGGATGTGCACAAAAAAGAAATTCGTTCGAGCTCGGTCCAAAATAAACAAATTCATATGAATTTGGAATTACTGTTTTTTTAGAAAACCCAACAATAGGTATCAGAGCTCATGGGTCGTAAGATGGACCTTGAGGGTAATGTATTGTGGTTATAAAATGTGGGAGATTCCCTTGGTGTGAACACGATTGGAGATCTTTCGGGTTTCTTGTGACAAAAGTCTTATTTATGGTGTTCAAACTGCAAATTCTGCGAGGTGAATCGTGATGGTGCAATATATATACAAAATAATTGCATGTGTAAAACCTCTGTGATTCTTGATTTGATGGGACGATTGTTAGGTGATGTAAACTAAATACCACATCGATAAGATAAGAGATATTCTCTTGTATATAGAGCAATCGGTTAATTCATTAGTGCGACACCTTTTAGGATGTGCCGAAAAACAAATTGGTGCGGGAAAGATAATATCATGTTAAAGTGGAGTTAAAGTCTGTTTAGTAAGTCCAATATGTGTCTTTATTAGTACTTGTTTCTAGAATTTGAATGTGATAACTTGGATCGAATCTCGAGTTTTTTAAAAAATTGGGTCAATTCCCGATTATGTCGAAGCCTACTCGTCTAAAAGATCTTGATTTTTGGTGCATTTAGTAGTACCTTACCTCATAAACTGAATAGAAGTCACAATTACACTCTATGTTGGACTGTGGTGTTATAAACTCCTCTGCTCAAACTCTTGACGTTCTCGTCAAACACGAGCATACATCCCATAAGATCAAGATCGTACATATCTAGCCATTGTGGAAAAATACTGGTTGGAATCTATAACGACTCGTACATTTTTGTAATATTTAAATCTGTAATTATTGCGTAAGTAATTAAATAAAGAATTTTATATTGATTATGGTTCCTGTGTCTTACTTGCTATTGTTTATATGTGATTGTGGGATTTCGTGGTGTATTTTTATGATTAGTTGTTGCACCATTTTATTTTTGTTTCACTTTTAAAAAGTGATTTTATGACAATCTTATTTTTAAAAATTACTTGGGCTGTCTCTAAAATTGTTATTATGATTCTATAATTTTAATGATCATTTTTGGGATTTTATAAAATTTACAAATCAATATTATGTTAATTATTTATTCTTAAATGATTTTCTGATTTCGTTTAATGGTAAAATTCATATTTACTTCTCGGATTCTTCAAAAATTATGAAACTCGTATTTTATTACGTTTACAATATTTTGAGAATTTTAAAATTATTTTGGTTATTTTCAGGATTAATCCTACCCGCGCCTAATTTCGCTTAAATGTGAAAAACGAATATTAGTTGCATTTTATAAATAGTTTAAAAATCTCAAAAATTTTATTTTTATTAACTTCCGAATATTTCGAGAATTTTGGTATAAATTTGTAACTTATTCAATACGTTTAAGCGCGTAGCTGGTACGTTATTTTAAGCAGAGGCGAACCAAATATTTGCAAAAGTCGGGCCATGGACACGTGTTAAATTCCTGTTTTTTTCCTGTGATACGTGGCCTCTTGGGAATCAATTCAACATAATACATTTTATTTCTTTATTTACAACTCCTCCTCATCCTCATCTCTGCACTCTCGTCTCTCAATCTCTCAATCTCGAATCTCTTTATCTCTTTCACTCGAATCTCTCGGTTCTCTCTTCTTCCTTTCGATTTTCTTCTCGCCTTGTTACTCCCTTTCCCTGGTAATTATTTTTGCTTGTTTCCCTGTTCTGGTTGCCGTTTTCCTTTCTTGTTCTTGCCGCCGTTGCCACCGGTTCCGGCGTGGTGGCGGCGGTGAGGTCGTGTTCGGTATATATATATATATATATATATATGCATATGGGTGTGTATGTATATGTGTTTGTGTGTGTGTGTAAGATTGTGTGTGTGTTTGTGAAGTGTGTGTGAATGTGTGCGTTGGTGTGTAGCGGCGTGGCCGTGTTTTGGCCGTGGTTGTGGCTGTATTGCTTCGGTTCTTCCTCCTGTTGTTTGTTGGGCTGAATTTTTGGCCCTGTTACTTTGGGCCTGGCAGTGTTGGGCCTTTTTGGTGTTGTTGGATTGAATGTTATAAAACTTCTGATATAATTCCTTTTTATTGCAGGAATTAATTGAGTAAAATTAGTGATATTAAATACTTCGTGCGGGAATTTAATTTAATTAATCGGCGAAGTTCGCGTTGGAAACCCGGGAAATTACTCGAGTACCCGCGGAATTTTGCCCCCGTCCGCGATGACTTTTTACGAGTGGACGGTGGACTGTGATGATCGTTATCTGAGTCCTAATATTTAAAAATAAATAAATAATAAATGTATAAATTTTAGTTGTAAGTTCGATGCGAAATAGTAGTCGAATATTTTTATTCGAGGTTATTGGATTGTGCTTGAAATTTGATTGATATGATTGGGAATTATAATTGAATTGTTGCTGTGATTGGTTGTTGTTGTTGATTCGACGTCGAATTGTTTCGACGGGTAGTCCGATAAACAAAGGAGACGCTGCCTGATTTCTGGATAATTTACCTATAGGAATACGAGAGCGTATCCGATGATTATTGGGACGTCAAGTGGCTATATAAATACATATATGTTTTATATGAAACTTGATTTTAAGATGTGATGAAATATTTTGCCAAAACCAATAACCCTAATTTCATAAATTACGAGTATACGTATTTTCTGGAAACAAACACCGAACGATTTCCGAGAGTATGAACCCTAATTGTTGTGTGTTATTACAATATGAATGATTACGAGCCGGGATTTGATATCGTATTTGTAGGTTGTTATTGAGGATACGTCAAGCATACCTAGACGTCGAACATAGAGTATTTCGACCCTATAGGTTCTAATCGAGAAACCGAAAGTGGACGTTGGACTAAGGATAACCTAGTGGACAGTCGACGAGCTCAGTATGGTCTCAACCGAAGAACCTAAGTGTTGAAGTCGAATCCAAGGTGATCTAGTGGTTAGACGATAAAGCCTAAGCGTCCGAGTCGGCTCAGAGTCGATCAGTAATAGTTGTAAAGCTCTACAAGGCAAGTACCCCTGAACTAATCTTTTACAATTCAGTATATATGAATAGTTGTGGATTTCAATTATGTACTGGAACAGAACATTTTAAGTTACGTATTCCCCGTATTTAATTATGTTTATTCTTATTGTTTTTAGTGACGTCAACTCCTGACCCCGGGGTTGAGGCTGTCACAGTTGGTATCAGAGCTACATGTTTGAGTCCCTGATTTAGGTTAAGAGTAGAGTCAGAAGAGTGTAGAAAGGTTCATATAAAGGTGTGAGTCAGCAACTCAATCAGAAGAGCGAGTCTATGAGTTCAATCAAGGGTTTCGGAGGCATAACCCTGACGTCTGTTGAGGACTGGCCGGAACTGCCCTAGTTAGAGTACGTTTCCATTGTATATGTATTATTGGTAAGGTCCGATAGAGATTTCTAGCTTTTCTCTCGAGAAAACGAGTCTGATTGTAAGAATTCAGCGTTTGAACGGGCCCTTGGTGTGTCAGTTGAAGAGACGCCACTGTTATTTCTAAATATCGCATTTCCTATGTTAAAGAAATGTTATTGGACCAAGTGTGTGACCTCGGTGAGTTCGGGTAGTATGATAACAGTCAGTGGCTGCTATGACAACCAAGTTTTATAGTGAATACGGATCAGTACCGTGGTTAGTATCTTTGAACCCTTATACCTCTTTCTTGAGATGTATTTTGTTTCCAAAGTAATTGTTTCCTATTCCATAAGTTACTTACTTTTCCTGTGAGAAATTTGAGAACTCGGAATAAGCAACTTAGGATTCTGTTGATTCCATTATAAATCAGGATTTCTCCCTCCTTATTTGTGAATTTTCTATTTAAACATTGTTTATTTCCTTAGTGACTGTTTTGGTTGATTGGGGCAAACAATGCATATGAATTGACCGTTTGTCTGTGTGATAAAAGGGTCTGGTGGGACGCCACCGAATTATGTGTTGTAAGCTATGCGGTACTAAGAGTGGCCATCTTTTGTACCTGTGGGGTTGCTTTCAGTCACATCTATATCTTCTTTGCTTTTCCTCCCTTTATAATTAATTCCTTGATTTCAAAATCCCATGGCAATGAATTCGTCAGTAAATTTTGTAGTAGAGAGTCTTGATTATTGGGAATAAATGAAAGTTGACTGTTAGGAAAAATGAAGTTCTATATTAGCATGTTATTTATGAATAAGGGTAGCAGCGGGGGTTCAAAATCTGATGAGGAAGTTATAGCCTCGGGAAAAGCAATTCAGTGGTTGGTGGATTACTTGTAAGTGATAAGTAATCATCCGTAGAGGAATGGTTGGTTGAAATTTGGACTACGGTGCCTGAAAGAGATGTGTCCTAAGCCCAATCATGTATGATGATTTAGGAATAACTTTTATGTAATCTGTTTTGATTTTATTGATATTAATAAAAGACTTGTTTTGGTTTTATTGCGGGCTTTATCTATTTAAGTGTTTAAATAAGATATACCATAGTTTAGAGTAAAGCTTTTTATGGATTATGATGAGATCATAATAATGAGACCTAAAAGATGATAACTCTAAACTTAAATATTTCCTGGTCGTAGGATTACTAACTGATAATTAGTAATCCGCAAAGATCGGTACATACTATGCTTGCTTCATTATGAAGGATGACTGTTCTCATAGACATTTGTGTGGTAACACTATAGCTAGTATGTAGGTGCTTATTATAGAATAATTTCACTGAACATGACTCACACAGCTGAACAACTGATGGAGTTCACTCACGTGTGAGCAGTTGTTCACATAGTGATAGTTGTACAAGTATCCTTAGACTTGAGGTCATCATAGTCATCTTGTGTACACTGAACTATGCTTTGGTTTAGTTCTTAGTCTCCAGGGATAATTATAAGGGCTCTACTGGGTATAGGAATTTGTACACGAAGATAGTGTATGATCAATAAAGGATCTAACCCTTCCAGTGAAGGAAGAGAATGTTCAAATGCTGATCCACTTATGCTAGTTCAGGAATCTCTGGCCAAAGTAAATGAAATTAGAAAGGAGTTTCTAATTTACATTAAATAGAACTAAACATAGTGAATGGGAAAGAAAATGATTAAATAAGATAGGCTTGACACAAGTTCCATGTCTTGTATTTAATCGTGACATTGCAGGGTAGAAGGAATTGATTGTACGGTAACTACTCACTGAATATGTTTTTGGTATTCTAAGCAGTGAATTCGTATTATCCAGATAGTCGCGATATGCTGAGAAGTATCCCTCACGATGTAGAATAAATATGATTAATTTATTAATTAATCATATTTAATGAATTAGAGAATTTATATAAATAATGATAAAATAGTTTTATTATTATTTATTTCTACTACCGGCTTAATATTGAACCTACAGGGTCACACCATAAAAGAGAATGATTTAATGGTGGAGGAATTAATTAATAATGACTGGTAATTATTTATTTGTGAAATAAATAATTAATTAGCAGATTTAATAATTGATTAAATGAGATTTAATTAATTCTTAATATTATTAATTAAGAATTTAATTTTGGAAATTAAATCAAGTGAGAGAATTATCTTTCTAAAGTGTTTAGAAAAGGGATTAATGATTAAAAGGTGTTTTAATTATTAATTAATTGGTTAATAAGAATAATAATTAAAGGGTTAATAATAATAATATTTTATGGAAAATTTTCAGCTGAAAATTTTACCTATAAATATACTATTATAAACCCTATTTGCCTCAACCCAAATAATTAACCCTAATTCTAAAGTAGAACAAGAGGGAGACAACTAATTCTTTCAACCTCTTCCTCCTCCATCACATTG
Organism: Apium graveolens; assembly: GCF_009905375.1. Classification (NCBI taxonomy): domain Eukaryota; kingdom Viridiplantae; phylum Streptophyta; class Magnoliopsida; order Apiales; family Apiaceae; genus Apium; species Apium graveolens. The sequence goes on along the minus strand of NC_133652.1, from coordinate 236,664,696 downwards.
TACTCTTGGTGGATACCGGTGGAGTGCTTCACACTTGAGGAGCAGCTGCTAGGGATCTCCGTTCATCGTTCTTGGATCGCTATTAAAGACCTCCATCTTTCCATTAACGTAAAGCTTCTTAAGGTAAACATACTGAACTACGAATTAAATATTATTTTTCGCATGGATCCTGTAGAGGGCTTCGGTTTTTTTTAAGATTTAAATTTACGTTTTCGTTGCGTTTATGTGCTAAAAACCCTTCAATGGCATCAGAGCTACTTACGAAAAGTTTTTAATTCGTTTATGTGTTTAACTGTTTTCGATTTACTGAACAATTCGTCTATAAGGCGTTTGACGTCGTTTACTGCCCGTAAACAGTGATTCTTGTTTTTCTAGATTTGATTCTGATTTTTCTGATTTTTGTCATATTTTATTTTATGATTAGATCATGGATAATATGATATGTTAAGATCAGATTATGTGTTTTAACATGCTTTTATGTGTTGTATGAGCATGGTGGATGGTTATGGCCTTTCGACCTTAGTGTAATGGTTTTGGTTTTTGTTTTAAATACGACTTGCATGTCATCAATCTTTGTAATCATAAATCTCGAATGTAACTCGAGTTATTCTTGTAAGTTCATTAGATTAGTTTTACTTTCAATCATGTAATGTAATTGAAGACTCAAGAAGGCTATCCAATGAAGGTGATACAAAGAAGAAGACGAGGCATACAAGAAGTCTAAACAAAGAAGAAGACTTATGTAATAAGTAGTTGTATTTATTTCCATCACCATATTAGATTGACCTTGATCTTTATCATGAGCTTGATAAAGATCATATAGGATGGGGCCATAACCAAACACATTTACTTTATTGCACTTTACATTTACTTGTTTATTTAATTTTATATATGAAATATATGCCTATGTTTACCATGCGATGATAGATTTAGGTGAACTTAAATCAATATAAGGCGTGCTCTAGAAAATCTAGAATAGGAATCGTTTCTTGCCTTAACAATAATATTATGAATACAATCATGAGATTCTTGTGTTTATGAAACACGTAATTAAATATGAATTTTCAATATTGAGAGAAAGAATGATTCTGTCAAAAGCAGATTTCTATCTGTAAGAAAGGGGTATTAAGTGACGCCTCTTGACAATGCTCCCCCCGATCTGGGAATCATCTGATTATCGATTATTGATTTGAAATATTTAATTTAAAAGGAAGAATCTCTTTGTAATATGATTATGATTGTAACATAATATAATCCCTCTAAAAATAAATAATATCAAGTAGTAACTGGTCAATGACACAACGGGCTTGTGTCGGTCAAAGCCTTCCAACATGATAGAAAGTAGTTCTTATTTGTAAATCATTGTCGTTTCATGCTACAGCCGAGGGCTTTGATTTTGAAATAAGAAATACTTGTCTATTACATAAAGATGTGTACATTGAATTAGAATCTAAAGGTCGTTACGTGCTACAGCCGTGGGCCGTTGAAGACTGATTCAATTGTACGAAATGTTGGGTTAGAATTGACTTAGAATATTGAGTTTGTCGTGCTACAGCCGTGACTCAATTATTCAAGAGGCTAAAGTTTTATTAGGGAATAACATAAGATGTAATTGACAAAAGTTGTCTGCCTATTGAACATCACATGACGTTTCGTGCTACAGCCGAGGTTGTGTGATGGAATGTAGGATCCCTATTCCCACTAGCATTATGAATGCTTAATTTTCACTTAGGGGTTGTATAAATTAGATAAACTAGTGGGAGCCACTTATGAATAAAGACGCGATTCATATAGTGTCTTGAAATGAAATTGAATATTTGCTAAGTGTTGTTATGTGTTCATCATTTATAGATTTACTATATTCGTTATGTCTTATGCACTATCACTCCAGAGTATACTAGATACTCACATGTTGACTGTGTTGGATTTTTAACGCAGCGGGGCATGGCAAAACACTTTTACACATACAAAATCCAAATAAAAGCATATAAATCGTGAATAAAAATTCGAGGGATCGAATCTAACCTTTAAAAATAATTCGGAAACAACGATCAGAGATCCTTAGCAGTTGCTCCTCAAGTGTGAAGCACTCCACCGGTATCCACCAAGAAAACGACTTTTAGGAGGAGGAGGAGGTGGAGAGAATTTGGTTTTCTAAAACTTTTGGGTTTCTTGGGTTAGAATAAAAATAGGGTCTATAATAGTGTATTTATAGGAAAATTTTCAGCTGAAATTTTCCCATAAATATTATTATTATTATCCCATTTATTATTCTCATTAATAATTAAAACACCTTTTAATTATTAATCCTTTTTCTAAACACTTTAGAAATAATTCTCTCTCTTGATTTAATTTCCAAAAATTAAATCCTTAATTAATAATATTAAGAACTTTTCTTAATTAATTTATAATCAATTAAATCTCATTTAATCAATTATTAAATTTGCCAATTAATTATTTATTTCACAAATAAATAATTATTAGCCATTATTAATTAATTCCTCCACCATAAAATCATTCTCTTTTTATGGTGTGACCCTGTAGGTTCAATATTAAGCCGGTAGTAGAAATAAACAATAATAAAACTATTTTATCATTATTTATATAAATTCTCTAATTTATTAAATATGATTAATTAATTAATCACATTTATTCTACATCGTGAGTGATGCTTCTCAACATATCGCGACTATCCGGATAATATGAATTCACTGCTTAGAATACCAAGAACCTGTCAGTGAATAGTTACCGTACAATAAACTCCTTCTACCCTACAATGTCCCGATTAAATACAAGGCATGGATCTCGTGTCAAGCCTATCTAATTCAATCACTTGCTTACCATTTACTATGCGTAGTTCTATGCAAATTAGAAACTCCTTTCTAATTTCATTCACTCTGGCCAGAGATTCCTGAACTAGCATATGTGGATCAGCCTTGAACATTCGCTTCCTTCACTGGAAGGGGTAGATCCTTTATTGATCATACACTATCTTCGTGTACAAATTCTCATACCCAGAAGAGCCCTAATAATTGTCCTTAGAGACTAAGAACTAAACCAAAGCATAGTTCAGTGTACACAAGATAACTATGATGACCTCAAGTCTAAGGATACTTGTACAACTATCACTAGGTGAACAACTGCTGACACGTGAGTGAACTCCATCAGTTGTTCAGTTGTGCGAGTCATGTTCAGTGAACTTATTCTATAATAAGCACCTACATACTAGCTATAGTGTCACCACACAAATGTCTATGAGAACAGACATCCTTCATAATGAAGCAAGCATAGTATGTACCAATCTTTGCGGATTATTAATTACCAGTTAGTAATCCTATGACCGGGAACTATTTAAGTTTAGAGTTATCATCTTTTTAGGTCTCACTATTATGATCTCATCATAATCCATAAAAAGCTTTACTCTAAACTATGGTATATCTTATTTAAACACTTAAATAGATAAAGCCCGTAATAAAAATAAAACAAGTCTTTATTAATATCAATGAAATCAAAACATATTACATAAAAGTTATTCCTAAATCCTAATACACGATTGGACTTAGGACATATTCCTTTCAATCTCCCACTTGTACTAAAGCCAATCACTCTGGTATCTAATACCCATCTTGACGATCAAAGTGACTTTCATAAAGTAGCTTTGTGAGTGGGTCTGCTATGTTGTTATGTGTGTCAACTCTAATTCAATACAATATAAGAAATGTTACCGCGCTCCCACTAACCCTTTTGTAGACGCATGGTTCATCTCGTTTTTGATAAAATCAAACTCTTTAATTGTCTCATCAAAACGAATATTCCATCTTTCGAGAAGCTTGCTTTAAACCACGTATGGTTCGCAGTAGCTTACACACTAGGCTTTCATTTCCCTTGGAAAGAAAAACATATGGCTATTTGCCATATCTCATAGTCGTAGTAAGCAGCAATCGCAAGCAAAATCCGAACTGATTTTAACAGGGCTATAGGTAAAAAGTTTCATCAAAGTCAATCCATTGCCTTTGTTTGAATTCTTTTGCCACAAGCCTAGCCTTATAGGTCTCCACCTGGCCATCTGCTATAATCTATCTTTTGTATACCGTATACATAGATTCCATTCTGGATTTCATGGCACTATACCATTTCTCTGAGTCAACACTACTCATAGCCTCATTATAGGTCACAGGGTCGTCATTATCAATGATCGACAACTCATTGTCATTCTCAATGACAAGGCCATAATACCTCTCAGGTTGGCGAGACACTCTCCCTGATCTATGAATGGGTTGTTCCACAAAAGGTTGTTCAGTCAGAACAGGTGTTTCCACTCGATCTGTAGTAGTTTGTGCTTCTTGAACTTCATCAAGTTCAATTTTGCTCCCACTGTTTCCTTCAAGGATAAACTCCTTTTCCAAGAAGGTAGCATGTCTGGAGACAAACACCCGATGATCGGTGTAAAAGTAATACCCTAAAGTCTCTTTGGGATATCCCACAAAACTACATTTTACGGATCGAGATTCCAGCTTATCTGGGTCAACTTTCTTGACATAAGCTGGACATCCCCAGATCTTAACGTGTTTAAGACTCAGTTTCCTTTCTTTCCATATCTCATACGAAGTTTGAGGAACAGATTTTGGAAAGCACCTTATTCAGTAAATATGCTGAGGTTTCCAATGCATAACCCCATAGGAATACTGGAAGATTTGCATAGCTCATCATGGATCGAACTATGTCTAACAAAGTTCAATTTCTCCTTTCAGATACTAATCTGGAGGAGTCCACTGGGAGACTGTACCATTTACTTTGAGATAATCTAGAAACACTCCATTAAAGTATTCACCACCTCGATCTGATCGAAGAGTTATAATACTATGTTTGGTTATTTCTCCACTTCATACTTATATTCTTTGAACTTTTCAAAGGCCTCAGACTTGTGTTTCATCAAACACATATCCGAATCCAGATCTATCATCTATGAAAGTAATGAAGTATGAAAATCCACCCATGGCTTGCTTAGACATTGGTTCACATACATCTGTGTGTACCATTCCTAGCAAATTTGCAGTCCTCTCTCCATGTCTACTAAATGGAGACTGCAGTGCCACAACGAAGTGAGATTTTCATCATCCCTTTTCTTTTATTAGTTTGTTCAATATGAAGTAAATTATGTCACATATATACAGACCATTATTTAAAGCACCACGTCCATAAAGAATATTATCTCTAAGAATAGAACATTCATTATTCTCAATAATAAATGAAAATCCATCCAAGTCTAACTTGGGAATAATATTCCTCACAATCGAGGGAACAAAATAACAATTATTTTAAACAATAGTCTTGCCCGTAGGCCTATGTAAATGAAATGATTCTACATCTTCAGCAGCAACTCTTGCTCCATTTCCCATCAGTAGAATCACCTCCTCTTCCTCAAGAGTTCTACTTCTCCTTGGTTCCTGCAACAAATTGCAGATATGAGAACCATAGGCGGTATCTAATACCCAAGTAGAAATGACATATTCACTTCTATTATGAACATACCTGAATCAGAAGCGGTAGTCTCACTACCCTTCTTCTTCAATTCTGCAAGGTAAACCTTGCGGTTCCTCTTCCAGTGCCCCACCTTGTTACAGTGAAAGCAAACAACTTTGCTCTTGGGGTCTTCAGCTTTTGGTGGAACCGGCGTTTTCTCACCTACTTTCTTCTTCTTGGAAGAGTTCCTCTTCCTTTTCTTAGGATTGGAACCTTCACCAATTAGAAGAACAGAACTCTTCTTAGGCAAAAATTCGATTCCGCAGTCTTCAACATGTTGTGGAGTTCAGGCAGGCTGACATCCAACTTATTCATGTGAAAGTTCACAACAAACTGCGAGAACAAACTCGGAAGCGATTGCAAGACCAGGTCTTGGCTCAGCTCCCCATCCATGGCAAAACCAAGTTGTCCAAGATGTTCAATCAAATTGATCATCTTAAGTACATGGTCATTCACAGATGATCCCTCAGACATCCTACAACCGAACAACTCCTTCGATATCTCATATCGAGCTGTCCTCCCCGCCACATCATACAACTCTTGTAGATGCATGAGGATAGTGTGAGCATCCATATGCTCATGTTGCTTCTGTAGCTCAATGTTCATGGAAGCTAGCATGATGCATTAAGCAACATTTGCATCATCCATCCACTTACGATACACAACGTGTTCATCATTATGTGCATCACTAGCAGGTTCAGTAGGCTTAGGTGAGTCAATCACGTATTCCAGCTTCTCAATCCTGAGAACAATTCTCAAGTTTCGAAGCCAGTCAGCATAATTAGGACCAGTCAATTTGTGAGCATCTAGTATGCTCCTGAGTGATAGTGCAGAAGACATACCGTACAAAGTAAATCTGTAAATGATAAACACATAACAACACTTAGCAAATATTCGATTTCATTTTAAAACACTATATGAATCGGGTCTTTATTCATAAGTGGCTCCCACTAGTTTTCCTAATTTATTCAACCCCCTACGTGAAAAATTAAGCATTCATAATGCTAGTGGGAATAGGGATCCTACATTCCATCACACAACCCCGGCTGTGGCACGAAACGCCATGTAATGTTCAATAGGCAGACAACTCTTGTCAATTACATCTCATGTTATTCCCTAATCAAACTTTAGCCTCTTGAATAATTGAGTCACGGCTATGGCACGACAAACTCAATATTCTAAGTCAAGTCTAACCCAACATTTCGTACAATTGAATCAGTCCCCAAAGGCCCATGGCTGTGGCACGTAACGACCTTTAGATTCTTATTCAATGTACACATCTCTATATAATATACAAGTATTTCTTATTTCGAAATCAAAGCCCTCGGCTGTGGCACGAAACGACAATGATTCAAAAATAAGAACTACTTTCTACCATGTTGGAAGGCTATGACCGACACAAGCCTGTTGTATCATTGGCCAATTACTACTTGATATTATTTAATTTTAGAGGGATTATATTACGTTACAATCATAATCATATTATAAAGAGATTCTTCCTTTTAAATTAAATATTTCAAATCAATAATCAATAATCAGACGATTCCCAGATCGGGTGGAGCATTGTCAAAAGGCGTCACTTAATAACCCTTTCTTACAGATAGAAATCAGTTGTTGACAGAATCATCCTTTCTCTCATATCGAAAATTCATATTCAATTACATGTTTCACAAACACAAGAATCTCATGATTGTATTCATAATATTATTCTTAAGGTTATGAAACAATTTCACTATACTAGGTTGTCTAACAAACGCCTTATGTTTATTTAAGTTCACCTAAATCTATCATCGCATGATAAACTAAGCATATATCACATATATCAACATGAATAAACATCAAGGTAGGCATGTTACATCATCTAGCACATTAGTCTAAGCATTATACATCTCTATGTATCACATGAAGCATTTAAAAGCAATCAAAAACAGTCAAGAACAGCTTTAAAACACTTCATGGAAATATAAACAGTTCAAAACTTTTATATAAACTAAAATTGATCGCTCCATTAGATCCGTCTCGGAAAAACGAATCCAACGGTATATTACACGCCCAAAACGGAGTTACGAAACTCCCAGAAAATCAAATTTAAAATCAACAGAAGGTCTGTAACGCATTACAGGAACGCGTTATAGGACCTGTAACGCATTCCAGTGATGCGTTACACCCCTTTTCAGCCAATACAGGGTGTAACGCATTCTACAAATGCGCAACAGGCCTTCCCGCGCGCTTGCGCCACACGCGCCTATTCTTGGCGCCGCCTTGCCTGTTCCTGCCGTGTCTGACATCTCTTCTGCCATGTCTGTCTGTGCTTCTCTTTTGTTTCCGTGCAACAACAAACACGTAGTAGATAACACAGACAGTACTAATATATATACATACATGCAATTCATATATATACATATATCTTTATTTAATTACGAATTTAATTATAATAACTTCAAAAATTCATAATAAAAAATCTATACATCATAAAATTATGAAAAAAATACCCAAACAATCTACAACACTTTTAGAACCCAAATCAACATTCAAAATTATTCTGAGAAACGATTTCTCATCAGACAAAATTAATCCATGATATAACTTGTAAAAATCATAATTAATTCATACAAGCACATAAAATTCTGAAATTTTTACCACAGATCTATATGCATACAACCTATGCTCTGATACCAATGTTGGATTTTTAACGTAGCGGGGCATGGCAAAACACTTTTACACATACAAAATCCAAATAAAAGCATATAAATCGTGAATAAAAATTCGAGGGATCGAATCTAACCTTTAAAAATAATTCGGAGACAACGATCAGAGATCCTTAGCAGTTGCTCCTCAAGTGTGAAGCACTCCACCGGTATCCACCAAGAAAACGACTTTTAGGAGGAGGAGGAGGTGGAGAGAATTTGGTTTTCTAAAACTTTTGGGTTTCTTGGGTTAGAATAAAAATAGGGTCTATAATAGTGTATTTATAGGCAAAATTTTTAGCTGAAATTTTTCCATAAATATTATTATTATTATCCCATTTATTATTCTCATTAATAATTAAAACACCTTTTAATTATTAATCCTTTTTCTAAACACTTTAGAAATAATTCTCTCTCTTGATTTAATTTCCAAAAATTAAATCCTTAATTAATAATATTAAGAACTTTTCTTAATTAATTTATAATCAATTAAATCTCATTTAATCAATTATTAAATTTGCCAATTAATTATTTATTTCACAAATAAATAATTATTAGCCATTATTAATTAATTCCTCCACCATAAAATCATTCTCTTTTTATGGTGTGACCCTGTAGGTTCAATATTAAGCCGGTAGTAGAAATAAATAATAATAAAACTATTTTATCATTATTTATATAAATTCTCTAATTTACTAAATATGATTAATTAATTAATCACATTTATTCTACATCGTGAGTGATGCTTCTCAACATATCGCGACTATCCGGATAATATGAATTCACTGCTTAGAATACCAAGAACCTGTCAGTGAATAGTTACCGTACAATAAACTCCTTCTACCCTACAATGTCCCGATTAAATACAAGGCATGGATCTCGTGTCATGCCTATCTAATTCAATCACTTGCTTACCATTTACTATGCGTAGTTCTATGCAAATTAGAAACTCCTTTCTAATTTCATTCACTCTGGCCAGAGATTCCTGAACTAGCATAAGTGGATCAGCCTTGAACATTCGCTTCCTTCACTGGAAGGGGTAGATCCTTTATTGATCATACACTATCTTCGTGTACAAATTCCTATACCCAGAAGAGCCCTAATAATTGTCCCTAGAGACTAAGAACTAAACCAAAGCATAGTTCAGTGTACACAAGATGACTATGATGACCTCAAGTCTAAGGATACTTGTACAACTATCACTAGGTGAACAACTGTTGACACGTGAGTGAACTCCATCAGTTGTTCAGCTGTGCGAGTCATGTTCAGTGAACTTATTCTATAATAAGCACCTACATACTAGCTATAGTGTCACCACACAAATGTCTATGAGAACAGACATCCTTCATAATGAAGCAAGCATAGTATGTACCGATCTTTGCGGATTATTAATTACCAGTTAGTAATCCTATGACCAGGAACTATTTAAGTTTAGAGTTATCATCTTTTTAGGTCTCACTATTATGATCTCATCATAATCCATAAAAAGCTTTACTCTAAACTATGGTATATCTTATTTAAATACTTAAATAGATAAAGCCCGTAATAAAAATAAAACAAGTCTTTATTAATATCAATGAAATCAAAACAGATTACATAAAAGTTATTCCTAAATCCTAATACACGATTGGACTTAGGACATATTCCTTTCAGACTGGTCCTAATTTTGCTGACTGGCTTCGAAACTTGAGAATTGTTCTCAGGGTTGAGAAGCTGGAATATGTGCTTGAATCACCTAAGCCTACTGCACCTGCTAACGATGCACATAATGATGAACATGTTGTGTATCGTAAGTGGATAGATGATGCAAATGTTGCTCAATGCATCATGCTAGCTTCCATGAACATTGAGCTACAGAAGCAACATGAGCATATGGATGCTCACACTATCCTTATGCATCTACAAGAGTTGTATGATGTGGCAGGAAGGACAGCTCGATATGAGATATCGAAGGAGCTGTTCGGTTGTAGGATGTTTGAGGGATCATCTGTGAATGACCATGTACTTAAGATGATCAATTTGATTGAACGTCTTGGAAAACTTGGTTTTACCATGGATGGGGAGCTGAGCCAAGACTTGGTCTTGCAATCACTTCCGAGTTCGTTCTCGCAGTTTGTTGTGAACTTTCACATGAATAAGCTGGATGTCAGCCTGCCTGAACTCCACAACATGTTGAAGACCGCGGAATCGAATTTTCCCCCTAAGAAGAGTTCTGTTCTTCTAATTGGTGAAGGTTTCAATCCTAAGAAAAGGAAGAAGAACCATTCCAAGAAGAAGAAAGTAGGTGAGAAAAAGCCGGTTCCACCAAAAGCTGAAGACCCCAAGAGCAAAGCTGTTTGCTTTTACTGTAACAAGGTGGGGGCACTGGAAGAGGAACTACAAGGTTTACGTTGCAGAATTGAAGAAGAAGAAGGGTAGTGAGACTACCGCTTCTGATTCAGGTATGTTCATGATCGAATTTAATATGTCACTAAGTCAAATTTCTACTTGGGTATTAGATATCGCCTGTGGTTCTCATATTTACAATTCGTTGCAGGGACTAAGGAGAAGTAGGACTCTTGAAGAAGATGAGGTGATTCTACAGATGGGAAATGGAGCAAGAGTTGTTGCTGAAGCTGTAGGATCATTTCATTTACATATGCCTACGGGCAAGACTATTGTTCTAAATAATTGTTATTTTGTCCCTCGATTGTGAGGAATATTATTTCTATTCCATGTTAGACTTGGATGGATTTTCGTTTGTTATTCAGAATAATAAATGTTCAATTCTTAGAGATAACGTTCTTTATGGAAGTGATATTTTAAACAATGGTCTGTATGTATGTGACGTAGAGCATAATTTACTATAAATTGAACTACTAATAAAAGAAAAAAGGATAATGAAAATCTCACTTTCTTGTGGCACTGCGGACTTGGTCATATTAGTGAAAATAGACTGCGGACATTGCATAAGGAAGGGTTACTTGACCCCTTTGATTTTGAATCATATCCTACATGCGAGTCTTGTCTATTGGGTAAAATGAGCAAATCTCCATTTAGTGGACATGGAGAGAGGGCTGCAGATTTGCTAGGATTGGTACACACAGATGTATGTGGACCAATGTCTACGCAAGCCATGGGTGGATTTTCATACTTCATTGCTTTCATAGATGATCGATCTAGATTCAGATATGTGTATTTGATGAAACACAAGTCTAAAGCCTTTGAAAAGTTCAAAGAATATAAGTATGAAGTGGAGAAACAAACCAAACATAATATTATAACTCTTCGATCAGATCGAAGTGGTGAATACTTGAATGGAGAGTTTCTAGCTTATCTCAAAGAAAATGGTATAGTCTCCCAGTGGACTCCTCCATATACTCCACAGTTGAATGGGGGTATCTGAAAGGAAAAATCGAACTTTGTTAGACATGGTTCGGTCCATGATGAGCTATGCGAATCTTCCAGTAATCCTGTGGGGTTATGCATTGGAAACCTCAGCATATTTACTGAATAAGGTGCCTTCCAAATCTGTTCCTCAAACTCCATATGAGATATGGAAAGAAAGGAAACCGAGTCTTAAACACGTTAAGATTTGGGGATGTCTAGCTTATATCAAGAAAGTTGACCCATATAAGCTGGAATCTTGATTCGTAAAATGTAATTTTGTGGGATATCCTAAAGAGACTTTAGGGTATTACTTTTACACCGATCATCGGGTGTTTGTCTCCAGACATGCTACCTTCTTGGAAAAGCAGTTTATCCTTGAAGGAAACAGTGGGAGCAAAATTGAACTTGATGAAGTTCAAGAAGCACAAACTACTACGGATCAAGTGGAAACACCTGTTTAGACTGAACAACCTTCTGTGGAACAACCCATTCGTAGGTCAGGGAGAGTGTCTCGCCAACCTGAGAGGTATTATGGCCTTGTCATTGAGAATGAAAATGAGTTGTCAATCATTGATGATGACGACCCTGTGACCTATAATGAGGCTATGAGTAGTGTTGACTCAGAGAAATGGTATAGTGCCATGAAATCCGAAATGGAATCTATGTATACCAACCAAGTATGGACTCTGGTTGAGGCGCCTGAAGGTGTTAAGCCTATTGGATGCAAGTGGGTATACAAAAGAAAGATTGGAGTAGATGGCCAGGTGGAGACCTATAAGGCCAGGCTCGTGGCAAAAGGATTCAGACAAAGGCAAGGGATTGAATTTGATGAAACTTTTTTGCCTGTAGCCCTGTTAAAATCAATTCGGATTTTTCTTGCGATTGCTGCTTACTACGACTATGAGATCTGGCAAATGGACGTGAAAATGGCCTTCCTCAATGGGAAACTTGAAGAGGAAGTGTATATGACACAGCCAGAGGGTTTTCTTTCCAAGGGAAATGAACACCTAGTGTGTAAGCTGCTGCGAACCATATATGGTTTAAAGCAAGCTTCTCGTAGATGGAACATCCGTTTTGATGAGACAATCAAAGAGTTTGGTTTTATCAAAAACATAGATGAACCATGTGTCTACAAAAAGGGTTAGTGGGAGCGCGGTAACATTTCTTGTATTGTATTGAAAGAGGAGACGTCAAGAGAGTTGACACACATAACAACGTAGCAGACCCACTCACAAAGCCACTTTCTCAAAGTCACTTTGATCGTCATAAAGACAAGATGGGTATTAGATACCAGAGTGATTTGCTTTAGTACAAGTGGGAGATTGAAAGAGATGTGTCCTAAGTCCAATCATGTATGATGATTTAGGAATAACTTTTATGTAATCTGTTTTGATTTCATTGATATTAATAAAAGACTTGTTTTGGTTTTATTGCGGGCTTTATCTATTTAAGTGTTTAAATAAAATATACCATAGTTTAGAGTAAAGCTTTTTATGAATTATGATGAGATCATAATAATGAGACCTAAAAGATGATAACTCTAAACTTAAATATTTCCTGGTCGTAGGATTACTAACTGGCAATTAGTAATCCGCAAAGATCGGTACATACTATGTTTGCTTCATTATGAAGGATGTCTGTTCTCATAGACATTTGTGTGATGACACTATAGCTAGTATGTAGGTGCTTATTATAGAATAAGTTCACTGAACATGACTCACACAGCTGAACAACTGATGGAGTTCACTCACGTGTCAACAGTTGTTCACATAGTGATAGTTGTACAAGTATCCTTAGACTTGAGGTCATCATAGTCATCTTGTGTACACTGAACTATGCTTTGGTTTAGTTCTTAGTCTCCAGGGACAATTATAAGGGCTCTACTGGTATATGAATTTGTACACAAAGATAGTGTATGATCAATAAAGGATCTACCCCTTCCAGTGAAGGAAGAGAATGTTCAAATACTGATCCACTTATGCTAGTTCAGGAATCTCTGGCTAGAGTGAATGGAATTAGAAAGGAGTTTCTAATTTACATTAAATAGAACTAAGCATAGTGAATGGGAAAGCAAATGATTAAATAAGATAGGCTTGACACAAGTTCCATGCCTTGTATTTAATCGTGACATTGCAGGGTAGAAGGAATTGATTGTACGGTAACTACTCACTGAACAGGTTCTTGGTATTCTAAGCAGTGAATTCGTATTATCCGGATAGTCGCGATATGCTGAGAAGTATCCCTCAAGATGTAGAATAAATAAGATTAATTTATTAATTTAATCATATTTAATGAATTAGAGAATTTATATAAATAATGATAAAATAGTTTTATTCTTATTTATTTCTACTACCGGCTTAATATTGAGCCTACAGGGTCACACCATAAAAGAGAACGATTTAATGGTGGAGGAATTAATTAATAATGGTTGGTAATTATTTATTTGTGAAATAAATAATTAATTAGCAGATTTAATAATTGATTAAATGAGATTTAGTTAATTCTTAATATTATAAATTAAGAATTTAATTTTGGAAATTAAATCAAGTGAGAGAATTATTTTTCTAAAGTGTTTAGAAAAGGGATTAATGATTAAAAGGTGTTTTAATTATTAGTTAATTGGTTAATAAGAATAATCAATTAAAGGGTTAATAATAATAATATTTTATGGAAAATTTTCAGCTGAAAATTTTGCCTATAAATATAAACCCTATTTGCCTCAACCCAAATAATTAACCCTAATTCTAAAGTAGAACAAGAGGGAGGCAACTAATTCTCTCAACCTCTTCCTCCTCCATCACATTGTACTCTTGGTGGATACCGGTGGAGTGCTTCACACTTGAGGAGCAGCTGCTAGGGATCTCCGTTCATCGTTCTTGGATCGCTATTAAAGACCTCCATATTTCCATTAACGTAAAGCTTCTTAAGGTAAACATACTGAACTACGAATTAAATATTATTTTTTGCTTGGATCCTGCGGAGGGTTTCGGTTTTTTTAAGATTTAAATTTACGTTTTCGTTGCGTTTATGTGCTAAAAACCTTTCAAAGGCATTTACCCTCACGCGAGTAAGTGGTGATCTTAAGACAGATAATGCAAGCTACTTTCTTTAGAATAGAGCAAATTATTGGTGAGAATCCACTCGTGCGTTAGAAGGAGAAGGCTCTGTTTCTTGGACGAGATTTACAGAATTATTACTAGAAAAATATTTTCCTGACTATGAGAGGAATCAAGTGGAGATTGAGTTTTTGGAATTGAAGCAAGGTGAAAGAAGTGTGTTGGAGTATGAGGCCAATTGGCCCGATTAGTTCCTGAGTATGAAAGTATGGAGATTCAGAAAGTAAAGAGGTTCCAACAAGGGTTGAAGCCTGAAATTCGCAGAGGAGTTGTGGCATTGCAACTCAAGACATACCCCTCTATGGTTCAGGCCACCCTGGTAATGGAAAGTGACCAGAAGTTGGCTGTTAAGGAAAAGAGTGATAAGAAAAGGAAGTCTGAAGGTGTTATGGACAAGGCAGCCAAGGAGAATCCAGTCAAGAATTTCAAAAATCAGTTCAGCCGAAATAGGAGTAAAAGATTTCGGAGACATAATTTCTCCCAGACTAGGTCTGATACTATCTCAGTTGCTTCTACTCCGGCTCAATCAGTCAATTCCGTAGTGGATTGCAAGTCCTGTGACAGGAGACACAGTGGTTCGTGTAAAAAGAATGTGCAATATTTTAAATGTGGCAATCAGGGTCATTATGCATTTGAATGCGATCCAAAAAATCCATGAGTTACTTGTTACAGTTGTGAGAAGGTTGGGCATATTGTAAGGAGTTGTGGAACAATACTCAAGGTACTATATTCCAAGGGCCAACCTCCAGCACAGTTAGAGGTAGAACTTTCAAAGTGACCAAGAGATCGAGCGCCTAGAACTCAGGCGTAGTTACGGGTGCATTTTCTCTCAAATTCATACATGTTAAAGTTTTATTTGGTTAAGAAGCGTCTAAGCTATTTATACCAAGTAAATATGTAAAAAGAACTTGATATTGAAATATTTAGCCGAGCCCTTAACCATAAGAGTGGTCAACCAAGATGGACTTTCGGTGGGTCACCTCTATATTAACTGTCCGTTGGAACACACGAATATTCTTTTCCAACTGATATGATGCCCTTCGAGCTAGAAGAGTCCGATGTGATTTTAGGAACGAGTTGGTTGTCCTCTAATAAGGCAATGAGTGGTTTTAGAAGAAGCGGAGTGTAAAGTGTATAGAATCCAATAGTAAGGTAAGTTTCTGGATGCGGAAGCAACATAAGAAGTTCTTCCAATCATGCGAAAAAAGAGTAATAAGCTAAGGATATAAGGTAGACCCACCATGAGTAAAGATACGAAGAAGAGATTGTGTACTGATTATTAGGAATTTAACAAAATGACGAATAAGAATAAGTAGCCCTATTAAGAATTTATTACTTATATGTCCTAGATCAAAGAGTGTGTTATTTCTCGGGGATTGACTTAAGATCCAGCCTGAGCACATATCAAAGATTGCGATTAGAATGAGTGATAAGTATTGCAAGTTCTGGTGATATTATGTGGAGTAACAAGTGTATCAATTGTCTATAAATATGTAAGGAATATGATGTACAAGGAGTACGTGGATAAGTAAATTATATTTATTGATAACCTCCTCAGCTATTTAAAGATTAAGAAAGTCTGTGTAGAATGACAAAGGATTTCGATCTTTCTATTAAATATCACCCAAGCAAAGCCGGTGTAGTAACAGATGCCCTGTGTAGAAGAAAAGGATTGAATGTGATTGTGTTCACTAGGAGTTAATAAAAGAATGGGGATGAGTGGAATATGAAGTTCAAATACCTAAAGGTAATAAGAAGTGAATATATGAGATTACTTTCAGTCTTAACGGGTTAAAATGAGTAAGCTGTGTTCGAATGTTGGGAAACTAAGTTGAAAATGGATACCACCTATTATCCTCAGACGAAGGGTCAAAGTGCGAAGACGATTCAGACAGTATAAGATATATTTAGAGTATATATATTTCAGATCTAGAAGGAAACTAAGGTAATCACCTACCATTGATTGAGTCTCTCTATGTTAATAGTTATCATGCTAGTAGGGGAATGCTACCTTGCGAAGCCTTGTATGGACATAAGTGTGGTTCCCCACACTATTAAGAGAAAGTGGAAGCAGCTCGGGATAGAAAAAGAAGATGGCAGACTTGCATTTTCAGAATTTAGATATTGAAATAGGATCATTGCATTTACAAAATTTGACCTTAAAAGGGATTGGTTAGGTTTGAATAGCAGGGACAAGTTGAGTCCCAAATATAGTAAACCATTTGAGGTATTGATAAATATAGGTAAAGTTGCCCATGAGTTGATGTTGCCGTCACAACATCATATATGTAACATGTTCTACGTGTCAATGTTAAGGCGACATGTATCTGATTCGAACTAAGTCAATGATTAGGAGCCAATGGGCTCTCATCCGAAGTTGTTTGGCGTAGAATGATCGATCCAAATCCTAGTTCGTTAGGAGCAAATTCTTATAAATGAGTTTATGTCTATAGTGAATATGCTTTGAATAAATCCTTGAATAGAAGAGTCTATTTAAGAGTTCGAGTCATATATGCTTGATAAATATCCCTACTTGTTTAATTAGTTAAGATTCCGGGGACAAAATCTTTTTAAGGGGGGAAGGATATAATGACTCGTACATTTTTGTAATATTTAAATGTGTAATTATTGCGTAAGTAATTAAATAAAGAATTTTATATTGATTATGGTTCCTGTGTCTTACTTGCTATTGTTTATAATGATTGTGAGATTTTGTGGTGTGTTTTTATTATTAGTTGTTGCACCATTTTATTTTTGTTTCACTTTTAGATAGTGATTTTATGACAATCTTATTTTCAAAAATTACTTGGGCTGTCTCTAAAATTGTTTTTATGATTCTATAATTTTAATGATCATTTTCGGGATTTTATAAAATTTACAAATCAAAATTCTGTTAATTATTTATTCTTAAATGATTTTCTGATTTCGTTTAATGGTAAAATTTATATTTAATTTTCGGATTCTTCAAAAATTATGAAACTCGTATTTTATTACATTTAAAATATTCTGAGAATTTTAAAATTATTTTGGTTGTTTTCGGGATTAATCCTTCCCGCGCCTAATTTCGCTTAAATGTGAAAACAGATATTAGTTGCATTTTAAAAATAGTTTAAAAATCTCGAAAATTTTATTTTTATTAACTTCCGAATATTTCGAGAATTTTGGTATAAAGCTGTAACTTTTTCGATACGTTTAAGCGCGTAGCTGGTACGTTATTTTAAGCAGAGGCGAACCAAATATTTGCAAAAGTCGGGCCAGGGACAGGTGTTAAATTCCTATTTTTCCCTGTGATACGTGGCCTCTTGGGAATCAATTCAACATAATACATTTTATTTCTTTATTTACAACTCCTCCCCCTCCTCCTCATCTCTGCACTCTCGTCTCTCAATCTCTCCATCTCGAATCTCTTTCTCTCTTTCACTCGAATCTCTCAGTTCTCTCTTCTTCCTTTCAATTTTCTTCTCGCCTTGTTACTCCCTTTCCCAGGTAATCAGTTTTGCTTGTTTCCCTGTTCTGGTTGCTGGTTTCCTTTCTTGTTCTTGCCGCCGTTGCCGCCGGTTCCGGTGTGGTGGCGGCGGTGAGGTCGTGTTCTGTATATATATGTATATGGGTGTGTATGTATATATGTTTGTGTGTATGTTTGTGAAGTGTGTGTTAGTGTGTGCATTGGTGTGTAGCGGCGTGGCCGTGTTTTGGCCGCGGTTGTGGCTGTATTGCTTCGGTTCTTCCTCCTGTTGTTTGTTGGGCTGAATTTTCGGCCCTGTTACTTTGGGCCTGGCAGTGTTAGGCCTTTTTGGTGTTGTTGGATTGAATGTTATAAAACTTCTGATATAATTCCTTTTTATTGCAGGAATTAATTGAGTAAAATTAGTGATATTAAATACTTCGTGCGAAAATTTAATTTAATTAATCGGCGAAGTTCGCGTTGGAAACCCGGGAAATTACTCGGGTACCGGCGGAATTTTGCCGCCGTCCGCGATGACTTTTTACGAGTTGACGGTGGACTGTGATGATCTTTATCTGAGTCTAAATATTTAAAAATAAATAAATAATAAATGTATAAATTTTAGTTGTAAGTTCGATGCGAAATAGTAGTCGAATATTTTTATTCGAGGTTATTGGATTGTGCTTGAAATTTGACTGATATGATTGGGAATTATAATTGAATTGTTGCTGTGATTGGTTGTTGTTGTTGATTCGAAGTCTAATTGCTTTGACGGGTAGTCCGATAAACAAAGGAGACGCTGCCTGATTTCTGGGAAATTTACCTACGGGAATACGAGAGCGTATCCGATGATTATCGGGACGTCAAATGGCTATATAAATACATATGTGTTTTATACGAAACTTGATTGGAAGATGTGATGAAATATTTTGCCAAAACCAATAACCCTAATTTCGTAAATTACGAGTATACATATTTTCTGGAAACAAAGACCGAACAATTTTCGAGAGTGTGAACCCTAATTGTTTTATGTTATTATAATATGAATGCTTACGAGTCAGGATTTGATATCGTATGGGTAGGTTGTTAGCGAGGATACGTCAAGCATACCTAGACGTCTAACATAGAGTATTTCGACCCTATAGGTTCTAATCGGGAAACCGAAAGTGGACTTCGAACTAAGGATAACCTAGTGGACAGTCGACGAGCTCAGTATGGTCTCAACCGAAGAACCTAAGTGTTGAAGTCGAATCCAAGGTGATCTAGTGGTTAGACGATAAAGCCTAAGCGTCCGAGTCGGCTCAAAGTCGATCAGTAATAGTTGTAAAGCTCTGCAAGGAAAGTACCCTGAACTAATCTTTTACAGTTCAGTATATATGAATAGTTGTGGATTTCAATTATGTACTGGAACAGAATGTTTTAAGTTACGTATTCCCCGTATTTAATTATGTTTATTCTTATTGTTGTTAGTGACGTCAACTCCTGGAATAGAACATTTCCTTTGTATATGTATTACTGGTAAGGTCCGATAGAAATTTATAGCTTTCCTTCGAGAAAACGAGTCTGATTGTGAGAATTTAGCATTTGAGCGGGCCCTTGGTGTGTCAGTTGAAGAGATGCCACTGTTATTTCTAAATATCGCATTTCCTATGTTAAAGAAATATTATTGGACCAGGTGTGTGACCTCGGTGAGTTCGGATAGTGTGATAACAGTCAGTGGCTGCTATGACAGCCAAGTTTCATAGTGAATACGGATCAGTACCGTGGTTTGTTTCTTTGAACCCTTATACCTCTTTCTTGAGACGTATTTTGTTTCCAAAGTAATTGTTTCCTATTCCATAAGTTACTTAATTTTCCTGTGAGAAATTTGAGAACTCGGAATAAGCAACTTAGGATTCTGTTTATTCCATTATAAATCAGGATTTCTCCCTCCTTATTTTTGAATTTTCTATTTAAATATTGTTTCTTTCCTTGGTGAATCTTTTGGTTGATTGGGGCAAACAATACATATGAATTGACCGTTTGTCTGTATGACAAAAGGGTTTGGTGGGACGCCACTGAATTATTCTCAAATCTGAACCTCTATCTATTTTGGGATAACACCACCAGTTTTGGTGTACCCGCCTCCGAAAACCTAGTGTATCAAACTTTCAAGAGTCGGCTCTGACACCATATGTGATAACTCGGGTCAAATCCTGAGTTCTTTTCAAAAATTGGGTCAAGTCTTGATTAAAATGAAGTCTATAGACCAAAATGCAACAAATATTGGCTAGTCCACAAGCCCACCAAAGGGAAAAAAGGATCATGCTTTGTTGATGCACATTAATACTTTTCCTTTTAAACTGAAAGGAAGTCGCAAATTTACTAAGTATTGGAATGCGGTGTTATATTAAACTTGTCAAAAAATAAGATAAAATGTATATCAAGTTTACAAAAAGTATCTTCAAGTACGTACTTAAAAGACTAAATTCCGTAACTATCATCTATATTAGATCCAAATGTACGTAATTTCATAATAGATTTTTTTATCTCTCTTATATAAAATGAAATGTATTTAGAATTATTGTATTAAATATTGGTAGTTATAGGGGCATACTTGATAATATCTTCAACAAGCATATATACTTGTGTAGCCACTTCATTGTGGATTCCTTCTAGGCCTTAAAGTATATTGTGGAATGGGGGAGGGGGTGAATACAGTATTTAACAATCTAATCAATTTAAGAACTCAAATACAAAGAACAGTTTATATATTGAAAATAAAAATATTACAAAGCTCTTGATAAGTGGCATTTTATACCACTTAGAACGTCTTATAATGGCTTGAATTGATGTCTTAAAATCAAGTATTTGGTGTATTTGATGCATTTTTTCTAGTTTTTGTGTATTTCAGGGTATAACTTGCGTAATTAGGGAGATTTCATCATAATAAGCCTAGGGGAGTACTTGGAATCCGTTGCGGGGAGTTGTGCGAAGAATTCAGCAAAATCAGGAGCAAAAAGATAATTTTTCCAGAAGCTGTGCAGGCGCCCGCCTGGGATGTGCAGGCGACCGCCTGGAGATGCAGGCGCCCGCGTGGGAACTGAGGCGGCCGCCTGGGGTCGTAAATTTAGAATCTGGATTTTCTAATACCACTTCTATTGGGCTTCTGAGACTGCCGTTTCTTGTGGACTCTTATATTAACCTACTTGAGAGACATTTCACAATAACAAGCAACAAGTAACAAGCAAGGAGCAAGGAGAGAAGATTAAGAAGACTGTTTTAGCACACCACAACGAAGAAGAGGAAGCATACATTATCTTGTGACTCTTTTATTCATTGTAACAGTGGATGCTAGTTTTCTTTACTTTGAACCTTAATACTATTGTGACGTACTCTATTTTTATTAAGTATTTTTATTAGTTTATATCGTTGTGTGATTATCATGTTTTCATATAAACCCATGGTGACGATGAGTTATATCACGGGCTAATCGTGATCATGGGGTCGTAATAGATTTATTATGAATTTCTTTAGTTAATTGTTTAATACCTTGGTATGTGATGATTATATGATATCTAGCATAGGTTGTGCTTATTCATCTTATGTGCGTCACGAACATATAAGATAGCCTATTAATCTCTTGTGAAGCGATAGTGAATCTTGAGATTTAGAATTGCCATACTAGCATAGGTTCATGTATTGTGTGCCTGATTTGTGGGTGACTCTAACCGTTTTACTTACCCTGTGTAATCATAATGAATAACTTGCGCTTAAATTATTATGTTGTCAAATTCTGTAGACATATAGGGTCTCAACATAATTGATGCCTATTCAACTTCTATCTTAATTGTGGATGCTTGGTAGAATTGTACTTGTGCAACGAAAGTTGGCTTTTATCAGTTTCGTGTTGTTTGATTAATATCATCACCGTTACATGCTAAAGGTAATAATAATAACTATTGAATGAAGTAGTAATGAAGTTATGATCTCATATGTGTTTAGTATTGTTAATTCAAGTGTTAATTTAAGTGTTTAATTCTCGTAGATATTAATTAGTTAATCAACCTTAAGTGTTATTGTCTTGGCATTGAGAAGTAATCATACATTGGTGAGTAAGTGTTAATTGAACATAATTAGTCAGAGTCTCTGTGGGAACGAACTAGAAATCATTCTATACTACCTGCGAACGCGTATACTTGCGTGAATTATTAGCGAATATTTTGTCCCTAACAAGTTTTTGGCGCCGCTGCCGGGGACTCGGTGTTAATTTTTTTAGTTTATGTACTTTCCATCAGTGGTCATTAGGACTCATTGATTAAGACTTGTTACTTATTGTTTCCGGTTATGTTTGAGGTACTCTAGCGAGCGTTTATGCAAACACGTTCTCGCACTCGCAAGAGGACTCTAGATACGGCTGAGGAGACAGATTCACTTCTTGATATTACGGAGAAGTTAGATTTTAAAGATTCAGATAAAGAAAGTAAAAAGAAAGAACCGGTAATCATGTGTGATCGTATAGTTCCAGCAGATCCAGCTCTTATGGACTTTTCTCGGCCTAAAATTGATGACATTCAGTCAAGCATCATTCATCCGGCTATTCAGGCCAATACTTTTGAAATCAAGCCGGGAACTATTCAGATGGTACAAAATTCTGTTTCTTTCGGAGGTGCTGTGACTGAAGATCCCAACATGCATATCAGGAATTTTGTCAAGATCTGCAGTACTTTCAAATATGATGGTGTTACTGATGAGGCTATCAAGCTGAGGCTTTTCTCATTCTCTCTGAGGGATAAAGCTAAGGACTGGTTACATTCTCTACCAGCTGGGTCCATCACTACTTGGGAAGATCTTGCGCAAAAGTTTCTGGTGAAGTTCTATCAAATGGCTAAGACTGCAGCTATGAGGAGTGCTCTTACTCAGTTTGCGCAACAACCAACAGAATCTATGTGCGAAGCTTGGGAGTGCTATAAGGAGATGTTGAGAAAGTGTCCACATCATAGTATGTCTGACTGGATGGTGATCACCGGGTTCTACAATGGTTTGGGGGCCCAATCTCGGCCCATGCTCGATGCAGCTGCTGGAGGCGCCTTGTGGGCCAAAAGCTATACTGAGGCCTATAATCTCGTTGAAACTATGGCTGCAAATGAGCATCAAAACCTAACTCAAAGGATGATGCCTGTGAAGGTAGCAGGTATTCTGGAAGTTGATGCAGGTACAACTATTGCAGCGCAGCTCCAAGCGCTGTTTATGAAGGTCGATTCTTTAGCCAACTATGGAGTCAATCAAATAACTATTGTCTGTGAGCTTTGTGCATGCTCTCATTCTACGGATCCGTATTCTCTTGCTAATGAATCTGTTTAGCATGTGAACAATTATCAGCAACTGTAGTAGCCTGTGCCAGCTACTTATCATCCTAATAACAAAAATCATCCCAATTCCAGCTGGAGCAATACTCAGAACACTGTTCAGCAACCATATCAGCAAGCTGTAAGTAAACAGTTTAATCCACCTGGATTCCAACAACCTCACCAATATGCTCAAAGGAAATCATATCCTCAACAAGGAGGTGCTGCTCCACCTTCTAGTGCTGATTTCGAGGAGCTAAAGCTGTTGTGCAAAAGTCAGGCTGTTTCTATCAAGACCTTGGAGAATCAAATCGGTCAAATAGCCAATGCCGTGCTCAATCATCAACCTGGCACACTTCCCAGCGATAGTGAAGTGCCAGGAAGGAAGGAAGCTAAGGAGCAAGTCAAAGCTGTTACCTTAAGGTCTTGAAAAGTTGCTGAAGCTGAAAAAGCAAAAGATGGAGAAGCTGAAGTTGTAGATGAAAAATAGAAGCAAAAGGAGAAAGAGGGAGAACCAAGGAAGATTACTGTTGAACACACTCTTCCTGAGGGTAATATAGGGGAGAAACAACTCTATCCTCCACCACCTTTTCCTAAGAGATTGCAAAAATAAAAGCTGGATAAGCAATTCAGTAAGTTTCTGGAGGTGTTTAAGAAACTTCACATCAACATACCTTTCGCTGAGGCTCTGGAGAAAATGCCTAGTTATGCAAAATTCATAAAAGGTATTCTTTCAAGGAAGGTGAAACTGGATGATCTTGATACCGTTGCTCTAACGGAAGAGTGCAGTGCTGTGCTGCAACAAAAATTAACTCCAAAGCTTAAGGATCCAGGTAGCTTCACCATTCCTTGCACCATTGGCAAGTTGTCTTTCGATAAGTGCCTTTGCTATTTGGGAGCAAGCATCAATCTAATGCCGTTGTCTATCTTCAAAAAGCTGAATTTGCCTGATCCAAATCCCACCTACATGTCTCTACAATTGGCTGATCATTCTATTACATACCCACGAGGCATCGTGGAGGACGTGTTAGTAAAGGTGGATAAGCTCATCTTTCCTGCATACTTTGTCATTCTGGATTTCGAGGAAGATAAGAAGATTCCCATAATCTTGGGAAGACCTTTCTTGGCTACAGGCCGTACCTTGATAGATGTGCAAAAAGGTGAACTTACTATGCGGGTGCAAGATAAGGATGTAATATTCAATGTATTCAATGCAATGAAATTCCCTACAGAAGATGAGGAGTGCTTCAAGGTGGATTTGATTGATTCTGCGGTAACTTCAGAACTTGATCATGTGCTAAGGTCTGATGCCTTAGAAAAAGCCTTAGTGGGGGAATTTGACAGTGAAGATGAGGAAGTCAATGAGCAACTACAATATCTAAATGCTTCTCCTTGGAAGCGAAAGCTAGACATGCCATTTGAATCTCTTGGTAATACTGATCTTAAGAATTCTGAGGGAAAGCTCAAACCATCTATTGAGGAAGCACCTACTTTGGAGCTTAAACCATTTCCTGAACATTTGAGGTATGCTTTTTTAGGTGATGCATCTACTTTTCCTGTTATTATTGCATCTGACCTTTCAGGTAGTGATGAGGACAAGCTCTTGAGGATCTTGAGAGAATTCAAATCGGCCATCAGATGGACTATAACAGATATAAAAGGGATCATCCCTTCGTACTGTATGCATAAAATTCTGCTAGAGGAAGGTAGCAAGCCGACTGTTGAGCAACAGCGAAGACTTAATCCTATCATGAAAGAAGTGGTGAAGAAGGAAATTCTAAAGTGGCTGGATGCAGGAATCATATATCCAATTTTTGACAGTTCTTGGGTGAGCCCCGTGCAATGTGTACCTAAGAAATAAGGTATTACTGTGGTAGAAAATGAGAAGAACGAGCTCATCCCCACTCGAACAGTCACAAGATGGAGGGTATGCATGGACTACAGAAAGTTGAATAAAGCCACGAGGAAGGATCACTTCCCTCTTCCATTTATTGATCAGATGCTTGACAGGTTGGCTGGCCATGAGTATTATTGTCTTCTGGATGGCTATTCGGGTTACAATCAGATTTTCATTGCACCAGAAGATCAAGAAAAGACTACTTTCACTTGTCCATTTAGCACGTTTGCTTTTCGCAGAGTTTCTTTTGGCTTATGTTGTGCACCTGTCACTTTTCAGAGATGCATGATGGCTATATTCTCTGATATGATTGGAAATAATGTCGAAGTGTTCATGGATGACTTCTCCGTCTTTGGACATTCGTTTGATGAATGTTTGAATAATCTCCGTTCGATGCTTAAAAGGTGTGTGGAAACTAATTTGGTACTCAATTCGGAAAAATGTCACTTCATGGTGCAACAAGGTATCATTCTTGGGCATAAAGTCTCTAGTAAAGGCCTTGAGGTGGATAAAGCCAAGGTGGGAGTCATTAAAAATCTTTCGCCACCTATCTCTGTTAAAGAAATCCGTAGTTTTCTTGGTCATGCAGGTTTTTATCGGCATTTCATCAAGGATTTCCCTAAGTTATCCAAGCCGTTGTGTAACTTGCTCGAGAAAGATGTGCCTTTCAAATTTGATGATGAATGCTTGACAGCATTCGAGACTCTCAAGTAGGGCTGAGCATTCGGTCGGTTCGGTCCAAAACCGGACCGAACCGAATAGACCGAAAAACCGAATAGTCAATTTTTCTTGGACCGAACCGGACCGAAGTTATATTATGGACCGGACCGAACTGAACCGATATAATTCGGTTCGGTCCGGTTTTGGACCGAATAGACCGAAAATTTTTTCAAAAAGAAAATTGCATTAAAAATTAAATCATAAATTATAAAATTTAAAATATAATTAAAGTATTGTGCTATATAGAGTTCTAATAGTCCATGAATATAATTAAAAATTAAAAATTATGATTATAATTTTTAAGATATATGTAAAATGTATATAATATGAAAATATAGCCTTTATTATTTGGTCTATTCGGTCTATTCGGTCCGGACCGAAATATTTGTTAAAAGAACCGATCCGAACCGAATTTTATTTCGGTCTATTCGGTCCGGACCGAATAGACCGAATTTCTGAAAAAATTAGGACCGAACCGAACCGAATTAGCACGGTTCGGTTCAGTTTTTCGGTTTCGGTTCGGTTTTGCTCAGCCCTACTCTCAAGAAGAGTTTAATAACTGCACCAGTTATTACGACACCTAATTGGACAGAACCTTTTGAAATGATGTGCGATGCAAGTGATTATGCAGTGGGAGCAGTTCTTGGGCATCGCAAGAATAATATCTTTCATGTGGTCTACTATGCTAGTAAGATGCTAAATGGAGCTTAAATGAAGTACACCACTACTGAGAAGGAGCTCTTGGCTATAGTTTTTGGTTTTGAAAAATTTCTATCTTATCTACTTGGGACAAATGTGACAGTATTCACTGATAACGCTGCCATTCGCTATCTGGTCTCAAAGAAGGATTCGAAGCCTAGACTTATTCGTTGGGTGCTCTTGCTACAGGAATTTGAATTAGAGATCAATGATCGAAAAGGTACTGAAAATCAAGTAGCTGACCATCTCTCTAGATTGGAGAATCCCGATTCTACTTCACATGATAAGCCATTGATCAACGAATCTTTTCCGGATGAGCAGTTGTTCGAAGTTCAATAGGAAGAGCCATGGTTCGCAGACATTGTGAACTATCTTTTTAGCAATATAATGCCTCCCAATATGAATGCGACTCAAAATAAGAAGTTTCTGCATGAGGTGAAGTGGTACATGTGGGATGAGCCATATTTGTTTAGACAAGGAGCTGACCAGATCATCAGGAGATGTATCCCATTCTGTGAGACGGAGGGGATATTACGAGACTGTCATTCCAAAGTTTATGGTGGATATTATGGTGGTGAAAAGACAGAAGCTCGTATTCTTCAAGTAGGTTTTTTCTGGCCTACGTTGTTTAAGGATGTACATCAGTTTGTTTTAAGGTGTGATCATTGCCAAAGAGTTGGGAATCTTACTAGAAAGGATGAGATGCCTTTAAATGTGATTCTTGAAGTTGAGGTCTTCGATGTTTGGGGAATCGATTTGATGGGACCATTTATCTCATCCTGCAATAATCAGTACATCTTGCTGGCAGTCGATTATGTCTCAAAATGGGTAGAAGTCAAGGCTCTACCGATGAATGATGCAAAGGTAGTGTTGAATTTTCTTCATAAGCAGATATTCACAAGGTTTGGAACGCGATGAGTTATCATAAAGAATGAGGGATCGCATTTCTGCAATCGTAAGTTCACTTCTATGATGCAACACTACAATGTGAATCATCGCATCGCTACTGCCTATCATCCGCAAACTAATGGTCAAGCTGAAGTATCTAATAGAGAGATCAAGCGCATTCTAGAGAAAGTTGTTTGTCCGTTAAGGAAAGATTGGTCTTTGAAGCTCGATGAAGCTGTTTGGGCCTATAGAACAACATACAAGACTCCACTTGGGATGTCCCCGTTTCAACTTGTCTATGGTAAGGGATGTCATTTATCTGCAGAGCTTGAGCATAAGGCTTATTGGGAATTGAAGAAGTTAAACCTTGATCTGGATGCAGCTGGGAAGAAGCGAATGCTTCAGTTAAATGAACTTGATGAATTTCGACTTCAAGCGTACGAGAATAACAAAATGTATAAGGAAAAAGTAAAAAGGTGGCACGACAGGAAGTTATCTCCTAAGTTATTTGTGTCGGGGCAACAAGTTCTTTTATTCAACTCTCGTCTTCGACTTTTTCCTGGAAAGTTGAAATCAAGGTGGTCTGGACCATTTATCGTCAAAACTGTGTTTTCACATGGAGCAGTGGAGATTTTTGAGAATGATCCGGGCCAAGCATTCAAAGTTAATGGTCAGAGATTGAAGCACTATTATGGGGATATGGCAAACTGGGAAGTGGTTAGTGCCGTGTTATTGTCAACTTGATCGAACTACTCTACGTCAAGCTAATGATGTAAAAGAAGCGCTTCTTGGGAGGCAACCCAAGATATGAGACCATAGGAACCCTTAGAATTTAGTACTCTATCCAAAAATCCAAAAAAATCAGAAAAAAACTGGCTGAATTTTTTTTCCAGGAACCTTCCAGGCGCCCGCCTGCAGGTTCCAGGCGGTCGCTTGCTGGAAGGCGCCCGCCTGCTGGTTCCAGGCGACCGCCTACGAACCTGGATTTTGAAAATTCGGTTTTCAACCTTAAAAAAACAGATTAAATACAAAAACACAACACCACAGCACAAAAAACCCCATTACCCACGAATTCTCCCTAAAAATTAGCCATTATCCCACTCCTAATCTAATTCTAACCCTAATCCTACCCTATATATACACACAACCTCTCCATATACACTCCCATATACTTTCAACTTATAAACCCTTTCCTACACACAAAACACAACTCTCAAACTCTTATTCTCAGTTTCAATGGCCCCAAAGAGATCTCGAACTGTCGATAACAGCATCACCATTCCTACTGCTGATTCTTCAAGGGGTACTGCTGCAAGGCCCCGATTGGTGGATAGGGCTGCCGAGGAAGAGTATGCTAGGATTCTGACTAAGCCGATTCTGAAGGAGAGGGGATTTTTGCCATCAGGGAGGGATGGTGAGTTATTGCCGATGATTGCAGAGAAGGGTTGGATTACTTTTTGTGAGTCACCTGAGGCGGTCCCGATGAGTGTGGTTCACGAGTTCTATGCGAACGCCAAAGCTGATAAGAATGGGTATTCTGTTATTCATGGGCTTACGGTTGATTATCATCCCGAGGCGATTCGCCATGTTATTGGGCAACGACAAAGGAAGCCCTAGGAGGAGAATTGGAATGAGAAGACCCTTGAGGATTTTGACTCGGATTTGATTATTGCTACTCTCTATCTGCCGGGCACGGTGTGGAAGTTTACGATGGGATCTAACGAGTATCGTTCTTTTCCGGCTGTTGCGATGAACAGGTATGCCCGTGCATGGAATGCCTTTATTTGTGCTAATATTTTTCCTTCTTTGCATGCACATGAGGTTACAGTTGAGAGAGCCAGGTTGTTGTGGGGGATTCTGAATGAGGAGTATTATGTGGACCTTGGTGAGTTCATCTACCAAGGGATTTTAAAGCTTATGAAGGGGATGGCGCATTACAACATCCCTTATGCCTATATTGTCACGAAGCTGTGCAAGGCAGTTGTAGTCCACTGGCCTTCTTATGAGCAGCTGCAGATGCCGGCCGCTCCTATTGATTCATTGACGCTGAATGCGATACGGGAGTGGACGGGTGGAGAGCCCGAGGAGCATGGTTTGGGATATCGTCTTCCAGGAGGACGTCCAGCAGCCGGTACTACGATGGCTAGGCCCAGTCAGGCTCATGGTGAGGCAGGTTCTTCTAGAGCCCAGGGAGGTGATGGTTCAGGGATGGCTGATGTCCAGTACAGGAGGCTTTCCAGGAGGATGGATGCGATATAAGAGTCGCAGAGTAGGTTTGCACAGGAGTTCACCCTAGCACTTGGGACTGCTTTCAGAGGCCTTGGAGATGAGATCCAGTGGCCTGTTTTTGGTGAGGACTCTGCTTATCCACCTCCTGACACTCCACGCTCTGAGGGTGATGATGATGATGATTTCTCTGAGTAGGTATACCCTGTGTTCCTTTCTATTACCTTCACCGGGGACAGTAAAGATTTTAAGTTTGGGGGTGGTAGTTAAGGAGCATATTTGTGTGTGTGTGTGTGTGTCATGTAGTTGCATATTCATGATAGTTTAGTTCATATAGTTGCATATTTTTGTCATATAAATTTTTTTTTGTAGTTTAATTTATCATGTCATATAGCTCATGCATATACTATGATCCCTTTTGTGTTGCTTTACCAATTGATATGTGATATTGATGCGAGTGTAGTGATAGCATTAGAGTGATGTTGAATCTTGTTAGGTTGAGATGCATGCTAGAAACACTTGTAATTTCACTAAGTCTTAGAGTATGCTTAAGGACTAGATTGTTGTCATGGTTTGATGGTTTTTGAGGTTAATCTATTACTTATACTTAGAATGTATGATAGGCTCTTAATGATAAAAGGCATTAACAGATAAAATTGGAGTAAAAATTGGAATTCATTGCTAATTGTGGCTAGGCGTCAATTGGCTAGTAGCCCGCTCGTATTGTATGCGAGTAGTCTAGGGTTGAGTAAGATGGAGCGAAACACACTTGCTCAGAAACTGAAAAAAAGAAGAAAAATCATAGAAAAAAGAAAAAAAAGAAAAAAAATATGGTTTAATGCATAATTGATCACGAGTGAGCTCTTTGGTATTCGAGTTATTAAGTTCTTAGGGGACTTTGTGCCTAGTGACTTAAGGCTTTTATAGTCTGGGATCCGCTAACCTAACGCTCGCTAAATGGATGCCATTGCATAATTCTTTTGTGGACCTCACTCATTACACGATCAAATAAGCATTTATTTACTGTGTTGAATAAAAGCATGATTCCGTAATAAGCTCCAGTGATCTTGAAGTGTTATAAGTCATTTTGTGTCTTGAATATATTGTTCGTATAATCTTGTGATTTCCTTGAGGATAATTGAATTCTGATAATTGATCTAGTTTTGTAGCATATCTGTTAAGCATTCGCACACACCACGTTTTTAGTTGTATGTTAGCTTGCGTGATTTGATTGATCTTTAGTCGCCTAATTGCATTTGTTGAGATGTTATGTGTTGGTTGGTTTAGTCATTGCGATGGGGATCGCTGCATTTCATGTAGTTTGCATTCATGCATGTTTTTATTTCTGTTTTTGAGTCTGTGACGCTTGAGGACAAGCATCGATTTAAGTTTGGGAGTGTGATAAGTGGCATTTATACCACTTAGAACATCTTATAATGGCTTGAATTGATGTCTTGAAATCAAGTATTTTTGGTGTATTTGATGCGTTTTTCTAGTATTTGTGTATTTCAGGGTATAACTTGCATAATTAGGGAGATTTCATCATAATAAGCCTAGGGGAGTACTTGGGATCAGTTGCGGGGAGTTGTGCGAAGAATTCAGCAAAATCAGGAGCAAAAAGATAATTTTTCCAGAAGCTGTGCGGGCGCCCGCCTGGGATGTGCAGGCGACCGCCTGGAGATGCAGGCGCCCGCGTGGGAACTGAGGCGGCCGCCTGGGGTCGTAAATTTAGAATCTGGATTTTCTAATTCAACTTCTATTGGGCTTCTGAGACTGCTGTTTCTTGTGGACTCTTATATAAATCTACTTGAGAGACGTTTCAGAATAACAAGCAACAAGTAACAAGCAAGGAGCAAGGAGATAAGATTAAGAAGACCGTTTTAGCACACCACAAAGAAGAGGAAGCAAACGTTATCTTATGACTCTTTAGTTGATATTCTTGAGCTCTTGAGAAGATTCATCAATCTGATAGATAACAACCTTTAAATTAGAAATTTTACATCTACTTAAATTTAAATCATCCAGTTGAATCAACCCATAATCTTTTACATCTGGATTGAAATCAATTATCTTACAACCAAGTTGTTCAATCAATTGTGCTCCTCCTTTAGGCATATAAGCAATTGAGTTGTCCTTCAGTATATACGGTGGAATGAACTTAGACTTTGACATACTTGATTTTTATTTACCAAGTCTTTTAAAAACTTGGATCACCTTTCTGTAGTTGGACTTTTGACAGTAAGCATACAAACAAGATATTCAAGTTCTTGCTAGGATTTATTCTACATTTGTTCATGTGACACCTTCGACTTTCGCCAAAATCAAGAAAATATAACATCTTTTCTTTGGGTTTGTCACCATCAAAGTTATCAAGAACTATCTGGACATAGATAAACTTCTGTAAATTTTGAAGCTTTATATCTTCACCTTTTGTTGTCAGTGCATTTGTATCTTTGATTTTCAGTGATTCACCTTGATAAGTCTCAGATTTTGAATAGTCAGACCACCATTTTTACTAGCTACTCTAGCTTGAGTATTTCCAATATAGATTCTCTTGATGATCTATGAGGAATATCTATTTGGTGCTGGTGTCTTGCTGCTTTATAGTAAAATCTTCTTTTCAGCAAGTGAGAGACTAGACTTATCAAAAAATGAGGAATCAGCTTTTACTTCTTGTTCATTACTATCTTTAACTTGCGTAGTATCATTGGTTAAGACTAGTTGTATTTCAGCAATTATTTCTTCAACTTGAGGAGAGTCATTGGTTAAAGTAATTTTCAGCTTCTCATCCCAATCAGATCCAAGAATGACATTTCTTCTCTTATGAACCTGATTGTCTTCTTCTTTAAGAACTATATCTTCATTAACTTTATCATGAGATTGCTTTACTGTATAGGCTGGATCTATCAATATTTGAGATTTTGTAAATGCTGATTTTCTCTAACTTCCTTTTTCCCCTTTTAACTCCTGTCACCATTTAAAATAGCTTGAGACCTAGTATTAGGCCTTTTAGCATTTGCAGTTATGTTGATATCTTTGATCTTCAAAGACTGTTCCTTGGGCCTCTAGGCCCTCTTTCTTTTTGGAACATCTTTGATTAGAGGTACATCATCAGTATTTGCTGATTGAGATTTCAACATAGCAAATTCTTCCTCCACCATCCTGACTTGCTCAAGATCAACTACGGGATTTTTTTTTCAAATATCCTCCTACTCACCTCAGAATCAAAATTTTATATTTTAGGATCCTTGTAGTATAAAGTTGTCTTCCTTTATTTTACCTTCAGAGTTTGCATGAATTGACTTGCTTCAGCACTAACTTTTACTACGCTTTCAGCTTGGTCATCATCAATATTTGTGACTGTCAGTATTTGTCTTTCAGTAGCTGTCATAGTAGTCAACTCCCTTGTATGCACAGTCTTAGAGACTTGCTGTTGATCCTTACCTCTTCCACCACTTCTTCCTTTATCTTGGTTAGTGGTCTTAGCGGAAGCACCACTTCTTCCTTTATCTTGGTTATTGGTCTTAGCGGAAGCACCACTAGAACCAACTTTATCTCAACCCTTGTACCTCCCACGTACTTTTTCTCCTTTATTTCCTCCTTGTGGAGCTTTATCATCTTCATCAGGAAATGTCACTTGAGGTGAGCATTTAAATTGAACAGCTTTTACTTTATCCCCCTTTTTGGCATCACTAGTAATAAATAAGGAGACAAGCAAATCCAATGAAGTTTGAAGACCATCTATCTTCAGTTCTAACATTTCCTAGTTCTTTTCCATCTTATCATGTCTAAGATCAATAGGCTTAATTTTTTTTTTTGGAAATCAAAATCAAATTTAGATTAACTTCAGAAAAGGAATCCTTATTTCTTAAAGTTTGGATTGAGTCCTGATGGGAGAAGAGTGAATAGATTTGATCATCATGGAAGAAGCCTTTAAATGAGCCAGAAGCGAGGGATCTTGAATTTAATTTTCTGCTGTCTTTAAGTGTTTGGAAGCATTATGAAGAGAAATTGGATAGGTATCATCCTTCCATTTAGAGTTCCACTCTTTTTCTTCATACTCTTTAGATACTTGAAAATTTCTTTCATTTAGTCTCTTATTCCTCTCCTTTTCAGGCATATCTTCTAGAAAAATAAATTCTTCCAAGTCCTCATCAGAATACAAATATACATTGATCTTAGAAGGATCAAATCATCTTCATTGTCATCATCATCCTCATTATTATCAGAATGGATAAAAGCTTCATTATCATCAACTGGTTCTTTGAACTTCTGAGCTACTTCACCTTCAACATCAGAGTTTAACAAGTTTTCATCAAGAGGTGAAATATGAGAACCAGTGGCTTCAGAAATTTTCAGATCAGCATGAGAAACATATTCAACACCATATGTGGTGTGAATCTCAATTCCCTCAGGATTTGTAAGCATAGCAATGTGAGCATCAGTATATATCTCCAATATCTTAGTAACAGTAAAATGATCAAGAGACTCAGGAATTAGATTAAACACTGAAATATCAGCTTGTTGAATGGACTGTTGTACTTGCACAGTTACACCATGGATTATAGAAATGGATGATGTAGAAACTTGAGTGGACTACAGTAAAGTATCAGTATTTATACCTGTAGGGGTAGCTTGAGCAATTAGTGCATCAGAGTTTAATTGAGGGTCTATAGGCTGTTCATTATCAACTGTTTCTTTGATACTCTGAGCACCTACAAGAGTATAAAATGAACCACTTAGATCTCTATATTCTTTTAAAATAGTTTTACTATTTCTCATACCACTCATCTCATGACTTTGAAGAGTCGGATTTTCCTTACAAGGATTAACTAAATCCATTTTATCAGCCACCTTTCTTTTTGTCAGGCCTAAGTGAATTTAAAACATCTTGTTTGGCTTCAAGAGCCTGCCTCTCTGAATATCTATTTTTCTCTTGATCTTTTCTCTCATTATCACTAGAAAAACTCAGATTTCTTTGTTTCATAGAAATAAGAGGTGGCTGAGAAGAGATGTATGTGGTCATATGAAAGGGTAACCTTTTGTGGAGTACTATCCATGATCATACCATCAGTATAAGGGTGAAAAGTAAATGCTAACAAAATAGTATCAATATTTATATTAAATGTGGATAAAGAAGAGTCAGTATTTACACCTTGTGTATAAGAAGTGTAATCTTCTTGTGGAGGTAGTGCATCCTAAGGAATTACTAAAATAGCTTATGTATTTGCTAGAGTTGGATGCACTCTGTCTTCCAAATCCAAATCCAGGATAGTAGCATCGGGAGATAAGCCTGCATTACCACTTTGAGGTAATGGTTCTTGTGTGGCTGGAGGTGCAGGAGCTGCTGAATCTCTTTAAAATTCAAGTTCTTGTGTACTCCACTCTTCATTATCTGAATCATCTGTCTGAGTTGTACTGAGATGAACACCAACTGTATCCTTCTTATAGTGAGACTCAATGCTCTTGCAATAGCTCTTGATCTTGGATACTTCAGGTTTTTGTGAGATAGAGCCATCAGTAGCTGCTTCATCATGAGGTGATGAAGGTTCTTGTGAGCTAAGCTCACTATATATAGACATCTTGGATGCCAAATCTCTTTCAACAGTTATTTCCTGATCTGCTCTTTGCTGAATGCCAGCCATGATTCTTTGCACTTGCTCAAAAGTAGAAAAGATTTCTCTCACCTTTGGATCAAGTTTTATTGGCGAGTCAGAAATATAAAATGGTATGGCTACTGAAAGTTGTTTATAATATTGAGAAGATGTTATTTTACTTCCACCCTATCCTGCATCAATATTTATATGTTCTTTCTGAGAAACCTTAAGTCCTGATGCTTGTGAAGCATCATACTTTGCTTTTGTATTTTTTTTGAAACAGGTGCCTGTTGAGATACACCTGTCATTGATTGTGTTTGTTGTTGTGTTTGGGTTGAAGTGCTTAGCACTTTACACATTTGGTTGTGCATGAGTCTCAGGAAGCCTTGAAATTAGCAAGTTCCTGGTAGAAACTGGGATTTTAGGAGCATGGAGATTATCCTTCTCTTTGTCCTTAGAGATCAAATCAGAAAAAACTCTTTTTGTTAATTTAAACAGTGATATATACAGATTAGCAGGAATATCAACACTGGGACAACAATGATTAAAAATAAGCTGACAAAATCTAGCATAATAGATAGTATTTTGTTCAGCTCTTAATATGTATCATATAAAGCACAAAATTACCCTACCAAATCATAATTACGAGAGTTGAGTAGAGATTACCCAATTTTCCGTGACATCATAGGCAAAACATCAAAATTAGTGCTCTTATTGATGTATGCCCCTGTGATGCAATAAAAAAAAGAAATTCCATTCTTTTCGAAGACCAGGCCTTCTCAACTGACCCAAGTTTTTCATGTCCTTGTCATACCTAATTTGGGTAAGAAATTGTCTCATATCTACATCACAACTGGAGTTGAGTAAGAAGTATGAGAAGGGATGTGGAGAGCTTTCCTAACAGTTTGAGGAGTAACTACCTTAGATTCTCCATTAAATTCAAAATGATGCTTAGTGTGCCACCGTTGGAATCCATCATCAATTACCCCTGTTCACCAAAAAGCAAGAACATTGCTACCAGAAATCACTGTAGGATTAGTAAGTGCATATACCACATCATTTGCAACCAATAAATCCTGAAAGATGTTAAAATCCAGATTTATGCCAATCTTGTCGAGAAAAGCAGCATAGTTATTTGGAACAAATTTTGCTTCATTGTAAGTAAAAACTTTGGTAGCAACTGGAGAAGTCATCGTATCTGTTTGTCGAAAAAGCTCAAAAACTGATTAGGATTTCAGAGTTTAGAAGAGAGAATAAAGAGAGTACAAGAAGAGATAAAGTTTAGAAAAGATAAAGTGAAAGATTAAAATCAAAAAATGATTTTGTATAACTCTATACTATTTTATTGACAAACGCTTCAATTTAGTGGGACACGTGGTATAATCATGTGGTTCAACTAAAAATAATGGAACATATAAAAAAAGGAGCAATAATTATGTGCACAGTTATACAAGGTAATGTTTATAACCACTAAACATTTTCTCCCTTTTACACGCCTCTAATCACACAACTGTAATCATCACTAATAATTACTGAAATATACACAACACACTTATTCGAACAAAATATCGATTTAATATATTTTGAGTAAATTAAAAATTATCATAGTTTGTCAATCAACTTTCCTTTGACCGATATCAGTATTTGTTCAACTACCAGAGCTTATTCATGAAAAGTACCGTCGAGATTAAATTATTATAATTTAACACTCTAATTAATTATCATGTGATCAAGTAGGATGAATACATGGTTTTAGTGTTAAATATTATATCAAAATTTAATCAATATTGATTCCTAGTAACAGATACCAAACTCTGATTCCTTATGCCTATAAATGACAACAACTCATTCTTCATTATTTGAGAAAAATCCTGAAATCATTCCAAATTCATTCACCAGTCTTGTAAAAGTAGCTTCACAAAGTGGTTTGGTAAAAATACCTGCTAGTTGCTGATCTCTAGACATAAAATAAAATTCCATTGTACCATCCATCACATGTTCTCTAATGAAGTGATATCTTATGCTCATGTTTTTTGTCATTGAGTGTTGAACTAGATCTCATGTCATTATAATAGCACTTTGATTATCACAATATATATGAATTTTAGAATATTCTAACCCATAATCCAATAACTGGTTCTTTATTCAAAGAATTTGTGCAGAACAACTTCCTGAAGCAATGTACTCAGATTACGTAGTTGAAATGGAAATTGATTTTTATTTTTTTCTAACCCAAGAAACTAATCTGCCTCCAAGAAATTGGCAGCTTATTGGGAATTGGCTAAGTCGAGAATCAGGATTTGTCTAACAATCAGGATATGATCAACCACCAGGATATGATTATCCGTTAAAAGCTTCAATATCATCCATTGACAATTATTCAGTCATCTTTTGATGCTTACTTATAAATATTCGTTGAAGCTCTAACATATATCCATTGATCAACTTATCCGTTGATAATGACTTGAATGACTAGTCAGTTCTACGAGATAAATCAGAATGTGTCGATTTATAGGATCTTAGTTAATTTAAATATGTATAGAAAGTAGAAGAGTTATACTGTAACATATCTTGTAATTGATAGAGATTGATTGTAGCTTTATAGTATATAAACATAGAATAGGTTATCACATTTGAACTTGAACAACGTGATAGGTGCTTAACTCGAGTATTCACATAACCTAGCAGCTCCTAAGAATATTGTTCTTGAGAGAGTTTTGTAACCGTTTCTTGAAGATCAATATAAACTGTTATTTGATTGATCCGTGCTTACTTTTCTTCTGTGATACATTGATTTGTTTAGTAATTATATCCAACAGGGTAATTTCCTGCAAGACTGCAAAAGAGATATGGGATGCCTTGGAGACACGGTGCCAAGGTACAATGGCAATAAAGAAGAATAAAAGAGATGTTCTCTTGCAAGAATATGAGCAATTTGATGCCAAGGCTGATGAGTCAATTACTGACATCTGTAATATATTTTTGATACTTCTGAATGATCTATCATTGGTTGAAAAAGTTATGATAGAGAAGACTCAAACACCAAGTTTTGAGAGCTCTTCCAGATGATTGGGATACCCAAGTCTCAATAATCAGGCATCAATATGATCTTGATTTACCGACTCTAGATGAAGTTTATGGGATGCTTAAAACCCATGACTTGGAAATCCAACAAAGGAAAAATAAAAAGGGTCAGAAGATGAAGGTTGTGGCTATAAATGCTGAGACTCATAAAGGTAAGGTAAAGATGAGTGAGAGGTCAAGAAGAAGGAACATAGTGGAAGAGTCAGATACTGATGATTCATTAGATCCTGACATAGATATTGAAAAGGATTCTGAGATCGAATTGGATGATCCTCAAGTTGTTGAGATGGCTGCAATGCTGGTGAAAGGCTTTAGAAGGATGAGGTTTGTAAAACCATAAATGAAAGGTGGTTTTAACAAAAATTACTCTGGAGATGGCAAAGGTAAGTTAAAAAAATGAAGGACAGTTTACCAAGGGAAGGAAGTTTGACAAGACCAAGGTGACTTGTTACAACTACAATGAAAGGGGACATCTGGCTACTGAGTGCCCCAAGTCAACTGGAAAAGATTTGGTCACAACAAACTCCAACAAAGACTGGATGGACTCATCATCAACTGACAATGATGCTGAATGCTATGCACTCATGGCAACTCATGGAGAGGAAGCTTTAGGAACTGATAAGGTATTTTCAGTTGTATTCCCTATTGATACTAATAATCTGTATGAACTGAAAACTTTCTTATACTCTCTACATGTCACTTTTAAAAGTAAGTCTATTGAATGTGACAGTTTGATTGCTGAAAATAAGAAGCTTAGAGAAATAAATAATTTCTTAGAAGCTGAGTTAGTATGTGTTATGGATAAAAAACCAAGGTTATTACTTGCTGTATTTAATACTAAGATTCGGGAGCTCAAGGCCTTTAATGGCTGCTCTCGTGTTTCGTGACTCAATCTGCCTTTACGAGATGCCTACGTATCTCTGTGAATTAGAGAATCAAGCCAAAAAACGTAGTTCTGATTGGTGGGGGTGAGACCCCTTATATAGATGTGGGAGTCCTTGAATTGGACTTGGTATAGGAGACTTGGTGGACAAGCCTCTGAATTAGGATAGACTTAGGAGTCCTAGGAAGTAGGAAGCTGATTCCTTATCCTTTTAGGTCCCCTTGAGGCTAATCTATAAGGATTTATATCCTTATCGGGACTCTTCTCAATAGCTGATTTTTCCCTTATTAATTAATTACGAAATTAATTAATAATTAGGGCTTTTGGGCCTTTTTTATTCCATCAGGCCTGATCTGGTCCATCAGGCTTAACCTTTCTGGTCTGAGTTTCATATATCTTTTTATTGGGCCTAGCAGCCCACAACTTGTACAATTACTGCAGTATTTAATTATACAATCATAATTTATTTATCCCTATCATTTGCCCCCCAACTTTTGGGAAACGTTGAATAGGTTTCGCAGAAGTTAAGTCTATTTGTTCCCTTACAGGGTTTCGTTTTTCCGTAAAGTGTGGAGCGACCTACACGTTTACAACGAATTTTTCCTTATTTTTCTGGGATTTATTCTTAATTTCTGGATTTTTCCCTTAATTTCTGGATTTTCCCTTAATTTCTGGGATTTATCCTTAATTTCTGGAATTTTCCCTTAATTTCTGGGATTTATCCCTTAATTTCTGGGATTTATCCTTAATTTCTGGATTTTTCCCTTAATTTCTGGATTTTTCCCTTAATTTCTGGGATTTATCCTTAATTTCTGGAATTTTCCCTTAATTTCTGGGATTTATCCTTAATTTCTGGAATTTTCCCTTAATTTCTGGGATTTATCCTTAATTTCTGGATTTATTCCTTAATTTCTGGATTTTTCCCTTAATTTCTGGGATTTATCCCTTAATTTCTGGGATTTATCCTTAGTTTCTGGATTTTTCCCTTAATTTCTGGATTTTTCCCTTAATTTCTGGGATTTATCCTTAATTTCTGGATTTATTCCTTAATTTCTGGATTTTTCCCTTAATTTCCGGGATTTATCCTTAATTTCTGGAATTTTCCCTTAATTTCTGGGATTTATCCTTAATTTCCTGGATTTATCCGTAATTTTCTGGATTTATCCGCAATTTTCTGGATTTATCCGTAATTTTCTGGATTTATCCGCAATTTTCTGGCTTAAAATGCATACAAAATTGATTAGGATGCAGAAGAAATTGATCAGGATTCAGCCAAATCGATCAGAATTCCTGCTCGATTTCGATCAGGATCCTGATCGAATTAACTCAGGATCTTACACTCTGGTCGACAGGATTCCTGATCGATTTCGATCAGGGCTCTGATCGAATTGATCTTCAAAGTGACACCCTAGTCGACTGTTACACGTGCTTAATCGATCAGGATTCCTGATCGATTTCGATCAGGACTCTGATCGAATTAAGTGATTTTCTATCATTCTGATCGAATGGAATATCGATCAGGATTTTCTTCTGTGCCGATCAGGACTCTGATCGATCTTAGGGGATTTCTTCCCTCCTGTTCGAATAATATATCGACCAGGATTCTCTTTGGTATCGATCAGGACTCTGATCGATCTTAGGGGATTTCTTCCCTTCTGTTCGAATAATATATCGACCAGGATTCTCTTTTGTATCGATCAGGACTCTGATCGGATTTAGGGGATTTCTTCCCTTCTGTTCGAATAATATATCGATCAGGATTCTCTCTTGTATCGATCAGGACTCTGATCGATCTTAGGGGATTTCTTCCCTTCTGTTCGAATAATATATCGATCAGGATTCTCTCTTGTATCGATCAGGACTCTGATCGATCTTAGGGGATTTCTTCCCTTCTGTTCGAATAATATATCGATCAGGATTCTCTTTTGTATCGATCAGGACTCCGATCGATCCAGTTTAAAACTCTGGTCGATTTTTGACCATTCATTTTCCATATGAGCTTCTAGATTATTCCTGATATTTCTAGTAGACGGGCTTTTAGGTTGGGCCTGGCTAAATGGGCCTAGAAACGCCTCGTATTCCGAGCTTTTCGCCTATATAAGTGTAGTGTGAAGTGAGAATCCTCACTTCACTTCTCATTTCTCATTTTCTTCTACAAACTTCTCTAGAGTTCTCCCTTTGAGTAGGCGATTTCCGGCGAGCACACAGCCACCGTAGCTCCACCATTCTCAAGTATTTCTGGGTTTCAAGCTTTTAAACGAAGTATATCAATGGCGGACCGCGACTTGGCTCGTTTGCAGAAGATGAATGTCTCTAAGAGAGGTACAAACATTCAAATTCAATCTCCATATACTTCTCTCATTGACATGATTAACTCGAGAGGTGATGAATATCCTTCTCTATCTGAGTTAGATTCGTATAATCATGGTAACACTTTTCATGAGTTACATGGTAGAATAGAGTCTATGAACACCCTGTACAGACTTCCACCCCACCTTAGGATCACTCCAGCCGCCCCTGGGGATAGGACTT
Source organism: Apium graveolens (assembly GCF_009905375.1). NCBI lineage: Eukaryota > Viridiplantae > Streptophyta > Magnoliopsida > Apiales > Apiaceae > Apium > Apium graveolens. The sequence goes on along the minus strand of NC_133652.1, from coordinate 236,622,703 downwards.
GTAATTGGGAGGGGGATACCCTGTTCATTTATCGAGGAGCCCTGACCGCAGGTCTTAGGTTCCCATTCCACGAATTTATTCCTCGTTTATTAGCCGATGTACAAATCAACCCTTGTCAACTCCCTCCCAACGCCTGGAGGAATATTATCTGTTTTATGGTCCTTTGTCTCAGGAATAACTTCCCTCTTTCCGTAGCTGTCTTTAGGAAAGTTTTCCAATTCTATAATAGCTCCATGAGTCAACCGGGATGGGTTTTAATTCGCCAACGACCCAAAGTTCCCCATATCTTTGATAGTAACTCTATAGTCGAGAACAACCCTAAATGGAGGGATGAGTTTGTGAGGCTGACCTGGGCTGGGGGTGATTGGGCCACACTCTTCCGTAGGCCATTTTGCAAGGTATCAGATGGTAGTCCTGGTAGTATCAGATTGACTGATGAGGAGGAGGTGGCCTACCAGGCCTTAATTTCAGATGATGGGAAAACGGATACCTGGACCCTTTTAGAGGAGTTTTCCTTGAAGAAAGTTGGTCTCTCCCAGGCCAGTGATAAGGGTAAACTTATACCTGCGAAATTATTTTTCCTTCTCTTTAACCGTACTTTTTCTTTTTTCTGGATTTTAATATTCCTTCTGCTTTTCCTTTCAGCTTGCGAGGCCATCAATAATGTTAACAGGACTAAGGAGGGGGAGTCAGGCCGTCAGAAAAGGGCCAAGCTAAACAGGGACCCTAGGAGCAAACCTGACGGTCCTTCTTTTCTTAAGCCCCACGTCCCGGTGGTCGAGCTGGGGGACGATGTGGATCCTTCACTTAAGGCACATTCCTTCAGGCCTAACTGGGGCTTCAGGAGGAGCGATACGGTGGTTGGATCCACCAAACACGCTAAAGATTGGTCTTATCACTCCGTCACTCCCCATGACTTTACTGACATTGTTACGGGGAGTGATATTGAGACTATTGAGCTTCTGGGTTCTCAAGCCCAAGCTGCGGTAATTTTCTTTCTCTCCTTCTTTGAATCCCAACTTTCTTGTATTCCAACGAACTTGTGCTAACTCATACATATTTCTTTGCAGAGTAATACCTACTTCCAGGCGGCCCTCCATCAGGCTAGGTCCTGGAAGGGTAACTCAGATGGGTTTGAGAAAGAGATGAAGAAATGGGAGGAGAGAGCCAAGGTCCTGGAGAAGAAGCTGGACACGAAGAAAGAGGAGCTGGCTCAGGCTCATTCCGAGCTGGTGAAACTTAGGAGCGATAAGGATAAGCTCATCGATGACTACATGGATTCTGACAAGTTTAAGAATCTCACGAAGATTCATGATGAGGGTCTTTATTCCCTACAGTTTACTCAGGGATGGGACGCGGCCGTGAAGGCGGTTTCTGAGAAGTACCCGGGCTTAGTCGACCCTAAGGACTTTATAAGTCCTGAGCAGGCTGAGTCGGAGGACAGCATAGATGCCCTCTTTAACTCCCCTCAGCCAGATGATCGCATCTTGGATCCTAACACTGCTTCTCCTCCCGCTTCTCCTGCGAAGGACGCTGAAGGCGCTGATAAGGAGAAAGAGAATGAAGGCTCCCACATGGAGGAGTAGTTTTTCTATTCTGTAATTTGATCCTTAATTTATGTCTGGACTTTTGTTTGTATCAGATCTTATTACCCTGCGGGGCTATGCTACTTTCCTTATTTGCATTCTCTCCTTCATTTTTCCGATACTTTAATATTCAAACTTGGCTTAATGGGCCACACAAGTATTATCACAACTCAAACATCCATAGGTTGAAATAATTTCGAACTCTTCAATTTCAAGTCTGGTTTTCCAAAACCTTACATAATATGGGTTCGACCCTGATCTATAATAGCTAAAAAAAATACTATGCAAACAAAGCTTCAAGGTGCTTTTAAACCTACTTGTCATAATGACAAGTGAGAATCGTACTTCGACCATCTTACACGTAGTAAACCTTCAGGTTTTGTGCGTGCCAGGTTCTCGGGACTTCAAAACCATCCATAGTCTCCAGCTTGTAGGTTCCTCTACCCTGAACGCTCTTGACTCTATACGGCCCTTCCCAATTTGGGGCAAGCTTTCCTTCCTGTCCGACACCAGAAGCCTCTATTTTTCTCAAGACTAGGTCACCTTGTTTGAAAAACCTCTCTTTAACCCTTAGGTTGTAGTAGAATGAAGCCTTTTTCTGATATTCTACTATCTTTGCGTGTGCTTTATCTCGCACTTCATCAATTAAATCCAGGGCTAATCTCTGCCCTTCCTCATTTTCTTTCTCATCGAAGGCCTGAATCCTTGGAGAGGAATGTGATATCTCCACGGGAACTACTGCTTCCGCCCCATATGCCAACATGAAAGGAGTTGCATCTGTCGTGACTCTACAAGTAGTCCTGTAGGCCCATAATATTGGAAGTATCTCATCTACCCAATTATTTCTTGACTTCTCGATCCTCTTCTTTAGTCCATCCAGGATTATTCGATTTGCTACCTCCGCTTGCCCATTGGCTTGCGGGTGAGCCACAGAGGTGAACCGTAACTCAATTTCATTTTCTTCGCAATACTTCTTGAATTCCTCGTTGTTGAATTGTGTTCCATTGTGAGTGACGAGGATACGGGGAATTCCATATCGGCACATAATGTTTTCCCACAGGAATTGTGCAACCTGCTTAGTTGTGATTTTGGCCAAAGGTTTGGCTTCGATCCACTTGGTGAAATAATCAATGGCTACAATCAGAAACTTCCTTTGTGCTGTGGCCATAGGAAAAGGCCCTAGAATATCCATCCCCCACATAGCAAAGGGAATAGGTGAGTTGATAGAGGTCAGCATCTCGGGGGGTTTTCTGGCAACTGGTGCATGCTTCTGACAACGATCACACTTCTTTACATATTCTTTGGCATCAGCCATCATTTCTGGCCAATAGAAGCCTAAACGAGTTATCTTATGAGCCAAGGCCCTGCCCCCCAAGTGTTGCCCACAAATACCTCCATGCACTTCCTCAAGAGCTAAGCGTGCCTCATCGGGCCTGAGACACCTCAAGTAAGGAACCACGAAAGATCTTTTATATAGAATCCCATCTATCAAAGAGTACCTTAGTGCTCGAACAGTTAACTTCCGTGCCTCAATTGCCTCGCTTGGCAACCAACCGGTCTGAATGTGAGCCTTGATGGGATCAATCCATGACGTCCCCAAGTCTACGGGAGCCACAAGCTTAACATCTATGCTTCGTGTCTTCAAAACACGGAAGTACACACTCCCTGAACTTTCTTCAATCTCAGATGAAGCAAACTTTGATAGCGCATCTGCCTTAGCATTTTCTTCCCTTGGAATGTGTTCAACATGGCATTCATTAAATTGGGTCATCACAGCCCTTACTAGGCGAACATACTTAGCCATCGTATCATCTCTTGCCTCAAATTCTCCCTTCACCTGGGATATGATCAGCTTCGAGTCTCCACGGACCTTTAAGTTTTTGACTCTAAGTGTCCCAGCTAGACCAAGGCCAGCAATCAGGGCTTCATACTCTGCCTCATTGTTTGTGGTTGGGAAGTCTAGCTTCATGGCATACTCAATTAAGAATCCATCAGGGCTTTGCAAAACCAACCCTGCTCCACTGGAATTTGTTTTTGATGCTCCATCAAAATAGAGAACCCAATATTCTTTCTCCTTGTCCCCATTGTCGACTCCCTTGTCTTGAGGTATGGTATCTTCCTGCCCCCCGACTTCTTGGTTGGGTATGGTACATTCCACCACGAAGTCAGCTAGTGCCTGGGTTTTTATGGCCGTACGTGGCTTATATTTGAGATCGAACTCGCCCAACTCTATTGCCCACTTAATCAGTCTCCCACTTGCCTTGGGACTGTGAATGATATTTCTCAGTGGCTGATTTGTTAGCACTTCAATTTGGTGAGCTTGAAAATAAGGACGCAGCTTTCTTGAAGCCATTACCAAGGCTAAAGCGAATTTCTCAATGGCTGAATAATTCAACTCAGCACCATGCAAAATTTTGCTGACGTAGTACACGGGTTTCTGGACTTTCAGTTCCTCCTTAACCAACACCGCGCTCAAGGCGCTTTCTGAAACAGCCAAGTACAAGAATAAAACTTCCCTCAGAACTGGCTTGGCCAACAACGGGGCCTGGCCCATATACTTCTTTAACTCTTCAAATGCCTTCTGATTTTCCTCACTCCATACAAAGTCTTTAATGTTCTTTAATGACTTGAAGAATGACAAGCACTTGTCTCCTGACTTGGAGATGAATCGTCCTAGCGCAGCAACCCTTCCTGTGAGTTTCTGAACATCCTTGACAGTTTTTGGGGGTTCCATGTCCAGGATTGCCTTTATTTTATCGGGGTTAGCCTCAATTCCCCTCTTTGAGACCATCAATCCCAAGAATTTTCCAGATCCTACTCCGAAAGCACACTTCGTGGGATTCAACATCATCTTGTGGTACCTCAGGACCTCAAAAGCTTCCCTCAAGTGGGTTATATGATCAGTCTTTACTAGACTCTTGACTAGCATGCCATCAACATAGACTTCCATAGTCTTCCCAATAAGATCCTTAAAAATTTTATTCACCAACCTTTGATAGGTGGCTCCTGCATTCTTGAGACCAAACGCCATAACAAGATAACAATAAACACCAAAGTCAGTGATAAATGATACCTTTGGAATGTCATCCTTATGCATTTTGATCTGGTTGTATCCGCTAAACCCATCCATGAAACTCAGCATCTCATGTCCAGCGGTGGCATCAATCAAAGTATCAATTCTAGGCAGCGGAAAACAGTCTTTGGGGCATGCATCATTCAGATCGGTGAAGTCTATACACATCCTCCACTTTCCATTAGCCTTCTTCACCATTACAGGGTTTGCTAACCACTCCGGAAATTGAATCTCCTCAATGAAACCAGCCTCTAAGAGCTTTTCCACTTCCTGCTTTATAGCCTCTTGTCTTTCCGGGGCAAAATTTCTTTTCTTTTGTTTCACTGTCTTCCGACTTGGATCCACGTTTAGCTTGTGAGTAATTAACTCCGGGTCTATGCCTGGCATATCAGCTGCTGACCATGCAAACACATCACTATTTTCTTGCAAAAATTTCACTAACTTCCCTTTAAGGGGCTCCTCTAATGTGGCTCCAATGAAAGTCATCCTCTCAGGATTCTTGGGATCTAAAGGAACCGAAACCAATTCTTCTGCTGGCCTTCCTCTATTCTCATCATTTTCTCGAACATCCATATCTTCAATAGGGAGAACCTGCCCCCCGACTCCATCTGCCCTCAAAGAGGCCACATAACAGCTTCTAGCCATTTTTTGATCTCCTCTCTCTTCTCCAATCCCGTTTCGGGTGGGAAACTTCATGACTGAATGGTAGGAAGAGGGGACTGCCTTGAAGGCATGTATCCCTGTTCTCCCCATGATAGCATTATAAGTTGAACTAGCCTTTACCACTACGAAATCCAGCATCTGCGTTGCTTGCCTTGGCTCCGTACCTATGGTGGTTGGCAACTTGATTATCCCTTCCACAGGACATTCTACTCCAGCAAATCCATATATCGGCATGTCGGTTGGTGTTAACTGGGAGTCGTTATACCCCATCCTTAGAAAGGTGTCGTGGAGCAAGATATCCACAGAAGCACCATTATCCACAAGGACCCTCTTAACCGGGCTATTTCCTATTATTGGTGTTATGACCAGCGGGTCGTCATGGGGAAACTTCACACCCTCTAGGTCGGAATCATCAAAAGCCAATGTTACTTCTGTCCTGGCCCTCTTCGGGGCTTCTCCAACAATATGCATAACCTCTCTAGTATATGTCTTTCTGGAATTTTTGGACAATCCAGCAGCAGTTGGACCTCCAAAGATCGTGTTTATCACAGGCCCTTGAGGTCTCGGCCCTCCATAAATGGTGTTTATAACTGGTCCTCTAAGTTGGGGATTCCGCCCCTGATCATCTTGGTCCCTCCTACGATCTTCAAAGTTCTTCCTTCCATTATTATTTCTGTCCCCTCCATCTCCAGTATACTTATTCAATCTTCCTTTTCGAATCAAAAACTCAATTTCATCTTTCAACTGCCTACACTCATCGGTGTCATGGCCAACATCTTTGTGAAACCTGCAATACTTGCCCTTATCTAGCTTGGCGGGATCAGCCTTCAAGGGCTTAGGCCAGCGAATATCTCTATCTTTCTCAATCTCCATCAAAATCTGACTTCTGGGAGCATTCAGCTTAGCGTATTCAGTGAACTTTTGCCCAGGTCCTCCCTTCTTAGGGGTTGAATCAGGGTTTTGTTCGGTTCTAGGATATTTGTCCTTAGCGATATACTCCAAATCAGTTTTTCGTTTCTTGCCTCCAGTGGGCTCATTACTTACTACAGTCTTCCTCATACTTTCTTCAACCTTGATATACTTCCCTGCCCTCTCTTGGAGCTGCAACATGCTCTCAGGGGGTCGTTTGGCCAAAGACATCTTGAAAAACTCATCCCTAGTTCCTTGTTGCAGTGCTATCATGGCTACCTTATCATCAAGGTCTGGGACTTTTAAAGCCTCCTTTGTAAAACGATTCAGGTAATCTCTTAAGGATTCCTTAGCTCCCTGCACAAGACTCATAAGAGATGCTGAACTTTTCTCATGGACTCTTCCACTGATGAATTGCTTAATAAAAGCCTGACTTAATTCTCTGAATGATCCAATAGAATTTGGGGGTAGGCGACTGTACCATCTTTGAGCCATACCCGACAGGGTTTGAGGAAAGGCCCGACATTTTATAGCATCGTTCACGGGTTGCAGTAGCAGTGCATTAGAGAATGTCCTAACATGATTAGCGGGGTCTCCCGTGCCATCATAGGCTTTGATAGTGGGCATCTTGAATTTCCTTAAGATATGGGCATTCATTATCTCTTCTGTGAAGGGTGGAGTTGGATCATCAGGATCTCCAAGGGGAAGGAGATTGCTTGGATCAGTTCTTGGGATAGCAGCCCTTCTTCTTACCGGACCATCCAGGTCTATGATAGGAGGAGGATTTCTCCCCCTAGGAGGTATGTGGGATCTGGTGGCTTGGTGAGCCTCCAAATCACGTCTCAGCCTTTGGATTTCAGCCTCATGAGCCCTGATCTTTTCCTGCACTTCTTGGGGATTCGCCCCTGGGGTGCTTTGGGGGCGTTGCCTTCCATCGGCCATTGGCTCTTTTCCAGGACGCCTCCTTCTCGGGGCCACTTCATCATCCGAAGATTCGGAGTCTCTCTCAGTGTATGGACCAGAAAATTCCCGATCCTCAGGGATAGGATCCAAACCTCGTATATAGGGGGGCGACCGCCCTCGTGCTTCACTTCGCCCCGCATATCCACTTCCTCCAACCTCAGGGTGAAGGGGCATCCCATAAGGGGGGTTAGTAGTAACAATAGTTGAATATTCATACCCGACGGGTCGAGAATTCACAGGTATATGTATTTGTTGAACTTGAGGATTCGTACCTTGAATAATCGGGGGAGTTGTCCCTTGTGGCTGAGGATGAGTTGCCCCTGTCTGGGCTTCCCCCTGAGTAGATGCATAAGTTGAATGGGGAGGAACCTCCACGGTTGATGAAATCACCTGGGTTGTCCCTGATGGTGTTCCCTCCTCCAGAGTGCTGGTTGTTCTCCGTGTTCTCGCCATGGTTGTTGTTGCGTTTTTCCCACAGACGGCGCCAAATGTTATGGATAAAAAACCAAGGTTATTACTTGCTGTATTTAATACTAAGATTCGGGAGCTCAAGGCCTTTAATGGCTGCTCTCGTGTTTCGTGACTCAATCTGCCTTTACGAGATGCCTACGTATCTCTGTGAATTAGAGAATCAAGCCAAAAAACGTAGTTCTGATTGGTGGGGGTGAGACCCCTTATATAGATGTGGGAGTCCTTGAATTGGACTTGGTATAGGAGACTTGGTGGACAAGCCTCTGAATTAGGATAGACTTAGGAGTCCTAGGAAGTAGGAAGCTGATTCCTTATCCTTTTAGGTCCCCTTGAGGCTAATCTATAAGGATTTATATCCTTATCGGGACTCTTCTCAATAGCTGATTTTTCCCTTATTAATTAATTACGAAATTAATTAATAATTAGGGCTTTTGGGCCTTTTTTATTCCATCAGGCCTGATCTGGTCCATCAGGCTTAACCTTTCTGGTCTGAGTTTCATATATCTTTTTATTGGGCCTAGCAGCCCACAACTTGTACAATTACTGCAGTATTTAATTATACAATCATAATTTATTTATCCCTATCAGTATGCATGTATGAAAATGAAAAGGCATATAAAAAGGCCTAACATATTGAAACTCAGATAAATATAAAATATGCCAGACTAGAGAAAGTTCTTGAAAAAGAAAGAGAGATTTTTAAAACAGGGATGACTTCAGGAAGAAAAGTTCATAGTTTCATCAGTGATAAGAATTGGAAAGAATATCTAGGTTATAATAAATTTACTGATAGGGATATCAATAGGCTATTAATAACACGACTCTTGTTAAGTTTGTTAGAACTAATGAAAATGGAGTGAAGTTTGTTTATGAAGTTGGTACTACCTCTAAGAATCCTGATAAGAAGATAGCTGAACCTAGAGTTTCTGATAAAAAGAAAGAAAAGTCTAAAATACAAGAAAAGAAAAGCAAAAATATAGGACTTCTTTCTAAAAATTAGTTAGACAAAAAAATTTGCGAGGTAACTTCTATGACTCACAAATCTAGGTCTAAGAGAGGTAGACATGGTAAACAAGGAATAAACAAAGCTAACAACTATAAGTACATTCCTGATGCTCCTAGAAAAGCTTATTTTAACTGTGGTAATACTAATCATATTTCTATTGATTGCAGGAAGCCTAAAAGGAAAGTCACTAAGATTGCTCAGTCTGATATTAGTGGTAGATTATTATTTTACAAACCATATAACCTTTGATTTCACTATGGTAGCATTTGGTATTCTATTTACACATGTAAAGATTATCATAGTCTGTATCACAACAATTATGATCCTTTACCTAAGTTCAATAAAATTTATGTTTTAAATAGAACTGCTAAACTGAATGTGCATACATCTTATAGAGTTAAAACTGTCAAGACAAATCCTGATGGAGCAATTCCTGATGGATCAATTCCTGAAAGGAAGTTTTCTACTGTAAAAATACATAAGATGTCCAAAAGGACCCAACAATTGTGGGTTCTTAAAATTTTTAACCGATTTCTATACTTCTGATTACAGGGAAACAAGAAGAATGTGCTTGTACTGGACAGTGGTTGTTCTACACATATGACTGAAACTAAATCCCTGTTGTCAAAATATGAGGAGAAGGATGGCCCAATGGTTTCACTATGGTGATGGCAATGTAGGAAAAACACTGGGATATGGAAATATAATCATTGGAAATGTCAGCATCTCTAACGTAGCTCTGGTAGATGGACTGAAGCACTATCTGTTGAGCATCAGTTAAATTACTGACATAGGTTTCTATGTTGTGTTCTATGATACTCACTGTGAAATAGTTCATAAGATCATAAAGAATATTGTTTTCAAAGCTTATAGACATGAAAACATTTATGAAGCCAAACGTTTTATAAATACTGATGGTCTTAAAACTTGTTTGGTAATCAAGGCATCAGTAGATAAAATCTGGAAAAGAAGACACTCATGAAAAGGTTGTATTTGTAAGGCAAAAAGCTTGAGTCAGGATAGGAGGCAAATCCTGATGATCTTGAGTCAAGTTTATGATAGTGCATAAGTTGAGGGGGAGCTTCATATGGAATTGATTAATATTGAAGAAATTCTTGATTTTACTACTAATCCATCAATGTAAATACTGAGATGGATAATTCAACTGTTGGTGTTGAGAAAAGGGTCATTCTGTTCACTTACCAAAATCAGGAATATGAGATCAATGTAACTGTAGTTGAGGAAGCTTTAAAATTGCGTGCACTGAATGGCAGGACACCAACTATGACTCCTACTGCAACTCTCTTTAAATGGGTCAGAGAGATTGGCCATAGCATTGATTTTACTACGGCTCGGGAGATGTTCAGAACAAAGCTAAGAAAATAATAGAATTTTTACTTTGGCTGTATAAGCAAAGCTTTTCTGAATAAGGTATCTAATTTTGATGCCCTTCCATTATCTTCATTGCAGATAGGTTACTCATTGATATATAGGCATGCTTTTGATTATGGTAACACTATTATGCAATTCCTAATAACTAGATTTAGTGATAAAGCCGGTGGTGTAGGTTACACTAGGTTCTTATAATTGATTTTTACATATCTTTTGTCTGATGAAAGTTTAAAAAAGATGAATTATTAATGATCTTTCAAATTAATATAAAATATCTGATTGATTTAGAAAAAGGAAAGATACTTTCAGGAGAGATACAGTTTTACCAAGGGAATTATAGGTGTTTTTGTCTAACAAAATGCCTTACAAGTACAGTTTTTCAAATCCCGACACTATGGAAAATGACACATCCAATCCTATTCCCGACTTAAGTGTTTCTCTTAAAACTACCAAATCTAGACACAATATCACCTTTGGTTCTTCTTAAAAGGAATCAGTTGCAAATTCGAAACCAACAGCTAGGACTGATGTGTCTCAGATACAATCAGGTTCAAAGATTGGTTCACTCTCACTTTAATCATTGGAAAAACAAGGTGGTGGAAAGAAGAAAAATGTACCACCACCAAAAAGCATCAAGGAGAATGTAGATAGAAAGAAAATGAAGACTAAAACTTGTTTTAAGCTAGTAGATGAGCCATCAGATACTGATAATGATAGTGATGGCCCAATTATTTTTAAGCTACCTATTCGACCAGTGGAGGTTACTGGTGCTAGTACAAAATAAGCAATAGCTGACATTGTAAAAGATAATCATTTGTAATAGAAAAGGAGACTAGTTAAAGCAGCTGACAAGGATCAGGCTAAGCAACAATAAGTTGGTTTGGAAGTGTTAGCTCAAGTTGCTCTTGGTCAGGAAACTGCGAATCCTGACAAGTTTCCATCGGTTTCTGATCTCAGACAGTTAGATCCCGATAAAACTAAACGAAAGGCTACAAACAACACAATATATATCAGAAAGCAGTCCAAGCAGCAGTATCCACAGAAGGAGTACAGTACACAAGAACCATTTTCTCAATGTGAAGATGTAAATGTTCATGCCCCTGCTACACAAGAACCACCTGCTCAAATTGTAGGTGTAAACACTGAAATTCAAAAGACTATTCCTGACATTGTTTAAGGGAGTCATCTTTTTGTGGATGCTGATATTTAGAAGACAGTACAAGAAAGGAAAGCTCAACAGAAGCATATTGCTACATTGGATGCTGTCATCAATGATTCCATATTTGAGGGAAGCACACAATAACCTTCAGTTCAAAGGATTGAAGAAGCTTCTACACCTCAAGTCCCACAAGAACCAACAGTTCAAAATACTGTTGCAGACTTAGTATCAAATCCTGACACAAGGTCAATTCCTGAAGAAGTTGTTCCAGACTCTACACATCCTAATTTACTGGTTACTTCTAAGGACAACACTGAAGCCATTTTGGTACAACCACTCAAAGCCATACCAATGGTCTCTAACACTCAAGGTACAATTCTTTCTTTATCTGATAGAACGATTATAAATAGACCTATTAATATGGATACCTCTATTTATGTGACTACATACCACTCTTCTTTGCCATCTCTTATTTCTTCATTTCTGTGGCACCCTCCAAACCCGGGTCAGAAGTTTGGGGTCCACACACACACACACACCTTATTTATAACCTGCTTATAATAATAATAAAGATAATAATAATATGCAGTGACCCTACTTACCAACTATCATGGATCACAACAGGTTAAAGTATGCACACAAGCCAAACATACACTTATATTACAAACGTCCAAATCCCAACTATTCAAACTCAGAACTGAGTATTAAACATTATTACAAACTTTTACAAACTTAAATTATTCCAAAAGATGCCTACTAGCTTAACTCGATCAACCTGAACCCCTAGCTCTCGCGCTGGACTGGGGATCCTCTCTACCAATTGGTTTCTTCTTAACTGGAAAAGAACATAAACAACATCGCACAAATGAGCTAACTAGCTCAGCAAGTCTCAATGACAAGACTGAGAATAATGATCATCAAGTGAAAAGGGTTATGATATCAAGTGAACAATGAATTATGATTTAGAATTGGATATTATATTTTCATTTTAAAAACCAAGGTTAGGCTGCTGATCAGTCACGCACTAACCCCGAGCAAAGCATACAACACTGCTCTAACTACTGGATCCAAGGCACACATTGGCCTAACTTGACCATTAATATGGTCTGACCACGAATCTGGTCCATAATTTTAAAAAAACAATCCAATTCTATAATAACAGAATAAACAATGTAAAGCAATAAACAGAATCATAAACAACATTGAATGTTTGATAATGAAATGGTTTCAATCTTTACACAGGATTAATATGACAATTTCAAAGCTTGGCTGTTAAGTAATGAAAGAATTGGATAATAAAGGAATCAACGTTTCAAGGTTTCAAGGATTTGGTCTCTCAAAGCATAAGGTACAATGGTTTGAATATGTAAGTAATCCGGTTCAGTGTTTGGTATTTAGTTTGTATGTATTTGTGGAGTAGTATCGTATATTTGTGGTTCGTATTTGGGTGTACAACAATCAATGGTTTAGAAAGAATAAGGTTTACGGCTCAAGATCAATAACTGGAATCAGGGTTTTGGGTTCATTGCTTCAAAGCACTTGCAATATAAAACAGGACTATCAATTACCTACCATATATCTCGAGAAAGTTCAGAACACTTGCCTGGTACTAGCTTGCTATACTGCACTAACTTCCAATCACAACCGTCTACTCCTCGACTATCTGTTTCCCTTTCCTACGCCTTGCCTCTACTGCTCATATATCATAAGCATCTATCAATATTCAACTCATACGATTCTATTCGACATACACTTCTATCTACCCTTCGTTTTACCCAAATCCGATTAACGGATTGAAAGTTACGCTATAAACAAGTAAACACCGAACATATAGACCAACAGTCAACCAACAAGTCACATATAGCATATAACACGTCAAACAATCAATGATATATCATTTATAAAGAAGTCTCAGGTCATAAACAGGCTTTTGGGTATTTAAAATGATTTTTAAAACATTTTTCGGAATTAAAACAGGTCGTTGGATCAATTTCAGAGTAATAAATAAGGTTCGGTTGGCCAAATGTGGCTTCAAAATAATTTTATAATAATTATTGAGCCTTGAAAACAATTTAAAATAGTATTTTAAAGCTCGAAACTATTTTTCAAAATTTTTAAATAATTAAATCTAATTAAATAATTAATTCAAATCAATTCATAATTAATTAAATCTATAAATCAATTAATTTTTGAATTAATTGACCAATTAATCAATTAAATATTAACTGAAATTAATTAACTAATTAATTCAGATTTATTTTTGAATTAAAAATAATTTTTGGAATTAAAATAATAATTTTTGGAATTTTCAGAAATTAAAAACGGATTTTTATAATGAAAATAAATAGAAAATATGATTTTTAAACATTTTTAAAACATGAATCCTATTTTTGCATGCTCTGGAAATTTCAGGGACCAAACTGCATCGTCCCCAAAAGTCCAGGTACTAAACTGTAATTTTACAGGGGGGTCGCCGGAAAATACCCTGTTTTGCCAGAGAAATCGATCCAGGGATGCTCAGGCCACCACCACCTCCAGATCACATCTACACAATACCAGGAACACAACCATGCCATCAAATCTCTCAACCCATCCCTGAGTTGGCCGGAATTTGGCCGAGAAGTTCGCCGATTTCCGGCGAACTCGACGTAAACTTCAAAACACAACTCCCTTCGATTCAGACATCCTCTGTTAATGAGCTATATACCAATCGATTGCAAATTTTATAAGGAACACAACCCACTATAATACAACAGCTAATAACCCCTAGATCAAAAAGCCCTAAATTTCAATTAAGAACATTCATACGGGTTATAAACCCTAATTTCAAAATTCGAAAATCAAACTCAATTTTGAACATGTTATTGAACTCCAAATCACTCATATAATATATCAAAATCATCAGGGAAACCAGCTCTACAATATGCAATCATCAAATCATTCAAACAATCATTCGAACAAAAATTCATATTTTTAATCAAATTAATTCGAAAATAAATAAAAATATAGAAAATAAACCTTGATTTCTGTAGTTCTGAAACTTGAAGAAACTGATAGAACACTCCGAGACCTTCGATTTGGTTACTCGAGCTTTCCAAACAGAAATCACTAACACCTTGATTTGTTGGTTTGATTCTCAGAAAGATTATATGAATATATAGATTTTCTCTGGAAATTTATATAATTACTGTCTATAAATGATTTTCGGTACGAAATAAAATACGGTAAAGGCTATTTATAATTACGGAAAATTAGTATCACGTTGGATCATTCCAGATATAAAATGGTACGTTTATTTATAAAAACTGATCCAAACGGTACCGGTTTTCAGGATAATTATCCAAACCAGTACAATTTGCACTGCGGTCTTGGTCTCAGCGCTTGGTTACACGTATTAAGAGGTGATAATTGTGATAGTTTAATAAAAAGATCCCGTTTATCGAAAATACGAGTTTTATTGATTTACCGAAATGAATAATGTATCGAAAATGTTGCGCCGGGACCCGCGCAGGACAAACCGTACGCCGGATCGAAAAAGTCGATACATGGAAAATGCTCGGAATATTGCAATTAGGTTAGGAAGGAGTTCTCGGAAGAGTTTCGGGCTATAAAAGCGTAAAAACGGATGACGTCGGTTGGTTCCCGATTGTAGAAAATAGTTTTTAAATACTCGGAAAAAGATTTTATAAAATCCATATATTTCCTATAAACTCATAAATCAACAGAAAAATAAATAGGAAGATATGACAATTATCTGTAATTTATTTTGGACATATGAAAATTAAAATACTCAATTAATATTATTTTCAACATCCAAACACATTTAACACTTAACAAATAATTCACAGAATAAGTACCGAGCGTACATAATAATTATTTATTAGCAAAAATAATTACACTATATATCCCGGATATTACATCCTTCCCCCCTTAAAAGGATTCTGTCCTCAGAATCTCTTAAGAAAACAAATGAGGGTACTTTTCTCTCATATCACTTTCTAACTCCCAGGTTGATTCTTCAACCTTTGGGTTTCTCCACAATACTCTTACTAACTTTACTACTTTATTTCTCAGTACTTTCTCTCTTTCCTCTAGAATTTCTATCGGCCTCTCTACATATGAAAAGTCTGCCTGAAGCTCTGTTGGCTCATATTCTGTGACATGCCTGGAGTCTGGATTATATTCTTAAGCATCGATACGTGAAAAACATTGTGAATGTGCTCCATATGCGGAGGTAACGCCAACTCGTAAACTACTTTGCCAACACGCTTTAAAATCTCAAAAGGTCCAACATATCTTGGGCTCAGTTTTCCTTTCTTTCCAAATCTCGTCAATCCCTTCCACGGTGATACTTTCAGTAATACCAAATTTCCTTCTTCGAATTCCATATTTTTCCTTGATTGATCTGCATACTTCCTTTGACGGTCTTGTGCTGCTATCAATCTCTTCAGGATAACTTCAACAACTTCCTTTGTCTGCTGCACTAATTCAGGTCCAAGTATCTTGCGTTCTCCTACTTCGTCCCAATACCGTGGAGATCTACATTTGCGTCCGTAAAGAGCTTCGTAGGGTGGCATCCCAATGCTGGCGTGATAACTGTTGTTGTAAGAAAATTCTACCAGAGGTACATGCTCATACCAACTTCTTTTGAAATCAATAGCACAAACACGTAACATATCTTCGATTGTCTGGATCGTTCTCTCACTCTGGCCGTCTGTTTATGGATGGTAAGCCGTACTCATATTCAGTCTCGTTCCCAAACATTCTTGAAAACTTTTCCAAAATCTTGAATTAAATCTTGGATCTCGATCAGATACGATGGACACAGGAACTCCATGACGAACTACAATTTCTTTCAAGTACATATGGACTAACCTGTCGAGTGAAAATCTTTCATTTATAGGCAGAAAATGAGCTGACTTGGTAAGTCTATCCACTATAACCCAGATGGCATCATGATTAGCTTTTGTCCTTGGTAATCCAACTATGAAATCCATGGCAATATGATCCCACTTCCATTCTGGAATCTCCAATGGATGTAGTAATCCACTTGGTCTCTGATGCTCTGCTTTAACTTTCTGACATGTATAACATCTGCTAACCCATTCCGCAATTTCCCTCTTCATATCTGGCCACCAATAATTTTCCTTTAAATCTCTGTACATCTTGGTACTCCCTGGATGGATTGAATACCTTGAACTATGAGCTTCCTGTAAAATTTCATTCTTCAACTCTGTTACTGGTGGAATCCAAATTCTAGAAAAAAACCTAAGAATACCTTGATCGTCCTTTTGCGTGCACAATTCTTCACCTACCAAACGATTTATGTCCTGATCCATTACTTCTTCTTGACACTTCTTTATCTTCTATAACAACTCCGGCTGAAAAGTCATACTATACACTTTTGCTTCATCAGGCTTGCAAACTCTAATCTCCAATTCCAGTTTCTGAAATTCCTTATATATTTCTTCGGGTACTGATAACACATTTAACCTTTCCTTCCGACTCAACGCGTCCGCTACAACGTTCGCTTTACCAGGATGATAATTAGTTGTACATTCATAATCCTTGATCAATTCTAACCATCTCCTCTGTCTCATATTAAGCTCCTTTTTTGTGAATATGTACTTCAAGCTTTTATGATCCGTGTAAATCTCGCACTTTTCTCCATATAGATAATGTCTCCAAATTTTCAAAGCGAAAACTATGGCTGCTAGCTCCAAATCATGAGTAGGATATTTCTGTTCGTGTGGTTTCAGTTGCCTTGACGCATACGTAATCACCTTATCGTGCTGCATCAGAACACATCCGAGTCCTTTATGAGAAGCATCACTATAAATTACGAAATTTTTTTGATCGTCGGGAAGTGACAAAACAGGTGCCGTGATTAATCTTCGCTTCAATTCCTGAAAACTCTCTTCACATTTATCGTTCCATATAAACTTTTCATTCTTCCGTGTAAGCTTTGTCAATGGCGTGGAAATCCTTGAGAAATTTTGAACGAATCGACGATAATATCGCGCTAATCCCAAGAAACTTCTTACCTCTGTTGGTGTTCTCGGTCTTTCCCAATTTGTAATTGCTTCAATATTCGCTGGGTCCACTTTGATTCCTTCATTACTGACTATGTGTCCTAAGAACTAAACTTCCTGTAGCCAAAACTCACACTTCGAGAATTTAGCATATAACTTCTTTTTCCTTAAAATCTGCAAAGCTGTTCTTAAATGTTCTGCATGATCCTCTTCCGTCTTTGAATATATCAAAATATCGTCTATAAATACAATAATGAACTTATCCAAGTATTCCTTGAAAATTCTATTCATCAGGTCCATAAACGCTGCTGGGGCATTTGTCAATCCAAAAGACATTACTAAAAACTCATAATGTTCATACCTCGTCCTGAAAGCTGTCTTTGGTATATCTTCTGGCTTAATCTTTAGTTGATGATATCCCGATCTTAAATCAATCTTGGAGAAGTACTTGGCTCCTTTCAATTGGTCAAACAAATCATCAATTCTGGGTAACGGATACTTGTTCTTGATTGTAAGCTTGTTGAGCTCCCGATAGTCGATGCACAGTCTCATGCTTCCATCCTTCTTCTTGACAAATAATACCGGTGCACCCCACGGGGATACACCAGGTCTGATTACTCCTTTCTCTAACAACTCTTGCAATTGCTTTGCTAGTTCTTTCATCTCAACGGGCGCCATTCTATACGGGGCCTTGGATACTGGTTCTGTTCCAGGTGCTAAATCAATCGCAAATTCAATTTCTCTATCTGGAGGAAGTCCTGGTAACTCATCGGGAAACACGTCTGGAAATTCATTAACTATTGGAATATTTTCAAGTTTTGCTGGCTCCTGGCTTCTATCAATCACATATGCAACTAAATGTTCGCATCCTTGTTGTAGTAACTTCTTGGCTTGAATCATCGTTAAGAACTTCTTTGCTTGCTTCTGGCCCTTGAACGTTACTATCTTTTCGTCTGGCGTCTTCACCATTACCTTCTTATTTCGACAATCTATCTGGGCATTATGCTTAGATAACCAATCCATTTCTAAGATAACGTCAAATTCTCCTAACTTGAATGGTATCAAATCTACACAAAACTTACTACCAGAAATCTCAATCTCACAATTCCCACAAACTTGATTAACAGATACACGTTCTTGATTCGCTAATTCCACAGTCATTATTTTATTTAAATACTCAACTGGACAATTTAACTTACTAACAAAATCTTGTAAAACAAACGATTGAGTTGCTCCCGAATCTATTAACACTTTGGCACATAAAGAATTCACATTAAGCGTACGTGCCACAACATCAGTATCCTGGATAGCGTCCTTCACAGACATATCAAAAACTCTAGCCCTTGGAGTCTCATTCACTGCTGAGGTAGATCCCATAATCCTCAATGCATTACTGACTGGGGCTGGTGTCTTGCAATCCCTGGCTATATGTCCTGGCTTCCCACATTTAAAGCATGTAAATCCAATAACTGGAACATTAACAGCTGGATTCCGGATAGGCTGTTCCTTATTTGCTGGCTCTCTCACTGGCTGATTTCGGCACTCCCTCGAATAGTGCCCTTTCTGATTACACTTGAAACAAAATACATTTAACTTGTTACAAACTCCTCCATGTTTCTTCCCACATACTTGACAATCTGGAAAAGTTAACCTTAACTGATTCGGCCGATTCATATTGACTGGACGGTTGCCCTGGCCTCCGTCGCCTGCATTTTGTCTCTTAAAATTAAAATTTCTCCCTGGCTGAAACTTGCCCTTCTTAAAATTTGGAAACTTCCCTGGTTGTGACTGACCTTCATTCCCTTCAAATTTCCTTTTCTTACTTTCTTTTTCCTTCTGTGACATCTCACTCTCTGTCTCTGCAATCATGGCCTTCTGTACAACTCCTGCATGGGTATCCAATTCAAAAATGGCTACCTTCCCTCTGATCCATGGCTTCAGACCTTGCTGGAATCTCTTAGCCTTCTTCTTGTCAGTATCCACATATGATGGCACATACCTTGACAACTCTTCGAACTTACTTTCATAATCCGCCACCGACATATTTCCTTGCTTTAATTCTAAAAACTTTAGCTCCATCTGATCCTGAACAAACTGGGGAAAATATTTTTCTAAAAATAATTCCTTAAACCTCTCCCAAGTAATAACATCTGTACCTTCCAATGTCTTCACAGTCTCCCACCAATAGGTGGCCTCATTCTTCAAGTAATAACTCGCAAACTCAACCTTCTGTTCTTCCTTCACCTTCACTAAGGAAAATGATTTCTCTATTTCCTTTAACCAAACATTTGCTTCAATCGGTTCTAAGGAACCCTTAAATTCTGATGGGTTTACTGCCTGAAAAGTTTTGAAAGTTACCTGGGGATTGGTTTATCTTTGTTGTTGTTGTGCCAGGTGAATTGTTTGTTGGGCCAAGATTTGGAGAATCTGGGCTATTGCTGGGTCTATGGGTCCTGGGTTCACATTCTGGTTTGTATCATCTTGGTTATTATTGTTGTTGTTGTTGTTGGTTTCTTCATTCTGGGTGTTGGTGCAGGTATTTCTTCTGGGAGGCATTTTTCTGTAAAGAATCAAACAACTTATTTAGCTTTTAAATCAAATTCTTTGCATAAAAAAAGTTTTGTAGAACAGAAATATCTCTTTTTGAAAACAGTTGTAACAGTTGAATTAAGTAAATTGCATGCTTCTTTACAGAATATAAACAGTTATGGAAACAAGGTATATGGTATCACAGGGGTATAACTGGTGCAATAAATAAGGTAAAGTGAAACATGTGCTGTAAAGTAAATGACAATTCTGGAAAGGAAAAGGTACTGATATATATAGATCAAAAAGTTTTAGGTAGTACAAGCGTAAAGACGCTTCGGAAGTAAAAGCAAAAGGGTACAACAACCTATTCACTAGTCAGCAGATCTAGTCTATAATTACAACCCAAAAGTCTACTGATATATACTACACACTACTGTACATACTATATAACCATAACAACACTGATCAACATCTCCATATCTGGATCTCTGACTCATGGCAAGTCTGGACCTCCAATCTCCTCAAGCTCCTCTAAAACCCACTTAGCCCACTCCACTAGAAAATTAGGGGTGATGTCCTCATGTGTAGCCTCAGCAATCCTCACAGCAGCCGCTCTACAAACACCTGAAGCCTCTCTCTGAGTCGCCTCTCACCACTCCCAACTTCTCTGGTACGCATGATATGCAATAACTCCTAAATCTGGCCCTATAGGAGTCGCTGCTCCATAAGGAAAGCCTCGAACTGATGATATGTGACAGGATAGGAAAAAAATTAGAAAGGTACTCCTGTAACTGAATGACCAGTAAAGCCTGAATAAGCAGGTGGGGGTCCTCTGATAGGTGGCCTTATACCTGGTGGTGGAATAGCCTGCAGTGGTACGGGTTGCAATACAGGTGGAGGTAGAATAGCCAACACTGGTGGAACAACAGGACATGGATCTGAAGATGGTACTCCAACTGAGGGCTCTGAGTGATCAGCTGATACGGGGATAAAAGAGTCGGCCATTGCTGCTATCTGAAATCATATCACTATATAAGAATCTCGAACCACGACGCGAATCATACTAATACCTATTATACCGTAGCACTCAACCTCTCGACGTTCTATTTTTGTATTCCTTACTTCTAATCCTAACCCTCTACCCATTCCCGTCAACCTAGGCTTGTGTCAGTGACTTATAACCTGTAGCTTTGATACCAAACTTGTGGCGCCCTCCAAACCCGGGTCAGAAGTTTGGGGTCTATACACACACACCTTATTTATAACCTGCTTATAACAATAATAAAGATAATAATAATATGCAGTGACCCTACTTACCAACTATCACGGATCGCAACAGGTTAAAGTATGCACACAAGCCAAACACACACTTATATTACAAACCGTCCAAATCTCAACTATTCAAACTCAGAACTGAGTATTAAATATTATTACAAACTTTTAAAAAACTTAAATTATTCTAAAAATGCCTACAAGCTTAACTCGATCAACCTGAACCCCTAGCTCTCGCGCTGGACTGGGGATCCTCGCTACCAACTGGTTCCTTCTTAACTGGAAAAGAACATAAACAACATCACACAAATGAGCTAACTAGCTCAGCAAGTCTTAATGACAAGATTAAGAATAATGATCATCAAGTGAAAAGGGTTATGATATCAAGTGAATAATGAATTATGATTTAGAATTGGATATTATATTTTCATTTTAAAAACCAAGGTTAGGCTGCTGATCGGTCACGCACTAACCCCGAGCAAAGCAAACAGCACTGCTCTAACTACTGGATCCAAGACACACATTGGCCTAACTTGACTATTAATATGGTCTGACCACGAATCTGGTCCACAATTTTATAAAAATAATCCAATTCTATAATAACAGAATAAATAATGTAAATCAATAAAAAAGAATCATAAACAACATTGAATGTTCAATAATGAAATGGTTTCAATCTTTACAAAGGATCAATATAGCAATTTCAAAGCTTGGCTGTTAAGTAATGAAAAAATTGGATAACAAAGGAATCAACGTTTCAAGGTTTCAAGGATTTGGTCTCTCAAAGCATAAGGTACAATGGTTTGAATATGTAAGTAATCCGGTTCAGTGTTTGGTTATTTAGTTTGTATGTATTTATGGAGTAGTATCGTATATTTGTGGTTCGTATTTGGGTGTACAACAATCAATGGTTTAGAAAGAATAAAGTTTACGGCTCAAGATCAATCACTGGAATCAGGGTTTTGGGTTCAGTGCTTCAAAGTACTTGCAATATAAAACAGGAATATCAATTATCTACCATATATCTTGAGAAAGTTCAGAACACTTGCCTGGTACTAGCTTGCTGTACTGCACTAACTTCCAATCACAACCGTCTACTCCTCGACTATCTGTTTCCCTTTCTTACGCCTTGCCTCTTCTGCTCACATATCATAAGCATCTATCAATATTCAACTCATACGATTCTATTCGACATACACTTCTATCTACCCTTCGTTTTACCCAAATCCGATTAACGGATTGAAAGTTACGCTATAAACAAGTAAACACCGAACATATAGACCGACAGTCAACCAACAAGTCACATATATCACATAACACGTCAAACAATCAATGATATATCATTTATAAAGAAATCTGGGGTCATAAACAGGCTTTCGAGTATTTAAAATGATTTTTAAAACATTTTTCAGAATTAAAACAGGTCGTTGGATCAATTTCAGAGTAATAAACACGGTTCGGTTGGCCAAATCTGGCTTCAAAACAATTTTATAATAATTATCGAGCCTTGAAAACAATTTAAAATAATATTTAAAGCTCGAAACTATTTTTCGGAATTTTTAAATCATTTTTAAATAATTAAATCTAATTAAATAATTAAATAAAATCAATTAATAATTAATTAAATCAATTAATCAATTAATTTTCGAATTAATTGACCAATTAATTAATTAAATATCAACTGAAATTAGTTAACTAATTAATTCAGATTTATTTCTGAATTAAAAATAATTTTTGGAAATAAAATAATAATTTTTGGAATTTTCAGAAATTAAAAACGAATTTTTATAATTAAAATAAATAGAAAATATGATTTTTAAACATTTTCAAAACAGGAATCCTATTTTTGCAAACTCTGGAAACTTCAGGGACCAAACTGCATCGTCCCCAAAAGTCCAGGTACTAAACTGTAATTTTACAGGGGGTCGCGGAAAACACCCTGTTTCGCCAGAGAAATCGATCCAGGGATGCTCAGGCCACCACCACCTCCAGATCACATCTACGCAATACCATGAACACAACCATGCCATCAAATCACTCAACCCATCCCTGAGTTGGCCGGAATTTGGCCGAGAAGTTCGCCGGTTTCCGACGAACTCGACGTAAACTTCAAAACACAACTCCATTCGATTTAGACTACACAACCCACTACAACAGCTAATAACCCCTAGATCAAAAAGCCCTAAATTTCAATTAAGAACATTCATACGGGTTATAAACCCTAATTTCAAAATTCGAAAATCAAACTCAATTTTGAACATGTTATTGAACTCCAAATCACTCATATAATATATCAAAATCATCAGGGAAACAAGCTCTACAATATGCAATCATCAAATCAATGAAACAATCATCCGAACAAAAATTCATATTTTTAATCAAATTAATTCGAAAATAAATAAAAATATAGAAAATAAACCTTGATTTCTGCAGTTCTGAAACATGAAGAAACTGATAGAACACTCTGAGACCTTCGATTTGGTTACTCGAGATTTCCAAACAGAAATCACTAACACCTTGATTTGTTGGTTTGATTCTCGGAAAGATTTTATGAATATATAGATTTTCTCTGGAAATTTATATAATTACTGTCTGCAAATGATTTTCGGTAGGAAATAAAATACGGTAAAGGCTATTTATAATTACGGAAAATTAGTATCCCGTTGGATGATTTCGGATATAAAATGGTACGTTTATTTATAAAAACTGATCCAAACGGTACCGGTTTTCGAGATAATTATCCAAACCAGTACAATTTGTACTGCGGTCTTGGTCTCAGCGCCTGGTTACACGTATTAAGAGGTGATAATTGTGATAGTTTAATAAAAAGATCCCGTTTATCTAAAGACGAGTTTTATTAATTTACCGAAACGAATAATGTATCGAAAATGTTGCGCCGGGACCCGCGCAGGACAAACCGTATGCCGGATCGAAAAAGTCGAAACATGGAAAATGCTCGGAATATTGCAATTAGGTTAGGAAGGAGTTCTCGGAAGAGTTTCGGGTTATAAAAATGTAAAAACGGATGACGTCGGTTGGTTCCCGATTGTAGAAAATAGTTTTTAAATACTCGAAAAAAGATTTTATAAAATCCATATATTTCCTATAAAATCATAAATCAACATAAAAATAAATAGGAAGATATGACAATTATCTATATTTTATTTTGGACATATAAAAATTAAAATACTCAATTAATATTATTTTCAACATCCAAACACATTTAACACTTAACAAATAATTCACAGAATAAATACCGAACGTACATAATAATTATTTTTTAGCAAAAATAATTACACGATATATCCCAGATATTACAGTTTCCTAGTGAGTTGAGCCTTTCTAGTGTGAATGTGAGAAAAGATCAAAAGAAAAACAGAACTATTGAGAGGTAGTCTTCTGTACTGAAAAAGGAGAGGTAGATTTGTGTGATAAAAGTGAGCTAGATATTACTACTGAAACTAATATATGTGGTAGAAGTGATGAGATCCCTTTAAAAGAACAGAGAGATTTAGGTTTTGGTTCTATTATTTCAGTTTCATCACATGCACATAAGCCTTCTAAGTTAAATCTTGATTTAAAGCTCAAAGGAAAAGTTCCTAATCCTATTTCTCATGTACATGAGACATTTTCTGATAATGAAGATGAGTTTGGAGATTCTGATCATGATGATGATAATCCTGATGATGCTGCTCTGAAAGCTGGAATAGAGGCATATAAATTATCTAATTTTGGTTCATCATCTGGTCATGCTCCTGTTCTTAATGTTCATAGAAATCATGAATGGAATCATTCTTGGAGCTTACCCAGTGAGAAGGTTTCTTTGGAATCTGCTCAGACTCTAGCTGATCATGCTGTTCATTTGGTTTCTAATCCTGATATGAAAGCCTCTATCAAGACCACGCCAGTTTTAGTCAAAGGCCTGCATTCTTATATCTCTTCACTCAACAAAGATAATTTTGATCTTAGAGAAGAGCTTGATGACCTTTCTGGTGACTATTAAAGGTACAAACAAAGACAATGGATTGATAAAGAGGATGTTTAGCATGGAAGCTAAATAGGATCAAATGTTTGAAAAACTGACAGCTCTAGAAGCTGGTCAGAATGCTACGAATTCTAAGTTGGATGTTATTCTTTCTCTTCTACAAATTCTAGATGCCAAAAGGGGGAGATAATACCAAAGACAAAATGTCAACCTGAATCAGTTTTGAGGAAAAATGCCAATCCTGATGATGATGGTGTTAAGCAAGCAAAGAAGACCTCTGATGCTGTGATAGTTCAAACTAGATCTGGGATTCACAATCAAACTACACAGTCAACTCAAGGCTTGAAGGATGGATCTAAGGATGGATCTAATTTAGAATTTGCTTTTGTTTCTCCAAGTTCAATTCCTGACAATAATGTTACAAATTTTGATTCTGTTCTTGACACTGACAGAGTAATAATCACTCCCGATTATATTAAAACTGAAGAAGAAATTTTATTTCAGATGGATTTATAGATTTTTTTCTGCTTATGTTGAAGCCTTTAATGTTGAAAACTTCACGGAAGAAGAAATGGCTTTTGACAGAGAAGAAAGGGCTCCGGAAGGCAAAATCAGAATTGTTGTTGACAAAGCATATCAAACATACAGAAACATGCTTAGAAGATCTGAAAAATAGATGGAGGAGTACAAATATGAGGATGTTATATGAAAGAGCAGAAAGGAAAGCTCAAGTGTTTCCAAAGATCAAGAAAAAATACAAATGGAGAAAAGTTGATGATTTTATTTATAATGATGAAATGAGCTTTATTCTTGGAGGTATAATGATAAATGGTTTACCTGGTTTTAATACCATATGAGATAAAAGTCTTGGTTAGTACAAGCCAAGAATCTCGAGTTGATTGAACTATTTACAAGAGATGGAATAGGACATCATGAAGCCAAACTTGTAAATTTAAAGTTGTTGAACTTCACTCTTGTTGATAGTCCTGGTCAGGAAGTTATTGTTGATCACTTGGACAGACTTGAAGATATGAAGATTATACTGACAAACATGACGGTTCGAAATCAAATCAGAAGATCTTACTCATATTATAAAATGATCAAGTTCAAGTTCTTTCACTTGATGAACTGATGATCATGTCAACAAAAGAACTAAAATATATTCACTATTTGCTAAGAGTTGAAGATGAAACTTCAAGAGAATGGTCAAATATTATTCTTGCCAATATCAGAAAAAGGATACAGGATAATGGTCGACATTACTTTCGATCATACATTCCTACATACATAAATTTCAAAGGGCAAGAAGTTAATATGAAGAAAGAAGGAGCTGTCATTGAGAATGTTCTTACTCAGAGGCATATAACCATGAATCCTGATGGAAAAAGAACTTGATGTATGTCACTAGAAGAAATGATGAAAGAAAGAGCTCAAATCATAAATCTAAGAGTTGCTAAGTTGTCTGATAAAACTAAGTATGAGAAGAATTTTATGATCAAGCTAGAAGATATTTTGTTGAAAAAGATTGATGACAGAGTTAAAGCTTTTGTTCAGAGATACTGCAGAGTTTATCAAGAAATATAAAGATCAAATTCTGAAACAAAGTATGCTTTACATTCCATATTTTTTCTATCTGATTTTTGGCACTAGACAATTCTATTAGAATTTACGCTTATTCCGCAAAGCATAAATTGGGGGATATTGTTAGGAATTGGCTAAGTCGAGAATCACGATCAGTCTAACAATCGGGATATGATCAACCGTCAGGATATGATTATCCGTTGAAAGATTCATTATCATCCATTGACAATTTATTTAGTCATCTGTTGATGCTTACATATGAATATTCGTTGAAGCTCTAACATATATCCAATGATCAGCTTATCCGTTGATAATGACTTGAATGACAAGTCAGTGTTGCGAGATAAATCAGAATGTACTAGTTTATAGAATTGTAGTTGATTTAGATATATATAAAAAGTAGAAGAGTTATACCGTAACATATCTTGTAATTGATAGAGATTGATTGTAGCTGTGTAGTATATAAACACAGAATAGGTTATCACATTAAAACGTGAACAACGTGATAGGTGCTTAACTCCAGTATTCACATAACCTAGCAGCTCTTAAGAATATTGTTCTTGAGAGAGTTTTGTAACAGTTTTATTAAAGATCAATTTAAACTATTATTTTATTGATATGTGCTTACTTTAATTTTATGATATATCAATTTCTTTAGTAATTGTATACAACCCCCATAAATAATTACTTTACTGGGAAATACAACTTCCATTCGTGTTTTTTCCTTTCTATTTGCATCCTGCAAAATCAACATCTGAGTATCCTATTAGCTTAAAGTATGATTCTCTAGGATACCATAAACCAAGATTCATGGTTCCTTTGCGATACTTAAAAATACTTTTCACAACCATAAGATGCAGTTCCCTTGAATCAGCTTGGAACCTTGTACACAGAAAAATAACACACATGATATCAGGTCTACTAGAAGTCAAATATAGAAGTGACCCAATCATACCTATGTAGTTAGTTATATCTAGGGATGAGCGTGGTTCGGTTTGGTACGGTTTCGACCGAAAATCAAACCGTAACAAAAATTATTCGGTTTCTAAAATTAAAAACCAAAACCAAACCGAATACCGTTGGTGCGGTTTCAGTTTTTAGTTACAGTTTCGGTTTGAAATGATGTGGTTTTGGTTTTAAAACCAAATTAAATTTTAATTTAACACTTTTGATCACAAGTATTTATATAAATAAATTAAAATAAGGGTACAATTTAGGCCCTGTAAATTTCAGGCTAAAAAACTAAGACATCTAAACTGTCTGCTCTCATTACATGAATGCAACCTGCTTGACTACTAAACACCAAACCTATTTTATCTCTTAAAATATGCATCAAATTGAGACTAACATACTTGCTTAAAGCTTTAACTTAGATGATTAATTAATTCATCAAGGTATACATTAAACTACGTAAATCAGTAAAGCCCGAAGGCAGTAGGCTGTTGTTGTTGCATGTTAGAGGGATGTTAGAGGGCTGTATACAATTTAAACTCGAGCCAGGTATAGAAAATATTAAGACAGTTCAATATTCTAATTCTTATATATAAATATATATAATTTAAAATATATATAATTAATTTCATTTGGTTCGGTTTGGTTTGTATTCAGTTTTGAAAAATTTGAAACCAAACCGTAACCATATTATTGGTTCGGTTTTTATTCGGTTTGGTTATTAATTGGTTCGGTTTTTAATGGTGTGGTTTCGTTCGATTTTTTGCGGTTACGATTTCGGTTTCGGTTTTTGGTTCAGTTTTGCTCATCCCTAGTTATATCTACTGATGCACTAGTATTTAAATCTAACTTGGTAGTAGTGGTCATGTGAGTTGTAGCAGTTAAGATGTCATGCATTCCAAATCTCTTCAGTGAATTTTTGGTATTTAGCTTGATTGATGAATATCCCTTATTCAGTCTGCTTAACTTGTAAACCCATAAAATAGCTTAATTCTCCCATCATACTCATCTGATATCTTGATTACATAAGCTTGGAAAACCTCTTATTGAGTTTATCATTAGTAGAGCCAAAAATGATATCATCAACATATATCTAAACTAATAACAATTCCTGACCAAGATTTTTATAGAATAAATTTTTATCAATGTTACCTCTTTTGAAACCACTGTCCATTAAAAACTGTGCAAGTGTTTCATACCAGGCTCTTGGAGCTTACTTTAGTCCATAGAGTGTTTTATCTAATCTGTAGACATGATTGGGATATTTTGGATCAATGAACCCAAAAGGCTGTTCAACATAAACTTCTTTTTCAAGTTTACCATTAATAAATACAATCTTCATATCCATTTGGAATACTTAACTTCATGTGAGCAACATAGGCCAGAATGTTAGGCCTGTAATCAACTGTAGAGGGGGTGAATACAGTTTATGCAAATAATTCGAAAAAGCTTCAATATAATCAACAATTTTTATATTAACAGATAAAAACTGATTACAAACGTACTCTCTCAATAGGATGAACAAATATCCTTGAGAGCTGCTAGGTTATGCGAATGATATAACAATGTTCGTAATACTTATAGCATGAACCTAATATGTGCTTTATATAGAGCACAGTTACACAATCAATAAGGAATCCTATTATATTACAATAAGGAAAACTATTACATAACCATGTATGATTGCTTCTGAGATAAAGTCCTTCACCGCCTTGAATTCCTACTTTCCTTTTCCTCCTCGAATATCTACTGAAGTGACAAATCCTGATGACATCATTTGCTGATCATCAAGTACTGATATAAGTACTATGATGTCACTCTTCAGTAAATATTGATATAAGTACTGATAAGAACTTCTGATAGTTTCTGTCCAGATATCATCAATTATATCTAATAATCTCCACCAACTTGTGCATTATGAATATATGTAGAAGTTCCAATTGATGATGTCAAAACTATCTAAATACAGAAATCAACTAAGCTTATTCTTTCTTACTTCAGTGAATATCATACTTTACTCTTCATTCCGAACTCTACCATAGTCTTGAAAATTTTCAAGAAACTTTCTTAACAGATTTTCTTCCATTTACATCCAAATACCATTGCATCCTTTGTTTATGTTCTTTTCAGTTCATCTGTTGATTCATCATTCTGATAGATGGCAGCCCTGAGATTATGTAACTTTAAATTTCCAAGAGATAGATAATCCATCTTCAGAAATCCAATTTTCTTTCCATCAGGATTAAAGGTTAAAACTTTAGTCCCCAGACTCATATCTATCTTGGCTCCTTCAATAGGCATATCAACAACATATTCAGTTTGATCAATGTACTTTGGAATGTTGTTAGATTTATAAGACATTCCTCTCTGCTTTAACTATATCAGGTTCTTTATGAATGCAGACCATCTGGCAGTTACAAAATTAGTTACCTTAAGAATTGTAACAATACGTTCCAATTCCTGTCATGGTTTGTCTCTTAACTATTCTTGAGTGAACCTTAACTTTCTCCCAGACTCCAGAAAATAAATCATTTTCTCTCCAATAAGATCAAAAATAATTTGCACTGATATGATCTTTTGTAAGTCTTCAAGCATCACATTGTCTCCAATTTCTGTCAAATTAGCATGCTTTCTTAAAATCAAAGCATCTTCTATAAATAAATCAACATTTAATCTTCCAAGAACACTTGTGATTCCAGGTCTTCTAGAATGAGAACTTTTAATATAAATCTTCTTTAATGTTTCAGAAGAATCTCTTCTAGGTGCTGGTTTCTTGCTTCCCCATAGCAGCTTCTTCTTTTCTTCAAAAGTAAGTTATGGTTTATCAGAGACTATGTTTTCAGAATCAGAATCTGATAAATTAGATTACACTGGATTTGGACAATTAACAACATGAGCAGTATTAGAGGTTGTGATTGGTTGAGTAGCAGCTTCTTATTTATTAACTTGAGCAATGCCAGAGATTAATTTCAATTTTTCATCCCAATCAGCTCCATGAATCTTCCTTCTTTTTCGAGCTTGACTGACTTCTTCTTCTTCAGCAATTTCATCAGTATCAAAAGATTTAGCAACTATATAGATTGGATCTATCGGTATTTGTGATTTAGTTGCCTTAGATACTGATTTAATCTTTGCAATATCTTTGAATTTAGGCTTTGAAAGCTTTGACTTCTCTCATATCTTATCTTTCCCTTTATGCTTCCTGTCAGCAGTTAAGATAGCTTGAGATCTAAAACATCTTTCAACATCTGCCTGAATTTCATCCCTTATGACTACACCTTTGGTTGGTCTGTTAGAAGAATCATCTTCATAAAGATCTTCAGAGATAACAGTAGTATCAGTATTTAATGTCTTCATGGATTTCTTGAAGTCTTCCTCCATTTTCCTTAGCTGTTCTAGATCAACTCCAGGATTTTATTTTTCAAAGATTCTTCTACTCACCTCAGAGTCAAATGCTTGAATATTTAGATCCTTGTAGAATAAAGTTATCTTTCATCCTTTTACTTTCAGAGTTTGGAGATATTGACTTGCTTCTTACCAGTGTCTATCTCTAGAATACCTTGGTCTTCATCAGCAGTTGTGACTTGTAAAGTTGTTGAGATGTTATAGTCACAGTCAATTCTCTAACTCTTCTTTCATTTCTCTTACTTTCTTCACCTTGTCTAGATTGAGATTTAGTGATTGCTTTTGATAAACCAATAATTCCAACTAGCTCTTCACCTCTTCTCCTTTCACTATCTTTATGTCCCTCCTTATTACCTCCATCAGTATTTTCATCATCAGTATTTGTCAATGTCAGCTGCTTGCATTTAGATTGAACAGTTTTCTCCCCCTTTTTGGCATCATCACCAAGCAGTAGAGAAAGAATCAGCTCCATTGAATTCTGTACCTCTGTAAGTTGTTCAGACATTTGAACTTGCTTAGTTTCCAATCTAACTTGATTATCTTCAATAGAAGTTTGTCTGGAAACTATTGGTGCAATTTGCTTCTAAATTTCCTGAGGAGTAGTTAGCCTTGAAGCAATCAATGATTATTTGATCTGATTGATTTGAGAAGTAGTTGCTTCTTGAGTTGTATATAAGGATCTGATAACTAGAGTAAATGCTTTCAGATGAGTCAGCATATCAGGATTTTAAATTCTTTGTTCAGCTCTTTCCAAATGTGCAATAGCATTTGTTCTGGAAATAGGATAAGCATCATCTTTCCATTTAGCATTCCAGATGTCATCAAAATAATCCTGCTTCTTCTTGACATCTCTCTCATCTTCTGTTGCCGTTCATGATAGACATATCTTCAGGGAAGAAAAGATCATTGAAAAATTACTTTCTTCACCATCATTAAATTCTCCCTCTACAACTAGATCTCGAACTTTCTGCTGTACTTCATCACCAGCTTCATCATGTAAGATAGAATCAGAAATTGGTGCAGTATATGATCCAGCAGCTTCAGAAGCTTCAAAACCTTCATAAGTTAACTCCACATCTTTAAGAATTGTAGATAAATGAATTGGAGCTTCTAAATTTACTTCCAGAACCTCAGTTCCTGTAGAGTGCTGTGGTGACCTTGAAATGGATGAAACTTTATGAATGGACTGTTGTGCTACTATATCTTCAGCAACAACAGGGATTACTTCAGGTGGTGGAATAGTAGATTGAATGGACTATTTTTCAGTAAAAATACGGATTTCTACATGTGGTGGAATAGTAGAGTGAATGGACTACAAGAAAGTATCAGTACTTAGACCTGCAGGGAGATTAACATCACTTGGTACATCAGAGTTTATTCGAGGGTCAACAGACTGTTGTTTAGCATCCGTTTCTTTAGTACTCTGTGCACCTGTAAAAATATAACAGGTAACACTTAATCTCAATATTCTTTTAAAGTAGTCTCACTACTCCTCATACCACACAGCTCATGACTTTTAATAGTCAGAGTTTCCTCACAAGGATTACTAAATCCTATCTCTCATCTACCTCTCCTTTTTCCAGGAAGGATTCTGCCTCTATTTAATTATGTTTTTCTCTAAATCTTTTCTCACAACTCACAGAAAAGCTTAGATAATTTGTCCTACAGAAATAAGAGGTGGCTAAAGAAGGGTGATCTGTGGTCATACAACTAGAGGTAGTCCTTTAAATAACGTCTAGAAATAATCATACCAACATGACTTATAATATGAAAAATAAATGCTGAAAATACCAAATCAAAATTTAGAATAAATGCTAAAAGAGTAAATATACTATTTATACCTTGTGAATCTGAAGTCACAATTGAACTCACAGTTAAGACCGTGGTTATGAAAGTTGTTGTTCATCAATTATGAGAACCTCCATTTGAATTGGAGAGGATTTGATCAGGTTACTGTCATGTACCATGATCTCAAACCTTGTTCTTCTTGCAAAGAACTAAAACTTGAATGTGTTATTGAAATCTTTCACAGGGTCTTCAGTAAAAACTGATGAAACCTTTGTGTCTCTGTTGGTGTCATAAAGATATACCTCAGCGTGTATTCTCTTACCAAATTAATGTTGTTTCTGAGTGGTGAACATAGTAAAAACTATGTCACTTGATTTTGGAAACATTTGAGAAATGTATTCAAGTGTTTCTTTTTAGAGAAGAAATTTTGAGATAGAAGATATATGATTTTAAGGTTTGAGTGTTGAAAAATTCCTTGGAGAAAAAAAGAAAGTTTCAAAAGTATGTCCTGAATAGACATTTTTAGATAGATAAGTACACTCAATGATTGTAATTCTCTTGAGATTGGAATTAAACCTTTCATAAATTTCTTCTGTGAAATCAGTTTCTGCCTTTAATGTGCTCAATCTGTACTGTAGTGAACATATGAACTCAAACATAGATTAGTCTTTCACATGAACTATTGATTTTTTTTTGAAATTAAGCATGCAATACTAATTGAAATATGAATAGTCATACGAACTTAAACACAAACAAGACAAGTAATATTCATTCAATTAAGGAAGCAAAGAAGATTAAAGATTTTCATTAATTATCAAGAAGAAGAGTACAAGATTTTTAGAATTTTAAACATAAAATCCTAACTTAGTCTAAACTACTCGGTCTTCTTCTGCTTCTTTGCAGTGTGCTTCGCCCTCATCACCATGCGGTGATAAATCCTAGACATAGAGCCTGTAAAAGAGATGATATTCTCTTGCAGCTCAAGAGCTACTTTGACCCGACGTTCCTCTTCAAGAATGGTCGCCAGTTGAAAGCACTGGAGATCAGTTTGTTGTTCAAAGGACAGTTCCTCATAGATTGACGATGGAACGTCATGAGGACTATAGATTTGATGGTTAATCTTAACTATAAGTCCCCAAGGGTCATAGTAGATATGACCCTCTTTCAACCACCTTCGGTGCGTGTGCAAAACTGGTTTTGGTTCATGGTGATGATTTAGAGAAGATGAAATGTTGTCTATGAAAAGGTTGTGAGAAGTTTTGGGAGTGGATGGTATGAATTTATAGCATAAGAGAAAAAAAATAAAAAGACTCTTTAATTAACCATGTAATAATTAAACACAGTATGTATAGACGATTACGCGCATCTAGGTAATCAAAAAGTAATTTCTCTCTTCAGATTCCTATTTCCAAAGTAATCAAAAGATATCCCACTAACTCAGTGTTAATTAAAAATACTGAATAACCATTTATTTCGAATAAATTCAAAATAATCAATGAAATATAATAGTCAATCAAGCTTTGACCATTATTAGTATTAAATTACGACTATCAGGATTTATCAGTCAACACTAATTCGACCAATATTAGAATTTAACAACTACTGTTAGAATCTATTAGTCAAAGCAAGTTTAACTAATCCTAACCCAGTAATTGATTCTTCATCCATAGAATCTGAGCACAACAGCTTCCTGCAACAATATATTCAGCTTCTGCTGTTGATGTGGAAATTGACTTTTGTTTCTTGCTATACCGAGAAACCAATCTGCCACCAAGAAATTGGCAACTTCTAGAAGTGCTTTTCCTGTTATTTTGCATCCTGCAAAATCAGCTTATGAATATCCAGTTAAGTTAAAATCTGAATCTCTAGGATACCATAATCTAAGATTCATGGTGCTTATGAGGTATTTAAAAATTCTTTTCACAGCTAATGGATGAGGTTCCCTTGGATCAGCTTGAAACCTTGCACAGAGACATGTAGCGTACATGATATCAGGTCTACTAGCAGTCAAATATAGGAGTGAGCCAATCATACCTCTATAGTTAGTTGTATCTACTGAAGAACCGGTATTTAAATCTAACTTGGTGCAGTGGCCATGGGAGTTGATGTAGTTGAGCTGTCTTGCATTCCAAATATTTTGAGAAAATTCCCGGTGTATTTGGATTAATTTATGAAGATCCCTTCATCAGTCCGTTTAACTTGTAACCCCAGAAAATAACTCAATTCTCCCATCATACTCATTTGATATCTATATTACATTAGCTTTGCAAATCTCTCACTAAGTTTATCATTAGTAGATCCAAAAATGATATCATCAACATATATCTGTACTAATAACCAGTCCTTACCATGGTATTCGTAAAAGAGGGTTTTGTCAATTATGCCTCTTGTGAAACCACTTTTTAACAGAAATAGAGCAAGTATTTCATACCAGGCCCTTGGAACTTGTTTTAATCCATAGAATGCTTTATCCAGTAAGTAGACATAATCTAGATACTTTGGATCAATGAACCCTGGAGGCTGTTCAACATAAAATTCCTCTTCAAGTTCTCCATTTAGAAAATGCACTCTTTACATCCATTTGGAACACTTTAAACTTCTTGTGAGCATCATAGGCTAGAAAGATTCTTATCGCCTCAAGCCTTGCAACTGGAGCAAAAGTCTCATCGTAATCAATGCCTTCTTGTTGTGAATAGCCCTTTGCAACCAGTCTTGCTTTGTTTCTTGTAACAATGCCCTCACTGTCAGTTTTATTTTTAAAGATCCATTTTGTGCCAACTACAGATCTATTTTTTGATCTTGGCACAAGAGGTCAGACTTTGTTCTTTTCAAATTCATTAAGCTCTTCTTGCATTATTGTAACCTAGTCAGGATCTTGAAGAGCTTCTTCTACTTTCTTGGGTTCAGTTTGAGATAGAAAAGAATGGTAGAGACATTCATTTTGAGTGGATTTTCTGGTTCAGTATTTGAATCATCAGAATGAGAGTCTGATGACTTATCTACTGATGTTGCTTGTGTTGAATCACTTGTAGAAGTCTTTGGATTTGAATCATGTTGCTCCCCCTCAGCATATGCTTCAGTGTTTGAAGATTTTCACTGTTATGTGAATCATTGGAGCTTTGAGTGATATCAGGATCAGGATTTAAGAGTTCAGCATATGGTACTTCATTTTCAAATCTCAATTTGTCATGGTCATCTGCATCTTCAAGACCTGTAATATTCTTGTCATCAAAAGATACATGTATGGATTCCATGACTGTTCTTGTTCTCAAATTTTAAAGTCTGAAGGCTTTAGTAGACAAGGGATATCCCAAAAAAATGCCTTCATCAACTTTTAGATCAAACTTGGTAAGCTGCTCCGGATGAGTTTTGAGAAGAAAACACTTACAACAAATAATGTGAAAGTATTTCAAGTTTGGATTATTTCCCTTCACCATCTCAAATGGTGTTTTTCCATGCCTGTTGATCAATGTTTTCATTTTGTGTGAAGCAAGCAGTTTGCACAGCCTCAGCCCAGAAGTAGGTAGGCAATCTTGCTTCCTCTAGCATGGTTCTTGCAGCTTCTATGAGAGTTCTATTCTTTATTTCAACAACTCCATTTTTTTGTAGAGTTCCAGGAGCAGAAAACTCTTGTTTTATCCCCTTGAGTTTGCAGAACTCTTCCATATAGCTATTCTTGAACTCAGTTCCATTATCACTTCTAATGATCTTCACTTTATATGTTGATCATTTTTCCAGCTCTCATACATGATCAAGAAGAATGGATTGAGATTCATCCTTGGTGTGCAGAAAATACACCCATGTGTATCTTGTATATTCATCAAAAATTACTAGTGCATACCTCTTCTTGGAAAGTGACATAACATTTAATGGACCAAAGATATCAATATGAAGTAGATGATATGGTTCAAGAATGGAGGTTTCAGTCTTACTCTTGAAAGATGTTTTCCTTTGCTTGGCTTTCTGGCATGAGTCACATAAGCCATCAGAAGTAAACACTACATTGTGCAATCCTCTTTCAAGATCTTTCCTCACAAGTTCATTGATATTGTTGAAATTGAGGTGAAAGAGTCTTTTATGCCAGTTTCAGCTGTCTTCCACAGATGCTCTACTAAGTAGACAAACTTCTGATTCATCAGTACTTGTGAAGACCCTGTCTTCATATAAACTACCATGTCTTAAACCACTCATTGTAATCTTGCCATCAGACTAATTGAGAATTTCACAATGCTCCTCATAGAAGTTCACATGGTAACCTCTGTCACAGATTTAACTCACACCGATCAGATTATGCTTGAGTCCTGCAACCAGAGCTACATTCTCAATAATGACATTTCCAATTTTGATTTTGCCATATCCTAAAATATTTCTTAAGTTGCCATCTTTATAAGAAACACTTGGGCCAACTTTAATTTCTCCTCAAATTCTGATAGCAGAGATTTGTAACCAGTCATGTGTCCTGAGCATCCACTGTCCAAGACTAGAGTATTTCTTCAGTTACCCTACAATCAGTATTTGAGATCAGTTAGTGTTTTTAAGGACCCTGAATTTCTTGGATCCTTTGGCCTTTTTAAGTTTGTTAATATATGCAGCAGAAGACTTTTTATCAGAGTTTATGTTAACACCTTTACTATTAGTATTTACACATGCATAAACAAATTTTGCTTTATTTAAAGAGGGTTTCAGTTTAAATAATTATAATACAAACTGTGATACTCTTTACATGTATAAATAGAGTGCCAAACACTACCACAATGAAAACAAGGACTCTATAGTTTATATCTAACTGTTCTATTCCTAAACTCTGATTTAGGAGGAACAATATTTATCTCTTTATTCTTCCTACAATAATTAGCAAGATGATTAGTACTACCACGGTTCAAATAAGCCTTTCTAGGTGCATTGGGAGGAGTTACATAATTACTATTCTTATTAACACCTACCTTGCCATTTTTATTTTTCCTAGGCCTTTTCTCCTTGTCTTTCATGTGTAAATCCTTCAGCTTTTTCTTGAGCTATTTCTAAGTCATTAAACCAATATTTACTGATTTTGTGTGAACTTGTTCACTCTTATCAGTAATTAAGTTTGAACTAGGTGCTGAGGTTGAACCTACCTCATTAATTGACTTGGTTTAAAATTAATGGTCTTCAACTGAACCTTGTTTAGTTTGACCTTGGTATCAGTATTTACTGGTTTATTTTTCTCAGTTTCTTTTTCTATTTTCTTATTAGAATTAGATCTATCAGCATATCCTAATCCTGATCCCCAACAACCATACTCTAAAATTTCCTGAGTTATTTTTCCTAAGTTAGTCCACAGTTTAATAACTTCTCTTTCTTTATCTAACTCATTTTCTAGATAAGCATGCTTTTCTAACAAGTTTTCTTTAATAAAAATAGTATTATCTTTTTCTTTTTTGAATTTCTAGCATGGAAAACAACTCAATTTCTAGGTGATCATTCTTTTTCTTTAACTTAGAGTTATCACTCTTAATTATTTTATTCTCTAAAGTTTGATCCCTATAACTAATATGCAGAGATTTAAGAAACAATCTTAATTTACAGATATCATCAGTATTAAAAGCAAGAGTAGTCTGAGGTGTCTTTAATTCAACATTGTCAGCCTCAGTGTTAGCATTTTCCATGAGTGCATAATTGATCCCATCATCTGAATCTGATAAGCATCCCAATTTTTCTTCTTTGAGATCCAGGCTTGTTTCTTCTCAGCTTTGGGTTTTCCGCAGTCAGCTGCAAAGTGTCCAATTCCATCATAGTTGTAGCATTTTTCCTTTGACTTGTCAAGTTTTCCAGATTTTGATTCCTTCCAATCAGTACTTCTTTTGTTATTCCTCTTATCAGAGATTGAGGAACTGGAACCTTTTCTAGAAAACCTTCTTCCTTTCTTGAAGTTCTTGTAGACCATCTTCTTGAAGCTTTTAACCAATAGAGCAGCCATTTTTTCCATGTCTTCATTGTTGTCATGATCGCTATCAGTATCTGATTCATTATCAGTATTTGAGTCATCATCAGAGTTTGATGATTCAGTATCTGACTTTGCAATTATAGCTTTTCCTTTGGAGTAGCCTTTTCTCCTAGCTTTCTCCTTTGGCTTATCTTCAACTTTGAGTGCTACTGGTCTTGACTTTGATCCTTTCCTCTTGCTCCTTTGCTCCATCTCTAGTCCATGAGTTTTCAGTATTCCATAGCTCTCATCTCGAGATGTGTCATCAAGTTGATAATTATCCCTTATTGATATGACCTTAAAGTTCCACTTTTCAGGGAGATCAAGTAGGAACTTCAAGCCTGAGTCCTCTAAATCATACTCCTTGTCGACAATAGACAAGTCATTCTGAAGATTCTAAAATCTGTCATAGATCTCAGTTAAGGACTCATTATCTCTTGAGTTAAAGTGCTCATATTCTTGAGTAAGTATTATCCTTCTGTTCTTCTTGATATAAGTTGTGCCTTGTCTCTTTACTTCTAAAGCATCCCATTTCTCTTTTGCTGTTTTACATCCAATAACTCTATTGGACACAACACTATCAAGACTGCTGTGCAAGATGTGTCTGACTTTAGCATCCTTCATAATAGAGGAAAGATCTTCAGGAGTGTAGTGCTTCCTTTCTTTGTCAACCATCTTTTATGGTTCTCCTGCAATAGAAATAGCTACCTTCATTGGTTTATGAGGACCATCATAAATCCTGCTTAGATATTTAGGATCTGTGGATTCCAAGCACATAGCCATCCTGACTTTCCAGATTGGATATTCATGTATCTTCAGGATTGGCACCTTGATGGCTTCATACCTACTCATGTTGCTACTAATCCGTGATGTGTCTGGGGGTGGTGGTTGTGGATTCTGTGATGCTTCTTTTTCTGCCATTAAAGATTGATTTTCAGATCTTAAACTGTTTGTATGTCAATAGTAAGCTCTGATACCAATTGTTAGGTCCGTATTCAACTGTAGAGGGGGGCAGGTGAATACAGTTGATGCAAATAATTCGAAAAAGTTTCA
Organism: Apium graveolens; assembly: GCF_009905375.1. Lineage (NCBI taxonomy): Eukaryota > Viridiplantae > Streptophyta > Magnoliopsida > Apiales > Apiaceae > Apium > Apium graveolens. Next base: position 236,582,923 of record NC_133652.1, on the reverse strand, counting down.
ACAGAATCAACAGTTTTTATATTAACAGTTAAAAACTGATTACAAACGTACTCTCTCAAAAGGATGAACAAATATCCTTGAGAGCTGCTAGGTTATGCGAATGATATAACAATGTTCGTAATACTTATAGCATGAACCTAATATGTGCTTTATATAGAGCACAATTACACAATCAATAAGGAATCCTATTATATTACAATAAGGAAAACTATTACATAACCATGTATGATTGCTTCTGAGATAAAGTCCTTCACCGCGTTGAATTCCTGCTTTCCTTTTCCTCCTCGAATATCTACTGAAGTGACAAATCCTGATGACATCATTTGCTGATCATCAAGTACTGATATAAGTACTGATGACATCACTCTTCAGTAAATACTGATATAAGTCCTGATAAGAACTTCTGATAGTTTCTGTCAAGATATCATTAATTATATCTAACATAGAAAGGTCCTTATGGTCTCAAGTCTTGCAACAGGAGCAAACGTCTCATTATAGTCAATGCCTTCTTATTGAGAATAGCCCTTTGCAACTAACCTTGCTTTATTTCTTATAATGATGCCCTCACTACAAGTTTTGTTCTTGAACTCCCATTTTGTGCCAAGTACCGACAATCACAATTAATCAATCACAACCCGACAACGCAAATTCGCAATTCCAATTCTAATTTTAATAATTATATCCAACTATTTACATTTTGAAAATAATTGTATGAATTAAATACTAAATGTTATTTTACAATTATAGGACTCAAAATTAATTCATCACGGTCCACCGTCAACTCATCAAAATTCATCGCTGATGGCGGCGAATCTCGGAGGCACCCGATTCAGATGCTCGTTACGATTTTCACCGATTAATTACTAAAAATTCCCGCACGAAATATTAATTCACTTCACGAATATTTCTCAGATATTTTCTGCAGAGAATAACAAATAAAATTAAGAAAATTTGCAATTAAATTCACAGAACCCCTGTAACGCAAACAAGAACCAACTCAGAGAGCCTGAAGCACACACGCCACCTCTGTTGTGCATATGTTGTGTACTTGATGATTACATGAATAAAACACATAAGTAGATTTTACTTAGTGAAGTAATGTAGCACTCGACGGATATAAATTATAGTCCCAACGGATAACTCATTACAGTCCCGACGAATGATGACTTATTATCCATAGAGTGAGTAGCTTATGTAATAATGAGTCTGTAGCACATTTCTGCATACATCTTTGTATAGATTCTATAGTAGCATATAAGTCATGTTGCCTTTAACTAGATATGCAGAATAGGTTGATTAATTATACATAGATGATGTCTTGTAATTCTGAATAAATAAATTGAAGTCAAGTGCCAAAATAGCTACCGACGGATGATTGACAAAGCCATCGACGGATGATCAAATGGCTATCAACGGATGTTCAATATAGCAGTCGACGGATGATCAATAAAGCCATAAACGGATGATCATAAACTCGACGAATGATCATGTACTCAACGGATAAAGAATTCAAATATCAGTTGACAGTGACAGCATAGTCACATGCGTTGAAGTGTATGCAAATGGAATGAGGAAGCCTATTAACTGGGTTCTAGAGAACAAAGTAGCAAAGCATTAGACCCGATAGTTTTTATAATGATTCTGTCTTTTGACTATGTAATCTTGGTCATATATAAATCAAGAAGTAGCAAATAGAAACATAGATCTGAGATACAAAAAGTGAGAAACATTTGTAAGCAGAATTATTAGCATTTCTATGTATTCTCAGTAGTTCATATTTGTAAGCAGCCGTGAGTATTCTTGCACACAGAGTTCTCTCAATATATATTATATATCTTTGATGGAATCATTCAAATCCACGAGAAAGTTTTTAAAGACTCTTGTTTTTAATTACTTGTGCTTTGATTCACTTAAGTTTTTATTCCGCATTGTGCAAATCAATACACTTATATTTATATTCGAGTTTGAACATTTTATTTCAAGAAAAAGTTTCAAGAATTCCATTCAACCCCCCTTCTGTAATTCTTGTCATATTGTTAAGGGACTACTAACAATTGGTATCAGAGCAAGCTCTTAACTTACAAAGAGTTTAAAGATCAAAACAATTCTGCAAGATGAACAAGAAGGATGTTGGAGTCAAGATTCCTTTTCTGGATAAAGATAATTACCATCATTGGAAGGTAAAGATGCATCTTCATATGCTTTCTCAAGATGAGGCCTTTGTGGACTGCATAGAAAAAGGCCCTCATGTTCCAATGAGAGCTGCAACAGGAAACAAGCCATCAGTCCCCAAGCCAAGGCATGAATGGTTTGATCCTGACATTGAACAAGTCAGGAAGGATAAAAAGGCCATGAATATTCTATTTAATGGAGTTGATGCAGACATGTTTGACAACATTATCAACTATAAAACTGCCAAGGAAGTTTGGGATACAATACAGATCATCTGTGATGGCACTGAGCAAGTTAGAGAAAACAAGATGCAGCTCCTGATTCAGCAATATGAGCATTTTCATAATGAAGAAAGTGAGTCTCTCACTGACATTTTCAGTAGGTTCCAAAAACTACTAAATGCTCTTAAGCTGCATGGAAGGGTCTATCAGACAAAAGACTCCAATATGAAAATCCTTAGATCTTTTCCAAAGGAATGGAAACCAATGACAGCCTCATTAAGAAACTCACAGGATTACAAGGAGTTTACTTTGGAGAGACTGTATGGTATCCTAAAAACCTATGAGCTTGAAATAGAGCAGGATGAAAGGATGGAGAGAGGAAAGAAGAAAGGAGGATCCATTGCACTAGTTGCCGAGTTGGAAAAGGAGAAGGAAATGAAGATGGAAGCTGTTGAATCAACTTCAAAGGTCTGTGAGAACAAGGGCGAGGGGCTTGCAGTAGAAAGTGAAGATTCATTGAGCCAAGATGACATGGTGGTCATTGATGAGCACCTAGCATTTCTTTCCAGGCAATTTCCAAGCTAAAGTTCAAGAAGAACTTTGGAGCAGCCAAGCCAAATAGAAACATGGTGGATAAGTCAAAATTCAAATGTTTCAAATGTGGCCTGGCAGGGCATTTTGCCAGTGAATGTAGGAAGTCAGATTCCAGTAAGAAAAGGTTTGAGTCTGTGGATTATAAGCAAAAATACTTTGATCTACTCAAGCAAAAGGAAAGGGCTTTTATTATACAAGAAAATGACTGGGCAGCAGATGGTCTGGATGAAGATGAAGATGTCAGCTATGTCAATCTAGCCCTAATGGCCAAGTCTGATGAGACAGAGACAAGTTCCTCAAGCAATCAGGTAATTACTACAAACCTTGCACATTTATCTAAAGCTGAGTGTAATGATGCCATTAATGACATGTCTACAGAGTTATATCATTTGCGTGTTACACTTAAGTCTCTTACTAAAGAAAATGCTAAAATCAAAGAAAACAATTTGTTTTTAAGTGAGAGGAATAATGTGCTTGAGTCTCAGTTTATTGATTTTGAGAAATTAGGAATTGAGTGTAAGATTGCTAAGGAGGAATTAACCGAGTCCTTGAAAAAGGAAGAAATTTTAAAGAAGCAGCTCGAGCGTGAACAAGAGGTGATTAAGGCATGGAAAACATCCAGGGATGTCCATGCTCAAATCACCAAAGTTCAAGGAATCGAGTCCTTCTGTGATGAAGCCTGGAAAAAGAACAAAGAGAAACTAGAACCTAATTTGGTAGATGGACTGCTAACAGATGTAGACTCGACGGATGATGAGGATCATCCGTCGGATAACAAAAAGTGTTATCCGTCGATTAATGAAAATCATCATCCATCGGCTGTGAGCAAGCCAAACTAGTTAAGCTGAATGAGAAGTATGGGTTTGTTTCCAAGAACTTTGTTTCAGGAGAGTCGAGTCAAGTTAAGAAAGGGAAAAAGGCTAATGTTGGTCACATTACTGTCAAACAGTTAAGTGACAGACTTGAAAAGATTGAGGTAAAAACAGAGACTAAAAGAAAAAAACAATAGGAATGGTAAAGTAGGGATTAACAAACACAATAACTACACACCTGATAAATATGCTCCTAGAAAAATCTGTGTCAAGTGTGGTAGTGTAAATCATCTGTCTGTGAATTGCAAATCTGCCATGCCTACTTCCATGTCTGTGCAACCTCAATTTCCTATCATGAATGCCATGCCTCCCATGCCTGTTAATGATATGTCGACACAAAATATGAATGCACAGTTTGCTAATATGCCATTTGCACCTAATCCTTATTATGCTGCATATAGTATGCCACAAATGCCATTTAGCATGCCTTACTGGAATAACATGTTTACACATAGCATGCCGTTTCCTGTTAGTCATAATATGCATGATAATTCTGTTGCAATGAATGGTTTCAAAGGCCCAACTCAAATGACTGAGGATGAATCTGAAATTCCCAAGTCAAATGAGATAAAGCCTAAGAAACAGAAAAAGAAAGCTAACAAGGCAGGACCCAAGGAAACTTGGGTACCAAAATTAACTTGATTTGATTTTGATGTGTGCAGGGAAACAGAAATAATCTTTGGTACTTGGATAGTGGTTGTTCAAGACACATGACTGGTGATTCTACCCTGCTCACAGAGTTCAAGGAGAGAGCTGGCCCAAGTATTACTTTTGGAGAAGACATCAAGGGTTTTACTGTGGGATATGGATTGATTTTAAAGGACAATGTCATCGTTGAGGAGGTTGCTTTAGTGGATGGTCTCAAACAGAATCTGTTGAGTATCGACCAACTTTGTGATAAAGGCAATTCAGTAACCTTCAACTCAGAAGCTTGTGTTGTGACAAATAAAAGAAGCAACAAAGTGGTTCTCATTGGTGTGAGAAAAGGGAATGTGTACCTAGCAGATTTTAACTCATCTATTGCAGAATCTGTAACTTGTATTCTAAGTAAAGCAAGTCAGGATGAAAGTTGGCTATGGCACAAGAAGCTATCTCATTTAAACTTCAAGACCATGAATGAGCTAGTAAAGAAAGAGCTGGTCAGAGGCATTCCTCTAGTGGAGTTTTCTAAGGATGGACTGTGTGATGCCTGCCAAAAAGGGAAGCAGATCAAAGCATCATTCAGGAAGAAACTTGATTCAATAATTGAAGAGCCTTTATAACTGCTTCACATGGATTTGTTTGGACCAATCAATGTATTGTCAATCTCAAGGAAAAGATTTTGCCTAGTAATTGTAGTTGATTTCTCAAAGTTCTCTTGGACATATTTCCTAAAGTCTAAAGACGAGGCTAGTGAAATCATCATCAATCAGATAAGGCAAGTCAATAATCATCCTGATTTCAAGGTTAGAAGAATCAGGAGTGACAATGGAACTGAGTTTAAGAACTCTGTCATGAGAGCATTTTGTGAGGAAAATGGGATTCTGCATGAGTTTTCGGCAGCAAGGACTCCACAACAAAATAGAGTAGTGGAAAGGAAGAACAGATCACTTATTGAAGCTGCAAGAACAATGCTTGAAGAATCTAAATTACCAACATATTTCTGGGCTGAAGCTGTAAATACTGCATGTTACACTCAAAATATTTCTTTGGTTAATCAAGCAAGATGCATGACTCCCTATCAATTGTTCAAGAACAAGAAGCCAACTCTAAACTTTCTTCATGTCTTTGGCTGTAAATGCTATATTCTGAGAAATCAAACTGATCAAAATGGGAGTTTGATGCTAAAGCAGATGAATGTATTTTTGTTAGATATGCTGTTGGTAAAGCATATAGAGTCTACAATCTAAGAACCAACATTGTTGTGGAATCAATATATGTTGTGTTTGATGATAAAAAGATTGAAGGACTGAAAGATGGAGATTACCACGAGAGCTTCAAATTCGACAATGTGGAGATGGTTAGTGATGACAGTGATGATGAAAGTGATCAAGAGAATGTATCTAAAGATAATGCAGATAAATCTACCACCAATGAAGCACAAAACTCAACATCTATCGAGTTGCATAATGCTTCATCCGTCGGAAGACAATCTGCGTTATCCGTCGAGAGACAACCAGCTTCATCCGTCGGTACTCAAAATTCACCATCCGTCGGGTTATCAAAAGGAGCAGGAAGTCAAGATAGATCACCTATAGAAAGTTCCCCTTTCTCAAATCAAAGATCCACAAACTCAGGGGGAGTTTCTATCAATCAAAACTCAATCACACATCAAGACAACAATGAGGTTTCTTCATCTAGAGCTAATCTACCTCAACAAACGAAATGGACAAAAGATCACCCCTTTGAGCTTATCATTGGTGATGTTTCTTCTAGACTTCAAACAAGAAGAGCAACTCAGGAAGAATGTCTATACAACAAATTTCTTTCCAAGGAAGAACCAAAGAAGGTAGAAGAAGCTTTTTTGAATCCTAATTGGATTTTAGCTATGCAGGAGGAGCTAAACCAATTTGAAAGGAATAATGTAGGGAAGATTGTACCCAAGCCTAAAGGAAAGAATCCAATAGACACCAAGTGGGTATTCAGAAACAAGATGGATGAAAATGGCATAGTTATCAGGAACAAAGCTAGATTGGTTGCTAAGGGCTATTGTCAGCAAGAAGGAATAGATTTTGATGAAACATTTCCTCCTGTTGCAAGACTTGAAGCCATCAGAATCTTCTTAGCCTACGCAGCCCATGCCAATTTCAAAGTCTATCAAATGGATGTTAAAAGTGCCTTTCTGAATGGAGATTTGGAGGAAGAAGTTTATGTCAGTCAACCTCCTGGTTTTGAAGTTCCAAATTTTCCAGAATATGTCTATTATCTTCTGAAAGCACTTTATGGACTGAAGCAAGCACCTAGAGCCTGGTATGACACTTTATCAAAGTTCCTTTTGGAAAATCACTTCACAAGAGGTACTGTAGATAAAAATTTATTTTTCAGAAATGTTAATGGCTCTAGTATACTTGTTCAAATTTATGTAGATGATATTATTTTTGGCTCTACAGATGAGAAACTTTGCAAAAAGTTTGCCAAATTGATGCAAAGTAAGTATGAAATGAGTATGATGGGAGAACTAACTTACTTCCTTGGTTTACAAGTTAAGCAAGTTAGTGATGGAATATTCATTAGTCAAACTAGATATATTTTTGATCTTTTTAAAGAAGTTTGATGTAATGGATTGCACATATGCCAAAACTCCCATGGCCACTGCAACTAAGCTTGAATTAAACACTACTGAAAAGTCTATGGATATTTCAAGTTATAGAGGCATGGTTGGCTCACTTCTGTACTTAACAGCTAGTAGGCCAGATATAATGTTTGCTACATATTTATGTGCTAGATTTCAGGCTGATCCTAGAGAATCTCACTTAATAGCTATTAAGAGAATTTTCAGATATCTCAAGGGAACACCAAACCTTGGCATTTGGTACCCTAGAGATTCTGGTTTTGATCTAACTGGTTATTCAGATGCAGTTTATGCAGGTTGTAGAATTGATAGAAAGAGTACAACAGGAACCTATCAATTTCTAGGAAACAAGCTTGTGTCCTGGTTCAGTAAAAAGGAAAATTCAGTTTCTACTTCCACAGCTGAAGCTGAATATATTGCTGCTGGCAGTTGCTGTGCACAAATTTTATAGATGAGAAATCAATTGCTAGACTATAGTTTGCAAGTTGAGAGTATTCTTATTTTCTGTGATAACACAAGTGCAATTGCCATCACTGAAAATCCAGTACAACATTCAAGGACAAAACACATAGATATCAAGTACCATTTTATAAGGGAACATGTAATGAATGGTACTGTGGAACTATATTTTGTTCCCAGTGAGAAGTAGCTTGCAGATATCTTTACCAAGCCACTGGATGGATCCACCTTTTCAAGGTTGGTAAGTGAGTTAGGTATGCTTAATTTCTCTTAAATCTATCTGAGTTAATTTGCAAGTTGAAATGCAGCCAGAAATCTAATTGATTTTTCAGTCTTGGATGAAATTTTGGCTAAGTCAAAATTTACATCTCGACGGATAACCCCTATCCATGGATTTTGGTCATCCATCGATATACTATTTGCTAATAAAAATCAATTACTTTTCTGGAATATTTTATGTCTCGACGGATAACAGTTTATCCTCATCCGTCGAATTGTCTTAATCTCAGCCGTTAATTCCCTGTACATTATCCATCGAGTATACTTACAGTTTGTAAGCATTACACGACGGATAATGGGTGGAATTTTCACAGTTTATTTTTAAACGGCTATTTTAGGCAATTTTTATTGGTTACTTTATTTTACTTTATTATTTTTATCAGTTATTTTTGAGATAGTATAAAAGCTTATTTCATTGCAATTGTTTTTCTTTTATCATTCTCAAATTCAACTGCTCTAATTTCATTCTCTCATAAGCACCTACTCTCCTTCTCTTCAAGTTCTTTTTCTCTAACAATGGCACCTGTAGTAAAGATTATGTCTCAAACTAGGTTCATTTATGAGAAGAACAATTTCACTGTATTAGTTAACAAGGGTATTCATGTTAGATTTTTAATCGCAGCGGGGGCATGGCAAAACACATTTACACATACAAAATTCAAATAAAAGCATATAAATCGTGGTAAAAACATAGGGATCGAATCTAACCTTTAAAATAATTCGGAGACAATGATCAGAGATCCTTAGCAGTTGCTCCTCAAGTGTGAAGCACTCCACCGGTATCCACCAAGAAAACGATGTTAAGGAGGAGGAAGGAGGTGGAGAGAATTGGGTTTTCCAAACTTTTTGGGTTTTTGGGGTTCAAATAAAATAGGGTCTATAATAGTATATTTATAGGCAAAATTTTCAGCTGAAATTTTCCCATAAATAATATTATTATTATCCCATTTATTATTCTCATTAATAATTAAAACACCTTTTAATTATTAATCCTTTTTCTAAACACTTTAGAAATAATTCTCTCTCTTGATTTAATTTCCAAAAATTAAATCCTTTAATTAATAATATTAAGAACTTTTCTTAATTAATTTATAATTAATTAAATCTCATTTAATCAATTATTAAATTTGCCAATTAATTATTTATTTCACAAATAAATAATTATTAGCCATTATTAATTAATTCCTCCACCATTAAATCATTCTCTTTTTATGGTGTGACCCTGTAGGTTCAATATTAAGCCGGTAGTAGAAATAAATAATAATAAAACTATTTTATCATTATTTATATAAATTCTCTAATTTATTAAATATGATTAATTAATTAATCACATTTATTCTACATCGTGAGGGATACTTCTCAGCATATCGCGACTATCCGGATAATATGAATTCACTACTTAGAATACCAAGAACCTATTCAGTGAATAGTTACCGTACAATAAACTCCTTCTACCCTACAATGTCCCGATTAAATACAAGGCATGGATCTCGTGTCAAGCCTATCTAATTTAATCACTTGCTTACCATTTACTATGCGTAGTTCTATGCAAATTAGAAACTCCTTTCTAATTTCATTCACTCTGGCCAGAGATTCCTGAACTAGCATAAGTGGATCAGCCTTGAACATTCGCTTCCTTCACTGGAAGGGGTAGATCCTTTATTGATAATACACTATCTTCGTGTACAAATTCCTATACCCAGTAGAGCCCTAATAATTGTCCCTGGAGACTAAGAACTAAACCAAAGCATAGTTCAGTGTACACAAGATGACTATGATGACCTCAAGTCTAAGGATACTTGTACAACTATCACTATGTGAACAACTGCTGACACGTGAGTGAACTCCATCAGTTGTTCAGCTGTGCGAGTCATGTTCAGTGAACTTATTCTATAATAAGCACCTACATACTAGCTATAGTGTCACCACACAAATGTCTATGAGAACAGACATCCTTCATAATGAAGCAAGCATAGTATGTACCGATCTTTGCGGATTATTAATTACCAGTTAGTAATCCTATGACCAGGAACTATTTAAGTTTAGAGTTATCATCTTTTTAGGTCTCACTATTATGATCTCATCATAATCCATAAAAAGCTTTACTCTAAACTATGGTATATCTTATTTAAACACTTAAATAGATAGAGCCCGTAATTAAAACAAAACAAGTCTTTTATTAATATCAATGAAAACAAAACAGATTACATAAAAAGTTATTCCTAAATCCTAATACATGATTGGACTTAGGACATATTCCTTTCAATCTCCCACTTGTACTAAAGCCAATCACTCTGGTATCTAATACCCATCTTGTCTTTATGACGATCAAAGTGACTTTCATAAAGTAGCTTTGTGAGTGGGTCTGCTATGTTGTTATGTGTGTCAACTCTATTTCAATACAATACAAGAAATGTTACCGCGCTCTTACTAACCCTTTTGTAGACGCATGGTTCATCTACATTTTTGATAAAATCAAACTCTTTGATTGTCTCATCAAAACGAATGTTCCATCTTTCGAGAAGCTTGCTTTAAACCACATATGGTTCGCAGCAGCTTACACACTAGGTTTTTATTTCTCTTGGAAAGAAAACCATCTGGCTATTTGCCAGATCTCATAGTCGTAGTAAGCAGCAATCGCAAGCAAAATCCGAACTGATTTTAACAGGGCTACAGGTAAAAGGTTTCATCAAAGTCAATCCATTGCCTTTGTTTGAATCCTTTTTCCAAAAGCCTGGCCTTAAAGGTCTCCACCTGGCCATCTGCTATAATATATCTTTTGTATACCTTATACATAGATTCCATTCCGGATTTCATGGCACTATGCCATTTCTTTGAGTCAACACTACTCATAGCCTCATTATAGGTTATAGGGTCGTCATTATCAATGATCGACAACTCATTGTCATTCTCAATGACAAGGCCATATTACCTCTCAGGTTGGCGAGACACTCTCCCTGATCTATGAATGGGCTGTTCCACAAAAGGTTGTTCAGTCAGAACATGTGTTTCCACTTGAACCGTAGTAGTTTGTGCTTCTTGAACTTCATCAAGTTCAATTTTGCTCCCACTGTTTCCTTCAAGGATAAACTCCTTTTCCAAGAAGGTAGCATGTCTGGAGACAAACACCCGATGATCGGTGTAAAAGTAATACCCTAAAGTCTCTTTAGGATATCCCACAAAACTATATTTTACGGATCGATATTCCAGCTTATCTGGGTCAACTTACTTGACATAAGCTGGACATCCCCAAATCTTAACGTGTTTAAGACTCGGTTTCCTTTCTTTTCATATCTCATACGGAGTTTGAGGAACAGATTTGGAAGGCACGATATTCAGTAAATATGCTGAGGTTTCCAATGCATAACCCCATAGGAATACTGGAAGATTTGCATAGCTAATTATGGACCGAACTATGTCTAACAAAGTTCGATTTCTCCTTTCAGATACCAATCTGGAGGAGTCCACTGGGAGACTATACCATTTACATTGAGATAATCTAGAAACACTCCATTAAAGTATTCACCACCTCGATCTGATCGAAGAGTTATAATACTATGTTTGGTTGTTTCTCCACTTCATACTTATATTCTTTGAACTTTTCAAAGGCCTCAGACTTGTGTTTCATCAAACACATATCCGAATCCAGATCTATCATCTATGAAAGTAATGAAGTATGAAAATCCACCCATGGCTTGCGTAGACATTGGTCCACATACATCTGTTTACCATTCCTAGCAAATTTGCAGCCCTCTCTCCATGTCTACTAAATGGAGACTGCAGTGCCACTATAAAGTGAGATTTTCATCATCCCTTTTCTTTTATTAGTTTGTTCAATCTGAAGTAAATTATGTCACATATATACAGACCATTATTTAAAGTACCACGTCCATAAAGAATATTATCTCTAAGAATAGAACATTCATTATTCTCAATAATAAATGAAAATCCAACCAAGTCTAACATGGGAATAATATTCCTCACAATCGAGGGAACAAAATAACAATTATTTAAAACAATAGTCTTGCCCATAGACATATGTAAATGAAATGATTCTACATCTTCAGCAGCAACTCTTGCTCCATTTCCCATCAGTAGAATCACCTCCTCTTCCTTAAGAGTCCTACTTCTCCTTGGTCCCTGCAACAAATTGCAGATTTGAGAACCACAGGCGGTATCTAATACCCAAGTAGAAATTTGATTTAATGACATATTCACTTCTATCATGAACATACCTGAATCAGAAGTGGTAGTCTCACTACCCTTCTTCTTCTTCAATTATGCAAGGTAAACCTTGCAGTTCCTCTTCCAGTGCCCCACCTTGTTACAGTGAAAGCAAACAACTTTGCTCTTGGGGTCTTCAGCTTTTGGTGGAACCGGGGTTTTCTCACCTACTTTCTTCTTCTTGGAAGGGTTCCTCTTCCTTTTCTTAGGATTGGAACCTTCACCAATTAGAAGAACAGAACTCTTCTTAGGGGGAAATTCGATTCCGCAGTCTTCAACATGTTGTGGAGTTCAGGAAGGCTGACATCCAACTTATTCATGTGAAAGTTCACAACAAACTGCGAGAACAAACTCGGAAGCGATTGCAAGACCAAGTCTTGGCTCAGCTCCCCATCCATGGCAAAACCAAGTTGTCCAAGACATTCAATCAAATTGATCATCTTAAGTACATGGTCATTCACAGATGATCCCTCCGACATCCTACAACCGAACAGCTCCTTCGATATCTCATATCGAGCTGTCCTCCCTGCCACATCATATAACTCTTGTAGATGCATGAGGATAGTGTGAGCATCCATATGCTCATGTTGCTTCTGTAGCTCAATGTTCATGGAAGCTAGCATGATGCATTGAGCAACATTTGCATCATCTATCCACTTACGATACACAACATGTTCATCATTATGCGCATTGCTAGCATGTTCAGTAGGCTTAGGTGAGTCAATCATTGAACCTGCTAACGATGCACATAATGATGAACATGTTGTGTATCGTAAGTGGATAGATGATGCAAATGTTGCTCAATGCATCATGCTAGCTTCCATAAACATTGAGCTACAGAAGCAACATGAGCATATGGATGCTCACACTATCCTTATGCATCTACAAGAGTTGTATAATGTGGCAGGGAGGACAGCTCGATATGAGATATCGAAGGAGCTGTTCGGTTGTAGGATGTCTGAGGAGATTTGAAGAAGATTGAAGAACTAAGGAGTGTTAGAGCTAAAGATGTACTCCCAAAGACTCTAATCATCCCATACACAGGGACAACAGTGCATGCCCTACTGGCTGATGGAGTTCATAGATGACAAAGGTGTGAGAAGATTGTTCAGATTAGAAGACCAATTGAGCATCTCTAGCAATGAGACTCTCTTGGAAATGCAAGGAAAGCTAAATCTCTCAGAATCTGATGAACTGGAATTCCACAGGCAGCTCCAAAATTAAATTGATGAAAACAACAAAAAGCTAGGAAGAAGATCCAGACCTTCAAGAAACTAGAAAAATCTGCCCACGCTAGAGGAGCATCTTGAAAATGACTGTGAGCTAAACTTTGTACATTTTGATTAATTGAAGCACTTTTCAGTATTATCTACTTTCTTTTAAAGTTGTATGTTTAGGGTATTTTGTTATCATCAAGTATCTCTTAATTTATGGCTATAATTCCAGTAGACATAAATTAGGGGAGATTGTTGTGCATATGTTGTGTACTTGATGATTACATGAACAAAACACCTAAGTTGATTTTACTTAGTGAAATAATGTAGCACTCGACGAATACGAATTATAGTCCCGACGGATAACTCATTACAGTCCCGACGGATGATGACTTATTATCCATCGAGTGAGTAGCTTATGTAATAATGAGTCTGTAGCACATTTCTGCATACACCTTTGTATAGATTCTGTAGTAGCATATAAGTCATGTTGACTTTAACTAGATATGCAGAATAGGTTGATTAATTGTACATAGATGATGTCTTGTAATTCTGCATAAATGAATTGAAGTCAAGTGCCAAAATAGCTACCGACGGATGATTGACAAAGCCATCGACGGATGATCAAATGGCTATCAACGGATGTTCAATATAACAGTCGACGGATGATCAATAAAGCCATCAACGGATGATCATAAACTCGACGGATGATCATGTACTCAACGGATAAAGAATTCAAATATCAGTTGACAGTGACAGCATAATCACATGCGTCGAAGTGTATGCAAATGGAATGAGGAAGCCTATTAACTGGGTAATAGAGAACAAATTAGCAAAGCATTAGACCCGATAGTTTTTGTAATGATTCTGTCTTTTGACTTTGTAATCTGTGTCATATATAAATCAAGAAGTAGCAAATAGAAACATAGATCTGAGATACAAAAAGTGAGAAACATTTGTAAGCAGAATTATTAGCATTTCTCTGTATTCTCAGTAGCTCATATTTGTAAGCAGCTGTGAGCATTCTTGCACACAGAGTTCTCTCGAAATATATTATATATCTCTGGTGTAATCATTCAAATCTACCAGAAAGTTTTTAAAGACTCTTGTTTTTAATTACTTGTGTTTTGATTCACTTAAGTTTTTATTCCGCATTGTGCTAATCAATACACTTATATTTATATTCGAGTTTGAACATTTTATTTCAAGAAAAAGTTTCAAGAATTCCATTTAACCCCCCTTCTGTAATTCTTGTCATATTGTTAAGGGACTAACAACCTCCCCCACCGGAGAACGGGGAGGGGCGGCGACGGAGAAATCAAAAACACCGCAACACTGCAGCAGAATACACACACACACTTTACGATACACACGCACACAACACACCTATACATACATGGGTATATATATATCAAAGAACAAAGATAAGACCGGTGGCTAACCGGAGGACAGACCGGAAAACCAGTAGCGGCACAAGGGAAACGACAGGTACAACAGGAAGATAGAAGGAGGAATCGATGGATTGAAAGAAATAACAAGAATCAGGAGAGATTAAGAAAGAGAGAGATTGACTGAAAAATAGCAGGGGTGGGGAGGGTGAACTGAAAATGGGAGAATAGGGAAAATAAAGGATAAGGATGAATACACTTATCTGTTTTGTTTTTCTATCTATTATCTAGGTTTAACACCGCATTCTGCTTTTAACGATACTGTGTGCGGGTGCAAATACATCGGAAGAATTTAAAATTAGTCTTAAAAATTCTAAAAATCCTGAAACCAATAAAATAAAATTTTTCATAAATTTTAAAACATTTTTGGAACGCAACTCAGACCCGCATTTAACGATTTAAAGGATAAACATGCGGGTGAATTTGACCCCAAAAATTTTCAAAAAAATTTTAAAATTCTCAAAATATTCCAAATTTAATAAAATATCAATTTCGTAATTTTTGAAACATTTCTGATTTTAATATCGAATTTACATTAAAATATAATCATAAAATCATTCAGGGCTGAATAATTAATGAAATATTGATTTCTCAATTTTATAAACCCCTAAAAATAATAAATAAAATTATAAAGAAACAAAAATAATTTTGGAGATAACCCAAATATTCATAAAAATAAATCTTAAATATAATCACTTTTAAAATACAAACAAAATAACACAGCTCAGCAATTAACTACAGAATTGATTCTCGAACACCAGTAATCTCATATAATTAATAACAAGGCAATGACCCGCTGACAGAACCCATATACATATTTTATTCATTTAATTATTTAATAATTATATATTTAAATAATGTGGGAAAATATACGAGTCCTTATATCCTTCCCCCTTAAAAAGATTCTGTCCTCATAATCTGATCTAACTAAGCAAGTGAGGATATTTGTCAAGCATATCTGACTCTAATTCCCAAGTGGACTCTTACACTCGCGGATTCCTCCAAAACATATTTATTACAGGAATGGATTTATTCCTGAGGTCTTGTTTCTATGATCTAAAATCTAGACTGGTTCGTACATAATGTCTTGACTCCAATCGAGAATATAGTTTTTTGACACAAAGATTTAAACACACTAGGAATATGCTGTAGTTGTAGTAACAACGCTAGCTCGTAGACGACTTTACCGGTTTTCTCAATATCTTAAATGATCTGATATTCCTAGGGCTTAGCTTACTATTATGCCCACCTTACTACTCTTTCCCAAGATGAAACTTCCAGCGATGTTAATGCTCCTACTTTTATCTCTATATTCTTCCGACACAAATCCACATTCGCTCTTTGTATATCATGAGTTAATTATAACCTTTCCCAAGTCAATACTCTATTTATAATTTAGTGAACTGATTCAGGTCCCAACAATTTCCTTATCTATTCAATCAGCTTAGACTGAAAATAGACTCCGTACAGTGGTTTCTTATTACCTTCGGTTGTTCAAACTTCTACTTCCACTTTTTCAGATTCTTTTGCTAACTCCTCAGGGGTCTTAATTACATATCTTTTACTACACTGGCTTTGTTTGAGTGATCTTTAATAGGGTAATCATAATCTTTTGGTAATCTCAACCAAAATTTATACTTGAAATCTTAACATACAGTCGCTTCCCTTCTAATCTTCATAGGGAAATCCTTGGGCGTTCTATATGGATTCTCTAAATTTTAAATAGCTGAGAATGTTATCAATAAATACAATTACACTTATACAAGTACTCCTTATACACTCTATTCAATAAACCTTTAAACGCGACTGGTGCATTTGTTAATTCAAATAATATTATCAGAACTCATAATATCCATAACCCACTCTAAACACAGACTTTAGTATGACCTCAGGCTTACCTTTAGCTGGCGGTTGCCTGATCTTAGGTCAACCTTCAAGAACCAACACGTTCCTTTAATTAAATTACATAAATAATCAACTCTATGTAGGGGTCACTTATTCCTGTTCGTCAACTTTTCAAGCTTCTGATAATCAATACATAATTGCATACATCCATCCTTTTTTCTCTTCTATAACCCACTTTAGTGCATCACACAGAATACACATTGTCTAATCATTCCTTTATTTCACAATCCTGAAGTTTCCTTAACTAACTACTTGATTCCTATTGGCCATATGATACGGGGCTTTTGACACCAGTCCGGTTCTGTATAGTAACCAATGAAAGATTATATCTCATGCTTCGAGGTAATCCTGGTAAGTCATCCGGTAAAACCTTTAGGACTTCACTTGCTATTTGGATTTCTTCCAACTTAGGTGCTTCTTTCTTGATTTTCTACTGGATTTTCTAACATGCCCCACCTTGCCAAAATTATAACATGTGACTCCTGGATTTTCTACTTTACACTTCGACGCATAGTGTCTTTTCTGTCCACACCCGAAATATTCAATATTTACTTTACACACCCCACCATGCCTCTTACCACATTGCTTACACTCCGATATAGGCGACCTGACCGACTTGTCTTGGCTAGAGCTGACTGAGGTGTTATTAGGCCTATTTAAAGAAAAACTTTTCCCTCTAAGTTCTTTATTCTTATTCCTACCAACCTTTTTCTCTAGCTGCTAACTTGTGATCAATCTCAATTACTAAGGCGGCCTGAACTACGGAAGGATAAGTCTTACATTGTAATACCACAACTCCACTACGGATTTCAGGCTTCAATCCTTGTTGAAACCTCCTTGTCTTCTGAGCTTCAGAGCGTACATAATCTGGTACAAACCTAGCCAACTCTGTGAACTTAGCGTCATACTCAGCTACACTTCTATCGCCCTTCTTCAATTCTAGAAACTCAATCTCTATTTGACTCCGCACACAGTCAGGAAAATACTTTTCCAAAAGTAACTCGGTAAATCTAGCCCATGGAATAGGGCCCTCTCCTTCTAACGCTCTGGTTGACTCCCACCAATAATTTGCTTCATTTTTTAAGAAATAACTTGCATATTCAGTCTTAAGATTATCGCTTACTTGGACAAGGTTGAAAGCTTTCTCCATCTCTTTTAACCATGCTCCAGCAGCTACTGGATTAGGTTCACCCTTAAATTCAGAAGGGTTAACATTCTGAAAGAATTTGAAATTAGCACTTTGGTTCACTCCTTGTTGTTCCTGCTGCAACAGTAGTTGTTGTTGCTGAACCTGTTGGATTAGCTGCAACCGTTGTTGCTGTTGCTGGCACAACAAGTCTAGAATTTCATTTATAGTTGGACCCTCCGCAAAACTACTACTACTTTATTTAGACTGGGTAGCTTTCTTGGGTGGAATCTTCCTGAAATATATATATGAGTTTATTCAAAACGTAACAAGAATATTTAACAAAAGATATCACCGTTTAAATGGTGCACCTGTATCAGGAAAATGCTGCCCAATCACAATACCCATGTCATTAATATCGGGGTCCATTTACAAAAGAAATCTAGATTAATAGCACTAGCAACCATAGAAATAATGACAGTAGCAGAATCAACAACAGTACAGGAAAACTGAAATACAAAAAAACTAAACACCGTAGCATGGCTCTTCTATATAATAGCAACTGACTAACTTCCCATCACTACTCAAGTACAACAGCTAAACTGATCTGATATACAACAAAAGTTGGCTAGCTGTATCAGCCACACACTATGTAGATCAAACCGGTAAATCAAGTCAAGCTTAAGGAACACTAACTCTACTAAGCACCGTAGTCCAAATTTCAACCAACCATCCCTCTAAGGATGATTTCTTATCACTTACAAGTGATATACCAACCACTGAATTGCTTTTCCCGAGGCTATAACTCCCTCATCAGATCTTGAACCCTTGCTGTTACCCTTATTCTTAAATAACATCCTAATACAGGACTTTCATTCTTCCTGACAATCAACTTTTATTTGCTTTCAATAACTAGGATGGTCTAATTGCAGAGGTCACTGAAGAAATTCATTATCATGTAATACCAAATGAAATTTCAAAATCAAGGAAATCGAATGAGAAGGAACAGGGAAGAAGATGTAGGAATGACTGAGAGCAACCATACAAGTACATAAGATGGCCAGTCTTAGTACCGCACAGTTCACAACACATAACTCGGTGGCATCCCACCAGACCCTTTGTCACACAGATAAATAGTCAAATCATATGCATTGTTTGCCCCAATCAATCAGTAGAATTACTGAAATAAGAAACACTGTTTGGATAGAAAATTCACAAATAAGAAGGGGAGATTTAACTTATGAAGAAATCAACAGAACCTTAAGTTGCTTAATTTGAGATTTGGCTTTCTTACGGAAAAAGAAGCAACTTGTTGGATAGTGAACAATTACTATGAAAACAAAATAAGTCTCAAGAAATGCGTGTAAGGGTTCAAGATATAAACAACAATACTGATCCACCTACACTACGAGACTTGGCTGTCATAGCAGCCGCTGACTACAATCATTCCATCTGAACTCATTGAGGTCACATACTCATCCAGCAACATCCCTTGACATAGAAGGTACGATATTTAGGGATAATATTGGTGTCTCTTCAATAGACACATCCAGGGTTCACTCAGAAACTAAACTTTCATGGTCAGACTCGCTTCCTCGAGAAAGGAAACTAGAAACCTCTACCGGACGTTTCCAATAATACCTATATACAAAGAAGACTTACTTAAAGCTAGGTTAGTTCCAGCCAATCCACAATAGGCGTCAGGTTACGCCTTCGAAACCCTTGACTGAACTCTTAGACTGGCTCCTCTGATTGAGTTGCTGACTCACATTTATATATAAACCTTCCTGCACTCTTTTGACTCTACTCCTAACCTAAATCAGGGACTCAAACCTGAAGCTCTGATACCAACTGTGACGGCCTCAACCCTGGGGTCAGGAGTTGAAATCACCAACAACAATAATAACAAACATAATATAATCCAGATCATTAATAATACATTACCACGACCCCTTCTTACCAAGACCTTTTCTAGGTTTAAGTATGACTTAGGTTACAATTAACACAAACCGACTTATCACAATATTCCTGACCATACTATTCTATTATAGCAATTTAACAGACCAGCCTTGGTCTGACACAACTACCTTAGAGGAGCCTGACACGGAAGGAACATGAGCTCTGCCCTGACTACCAGGGAAGAATCTCCTAGTCATCTGCAATACCAATATAAAACATTCTACAAGGGTGAACAATTAACTGCTCAGCAATACCACTTATATGAATAACAAGTAAAGCAATACCACTTATATGAATAATAAGTAAGGCAATTTATAATAAAAAAGTGATAGGAACAAAAATTATAGTTCGTTTACAAAAACAAGGTAAACATTCATAAACTGGATATTCAAAAAAAACTAGCTGCTCTGTAAAATAACAATATTAGTCGTGTTCTGTGTATAAATACCAGAGTTAAATTCTAGCATGCATTCTTATTTCCAATTCATCTAATTCAAACAAGTTGATTTTTTAAACAATTTCAAAACTAAATCAATCAAATCTATTGGACGTTCAACGGGTGAAGATAGCTGATTAGTCTATCCTCAACGGACAGCGACTAACGGTCGTCTAAAATAAATAATGTGTTCCAGAACTTGGGAAAGACTAGCTAGGTCTTTCCCCCATGCTGGACTAATTGGTTAAATAGAGCACCCGACCGAATTAGCCTCTTACGCCTACTCAATTCCAATAGATCAACTGAATTACCTTTCTTACCTCTTTCCAAATTCCACGACATAGGTGGATCAAAACATTACACGATATAGGTGGATCAAAACTTTCTCTTTATCCAGTTTTCCAAAATCACTATCACCTATCTCTTTTTAAAACCCTTCTATCACATCACAATATTTTAAAATTCTTTTCATTGTTATCACATTTAGAGTTAGGGGCTTTCAGAAGTTACTTTTCCCCAAAAAAGGTTTGAAAACAATGATTTGTAACTACAGGGGATACATAACTTAAAACGTTCTGTTCCATTACGAATAAAATAACAACTATTCATATATACTGAACCATAAAAGAATGGTCAGGGGTACTTGCCTTGCAGAGCTTTACGACTATCACCGACTGATTTTGGATAGACTCGGACGTTTGGGCTTTATCACCTAATTAGTAGACTATCTTGGATCCGACTTCAACGCTCATGTCCTTCGCTGGGAACCTCGCTGCACTTGTCGATTGATCGCTAGGTTAATTTTAGTCTGACGATAATTTTCAGGTCTTCCGACTAAAACCTACAGGAATCGAAATACTCAATGTTAGACGTTAAGGTATGCTTGACATATCATCGCTAACAAATCTACCCATTCGATATCAAATCCCGACTCATAATTATACATATTATAATAACACATGCAACAATTAGGGTTCACATTCTCAAAAATTGGTTCGGTGTTCATTTTCAGAAAATACGTAAACTCGTCATTTTACGAAATTAGGTTATTGGTTTTGGAAAAATATTTTATCACAACGTATAATCAAGTTTTATATAAAATACAAATATATATATTTATATATTCGCTCGACGTTCCGATAATTACCAGATACGCTCCCGTATTTCCATAGTTCGTTTTCTTGGAAATCGGGCAGCGTCTCATTTGTTTATCGGACTACCCGTCGAAACATAAATCGACGTCTCAACAACCAACAACCACAATTCACAAACTCACAATCACAATTACTCAATCACAACCCGATTACGCAAATTCATAATTCCAATTCTAAATTTAATTTTTATATCCGACTATTTACATTTCAAAAATAATTTTATGAATTAAACACTAAATTTTATTTTAAAATTATAGGACTCAGAATTAATTCATCACGGTCCACCGTTAACTCATCAAAATTCATCACTGACGGCGGCGAATCTCGGAGGTACCCGATTCAAATGCCCGTCACGATTTTCACCGATTAATTACTAACAATTCCCGCACGAAATATTAATTCACTTCACGAATATTACTCAGATATTTTCTGCAGAGAATAACAAATAAAATAAAATAAAGAAAATTTGAAATTAAATTCACAGAACCCCTGTAATGCAAACAAGAACCAACTCACAGAGCCTGAAGCACACGCGCGACCTCCCCCACCGGAGAACGGGGAGGGGCAGCGACAGAGAAATCAAAAACACCGCAACACTGCAGCAGAATACACATACACACTTTACAATACGCACACACATAACACACCTATATATATATATATATCAAAGAACAAAGATAAGACTGGCAGCTAACCGGAGGACAGACCGGAAAACCAGGCAGCAGCACAAGGGAAACGGCAGGAACATCAGGAAGATAGAAGGAAGAATCGATGATTTGAAAGAAATAACAAGAATCGGGAGAGATTAAGCAAGAGAGAGATTGACTGAAAAAGAGCAGGGGTGGGGAGGGTGAACTGAAAATGGGAGAATAGGGAAAATAAAGGATAAGGATGAATACACTTATCTGTTCTGTTTTTCTTTTTATTATCTAGATTTAACACCGCATTCTGCTTCTAACGATACTGTTTGCGGGTGCAAATACATCAAAAGAATTTCAAATTAGTCTTAAAAATTCTAAAAATCCCGAAACCAATAAAATAATTTTTTTTATAAATTTTAAATCGTTTTTGAAACGCAACTCAGACCTGCATTTAACGATTTAAAGGATAAACGTGCGGGTGAATTTAACCCCCAAAAATTTCAAAATAATTTTAAAATTCTCGAAATATTCCAAATTTAATAAAATATAAATTTTGTAATTTTTGAAACATTTCTTATTTTAATATCTAATTTACATCAAAATACCATCATAAAATCATTCAGGGCTGAATAATTAATAAAATATTGATTTCTCAATTTTATAAACCCCTAAAAATAATAAATAAAATTATAAAGTAGTATTATCTAATTTACATCGAGATGTATTATCCTCCCACTGATTTTCTTAGAAAGTAGTTTTCCCTCAAGAAATACAGCGGCCCGAGTAACAAACACTTTGTTCTCGAAAGGATTATAAAATTATACCCTAGTCTCACTTGGATATCCTACAAAATAGCATCTATCTATTTTTGGTCCAAACTTGTCAGAGGCTAAACGTTTTACAAATGCTTCACGTCCCCAAATTTTCATAAATGACATGCTATGACATTCATCATTCTATATCTCATACAGAGTATTTTGAACCGCTTTAGTCGGAACTTGGTTAAATATATATGCAGCCGTTTCTAGAGCATAACCCTAGAAAATGAATGGAAGATCCGCTTGACTCATCATCGATCGCACTATGTCCAACAAGGTACGATTTCTCCTCTCAGAATCTCTATTCCATTGAGGTGTTCCAGAAGGAGTAAGTTATGATACACTATCACACTTGTAACACCCCCAGATCCGGGGTCAGGGATCCGGGTCGTCACGGTCTTTCTTTCCATAATATCACTTCACTTAATTAATAATAAATAACCTTATGATGTGACCCCACACTAACACACACCACAACCCGTTATAGTCTCAGAGATGAAATTGAAATGAGTACAAGTCCTTGAATCCACAATTAAAAGTTATTACAACCCAAAATGATTACTTGATAAATTTACAGTTAATTGCCATTATCCGCCACAAGTTATAATTATACATAATTGATTCTCAAAAGTAGAATGCCTGATCTATCAATGGATCTACCTCTGCAGCTATAGCAGCTACAACATCAACGGGAAGACGCGGGATGCTTCCCACGTGCTTGTGCTGGGTCTGCTGGAGTCTGGCCATCTTTCCTAACTGTTGTTGTGTGATGAAGAAATAAAGCAAGAGTGAGCCTTACAGCTCGCAAGATAATATATAGTGATAACAATAATACAAGTATCTAAATGGATACTTACTAGAATCTTTTATCATGTGTAAGGTAATTACTTACTGGGTATAAGTTTTAAAAGAAGATGAAGTTACCAATTACTTCGCTACACTTGTACCATTTTAGAATCTACTAGAACTACTACTGTTCCAAGTATAATAAGATTCAAGAGGTCATCCCATAGATGAGACCACAAATAAAACTTGAAAATATTTGATCTTTGAAATATTTTGAAAAGAAATGAAGTTACGAGATACTTCATTCAATGGATACACCAATAAAACTATTTGACCCTGTCAATGCTTCGGCAACCACCCATTAGTAGCCTTTCGATCGAAATGCTACGGGTAGTGTTGCAGAATTATCCAAATGGATGATGAACTCATTACAGGAGTTTGCCGCGCCAGGAAGACCACTTACGATGATCAGTCGTAGTAGTACAACCCCACCATTTTCTACATGTAGAGGAGAACCTGTCGGATTTACTTGTCAACCGAACACTGAACTCCTAAGGAATGGACCGCCTTAGCGGAACTTCCAGGCCATTTGGGCCAATATAATAAGGCTGGGCCGGCGCTACTCGACCACTTACGCCACTCCTAGTTCAGATGAAATCCATGACTCTGAAACGTAAAGCTCGTCCCCACTTTCCCCAAGTAGAAACTTGTTGATACGGCTCCACCAAGAAGTCGTATCTAGTTGGAAAGGAAAACTCACCGATATTTCCCAGGCGATGCCTGTTAATGGATTAACTTGTTCCAAGAATTTTACTTCCCGAGTGTTGGGTAAGTAATCAAAAACTCTTTTATCAAGACAACAACCTTGTTGCGAATATAAAATACACCACAGAGCCGGATCCCTCCGGTTTTGAGCGAGTATTTAAATCCCCTTTTTTAAAAGGAAGATCTTAAATATAAAAATGAGTTTTGGGATCCGCTCTAACTTTTGAAAATCATTTTAAAGACTTGAAAACACTTTAAAGAGTGTTTGGAATAATGCTGATTTAATAAAGTAAATCAGTCTCAATATAAAGAAATATCTGAATATTATTATTTAAATAATATTCCCATAAAGAGTAATTGAGGTAGAAGTTGGAAAACTTATACTTGAAATGAATAGTAAATAATCAAAGATATACTTATACGAAAGTAATATCTTTATTTGAATATCAAAAGTAAGTTTGATTATCGAACATTATTCTTTAATAAATAAAGAATATTAATAAATAATAAGCGGAGTCATAATACCTCGAATGAATATTATAAATAATATTCATTAAATAAAATAAAGGAGTCATACATCCTCAAATGAATATCCAAGTAATATTCAATAAATAATATAAAGGAGTCATAAGTCCTCGAATGAATATTCAAGATAATATTCATTAATAAAATAAAGTTATCGAATAAACCTTATTCGATTAATAGTTTTGAAAACTATTACCATATATATATAAAAAATATATATATATATAAAATCTACTCGGGATCCTCGACTCCCGGTTTTAGAAAATGCTTTCACCTTTGGGTCCCTATACTAAGGGTATATGCAAATTACCGCTATTCTCTAGCATATGTATTATCAACTGAACCAACAGATATATATGGCAAGAATACGAAACAGGCATGCATATGTACCATATCACATGCTACAATATATCGCAATAATTTGCTAATAACAAATATGCATTTATCGCAAGATCATGCATATACACATATACATCACAATAACAGTTATAACGGGTAGAAAACTTGCCTGAGCGACTGGGGGTGGAAAAAGGCTCGGGACGAGTTGGCAACCTATAAACAACAAGTAAGTTGGAATTAAACCAAAGTCACTTGTAAATCTATACTTTAACCAACTTAGACTCTAACGCTCGTTTTGCGCTCACTGATTCTCTTAAGTGACTCGAGTACCCTCGGCTCCACCATTTTTAATAATTTAACCATTATGATTTTGAAGGCGATTCCTTCACGAGTGTCTTACCAATTGCCTAACACTCTTACCATAATTGTTTCATACACTAATTAACCCTTTTTGGTCTTTAACCTATGTTTCAAAGTAAGGCGAGGGGAAAAGTTTCGCTCGCGAAACGCCGTTACTTGAAATGGTCGTTTCTCCTAAACCGTACATCGGGATCAAATGAACTACATATCAAAACGAAGCTCGTAACATGAACTATCTAAACATGGCAATGGTCAAAATCTATCAGGGAGTTCTCGGATCCAAATGTTATGAACAAAAGCAGTCTAAAGCAAATCAGACATTATGACGGCTATGTTTACGCGATTACCAAATTTTATATCACTCCAATTCATCACCAAACAACCCCAATCAATTCATACAACCAAAGTCCATCCTTATCACATCATAACATCCCCAATAAGTTCAATATTAACATTTATACTTATGCTTAAGCTTGAATTTAACTATACTTAAGTTCTTTTAACCAAAACAACAAGATTCACCATTCCATTTCACTACCACTCCAACCCAAACTCTAAACCACAAGCATTAAGCTACTATATCACCATAACAATCAAAATCATCTTATTAAACAAAGGAATCTAGGGTTTGGAGATGATATACCTTCCTTGAAGGGGTGGGAGTAGCTAGGAAGCCTTAAGAAGCCTTGAGAAGTCTTAGGGATGCTTGGATCTTAAAGGAAAACAAGAAAAAATCAAGTTAAAAACTTTGAAATCACTATTCATTGTCTTCTTCATTGATTTCTTGAAGAAGATTGAGAAAGAATTGAAGGCTTAAACTCATAAGATAGCCATAACTATGCATAAGGATGACTAGGGAATTATCTTACCAATTTAGGAAGCCTTGATCTTGAGTTTTGAAATTTCTTTCTCTTGAAAATGGCAAAAGCCGAGAGCAATGAAGAAATAAGAGGTTTTGTGTTTTTTGTTTTGATGAAATGAAATGCTTGGCTTGGTTGATTGAATTAGATTAGTTTTATTTTAGGTTAATTACCAATTTAACCTTGGTTTTGTGTGGTTAACAATCCACCACATTTCCTTCCTTCCCATGTCATGCTTATGTCATGCCATGATGTCATCTTCCCCTCCTTGTCCTCTTCTCATTGGTTGGGTGACATCATCCTCTCTAATCCCTTTGATTAACTTCCTAATTGTTTGCCTAATGACCGCTGATCTGTTATACGGTTCGCTTAACTTTCATTTTCGTTTATCGTTTGAGGGATCATACCCGGGATCTTATTACTTAGGTTCCCTTAACCTTTCTCAATATATTATATTCCTTTTATGATCCTCTCTTACAATCCTTTAATTTAAATCCTTTTTATCCTGTTACCTTATACTCAATTCTTTCCGTATCTAATGGATTTCCGGGAAAAATCAAAGTGTTCAGAATTGGATTCTGACGATCTTTACATACACTTATATACCATATAGAGTACTAATAAAATCTCAGAATATCCATAACAGAACCCCTACATAGTGTGGCATGAAAAGTTTTCTCATTCAGCTAAAACACTATTCATAAGGGTTACAAAAAGTTCAAAATTTTGGGGGTTATTACAATCTCCCCTCCTTAAAAGGATTCCGTCCCGGAATCAAATAGAAAACAAATGGGGGTACTTTTCTAGCATTGCGCTCTCTAGTTCCCAAGTTGATTCTTCTACATTATGATTCTGCCATAGTACTCTGACTAGCTTGATCACTTTGTTTCGAAGCACCTGCTCCTTCTTATCTATAATCCTTACTGGCTTCTCCACGTAAGTCAGATCTGGTTGCATATCCACCTGCTCGTACTCCACTATGTGTCTGGCATCCCGATGATACTTCCTTAGCATTGACACATGGAACATATTATGAACTTGTTGCAAGTTAGGGGTTAAGGCTAGCTCGTAAGCTAACTTTCCAATCCGTCTTAATATCTCAAAAGGTCCAATGTACCTTGGGCTTAGTTTTCCTTTCTTTCCGAACCTCATTAATCCCTTCCAAGGGGATACCTTTAGCAGTACTAAGTCCCCGACTTCATATTCCTTGTCCTTTCGGGCTAGGTCTGCATATTTCTTCTATCTGTCTTGGGCTGCTACAAGCCGTCCTCTGATAAGATGCACTATGTCTTTGGTCCTTTGGACCACTTCGGGTCTGAGCATCTTCCGCTCTCCTACTTCATCCCAGTATAAGGGAGATCGACACCTTCTTCCGTACGGGGCCTCATAAGGCGGCATTCCGATGCTAGCATGAAAGCTATTGTTATAAGAAAACTCGATCAACGGTAAGTGATCATCCCAACTTCCTTTAAGGTCTATTGCACAGACTCTCAACATATCCTCTAGTGTCTGGATGGTCCTTTCACTCTGCCCATCCGTCTGGGGATGGTACGCGGTACTCATATTTAACTTGGTCCCCGTACATTCTTGAAAGCTCCTCCAAAATCTGGAGTTGAACCTGGGGTCTCGGTCTGAGACAATGGACGCTGGGACTCCATGTCGCGTCACTATTTCCTTAAGGTAAATGTCCACCAGTCTATCGACTGTGTATCTCTCATTGATATGAATGAAATGGGCTGACTTTGTTAGTCGGTCTATAATTACCCATATGGCATCATGATTGGCTTTCGTCCTTGGCAAGCCTACAACAAAATCCATCGCTATCTGTTCCCATTTCCATTCGGGAATCTCCAGGGGTCGTAAAAGTCCACTGGGTCTCTGGTGCTCTACTTTTACTCTTTGGCAAGTCAAACATTTGTTTACCCATTCTGCTACGTCCCGCTTCATGTTGGGCCACCAGTAATATTCCTTCAAATCCCTATACATCTTGGTACTTCCCGGGTGAATGGAATACCTTGAACTATGGCTTTCATCCAAAATCTCATCTTTAAGTTCTTGAATGTTTGGAACCCAAATCCGGTAAGAGTACCTCATTATCCCTTTATCATCTTTCTCCGTATGGGCCTCCTCTCCAGTCATTGACTCTCTGCCCTCGTTCATTATTTTCTCTTGGCACAATCGGATCTTTTCCAATAACTCTGGCTGCATTGAGATCTCAAAAAGCTTTTCAGTTCCGGTTACCCGTTACTTCTATATCCATTCTCTCAAAATCCCTTATCAATTCTTCCGAAGTCGTTATCATTCTGAGTCTCTCCTTTCTACTAAGGGCGTCAGCCACCACATTGGCTTTCCCCGGATGATAGAGAATCTCACAATCATAGTCCTTGATTAGTTCTAACCATCTCCTCTGGCGCATGTTGAGCTCTTTCTGCGTAAATATGTACTTGAGGCTCTTATGGTCGGTGAAAATCTCGCACTTCTCCCCATACAAGTAGTGCCTCCAAAATTTTAAGGCAAATACTATTGCCGCGAGCTCAAGGTCATGAGTAGGATATCTAATCTCGTATTCCTTCAATTGTCTCGATGCATACGCAATCACTTTACCGTGCTGCATAAGCACATACCCTAATCCTTTGTGCGACGCGTCACTATATATCACAAAATCTCCTTTTCCGTCCGGCAATGCCAACACCGGGGCCGTTACCAACCTTTTCTTTAATTCTTGAAAACTGTTCTCGCATTTCTCCGTCCATTCAAACTTCTCTGTCTTACGAGTAAGTTGTGTCAAAGGGGCTGCGATCTTCGCAAAGTCCTTTACAAATCTACAATAGTAGCCGGCCAATCCTATGAAACTCCTTACCTCTGTGGGTGTGGTTGGCCTTTCCCAATTTGAGACCGCCTCTATCTTGGAGCGGTCGATCAATACTCCTTCTTTATTGATCACATGTCCTAAAAACTATACTTCATTCCGCCAAAATTCACACTTCGAGAATTTGGCATACAACTGCTCCTCTCTGAGTATTCCTAGAGCTATCCTCAAATGCTCTGCATGTTCTGCCTCAGTCCTGGAGTAGATCAAAATATCATCGATAAAAACTATCACACACTTGTCCAAGTACTTCTTAAGTACTCTATTCATTAAATCCATGAAAGCCGCTGGGGCGTTGGTTAATCCAAAGGACATTACCAAGAACTCATAATGCCCATACCTGGTACGGAACGCTGTCTTGGAAATATCTTCGGGTTTAATCTTTAGTTGGTGATTTCCAGTTCTCAGGTCAATCTTGGAAAAATAAACAGCATCCTTTAGCTGGTCGAACAGATCGTCTATTCTAGGTAATGGGTACCTGTTCTTTATGGTTAGCTTGTTCAACTCGTGATAGGCGATGCACAGCCTCATGCTCCCATCTTTCTTCTTAACAAATAAAACTGGTGCTCCCCACGGAGACACACTGGGTCTTATCATACCCTTATCCAAGAGTTCCTGCAATTGGATAGTTAATTCCTTCATTTTTAACGGGGCTAACCGGTAAGGTGCGTTTGAAACTGGCGCCGTCCCGGGAGCCAATTCAATAGCAAATTCAATCACTCTATCGGGTGGTAATCCCGGAAGGTCTTGTGGGAATACATCTTCAAATTCGTTGACTACTGGAATATCTTGTAAGTTGGGCACCTCCTTCTGCGTGTCCACCACATAGGCTAGGTAGGCCTCATTTCCTTTTCGTAGCATCCTTCTAGCCTGGGCCATAGTCAAAAATTTCTGCGTCTGCCTCTTTCCTCTAAATATAACTTCTTTCTTTCCTGGGATATTTAACTTAACTTTCTTCCCTTTACAGTCTATCTGAGCATCATTGCTAGATAGCCAGTCCATTCCCAAAATTACATCAAACTTCCCTAATTTAAAAGGGATCAGATCAACACTAAAAGATTATTCCCCTATGCCTATCTCACAGGCTGGGTGAATCTGGTTAACAGGAATAATTTCATGATTGGCTATTTCTACTTGTAAGGGTTCTATCAAGGGTTCAGCTTTAAGTCTTAATTTATGCGCAAAGTCCCTTGATATAAAAGATTTAGTTGCTCCCGAATCAAATAAAACGTTTGCACTGACTGAATTTAGAGAAAGGGTACCTGCTATCACATCTGAGTCTTTCATAACATCCTGGATTGTCATGTTGAAAGTCCTCACAGTAGGTGGCTTATTGGAGGCAGCCCTGCTGGCTCCTGAAGCTGCTGGTTTGTTCATTGGGCATTCC
This sequence comes from Apium graveolens, assembly GCF_009905375.1. Lineage (NCBI taxonomy): Eukaryota > Viridiplantae > Streptophyta > Magnoliopsida > Apiales > Apiaceae > Apium > Apium graveolens. The sequence continues at coordinate 236,552,239 of NC_133652.1, read as the reverse complement.
CTCTTCCAATGACCCGGGCGTCCACACTGATGACAAGTGGTGGTTGGAATGACGGCAGGGGCTGATGAAGGGCATTTGTGAGAATAGTGACCTTCCCGTCCACACTTAAAGTAGGTTACTGGCTTTCCTTTACACTCCCCAGTGTGCATCCTTCCACAAGTGTTACAGGTTGGCAATGGGGGTCGAGACTGGTTGGAATAGGACATTCTTGACTTCTGGCCGCTCTGGCTCACACTCACGCTCATTGGCCGCTTAAACCCAGTATTCTTTCCCGGTAGGGACAATGCTCCTCGATTAAATCTAGTTGGGAAGCTCCTTCCTGTGGAACCTCCACCCATGCTCATACTTTTCCTCTTTATTCCCTTCTTCTCCCTTTCCTTCTGCATCTGTTCACTTCCGGCTTCTAGAATCATTGCCTTTTGCACCAGAGTGGTATAATCCGTAAGCTCAAGGATTGCCACCCTATTCTGAATCCACGGTTTCAGTCCCTGCTGAAACCTCCTAGCTTTCTTTTCCTCGGTGCTCACAAACTCCGGCACAAACCTTGATAACTCAGTAAATTTCGCTTCGTACTCTGCTACAGACAAGTTATTCTGCTTTAGCTCCAAGAACTTGAGCTCCATCTGGTGTTCCATAAACCTCGGGAAATACTTTCCCAGAAACAACTGACTGAATCTCTCCCAGGTTATAATAGCATCTGTCTCCATGTTTTTCTTGGCCTCCCACCAGTAGTTAGCCTCTCCTTTCAGAAGGTAGGTAGCAAATATAGTCTTCTGTGCCTCATCGATACTCAGAATCTCAAAGGATTTCTCCATTTCCTTTAACCATGCCCTTGCCTCAACTAGGTCGGCTGATCCGTGGAACTCAGGGGGCTTAAGGGACTTAAAAGCCCTGAAAGAGTTTGCCACAACATTGTTATTTCCTTGAGGGGGTGGGTTGGGTTGACGTTCCAAGTTCTGCCTTAGGAGTTGCATGAACTGGCCCATGGGATCCATGCCTGGGTTTGGTACTGGTTGCTCAACCTCAGTTTCTCCTTCTTCAGCCTCTATCTCAAATCCCTCAACATCATATGTTTCCTCTTCCTCTTCATACAGGGAGTCATCCTGTTCCACATAATCCTCGTCTTCCTCTTCACTGTGTTCCTGGTTCCTATCATCCTGGTTATGGCTTCCCTGGTCCTCAGATCCAGGGTTCGCCCTAGTTCCAATCTTTCTTGGCGGCATGATACTGATAATAAAAAAAAATTATTGGGAAATTCAACGTTAGGTCACAATCAAACACAACATTGTGTCTTTCACAATTTTATAATGGGGAGAATGTATCTCACAATTTTATTATTTTATGATAGTTCTAATACGAAGGGCAGTAATAATAATGATAAAAACAGTGATCTCGTCACTAAGGAACTGAACCGAAAGGAAACAAATATATACATAATACGAGAAATACATAGTTTGATCTGGTCAAAAGTACAATAGTGCTATAGCCATCTGTCCCAAAAGTGATACACAAGAGTCTATCTGTCTAGTCAGAAAAAGGGATGCTATATACAAGTCACTATCCCGGAAAATTGGCTCTTACTAAGGCCTCGGCTAACTAGACAACTAGACTATTCCATCGTCAATCCTGAATCACACACCGGAGCGGGTCAGCTCCCATACCCTTTCCATCGCACGACGGAAGATATAGTCGGCCTGCCACCTGAAGATCCTACCATGCCTGTCCCCCTGGAGTGATCTGAGCCTCGCTCGGGACGTGAGCTCTATCCCCGTAAGCTCCCTCCTCAAGGATCGGGGTATAGAAGCCCTAGTCTCATAAGCTCGGGTACGCCTGCCCGCCCTCTTCGCATCCAACTCCCTCCTGGCCTCATCCAGTCGGGCCTCGGCAACAGCCACTCGGGTCCTCAGTACATCCTGAACATAGCCGTGGGCTAATGAAGACTGCCTGTGGGCAGGGTCAAGAGGTGGTGAATCCGGAGCCGCTGGGGGTGCCTCCTCAGTCTTCCTAGGCTCGGAAGTATGGGTCTCTGAGCTGTCATCATAAGGGATCCAAGATAGTGGTGGAGGGGTAGGAGCTCTGACCACCGAAAGTGTGGGTAAAGGGGTACCAGCATACACTACCATAGGTCCGACACGCTCCTCAGCTACTGGGACCTCATCCGGGTCCTCCTCATCTGGAATAGCAATGACCTCTGTCTCTGACTCCTCTGAGGGGTCCTCCTCATCTGAAATAGCAATGACCTCCGTCTCTGACTCCTCTGAGGGGTCCTCCTCATCCTCCTCCATCTCAGGCTCCTCCTGATCCTCAACATCTAGCAGTGCCTCATCATGCTCACGCTCGAACCTCTCAGGGTCCTCTATCTCAGGCGCCTACACATTAAACGAGCTAAGTTACTATCATGATACTTATAAGGGTTCCCGTAAGGGTTTTAACTGTCATCACTACTTTAAGTAGTCCGACCATGAACTTGGCAAGAGTTCTTATTATCTTTGTGAGTTTGTTATTATATCGTCGCATCATCTTTGAGGTTTATAACGCTTAGCTCTGATACCATTTCTGTAACACCCCTAGATCCGGGGTCAGGGACCCGGGTCGTCACGGTCTTTCTTTCCACAATATCACTTCACTTAATTAATAATAAATAACCTTATGCTGTGACCCCACACTAACACACACCACAACCCGTTATAGTCTCAGAGATGAAATTGAAATAAGTACAAGTCCTTGAATCCACAATTAAAAGTTATTACAACCCAAAATGATTACTTGATAAATTTACAGTTAATTGCCATTATCTGCCACAAGTTATAATTATACATAATTGATTCTCAAAAGTAGAATGCTTGATCTATCAATGGATCTACCTCTGCAGCTATAGCAGCTACAACATCAACGGGAAGACGCGGGACACTTCCCACGTGCTTGCGCTGGGTCTGCTGGAGTCTGGCCATCTTTCCTAACTGTTGTTGTGTGATGAAGAAATAAAGCAAGAGTGAGCCTTACAACTCGCAAGATAATATATAGTGATAACAATAATACAAGTATCTAAATGGATACTTACTAGAATCTTTTATCATGTGTAAGGTAATTACTTACTGGGTATAAGTTTAAAAGAAGATGAAGTTACCAATTACTTCGCTACACTTATACCATTTTAGAATCTACTAGAACTACTACTGTTCCAAGTATAATAAGATTCAAGAGGTCATCCCATAGATGAGACCACAAATAAAACTTGAAAATATTTGATCTTTGAAATATTTTCAACCACCCATTAGTAGCCTTTCGATCGAAATGCTACGGGTAGTGTTGCAGAAATATCCAAATGGATGATGAACTCATTACGGGAGTTTGCCGCGCCAGGAAGTCCACTTACGATGATCAGTCGTTGTAGTACAACCCCACCATTTTCTACATGTAGAGGAGAACCTGTCGGATTTACTTGTCAACCGAACACTGAACTCCTAAGGAATGGACCGCCTTAGCGGAACTTCCAGGCCATTTGGGCCAATATAATAAGACTGGGCCGTCGCTACTCGACCACTTACGCCACTCCTAGTTCAGATGAAATCCATGACTCTGAAACGTAAAGCTCGTCCCCACTTTCCCCAAGTAGAAACTTGTTGATACGGCTCCACCAAGAAGTCGTATCTAGTTGGAAAGGAAAACTCACCGATATTTCCCAGGCGATGCCTGTTAATGGATTAACTTGTTCCAAGAATTTTACTTCCCGAGTGTTGGGTAAGTGATCAAAAACTCTTTTATCAAGACAACAACCTTGTTGCGAATATAAAATACACCACAGAGCCGGATCCCTCCGGTTTTGAGCGAGTATTTAAATCCCCTTTTTTAAAAGGAAGATCTTAAATATAAAAATGAGTTTTAGGATCTACTCTAACTTTTGAAAATCATTTTAAAGACTTGAAAACACTTTAAAGAGTGTTTGGAATAATGCTGATTTAATAAAGTAAATCAGTCTCAATATAAAGAAATATCTGAATATTATTATTTAAATAATATTCCCATAAAGAGTAATTGAGGTAGAAGTTGGAAAACTTATACTTGAAATGAATAGTAAATAATCAAAGATATACTTATACGAAAGTAATATCTTTATTTGAATATCAAAAGTAAGTTTGATTATCGAACATTATTCTTTAATAAATAAAGAATATTAATAAATAATAAGCGGAGTCATAATACCTCGAATGAATATTATAAATAATATTCATTAAATAAAATAAAGGAGTCATACATCCTCAAATGAATATCCAAGTAATATTCAATAAATAATATAAAGGAGTCATAAGTCTTCGAATGAATATTCAAGATAATATTCATTAATAAAATAAAGTTATCGAATAAACCTTATTCGATTAATATTTTTGAAAACTATTACCATATATATATAAAAAATATATATATATATATAAAATCTACTCGGGATCCTCGACTCCCGGTTTTAGAAAATGCTTTCACCTTTGGGTCCCTATACTAAGGGTATATGCAAATTATCGCTATTCTCTAGCATAGGTATTATCAACTGAACCAACAGATATATATGGCAAGAATACGAAACAGGCATGCATATGTACCATATCACATGCTACAATATATCGCAAGAATTTTCTAATAACAAATATGCATTTATCGCAAGATCATGCATATACACATATACATCACAACAACAGTTATAACGGGTAGAAAACTTGCCTGAGTGACTGGGGGTGGAAAAAGGCTCGGGACGACCCTGGTAACCTATAAACAACAAGTAAGTTGGAATTAAACCAAAGTCACTTGTAAATCTATACTTTAACCAACTTAGACTCTAACGCTCATTTTGCGCTCACTGATTCTCTTAAGTCACTCGAGTACCCTCGGCTCCACTATTTTTAATAATTTAACCATTACGAGTTTTAAGGCGATTCCTTCACGAGTGTCTTACCAACTGCCTAACACTCTTACCATAATTGTTTCATACACTAATTAACCCTTTTTGGTTTCAAAGTAAGGCGAGGGGAAAAGTTTCGCTCGCGAAACGACGTTACTTGAAACGGTCGTTTCTCCTAAACCGTACATCGGAATCAAACGAACTACATATCAAAACGAAGCTCGTAACATGAACTATCTAAACATGGAAATGGTCAAAATCTAGCAGGGAGTTCTCGGTCCAAATGTTATGAACAAAAGCAGTCTAAAGTAAATCGGACATTACGACGGCTATGTTTACGCGATTACCAAATTTTATATCACTCCAATTCATCACCAAACAACCCCAATCCATTCATACAACCAAAGTCCATCCTTATCACATCATAACATCCCCAATAAGTTCAATATTAACATTTATACTTATGTGTTAGGTCACACACACACTGTAGAGGGGGTGAATACAGTGTATCGTACACTCAAATTGAACTTTAAGAACTTAAGTAACAGAAAACAAACTTTATTGAAACAATAAACTCTGTTACAGTATGGAACTGTTACCTCTCAGTGATGAACAAATATCACGAGAGCTGCTAGGGTTACAATGAATAATCTTCTCTAATAATGATAACACTTATAGTGTAAACCCTATGTATGTGTTTATATACTACACAGTTACAAGATAATCACTAATTGATATGAAATATAATTCTGCTTCCTAAAATATATCATTCAGATATCTTTTCTTCAAAGTATTCCATTCTTTACAGAATTCCTTCTTCATGCATATCTCTTCTTATGTTTATCTTGATCTTCTTTCCTTTAATCAGCTACTGTCCTTATCTGATTGTCCTTCAGCACTTAAGTTCTGATATCTATCTTCTGATGATTATCTCCTGATAACATATGTACCGATATCCTTAAGTCCTGACTTCCAGTATAAGTACTGATCAACAGTTAAGTACTGATTTATCCTGTTCAAATAAGATCTGAAAGCTAAACATAAAACATATTAGCCATGACATTATCAAATATATCTAACAATCTCCCCCAACTTGTAAATTAACATAATATACAAGTTTAACAGATATTTGATGATGTCAAAAACATTAAGTACAAATGCATGAGAATTAGACTAGATAACTACAACTTACAGTCCTTAAAGCTTTTACCAATTTTAACTTCTGATAACAACTTCAGTCTGTATAAATATCAGAATTTAAGCAGTTGTAGATCTTCGACTTGGCTTCATCATTTTCTGATCTCTCTGATGTCAGGAGTTGTTCTGAGATAGTTCTTCAACAAACATTTCTCAGCATATCTGAGTTCATCAATCATTCTCCTTTTGACATCTTTAAGCTCTGCAGTATCTTCACCAGTTTGAAAGATTGCAGCTCTGAGATCATTGATCTTTGCTTTTCTCAACTCCTGATCTAGTCTTATGACATAAGCTTTGTCAGACTCTAGATTGAATTCAAGTCCCTTAATACCAAGATATGTTCTGATCTGTGCAGTATTAGGCTTCATATCAACAATATCACCATTGTGATCTCTGTACTTTGGAACATATATGCTGTCAGACTTAACAGAATAAATCCTTTTCTGTCTCTGAATCTGTTCTTTTAAGTAGTTTGCAGCAGTCTCTGTTATTCTGTCATCCACTTGAAGTAAGAAAAGTACATGCTCCAATTCTTCAAAATACTTCAATGGAATGGCATTTTGTCTTATATGATAAACCCTACCATCTGTCATGAAATACAACATGATGTATTCTTTCAAGTAGGTATGGTAAACCATCTGTACAGATTCCAGTTGATTCAATCTCTCAGGAGTTGCTCCAATACCTGGTTCACTCAAGGAAGTTGGATCATTGGTAGTGTTGTGTACTCTTCTTTCATCAACACTTTCCAATCCAGTTTTATCTCTAGCTTCCTTTCCAGTAACTACTCTTGCTTCAAAACCACTTGCAGTAGTCTTCAAAGATTGAGTCTGTTTTGCTTTAGTGAATCCTGGTAGGAGTGTCTTTGATCTATTTTCTGATATCAAGTTAACTTGAGCTCTGTCAGAGGTTACTTGCTTCTTCTGAATATCAGAACTTACAATTTCTTGACTCTGAACAACTTGAGCCATGTCAGAGGTTGTTTTAAGAACTTTTCTTGAAGTCAGAGCAAGATCATCTTTTTCATCAGTAATTTCTTCTTCCTCAGGAGGTACATAAACCTTGATAGGTTCACCAACCTTTTCTTTACCCTTGGATCTTAGATCTATCTGTGGTTGTGATCTAGCCAACGTTGCTTCAGTATGTGTCCTTTCTTTGATCATAATGCCTTTGAGTTTTGGAAGTGACTTTTTACCAGAAGCTTCAGATTTAGATGTGACTTTCTCTGATTTAAGTCTGGCTTCTTCTTCCTTTAAACTTTCCAAGTCCATTCCTGGATTTTCTTGAAGAAATAACTGTCTTGACATTTCCTTATCAAGATCTAGAAGTTCATCAGAACTTATCCTTTTACCAGCAGCAGAACTTATTCTTTTCCCAATATCAGAACTTGTCCTGTGACTAGCTTGTCTTGATGTAAACCTTCTACCTTGACTATGACCGCTACCCATTCCAGAGTATCCTTGATCATCATTTCCATCATCCTTTCCTTGCAGTGTCTTGTTAGTTTTGCATTTGGACTTAATTACCTTCTCCCCCTTTTTGGCATCAGCAGGTAGTAAAAGAGAGATAAGTAATTCCACTGAGGATTGGATTTCAGTAAGTTGCGATTGCTGAGAAGCTTGATTTGTCAGAATGTCATCAATCTGAGCTTGTTGTTTCTCTTGAGTTTTCTCAATATAAGCAATCCTGTCAATGGTAGGTTGAAAGAACTTTTTCTTATCAATTTTCCAAACTTGTTCTTGTTTGATAAAGTTCTCCTGAATCTTGTGTAGCTCTGCATGAGTAGTTGAATGAAGACCTTGTAGATGTTTAATACTCAATGCAGTGACTCTAAGCTGGGTTTTTAAATCATCAGAATTTAACATTTTATCAGCTTTAGTCAAGTGCTCAGCAAGATGTATTACAGTTGGAACACATGAAACTGAGTTCCATTCCTTAGTCCACTCCTGACCTGCAGGAGTTTCACTCCAAGGTACTCCCCGATAACAAACTCCTTTACCAGTTCAGACTTAGGAAGAGTCTGTTGAGGAGTATGTCCTGAAGGACCTGCTTCATCAGCATCTACAGTTGGAGCAACTTCACCATTATCTCCAGCATTTGCAGCATCAGAACTTAAAGAATCAGTATCTTCTGATAAGACAACAGTATGAGTAGCAATGGAGGCTTCAGCATCCTCTAATTGCTGATCTGATACTAAGTTGTGATCAACATCCATATCCTGATGCTCACCTAAAGTCTGATCATCAGCATCTTGATGCAGAGAAGGTGTTGTTGATAACTCTGGAGTTTGAACAGTATCAGTAACAGGTGTTGTGGAAGGATTATTTGCTGTTGGAGCTTCTAAGAGAAATACTTCAGACACAACCAAGTGTTGAACATCAATATCAGCACTTGTGCCTGGATCAACAAGAGACACAGATGGTGAGTTAGCCTTGTCAGATACAGCTTCCTGAGATGGAGTTGATGGAGAAGAAGTGACTGGAGCAAATTCCTTGTCTTGTGAGATCAGAGATTCCTGATCCCCTTCCTTAGCTGCTTCCTCTTCATCAACTGAAACTGGCCTTTGTGCCCTCTGTTTCTTGTACTTCCTTGTTGATTTGGATTCCTTGGGAGTTTCAGGAACTATCATTCGTCTAAGCCTCTTGAGAAGCCTAGAACCCCCAATTTCAGAATCCTTCTGAGAAACCTCTTTCTCAGTTTCAGTAACAACAGGTTCTCTAGCAGGAACCGGTTCCTCAGAATCAGATTCATCTCTCAATGCAATCCTCCTTCTCTTTTGAGGTGTTTGAGGAACATTCTTTGTCCTCTTTGGTTTGGAAGATGAAGATTTCACAGTAGGTGCTAAAGATGAAGGTTGAGCAGTCTGTGAAGTGGAGAGATAGGATTTGAGATATGTTCTGAGGGTAGGTTGAGTAGAATGAGAGGTAGGTACTGAGGTTGATGGATTTTGGGTGTTTGGAGTTGGTTGGACATCAGAGTAAACAGATATATAAGTATCAGGATCAGCATTTACCAGGATCTGTTTTACAGACTTAGGAATCTGTAATGGTCTAACCACTTTTTTCTTAGTATCAGCATTTACCAGGTCATTAAAGTATCGTTTTGCAACCTTAAATGGTGGGGTTTGAGTGCTGACTAAATGAGGTTCATCAGTACAGTAAGTGTAAATAAGTTGACAGAATCTAGCAAAATAAACAACATCTCGATCCTCTGTCATCCTATCCCCAATAAAACCAATTATTCCAGTTGCAAAATCAAAATGAGTTTGATGAATAATAGCATACCCTATGTGCTGACTCAGAATTGGGATAGCATCAAAATTTGAACATTTGTTCCCAAAAGCTTTGGTGATGCAATCAAAGAAGAAACTCCATTCTCTTCTGATATTAGCCCGTTTCAACTGTCCAAGTTTCGTCAGACTCTTTTCATATCCTAATTCAGCCATTAACTCCCGAAGGGCTGAGTCCTCTGGAATTGAGAAGGTACAATCTTCTGGAAGATGTAAAGCCCTGCGTACTGTACCAGGAGTGACTACAAAGGATGAATCACCCACTTGGAAGATAATACTGGGAGTTCCACGTTGACCACCATCATCAAAAAGTCCAGTCCTCCAAAACCTCAGAACTTGTTGGCTTGAAAAGAATTCAGGTTGTGTTAATGCATACCCAACCTCACTATGTGCAAGAAGATCTTGCACAAAGTACAATTCAGATGGAGCTTCAGTGTGATCAAGAACTGCAACATAGTTGTTGGGGACAAACTTAGCTCCATCAATGATTAAATCCTTTGGTGCCATGTGAAAAAAAATTGAGATTCAAGTATGCCTGTTAGGTGTTTGAGATAATGTCTGTATGAAAAACCAACGTGAGAAAGAAAGAGAAAGAGAGTAAAAGTAAGGAGAGAGATAAAATATAAAGAAAATAAAAGATTAAAGAAATCTTCTCTCTGTTGTACTAATACTCTGAACAAAAATGTTACCGTTGGACACCTGTCAGACATGCAGTAATAACGGACAGTTACTGGGCTCGAGAAAACAAGAATCATTACTTACCCAGTTGCCTAGTTTCAAGGAAAAACCATTCCATTTATCAAGAAAAACAGTTTTAATTCAAAAATTAAACCGTTAGCACTGATTGAATTATTTTTCACTGCATCATTGATATTCTGAAAATACATCACGTGAAAATGACCAAGATAAATTAGATAAGTAAGTGCTGAAAATGAATCAGATCTTAATATAAAACAAAATTTTATATGGTCATCAGAATATCAATCAGGATTTATCAACACAAGATAAAATAACTCAGAGACAAAATCTTGAAGTAAAAACAACTTTCATTAATATATCAATACAATACATTTATGAAATGGAAATTACATCAATACTTATACAAGATTTTCCCTAAGCTTCTAATCCTAACATCAACAGCCTTAGTCCTAGCTAAGAAGCCTGACAAAGCTGATGATGAAGAAAAACAGGAAGAAGACGAGATTAAGTCATCTTCTTCTTCCTACTCTCGACAAACAGAATGGCGAGTCAGATGATTCGCTCTTGCTGGCGGAGACAATGAAGATGAAGTTCTCTTCGAACGGCCACCAGATCACGTTTGATAACCTCTGGAAATTGAATCCAGAGATTGTGAGGAATGTTGGTGATAGGGTATGGAGTTGGAATTCCATTCAAAAAGACATGAACAGTCTCATCACCATAATTGTAGAACCAGCCAAATTCAGCCATTTGTGATGATAAGTGAAAAACGAGAGTGATTTTGTGATAAAAGTGTGATGGGAAGGCTGATGTGAAGTGGTTGCTTATATAGGCAAGAGAATGCCAGGAGACGCAAATAAATTGAATGCTGACAGATAGAATTAATTCTACCTCGTCTCCCTAGACTTTGAAAAAAAATAACATTCATTGGAAAGAGGAATCATGGTTTAAACCGCACAAGAAACAAGAAACAGTGGACTGTTCAAGTACGAATACCATTAATCCTAATCATAGTGACTATTAATCTTCCACTTCAACATATTCTAGTTCGAACTGAGACTGTTATCAAATTTTATTCACAGATAAGCCAAGTAAAGGATTAGACTGAGAAATCAGAACTTAGACCTATACCAGAACTTAACAGTCATCAGAACATAATTTCTTAACTCGAAAAAGGAATGCCCATCTTAGTAAATCCTCATACAAGTTCTGAGTTGTAGACTTCAGAACTTAATCATCAGAATGTGTAACTAGAACTTGTCCTCAGAATTTGTACAATAATGACACAATGACTGTTTATCTAAAATAACATAGACCACCACAGAAATTTTCATCATTCAAATGGAGTGATTAGTGTGTGCATTAAGCTAAATAACAGACAAAGAGTAAAGTCTGATTCACTTCAGTACATCTTAGAAATAAGGCATAACTAAAATTTTGCTAAAGAGCTGTCACTGTCCTGAAACCTACTGATGAATGAGTTCATGCTTGAGTCCACCTCAACTGTTTTGTGCTAATTTTATGCATCTTTTGAAATTCTATTTTACAGTGGCTTCTCAGTGTAAGTGAGTCACGACTGTGTATCATAATTTATGCTATTATCAGAGTATTTCTCCAGTAATCATAGAGTGTGAAAAGTCACCAAGAAAATATTTTGCTTTTCTAATACATATCTACTTAATACCAGCAATGCACTTGGGTCGTCCCTTCAACATTTTTACTCTAGATCTCAAAGGAGTACCTGATTTTATTCTTTGATCTTTTTGCTTTTCCTTTTGATAAGTGAGGTTTATCAGCACTTAGTACATTCAGCAGTTTTACTAGTATCAGAACTTAACAGATGAGTAGCATTATTCTAATTTGTGACTTAGTAATAAGATATAAAAAGTAAACTTAACTGAGCTCAATTATCAGAATTTGCTAGTGTCATAGAGTTTCCACTGAAATAATTACTTCTTACATGGAATCATTTGTTTATTGAAGACTACTAGGTCAGTATCTAGCACAGTTATCCTCATAGGATTGAATAGGTACTGGAACAAACATATCACTTATCAGAGTTTAGAAACATATATCAGACAACAGTCAGTACTTAAAGACATTTATCAATTAAGCACAGAATACATAATGAGATTAATTCTGTAAATACTGAGCATAAAGTCTGATAACACATAACAAGACTAAGCAGATTTAGAGAAAGAACCTCAAACCATTCCAAGTTCATTTACCAATTTTGTAAAAGTAGCTTCACACAGTGGTTTTGTGAAGATATCTGCTAGTTGTTGATCTGTGGGAACAAAATGCAATTCCACTGTACCTTCATCCACATGTTCCCTGATGAAGTGGTACCTGATGCTGATGTGCTTTGTCATTGAGTGTTGAACTGGATTACCTGTCATAGCAATAGCACTTTGATTATCACAGTAAATAGGGATTTTGAAATATGTTAACCCATAATCCAGTAACTGATTCTTCATCCAAAGAATCTGTGCACAACAGCTTCCTACAGCAATATACTCTGCTTCTGCAGTTGATGTAGAAATTGACTTTTGTTTCTTGCTGTACCAAGAAACCAATCTGCCTCCAAGAAATTGGCAGCTTCCACTTGTGCTTTTCCTGTCAATTTTGCAACCTGCAAAATCTGCATCTAAGTAACCTATTAGTTTAAAATCTGATTCTCTAGGATACCATAATCCCAGAGCAGCTGTTCCTTTAAGATACTTAAAGATTCTTTTTACAGCTGTTAAGTGAGGTTCTCTTGGATCTGCTTGAAATCTTGCACAAAGACAGGTAGCATACATGATATCAGGTCTACTAGCAGTTAGATAGAGTAGAGAGCCAATCATACCTCTGTAGTCAGTAATATCTACTGATTTACCGGTATCCTTATCCAGTTTTGTCACAGTGGCCATTGGAGTGGATGCACTTGAACAATCTTGCATTCCAAATTTCTTCAGCAAGTTTCTGGTGTACTTGGTTTGACAAATAAAAGTGCCTTCCTCATTCTGCTTGACTTGAAGGCCCAGAAAATAGCTAAGTTCCCCCATCATACTCATCTGATATCTTGACTGTATTAGTTTGGCAAACTTTTTGCAAAGTTTGTCATTTGTAGATCCAAAAATGATATCATCAACATAAATCTGGACCAGAAGTAAGTCCTTTCCATGGTTGAGGTAGAACAATGTTTTGTCTATTGTCCCTCGGTTGAATCCACTTTCCAGAAGAAACTGAGCTAAAGTCTCATACCATGCTCTAGGAGCTTGCTTAAGTCCATAAAGTGCTTTGTCAAGCCTGTAGACATAATCTGGATGTTTGGTATCTACAAAACCTGGAGGTTGTTCAACATATACCTCCTCCTCCAATTCTCCATTGAGAAAAGCACTTTTCACATCCATTTGAAAGACAGTAAACTTTTTGTGAGCAGCATAAGCCAAGAATATCCTTATGGCTTCTAACCTAGCAACTTGTGCAAATGTTTCATCATAATCAATTCCCTCCTGTTGAGAATATCCTTTTGCAACCAGCCTTGCCTTATTCCTTGTAATTATGCCATTACTGTCAGTTTTGTTTCTGAATACCCACTTTGTACCAACAACAGATCTATTCTTTGGTCTTGGCACTAGGGTCCAGACTTTGTTTCTTTCAAATTCATTCAACTCTTCCTGCATTGCTTGCACCCAATCAGCATCTTGAAGAGCTTCTTCCACTTTCTTTGGTTCAGTCTGAGAGAGAAAAGAATTGTAAAGACATTCATTTGAAGTACCTGTTCTAGTTCTGATACCTGCATCAGGATTTCCAATTATCAAATCAGGTGTATGTGATTTTGTCCACTTCCTTGCAGATGGAAGGTTTTTTCTAGAACTGGATGCTCTCCCAAGATCCATGCTATTTTCATTTTCATTTTCTGATGCTCCCCCTGAAACTATGCTCTCTGAGTTGGATTCTTCAGTATTTAGACTTTCTGCACAATCAGAACTTGGCTTATCAGAACTTGAAGAGCCAGATGTATGTTCTGATGTTTCTTGAGATGTGGTAGGATCTTGAGTATGCTCCCCCTGCATAGGTGCATCTTCCTTTGACGTAGTCTCCACAGTTTCAATAACATCAGAGTTTAATCCATCAGAGTTTACAGTATCAGGACTTAGACTATCAGGATTTTCTGTATCAGAATTTGAGTCTTCATTTTCAAATCTCAGCTGATCATGGTCAATGAAATCTTCAAGACCAGTAATCTTTTTATCATCAAAAGAGACATTGATAGATTCCATGACCACTTTTGTTCTCAAATTATAGACTCTGAAGGCTTTTGTGGAAAGTGGATATCCAACAAAGATTCCTTCATCAGCTTTTAGATCAAACTTTGATAGCTGTTCAGGATGAGTCTTGAGAACAAAACACTTGCATCCAAATACATGAAAATATTTCAGATTTGGCTTCTTTTTCTTCACCTTCTCATATGGTGTTTTTCCATGCTTGTTAATGAGTGTTGCATTTTGAGTAAAACAAGCAGTCTGCACAGCTTCAGCCCAGAAATAGGTTGGAAGCTTTGCTTCTTCAAGCATTGTACGTGCAACTTCAATGAGAGTTCTATTCTTCCTTTCAACAACTCCATTTTGTTGTGGAGTTCCAGGAGCAGAAAATTCCTGCTTTATTCCATGGCTTTTGCAGAACTCTTCCATTATCAAATTCTTGAACTCAGTGCCATTATCACTCCTTAAAATTTTCACAGAATTTTTGACCATTTTATCCAGCTGTTTGACATGATCAATCAAGATAGATGCAGTTTCACTTTTTGTGTGCAAGAAATACACTCATGCGTATCTGGTGAACTCATCCACTATGACCAACGCATACTTCTTCTTTGCAATAGACATGACATTTACTGGACCAAATAGATCAACATGTATAAGATGATAAGGCTCAAGAATTGATGATTCAGTCTTGCTCTTGAATGAAGATTTTCTTTGTTTGGCTTTCTGACATGAATCACAAAGACCATCAGGAGCAAATACTGTGTTTGGCAATCCTCTCACAAGATCTTTCTTGACCAGTTCATTTATATTGTTGAAATTTAAATGAGAGAGTTTCTTATGCCAATTCCAGCTTTCTTCAATTGATGCTCTACTTAACAGACAGATTGCAGAGCCATCAGTACTTGTTGAAAGCTTAGCTTCATAAATGTTACCTGGGTTTTTCTTATCAGAACTTACACTATCAGACTTTGAATCAGAATTTATACTAGAAGGAACAATGGAAACTTTCTTCAAAGAAGGTTTTATTTGATAATAATCATAGTACAAACTATGATATTCCTTACAAGTATAAATGGAATGCCATAAACTACCACAATGAAAATAAGGATTTTATGGTTTGTATCTAACAGACTGACTCTTAACTCCTGATTTTGAAGGTAAGGAGTTAATATTCTTATTCTTCCTGCAAAAAGAAGCCAGATGGTTAGAACTTCCACAGTTATGACATCTTTTCCTAGGAGCATCAGGAACAGGTTTATAATCATTGCTTTTATTCACACCTTCCTTTCCATTCCTATTTTTCCTAGGTGATTTTACCTTGTTTGCATTCTTGACATCTTTCAGCTTATGCTTAAGCTGCTTCTTTGTCATTAAGCCTATGTTCACTTCAGCTGTCTTTTCCTGTTTTAGTTTATCAGAAGTTAATTTCTTTGTAACTTCTGATTTTTCATTTTCAGACTTTACAGTTACAAACTTAACAGGTTTTAACTTTGGCTTTTGTTTATCAACAGACTTAATTTCTTCAGTTCCTTTATCTTTCTTATCTTCTCCATAACCTAAGCCCTCTTTCCAGTTTCCAGTACTTAGCAAATTTTGAGTTGTTTTGCCAGAGTTAGTCCAAGTCCTGATAATCTCTCTTTCCTTTTCTAACTCAGTTTTTAGAGATTCATTTAATTTTAGCACTTCATTCCTAACATAAAAAGCATCATCTCTATCCTTCTGAGTTTGATGGAACATGACTAACTCTTTTTCTAAGAAATCATTTCTCTTCTTAAATGCAAGATTTTCAGAAGTTAATCTTTCACATGTTAAAGTTTGATCTCTATAGCTAACAAACATGGTTTTAAGATATCTTCTCAACTCATTAATATCATCAGTATGAAAAGCATAAGTAGTCTGAGGTACCTTTTTTTCAGCAGCTTCAGAACTGCTCTCAGCACTTTCTTTATCAGCATTTGCCATTAATGCATAGTTTTCCTCACTTTCAGAGTCTGAGGTGTCTGTCCAGCTTTTCTGCTTTGTGACAAGAGCCTTGCCTTTATCACCCTTTACCTTCTTGCAGTCAGGAGATATGTGGCCTTTCTCACCACAGTTATAGCATTTAACATTGGTGTAATCTCCTCTGTCAGACTTTCCTCCTCTGCTTATGCCTTTCCTGGAAAACTTCTTTCCCTTCCTGAACTTCCTGTATGCAATCTTTGTGATTCCTTTCACCATAAGAGCACACAGCTTCATCATCTCCTCATCAGCATCAGTCTCAGGCAAGATTTCAGAATCTGAGTCATCATCACTCTCAGAACTTGATGACTCAGTATCAGACTTTATGAAAAGAGCTTTACCCTTGTCTTTCTTTGAGGAAGCTGCTTTGGGGAATTCTTCTTCAGCCTTAAGAGCAACTTTCCTTGACTTTCCTCCTTTCCTCTTGCTTTTTTGTTCCATCTCCAGCTCATGAGTCTTGAGCATTCCATAGATTTCGTCAAGAGTTGTTTCATCAAGATTGTAGTTGTCTCTTATTGTCGTTGCCTTCAAATCCCAGCATTCAGGAAGAGCTAACAGGAACTTAAGGTTTGAATCTTCAAGATCATACTCTTTATCAACCAATGACAAATCATTCAAAAGTTTGACAAATCTATGATATAAATCATTCAATGACTCATTAGTCTTTGAGTCAAAGTGTTCATACTCTTGAGTGAGTATTGTCTTCCCGTTCTTCTTAATTGTGTCAGTTCCCTGACACCTTGTTTCCAGAGCATCCCATATCTCCTTAGCAGTCTTGTAGTTGATTACCCTGTTTGACATTACATTATCAATGGCACTATGCAGTAAGTGTCATACCTTAGCATCCTTAGCAATTGATGCTATGTCTTCAGCAGTATAATCACTCTTCTCATTTGGTACGGTCTTTGCTGCTTCACCTGCAACTGCAACAGCGAGTTTGGTTGGTTTGTGAGGGCCTTCCTTGATTCTATCAAGGTATTCTGGATCTGTTGCTTCCAGGAACATGGTCATCCTTACCTTCCATATGGGATATTCAGATGGTCTCAGTATGGGAACTCTGATGGTCTCATACCGACTCTGAATTTGTGTCTTTGGTGGTTCCTCAGTTTTGGTAGGCTTAGTTGGAGTTTCTGTGTCCGACATGATTGTGTTTGGATCTTTAACTGTATGTATGTTAACAGATAGGCTCTGATACCAATTGTTAAGTCACACACACACTGTAGGGGGGGTGAATACAGTGTATAGTACACTCAAATCGAACTTTAAGAACTTAAGTAACAGAAAATAAACTTTATTGAAACAATAAACTCTGTTACAGTATGGAACTGTTACCTCTCAGTGATGAACAAATATCACGAGAGCTGCTAGGGTTACAATGAATAATCTTCTCTAATAATGATAACACTTATAGTGTAAACCCTATATCTGTGTTTATATACTACACAGTTACAAGATAATCGCTAATTGATATGGAATATAATTCTGCTTCCTAAAATATATCAATCAGATATCTTTTCTTCCAAGTATTCCATTCTTTACAGAATTCCTTCTTCATGCATATCTCTTCTTATGTTTATCTTGATCCTCTTTCCTTTAATCAGCTACTGTCCTTATCTGATTGTCCTTCAGCACTTAAGTTCTGATATCTATCTTCTGATGATTATCTCCTGATAACATATGTACCGATATCCTTAAGTCCTGACTTCCAGTATAAGTACTGATCAACAGTTAAGTACTGATTTATCCTGTTCAAATAAGATCTGAAAGCTAAACATAAAACATATTAGCCATGACATTATCAAATATATCTAACATTATGCTTAAGCTTGAATTTAACTATACTTAAGTTCTTTTAACCAAAACAACAAGATTCACCATTCCATTCACTACCACTCCAACCCAAACTCTAAACCACAAGCATTAAGCTACTATATCACCATAACAATCAAAATAATCTTATTATACAAAGGAATCTAGGGTTTGGAGATGATATACCTTCCTTGAAGTGGTGGGAGTAGCTAGGAAGCCTTAAGAAGCCTTGAGAAGTCTTAGGGATGCTTGGATCTTAAAGGAAAACAAGAAAAAATCAAGTTAAAAACTTTGAAATCACTATTCATTATCTTCTTCATTGATTTCTTGAAGAAGATTGAGAAAGAATTGAAGGCTTAAACTCATAAGATAGCCATAACTATGCATAAGGATGACTAGGGAATTATCTTACCAATTTAGGAAGCCTTGATCTTGAGTTTTGAAATTTCTTTCTCTTGAAAATGGCAAAAGCCGAGAGCAATGAAGAAATAAGAGGTTTTGTGTTTTTTGTTTTGATGAAATGAAATGCTTGGCTTGGTTGATTGAATTAGATTAGTTTTATTTTAGGTTAATTACCAATTTAACCTTGGTTTTGTGTGGTTAACAATCCACCACATTTCCTTCCTTCCCATGTCATGCTTATGTCATGCTATGATGTCATCTTCCCCTCCTTGTCCTCTTCTCATTGGTTGGGTGACATCATCCTCTCTAATCCCTTTGATTAACTTCCTAATTGTTTGCCTAATGACCGCTGATCTGTTATACGGTTCGCTTAACTTTTGTTTTCGTTTATCGTTTGAGGGATCATACCCGGAATCTTATTACTTAGGTTCCCTTAACCTTTCTCAATATATTATATTCCTTTTATGATCCTCTCTTAAAATCCTTTAATTTAAATCCTTTTTATCCTGTTACCTTATACTCAATTCTTTCCGTATCTAATGGATTTCCGGGAAAAATCAAAGTGTTCGGAATTGGATTCTGACGATCTTTACATACACTTATATACCATATAGAGTACTAATAAAATCTCAGAATATCCATAACAGAACCCCTACATAGTGTGGCATGAAAAGTTTTCTCATTCAGCTAAAACACTATTCATAAGGGTTACAAAAAGTTCAAAATTTTGGGGGTTATTACAACACTCCTTCAAGAAACTCTTGAAATTAAGGTTTAAGTATTCTCCTCCATGATCTGATCGTAAAACTTTTATACTTTTCCCTTGTTTTCTTTTCTACTTCGGCCTTATATACTTTGAACATTTCAAAAGAATCGGATTTGTTCTTCATAAGAACCACACATCCATATCTACTGAAATCATCAGTAAATGTTATGAAGTAGTATAAGCCCCCCTTTACCATCATACGCATTCGACCACATACATCATTATGTATAAGTCATAATCGTTCGGTGGCTCTTTCACCTGATCAGGTAAAAGAAGCTTTAGTCATTTTGCCAATGAGACAAAGTTCGCATCTTCCGTATGATTCAAAATTAAACTTATCCAAGTATTCATCTATATGTAACTCAGAAATGCGTTTCTCATTAATATGGCTTAACGACAATGCTAGAGGTAATGTTTGATTTGAGTCAACTTAGAAAATATAAATTGTTAACTAATTGTGCAACATTATAAGTCTTATCATTGAAATAAAATAAACAACTATTGTTTATTTAATTAAAATGAAAACCTTTCTTGTCCTGACAAGAAATTGACTTAATGTATCCACTAAAGGCAGACACGTAATAATAATTTATCAAGTTTTCAATCTCGCCTTATGGGCAAAATTAGGTCTCAAGTTCCTTCAACTAGAGCAACAACTTTTGCTCAAATTCTAACCCTATACCTGAAGCTTGACCATTGCTAGTCTTCTTCTTTAGATCTTCCAAATAAGCTCAACAATTTAACTTCCATTCATCCAGTTATTTCCACAGAAATGATAGTCATCTCCTTTAGCAACACCACTATTAGGCTTCAAAAGCCCTTTGGGATTGGACTTTGGTTTGGAACCGAATAAGATTAAATCTTCACCTTGCATGTACACTTTTCTTTCCCATTTGCATTCCATGTATATATCATCAATATGGACGTAATTCATGCCTTCACTGTGTTATTTCCAGAAGTTCTAAACATGTTTAACAACTCAGTGAGTGTTCTGTCTATCCCATTTCTTTTGTTCTTAACAAACTGAGAATATAAGTTGTTCAAAGATCATTTGATCAAATCAAGCTGAGTCTCTAGACCATTCTTAAAACCCTAAATATCAAGGTACATATGCCTATCACCTTTAGAACATGTGGTCCAACCAGATATGATTCTCCCATTAATGCAAAAGTATGGTGCCTTGTTATTGTCAAATCTTTCTTACGAGCCTATCCTTCAAACATCTTTTAAAGGTGCTCAATCATATCATAAGCATCATTATGCTCTTGTTGCTTCCAAAGCTCAGCACTCATAATTATAAGCATGAGACATGAAATATTAGTTGCATAATTAAATTGCTTCTGGTAATCATTTTGTTCTGCACATGTTTCAGTCTCAGCTAGAAGAAATAAGGGAGGGGTTTGAGTAACATCCTTGAACCCGAGGACAATCCTCAAGTTCCCATGTCAATTAAGGAAATTATTTCATGTCAGCTTGTCCTTCTCAAGGACTATTACATAGAGAAGTTATTTGTGTTATTTGGCATTTGATTTGTACAATATTAAAGTGCATAAAATGACTTAATCTACAGATGATCATTAAATTATGTTCAAGTGATTATTCATATATATATATATATATATATTCATAATATATATCTCCCACTATTTTTTATCAAATCAATAGTCCTAACTATTAATTCGGAAAAAATATCTTCTATATCCTTTCTAGTGAGCCAAGATCCTTATTTCACCATGTGTTAGGTCAGCTTTGGCTTTTCTCCTAAAATATGATTATTTAGGTAGACAACTTTTGTCAATTATATCAACTATATAACTCTTGGATAGCTTGGTGGAACAACATTTATTCGTATTTATCTAATAAATCTCGGCAAACTCTATGCCTCTAAGTTCGCAATCCTATTGTATATATCAGTATATATATACATGTATATATCAGTATATATACTAGATGGCACTCATTATTTGTAATTTAGTGTATACGATTCTTATAATAAGAACAAACAGAAAACATGTATATATCAGTATATATACAGATTATGTAATCATCATATGATTATACAACTCTCATGAATATCATATATTCAAAACATATATATACATACGCATATATAAACATAACAACATGTAAAACATACAAAATCGCATACATAACAGTCATGGAATATTGTATACATGTTATCATCATAAAACCAGTAAACACTAAACGAATTAAACACTTTTCGCAAGTAGCTCTGATACCATTGTTGGGTTTCGAGCACCATAAACACAACGGAAATAGTAATTAAAATGTGAAAAACTAGAGTTTTCGAAACCCATCGCATGATCCATGCGAAAGTACAGATATTTAATTCGTAGATTAGATTATTTACCTTATGAAGCTTTACAATTATGGTTGTCAAAAGGAGATCCTCGCTTTAACCGAACACCACGTATCCCGCCTTACACAATCTACGCCGTAGAGGTATCCACACGAAAGATGGTACGGAGGAGGCGTGTACTAGCACCAAGAACGGACCTATTTTCCCCTCTCTCACTCTCTCACCTTTAGCTTCTAGGGTTTTATGTTTTTATCTAATAAAAACGTAACCCTAATTTTAGCCTTAAGGATGTTTATATAGAGAGGCCAAAAACAGTCCTAATCCATGTTAGAGTTTATTAAAATCTGAAATTCTATTTATTTAATAATTAAGTTTAACTCAATTACTAAATAACAACTGAATTTCGGATTTAATAATATACAAATTTGAAATTCATTTATCCTATTAATTAAGTCCAACTTAATTAATAATAAATAATTCAAATTTCCTTTTTAAATCAAATTCAAATCCGAATTTGAATTAAATATTCCTCCATGCTTTCTTTGTGCGACTCTATAGGTTATTATTACGTTGGCAATAATTTAAGTATCTCATATTTAAATTACAAATAATGAGTGCCATCTAGTAATACATCATTGCTACCCAAGTAATAATAATTAAATCGGTGATCGATTAAACCTTTCGTGAATAATGTACAATGTAATATAATCCTTTTAACCAAATATTATAGATTAAAATAGAGGCATGTAATGTGTCATCCTCATCATAGTTTAATCCAAGTTTCCTTGATCAATGAGTAGACTATCATATCAAATCAACATTTGAGCGTGGCCACGCATTTCATAGTCTAGCTCACACAAGAGGTAAATAATATCACTCGGAAAATAGGAGGGTTAAATCCCATCTAGATCATCCATATTTCTCATACAATTCATAATATACCCAATGTCCACTTTTATCATTACCCGGTCAAAGATAACTTTTAATGGAATCAATGTTTATTAATTCTCGTATAGAAATATAATGACTTCAGGTCTAAGGACCATTACATCATTATCACCGTGAGAATTACTTATGACACAACAGACATGTAGAATCTCATATTGGGTCTGTCCAGCACCATGTACATATACATCTGCCTGTGATTTTGACTTTAGTATCACTATACCTATGATCAATGAGATATGATCATCAGTCAACAAACGCGCCAGTCTTAATGCATTATTATTGTCCCTTAATAATAATACTCGACTAGGGACCTTTAGTAATATTGATACTATTCTCATAATCTCATATCTAGGTCATGTACTTAGAGATATAAAATTGCATATCATATTCCAAGGACATTTATTAATCTAACATTTATACCATAGTAAATTAAGAATTAATAAACTATAAAGATAATAATCGATAGAACATAAATATTAATAATCCTAATGTCTTAAACTAAAATATCATAGTGTTGTCTCTAGGGTACAAATACTAACAATTAGATCATCGTCCATCACTACAAAAATTAGGACAATATTGTTATATTCCTAAAAGAAAATAACGCAACCGTGAAACCATGCACTCATATTGGTTATACGTACTAATAACAACACTGCCGTGAAGCCCTAAGCAGGACGAGGTTATATTTTATGTTAGACAAAATCATTGATTGTACATACTAATTGTTATGGATAAAAAACTAATATATATAATTGCTGTATTTAATACTAAGGAACGTGAACTGCGAGGCTCGATTTGACTGCTCTTGTGTTTCGTGACTCAATCTGCCTTAACAAGATGCCTACGTACCTTGCTGATTGCCAAGGATCAAGTCAAAAAACGTAGTTCTGATATATGGGGTGAGGCCCCTTATATAGATGTGGGAGTCCTTGAATTGGAATTGATATAGGAGACTTGGTGGTCAAGTCTCTGAATTAGGATAGACTTAGGAGTCCTAGGAAGTAGGAAGTTGATTCCTTATCCCATGAGGTTCCTTGGAGGCCAATCTACCCCCATTAGGACTTATCTTGATAGCTGTTTTTCTCCCTTATTTATTAATCACGAAATTAATAAATAATCAAGGCTTTGGGCCTTCTTTGTTCCATCAGGCCTGATCTATGTGTTAACCTTTCTGGTCTAAATATCATACATCTTCTTATTGGGCCTAGCAGCCCACGCCTTGTACAATTAATGCAATATTTAATTATACAATCAGGATTTATTTATCCTATCATTTGCCCCCCAACTTTTGGGAAACATTGATTAGGTTTCGCAGAAGTTTAGTCTATTCATTCCCTTACAGGGTTTCGTTTTTACGTAAAGTGTGGAGCGACCTACACGTTTACAATGATTGTTCCTTTTATTCAGGAATTATCTTAATTTCCAGGAATTTTTCCCTTAATTCCGGGATTTTTCCCTAATTTTCTAGATTTTTCCCTTAATTTCTAGGATTTATCCTTAATTTTCTGGATTTTTCCCTTAGTTTTTGAAAATATTAGCATTTTTCAAAAAATATTTTAAGGAATTTCCTTATCTTTCTGTAATTTTCCAGGAATTTTTCCTTCTTTTTCAGAATTTTTTTCAGTTTTCCAAGAATTTTCAGATTTTTCAGCCCTTTTCCGACCAGGATTCTAGTCGAAATTTCGACCTGGATCCTAGTCGAAAATATGGGTCAGTTTTGCAGTCCTGGTCGAAGGAGTTCGACTAGGATCCACGACCTGGAATTCGACCAGGATCCTAGTCGAACTTTCGACCTGGATCTAGGTCGAAAACTTACCCCTCTTTTCAATTCCTGGTCTTGAGCTTTTCGACCAGGATCCTAGTCGCTATTTCGACCTGAATCCCGTTTGAAAATCCTTTGTCTCTCATGCTTCCTGGTCGAAGGATTTCGACTAGGATTCACGACCTGGTTTTCGACCAGGATCCTAGTCGATTTTCGACCTGGGGTTTAGTCTAGGTTTTAAACCTCATTCTTGAAAAATACTTGGTTCATTTCGACCTCGTTCCTGGTCGAATCTTCGACCTCAATCCAGTCCTATTATTTCCGTTGTTTTCGTGTGTCTAGTCGAAAAATTTCGGACAGGATTCACGACCTGGAATTCGACCTGAATCCTGGTCTTTTTTACCCGTTATTTTCGGGTGCCTGCTCGAAAGATTTTGGGCAGGATTCACGACCTGGAATTCAACCTGAATCCTGGTCTTTTTTACCCGTTATTTTCGGGTGCCTGCTCGAAAGATTTCAGGCAGGATTCACGACCTAGAATTCAACCTGAATCCTGGTTTTTTACCCGTTATTTTCGGGTGCCTGCTCGAAAGATTTCAGGCAGGATTCACGACCTGGAATTCGACCTGAATCCTGGTCTTACAACTTTTAGGGCTGAAATTTAGGTTATTAGACTTTCCAAATCCTAATTGGATTTGGGCCTAGCCTTCTTTATTGGGTCTTATTTTACTGGGCCTCTTCATGGGGCCTTTAATCTTATTGGGCCTCTTTATCGGGCCTCAAAATCTTATTGGGCCTCTTTATTGGTTTGGAATTCTCTAGAATTTCTTGGAATTATTCTGGAATATTCCTTTTTCCTGGGCTTTTTCTTTGGGCCTCTTTTCTTAATGGGCTTTCGTCCCTTCAACTTCCCTTTTCCTCCTATATAAAGGAGTAAGGAGAGGCTACTGCTGCTCACTTTCTCATTTCTAAGTTTTTCTTCTCCTCCTCCTGCTAAGTTTCTCAGAGCAATAACAGCAAGTCAGAGCTCAAAGGCTTTTTTTTAGGAGCGCTTCTTCAGGTAAAATTCCTGCCTTTATTATTTTTTTCGTGTCTTCCTTTCCATTTTTTTTAGGATAACATATCTATGTGCCCCTCCCCTTTCAGATGGCTGACAAGAAAATGACTCGCTTGGCCAAAATGAATGTGTCTAGGAAGTCCAATGAATTCCCCATTCGATCAAGGTACACTTCTTTAATCGACATGATCAACACTCGAGGGGATGAGTACCCGTCTGATGCGCATCTGGACGCGCACGATCATATTAGTGCTTTACGGGATCCCAAGGAGCTGGAAAAGTTGAGCAACTGCTTCAAAATCAAGGAACCTTTTAAGCTGGTTCTTGCAGGTCCGGCCGATAAGGCCTGCCAGTGGAAGAAGGACGCATTATGCGTCTATAGGGATACTCTAAGGGCAGGTATCAGACTCCCTTTTCATCCGTTCATTCCTCTGTGCCCTTGCCAACTCCCCCCTAATTCTTAGAGGCTTATTCTGTGCTATCTGTCACAATGTGCCAAGCACAATGTCCCTACTTCCGTTTCCGTTTTCAGGAAAATTTTCCAGTTCAAAAACAGCCCTGATAAAATCCGGGTTGGGTTTCTCTAAACCAGCGCCCCACTATCCCTCACATTGTGAACGGGAAGTCCATCCCTGACAACAACTTGGGGTGGAAGAAAGATTTTTTGTTCATTGTTTGGGAGGGTGGAGATTGGGGTACCCTATTTCGGTCGTCCTTTGGGCTGGCCGTCGATGGGAGCCCAAATGATATAACTTTGTCTGAGGAGGAGGCTAGAGCTTTCAACCTCCTAACGCAAGATAATGGGACTTCCCATTCTTGGGACCTTATTCAGGAGACCGTTCTGGTAGAACGCGGCCTCTCGCCCGTCCCTAAGAAAAGTAAGTTTCCTTCCTTATCTCTTTTTATTTCCTTCATTTTCTATTTCGCAGATTCTTCAACTTATCTTTCTTGTTGCAGTGGCAGAGAAGATTGAAGAGGCTACCAAGCCTAAAGACCTGGAGACAACCAGGATGAAGCGGGCTGGAAAGGTCTTTAAAGACCCACGCCTTGGTGACCGCTTTCCTCAGTTCCTCCTCCAAGCAATGGAACCAAGCGAGGAAGGCCCCAGCCAAGTTTTGCGTACCAAAAAGAGGCCAGGGGCCTATTTTCAACCTGCTTGGGGGATCCGGGGCAAGGATTCAATTGTTGGCAGCACCGTGCTGGCCAAGGAATGGTCTAAGCATTCCATCTCCCCGGCGGACTATCAAGATTTTGTCCTTCAATAGGACTTAGAGGGGAATAAGCTTTTCGGAGCCCAGGCTTTAGCGACGGTACGCCCTTTTCCTATGCCCTTCATACTTGCCTTTTCACGTTTCTTTTCTCATACTTTTGCGGCTTCTCTTGCAGGCTAACGCCCATTTCCAAGGGGCGATTCACCAAGCTAAGGCTTGGAAGGTTGGTCTGGAGGATGCTAACAAGAAGTTGGAGGAGGCCAACCAGAGAATAGAGGCCCTTGAAGCTCAACTGGCCTCTTCCACTTCTGACCTGGAAATGGCCCGGGATGAAAATGTTATTTTGAAGGCCCAGAAGGATAAAGCCTTTGACGGCTGGATGGACACCAGGAGTTCAAGGACTTGATGGTGGAGCACGATGCCCTCCTACACCCAGTTAGCTATAAAGAGGGCTGGGATGCTGTTGTGGAGGCCATCCAAGATGATTTTCCAGAGGTCCTCGAGCAGTCCTCCTTTCCTTGCCCTGTGCGAGTTCCGGAGCTTGGGGGCGTTACCAACAAGCTTGCTGACATGATCAAAGACGGCTCTTCCGGGAGCTTAGGCCACAAGAGGAAAGAACTGGAGTCTAGCTCTGGGGAGGAGGAGAATTCATCCGAAGAAGATTCTGCGCCTGCTGTGAAGAAGGTCAGGGTGGAAGAGCCTCCAAGGGCTGCGCCTCAGAATCCAGTGTCTCCCGCATCCTCCAAAGCATCTGAAGGCAGTTCTGATGGAACCTCTGCAGGGACTTCTGAAGGGACGACTGAGACGTCCGAGGAGACCTCGGATAGTGGTTCCGAAGAATCTTAGCCTTCCGAGGCCTAAGTTTGTGTATATATATATTTTTTTTTAGAAAATATGTGAACTTTGTTTATGTCAGAACTTGTTACCCTTCGGGGTTATTTCATATGCTGCTTTCCTTACTTGCCTCTTTCTATTTTATCTTTACAATACTTAATATGCATTTGAACTTTAAACATCCTTAGATTGAAATAATTTCAAACTCTTTAACATGAAGTCTGGTTTTCCAAAACCTTACATAGCATGGGTTCGACCCTAATCAATAATAACTAAACAATGTAAATTCTACTGGAATATAAAATCCTACGCAAGCAAAGCTTCAAGGTGCTTTTAAACCTACTTGTCACAATGTCAAGTGAGAATCGTACTTCGACTATCTTACACGTAGTAAACCTTCAGGTTTTGTGCGTGCCAGGTTCTCGGGACTTCAAAACCATCCATAGTCTCCAGCTTGTAGGTTCCTCTACCCTGAACGCTCTTGACTCTGTACGGCCCTTCCCAATTTGGGGAAAGTTTTCCTTTCTGTCCTACACCAGAAGCTTCCACTTTCCTTAATACCAAGTCTCCTTGCTTGAAGAATCTTTCTTTAACCCTTAGGTTGTAATAAAATGAAGTTTTTTTCTGGTATTCCACTATCTTTGCCTGTGCCTCATCTCGCACTTCATCAATTAGATCCAGGGCTAACCTCTGCCCTTCCTCATTTTCTTCTGCATTGAAAGCCCGAATCCTTGGAGAGGAATGTGATATCTCCACTAGAACTACTGCTTCTGCCCCATATGCCAACATGAAGGGCGTCGCTCCTGTCGTGACTCTACAAAGTAGTCCTATAGGCCCATAATATGGGAAGTATCTCATCCACCCAATTATTTCTTGACTTCTCGATCCTCTTTTTTAGTCCATCCAGGATTATTCGATTTGCTACTTCTGCTTGCCCATTGGCTTGTGGGTGAGCCACAGAGGTGAACCGCAACTCAATTTCATTCTCCTCACAATACTTCTTGAATTCCTCATTATTGAATTGTGTTCCATTGTCAGTGACTAGGATGCGGGAAATTCCATACCGGCACATGATATTTTCCCACAGGAATTGTGCAACTTGCTTAGTTGTGATTTTGGCCAAAGGCTTGGCTTCAATCCACTTAGTAAAATAATCAATGGCTACAATCAGAAACTTCCTTTCTCCCGTGGCCATGGGAAAAGGCCCCAAAATATCCATTCCCCACATAGCAAAAGGAATGGGCGAGTTGATAGAGGTCAACATCTCGGGGGGTTGTCTAACAACAGGTGCATGCTTCTGACAGCGGTCACATTTCTTCACATATTCTTTGGCATCAGCCATCATTTCTGGCCAATAAAAGCCTAAACGAGTTATCTTATGAGCCAAAGCCCTACCCCCCAAGTGTGGTCCACAAATGCCTTCATGCACTTCTTCAAGAGCCAAGCGTGCCTCATCGGGCCTGAGACACCTTAAATAAGGAACCGTGAAAGATCTTTTGTATAGAATCCCATCTATTAAAGAGTACCTTAGTGCCCGAACAGTTAACTTTCGTGCTTCAGCTGCATCACTTGGCAACCAACCAGTTTGAATGTGAGCCTTAATAGGATCAATCCACGACGTCCCTAGGCCTATAGGAGCCACAAGTTTAACATTTATGCTTCTAGTCTTCAAAACACGGAAGTACACACTTCCTGAACTTTCTTCTATCTCCGATGAAGCAAACTTTGATAACGCATCCGCCTTAGCATTTTCTTCCCTTGGAATGTGCTCAACATGGCATTCATTAAATTGGGTCATCACAGCCCTTACTAGGCGGACATACTTAGCCATCGCATCATCCCTTCCCTCAAATTCTCCCTTTACCTGGGATATGATCAGCTTTGAGTCCCCACGGACCTTTAAGTTTTTGACTCTAAGTGTTCCCGCTAGGCCAAGGCCAGCTATCAGGGCTTCATATTCTGCCTCATTGTTTGTGGTTGGGAAGTCTAGCTTCATAGCATACTCAATTAAGAACCCATCAGGGCTTTGCAAAACCAATCCTGCTCCACTGGAGTTTATTTTTGATGCCCCATCAAAATAGAGAACCCAATATTCTTTTTCCTTCTCTTTGTCCCCATTATCGACTCCCTTGTCTTGTGGTGTGGTATCTCCCTGCCCCCCGACTTCTTGGTTAGGTATGGTACATTCCACCACGAAGTCAGCTAGCGCCTGGGCTTTTATTGCCGTTCGCGGCTTATACTTGAGATCGAACTCTCCCAGCTCTATTGCCCACTTAATCAATCTCCCACTTGCCTTGGGACTGTGAATGATATTTCTCAGTGGCTGATTTGTTAGCACCTCAATCTGATGAGCCTGAAAGTAAGGACACAGCTTTCTCGAAGCCATTACCAATGATAGAGCAAATTTCTCGATAGGTGAATAATTCAATTCAGCACCATGCAGAATTTTGCTGACATAGTATACGGGTTTCTGGACTTTTAGTTCTTCTTTAACCAACACTGCGCTCAAGGCACTCTTTGAAACAGCCAAGTACAAGAACAAAACTTCACTCAAAACTGGCATGGCCAATAACGGGGCCTGCGCCATATATTCCTTCAATTCTTCAAAAGCCTTCTAATTTTCTTCGCTCCATACGAAGTCCTTAATATTTTTTAATGACTTGAAGAATGATAGGCACTTGTCTCCTGACTTGGAGATGAATCGTCCCAGCGCAGCAACCCTTCCTGTGAGCTTCTGAACATCCTTGACAGTTTTTGGTGGTTCCATGTCCAGGATTGCCTTTATTTTATCCGGGTTAGCCTCAATTCCTCTCTATGAGACCATCAATCCCATGAATTTTCCAGATCCTACTCCGAAAGCACACTTTGTAGGATTCAACATCATCTTGTGGTACCTCAGGACCTCAAAAGCTTCCCTCAAATGGGTTATATGATCAGTCTTTACTAGACTCTTGACTAACATGTCATCAACATAGACTTCCATAGTCTTACCAATAAGATCCTTAAAAATTTTATTTACCAACCATTGATAGGTGGCTCCCGCATTCTTAAGACCAAACGCCATAACAAGATAACAATAAACACCAAAGTCAGTGATAAATGATACCTTTGGAATGTCATCCTTGTGCATCTTAATCTGATTATATCCGCTAAATCCATCCATGAAACTCAACATCTCATGCCCAGCAGTGGCATCAATCAACGTATCAATCCTTGGCAATGGAAAACAGTCTTTAGGACATGCATCATTCAGGTCAGTGAAGTCTATACACATCATCCACTTCCCATTAGCCTTCTTCACCATTACAGGGTTTGCTAACCATTCCGGAAATTGAATCTCCTTAATGAAACCAGCCTCTAAGAGCTTATCTACTTCCTGTTTTATAGCCTCTTATCTTTCGGGGGCAAAATTTCTTTTCTTTTGTTTCACTGTCTTCCTACTTGGATCCATGTTTAACTTATGAGTAATCAGCCCCGGGTCTATACCTGGCATATCAGCTGCTGACTAAGCAAACACATCACTATTTTCTTGCAAAAATTTCACCAACTTCCCTCTAAGGGGCTCCTCTAATGTGGCTCCAATAAAAGTCATCTGCTCAGGATTCTCGGGGTATAAAGGAATCGAAACCAAGTCTTCAGCTGGCTTTCCTCTCTTCTCATCATTTTCTCGGACATCCATATCTTCAATAGGAAGAACCTGCCCCCCGACTCCATCTGCCCTCAAAGAGGCCACATAACAGTTTCTTGCCATTTTTTGATCTCCTCTTTCTTCTCCAATCCCATCTCGAATCAGAAATTTCATAACTGAATGATAAGAAGAAGGGACTGCCTTAAAGGCATGTATCCCTGTTCTTCCCATGATGGCATTGTAGGTCGAACTAGCCTTTACTACCATAAAGTCCAACATCTGTGTTGCTTGCCTTGGTTCCGTGCCTATGGTGGTTGGAAACTTGATTATCCCTTCAACAGGACATTCTACTCCAGCAAATCCATATATCGGCATGTCGGTTGGTGTCAACTGGGAGTCATTATACCCCATCCTTAGAAAGGTATCGTGGAACAAGATATCCACAGAAGCACCATTATCCACAAGGACCCTCTTAACCGGGCTATTTTCTATTATTGGTGTTATGACCAGCGGGTCGTCATGAGGAAACTTTACACCCTCTAGGTCAGAATCATCAAAAGCCAATGTTACTTCTGTCCTGGCCCTCTTCGGGGCTTCTCCAACAATATGCATAACCTCTCTAGTATATGCCTTTATGGAATTTTTGGACAATCCAGCAGCAGTTGGACCTCCAAAGATCGTGTTTATCACAGGCCCTCGAGGTCGCGGCCCTCCAAAAATTGCATTTATAACCGGGCCTCTAGGTTGGGGATTCCGCCCCTGATCGTCTTGGTCCCTCCTACGATCTTCAAAGTTCTTCCTTCCATTACTATTCATGTCCCCTCCTTCTCCAGTATACTTGTTCAATCTTCCTTTTCGAATCAAAAATTCAATTTCGTCTTTCAATTGCCTACACTCATCGGTGTCATGGCCAACATCTTTGTGGAATCTGCAATACTTGCTCTTATCTAGCTTGGCGGGATCAGCCTTCAAGGGCTTAGGCCAACGAATATCTCGATCCTTCTCGATTTCCATCAAGATTTGGCTTCTAGGAGCATTCAGCTTAGCGTATTCGGTGAACTTTTGCCTAGGTCCTCCCTTCTTGGGGGTTGAATCAGGGTTTTGTTCGGTTCTAGGATACTTGTCCTTAGCAATATACTCCAGATCAGTTTTTCGCTTCTTACCTCCAGTGGGCTCATTACTTACTACGGTCTTCCTCATGTTTTCTTCAACCTTGATATACTTCCCTGCCCTCTCTTGGAGCTGCAACATGCTTTCAGGGGGACGTTTGGCTAAGGACATCTTGAAAAACTCATCCCTAGTTCCTTGTTGCAATGCTATCATGGCTACCTTATCATCAAGGTCTGGGACTTTTAAAGCCTCCTTTGTAAAACGATTCAGGTAATCTCTCAAAGACTCCTTAGCTCCCTGCACAATACTCATAAGAGATGCTGAACTTTTCTCATGGACTCTCCCACTGATGAACTGCTTAATAAAAGCCTGACTTAATTCTCTGAACGATCCAATAGAGTTTGGGGGCAAGCGACTGTACCATCTTTGAGCCATACCCGACAGGGTTTGAGGGAAGGACCGACACTTTATAGCATCATTCACGGGTTGCAGCAGCAGTGCATTAGAGAATGTCCTAACATGATTAGCGGGGTCTCCCGTGCCATCATAGGCTTTGATAGTGGGCATCTTGAATTTGCTTGAGATATGGGCATTCATTATCTCTTCTGTGAAGGGTGGAATTGGATCATCAGGGTCTCCAAGGGGAAGGAGATTGCTTGGATCAGTTCTTGGGACGACAACCCTTCTTCATACCGGACCATCCAGGTCTATGACAGGAGGATGATTTCTCCCCCTAGGAGGTATCTGGGGTCTGGTGGCCTGGTGAGCCTCCAAATCACGCCTCAGCCTTTGGATCTCAGCCTCATGAGCCCTGATCCTTTCCTGCACTTCTTGGAGATTCGCCCCTTGGGTGCTTTGAGGGCGTTGCCTTCCATCGGCCATTGGCTCTTTCCCAGGACGCCTCCTTCTTGGGGTCACTTCATCATCCGAAGATTCGGAGTCTCTCTCAGTGTAAGGACCAGAAAATTCCCGATCCTCGGGGATAGGAGCCAAACCTCTTATATAGGGGGCGATTGCCCTCGTGCTTCACTTCGTCCAGCATATCCACTTCCTCCAACCTCGGGCGGAAGGGGCATCCCATAAGGGGGGTTAGTAGTAACAAAAGTTGAATATTCATATCTGACGGGTCGAGAATTCACAGGTATATGTACTTGTTGAACTTGAGGATTCGTACCTTGAATAGTTGGGGGAGTCGTCCCTTGTGGCTGAGGTTGAGTTGCCCTTATCTGGGTTTCCACCTGAGTAGATGCATAAGTCGAATGGGGAGGTATCTCCACGGTGGACGAAATCATCTGGGTTGTTCCCGATGGTGTTCCTTCTTCCAGAGCACTAGTTGTTCTCCGTGTTCTCGCCATGGTTGTTGTTGTGCTTTCCCACAGACGGCGCCAAATGTTATGGATAAAAAACTAATATATATAATTGCTGTATTTAGTACTAAGGAACGTGAACTGCGAGGCTCGATTTGACTGCTCTTGTGTTTTGTGACTCAATCTGCCTTAACAAGATGTCTACGTACCTTGCTGATTGACAAGGATCAAGTCAAAAAATGTAGTTCTGA
This sequence comes from Apium graveolens, assembly GCF_009905375.1. Classification (NCBI taxonomy): domain Eukaryota; kingdom Viridiplantae; phylum Streptophyta; class Magnoliopsida; order Apiales; family Apiaceae; genus Apium; species Apium graveolens. The sequence continues at coordinate 236,518,504 of NC_133652.1, read as the reverse complement.
TTTATGGGGTGAGGCCCCTTATATAGATGTGGGAGTCCTTGAATTGGACTTGGTATAGGAGACTTGGTGGTCAAGTCTCTGAATTAGGATAGACTTAGGAGTCCTAGGAAGTAGGAAGTTGATTCCTTATCCAATGAGGTTCCTTGGAGGCCAATCTACAAGGATTTATATCCCCATTAGGACTTATCTTGATAGCTGTTTTTCTCCCTTATTTATTAATCACGAAATTAATAAATAATCAGGGCTTTGGGCCTTCTTTGTTCCATCAGGCCTGATCTATGTGTTAACCTTTCTGGTCTGAATATCATACATCTTCTTATTGGGCCTAGCAGCCCATGCCTTGTACAATTAATGCAATATTTAATTATACAATCAGGATTTATTTATCCCTATCACTAATAACAACACAACCATGAAACCCCAAACCCATATTAGATATACGTACTTATAACAACGTAGCCATGAAATCCTAAACCCATATTATAGATTATACGTATTAATAACAACAAAGTCGTGAAACCCTAAACCCATATTACATTATACGTACTATTAATAACGCAGCCCTGAAATCGTAAATCCATATTATATTATACGTATTAATAAAAACGTAGCCGTGAACCCTAAACCAATAGATTTGAAGTACTAATAATCCATATTACAGAATTCAGAGAATATAAAAAAATTCAGGTAAGACCATACACATACATTGTAACATTTATAAATGTGTGTGTACATTTATACACACACATAAATCTAACCTACATTTTAACATTTATATTCAGATTTGATCCAAATTACAAAACACGTATAAAATACACCAAAATACGCATGTAACAAATTGATATTCAGAACTGTGTCATTCTTCAATTTCTTTCTCTTTTTCATATTCAAGTTTCACAAAAGCAACAACAATTTTTAGAAACAAATTTAATACAAAAATCACACTTACAGATCTACAGAAATAAAGAACCCCAATTCCAATTAAAATTATACAAAAACACACATGTAACATATATCTATAAAATACACAAAAACACGCATGCAACATATTAGAGAAGAAACTAACAGAAATAGAGGGAGAGAGAGATGGATATATACATATACACAAAAAATCAGAGAGAGGGAGGGAGAGAGAGAGAGAGAGGTAGTACCTTAATGTGGAACTGCAAGCTGATTTGACCCCCAGTTTCAATTAGAAACCCTAGCTCCAAAATGTGACCCGCTTCTCCAAAATGTGACCCGCTTGTCCAAAATATTACCCGCTTCTCCAATTAGAAAACCTAGCTCGAATCTGTGAGAGCTAATCAAATTAGCGGCTGGGAGAGAGAGAATGAGAGAGAGAGAGAGATAAGAGATAAGTCTAGAATGAGAGAGATAAGAATATGTCTGAAATTTTACCCGCTTCTCCAAAATTTTGAGCCCGCCTGATTGAAAGCCCAACAACAGCTAATTTCATTTCTCTTTTAATATATTTTAAGTTTAAATAGTGTTTAAATTTTTTATTGATAAAAAATTATTAATTATTAATTAGTACAGTTTATAAAATTTTTTAAAAAATATATTTTATAAATCTTAGCTAATATTAATATTATTGCTTAATTATATTATAAAAATTGATTAATTTTCAAGTCAAATAATTATATATATTAAATTGTTTGTAAAATGTTAATTTTTATCCATTAACACTCTATTATAACATAAATTCCTACATGTTACTCATATGTAACACTTTGAAGCTATAGTAACATGTTATAAAGGCTATGGTAAATCGAAAATATTACGTTGCGGTAGGCTAAGATGAGCATACCTAAGGTAACATAATTTTGTAACATGCATAATTATCAGGATTTGTTCCATCAGTATTTGAGGAATTAGAGTCTGATAAAGTGTCTCTTGATGTTTCTTCAGTTGTATCAATTAAACTCGACTCTTGATGTTGATTATATTTCTCCCTCTCAACATGTGCTTTAGTATTTATAATGTCACTATGTTAGGAATATTTTGTGTACTTGATAATACGCTAAATAAAATATCTTAGTAGATTTAACTTAGTGAATTTTGTAGCACCCGGCGGATGATCAATTATAGTCCCGACGGATGATTCAATATAGTCCCGACAGATGACTAATTGATATCCACCGAGTGAGTAGCTTATGTAACAATAAGTCATCTAGCACATTTCTACAAACAACTTTGTATAGATTCTGTAGTAGCCTATGAATCATGTAGACTACTAGTAGATGTGCAGAATAGGTTGATTAAATGTAAATATAAGATGTCTTGTAATTCTGCACAAATTAAATGGAGTCAAGTGATATAAGGCTACATGACGGATGATCAACAAAGCTACCTGACGGATGATCAACAAGGCTACCCGACGGATGACAAGCATGTACCCGACGGATGATCAATTCAAATAGCTGTTGAAAGTAACAACACAGTCACATACGTCGAGTGTTTGAAAAAGAGAATGTGGCAGCCTGTTTAGTAGAGTTTTGAGAACAAAGAAGCATTACCATTTCCATGCAAGTTATGAAGATTTTCAAAGATGCTGGAATAGAGTAGTGAAGCAGCATGAAGTTAGACTTGATTGGTTTTGTTTTATTATCTTATTCTATGTAAACTTGGTGATATATAAACCAATTTTAGCAAGTAGAACAATAACAACAACAGACTAAGCAAAAACACATTTCTCAGAGAAACATTTGTAAGTTGTATCCTGTAGCATTTCTCTGTAAGTTTAGTTGTTCACTTGTAAAGCACCTGTGAGCTATTCAAGCTTCACAGGGTTCTCTCAATATATATATATATATATATATTATATATATATATCTGGTGGATACATTCAAATCCACCAGAAAGTTTTAAAGACTTGTATTTTTATTACTTGTGTTTTGATTTATATAATTCTCTTATTCCGCACTCTGCAAATCAAACACATATATATTATTGAGTTAGAACCATTTTTCAGAAATCTTAAAAAGAAGCCAGAATTACATTCAACCCCCCTCCCCTTCTGTAATTCTTGTTGTATTGTTAGGGAATAACAATTGGTATCAGAGCAAGCTTTTGAAGTACAAAGAGTTTAAAGATCACAGCAAAACAGCAAGATGAACAAGAAGGATGTTGGAGTCAAGATTCCATTTCTGGACAAAGACAATTATCACCACTGGAATGTGAAGATGCACCTACATCTTCTTTCTCAAGATGAGGCCTATGTGGATTGCATAGAGAGAGGTCCTTATGTGCCTATGAGAGCTGCAACAGGAAATGAATCATCTGTTCCCAAGACTAGGCATGAATGGTCAGATGCTGATATTGAGCAAGTCAGGAAAGACAAGAAGGCCATGAATATATTATTTAATGGAGTTGATGGTGATATGTTTGATAACATCATTAACTGCAAAACAACCAAGGAGGTTTGGGAGACAATTCAGATTATATGTGATGGTACTGAGCAAGTAAGGGAGAATAAGATGCAGCTGCTAATTCAGCAATATGAGCACTTTCATTGTGAAGATAGTGAGTCTCTCACTGACATTTTTAGTAGATTTCAAAAACTGCTAAATACTCTAAAGTTTCATGGAAGAGTCTATCAGACAAAAGACTCCAATCTCAAGTTCCTTAGATCTCTTCCAAAGGAATGGAAACCAATGACAGTCTCATTGAGAAACTCTCAAGATTATAAGGAGTTTACTCTGGAGAGACTATATGGCATCTTGAAAACTTATGAGCTTGAAATAGAGCAAGATGAGAGGATGGAGAAAGGAAAGAAGAGAGGAGGGTCCATAGCACTGGTAGCTGAGTTGGAGAAAGAGATAGAGGTGAAGGTAGAAGCTATTGAGTCTACTTCTAAGGTTTGTGAAAATAAGGGCAAGGGGCTGATAGCTGATAATGAAGATTCTTTGAGCCAATATGATATGGATGATATTGATGAACATCTTGCATTTCTTTCCAGAAGATTTTCCAAGCTCAAGTTCAAGAAGAACTTTGGAGCAGCTAAGACAAATAGAAACATAGTGGATAAATCAAAATTCAAATGTTTCAAATGTGGCTTGGTAGGGCATTTTGCCAGTGAGTGTAGAAAGTTAGATTCCAGCAAGAAAAAGTTAGAGCATGTGGATTATAAACAGAAGAAATTTTAGTTTCTGAAACAAAAGGAGAGGGCTTTTATTACACAAGAAAATGACTGGGCAGCAGATGGTCTGGATGAAGATGAAAATGTTAGCTATGTCAATCTAGCCCTAATGGCCAAGTCTGATGAAACATAGACAAGTTCTTCAAGTAATCAGGTAATCACCACTAACCTAGCATATTTATCTAAAGCTGAGTGTAGTGATGCAATTAGTGACATGTCTACAGAATTATATCATTTGCGTGTTACACTTAATTCCCTCACTAAGGAAAATGCTAAAATTAAAGAAAATAATCTATTTTTAAGTAAGAGGAATAACGTGCTAGAGTCTCATTTTATTGAATTTGAAAAATTGAGAATAAAATGTAAGATTACTAAGGATGAATTAAATGAGTCCTTGAAGAAAGAAGAGATTTTGAAGAAGCAACTTGAACGAGAACAGGACGTGATTAAATCATGGAAATCATCCAGATATGTTCATGCTCAAATCACTAAAGTTCAAGATATTGAGTCCTTTTGTGATGTAGCCTGGAAAAAGAGTAAAGAGAAGCTGGAATCCAATTTGTTTGAAGGATTGCTAATAGATGTAGACTCGACGGATGATGAGAGTCATCCATCGGATAATCAACAGGATTATCCGTCGAGTGACACAAATCCTCATCCGTCGGCTGTAAGCAAACCTGTGAGCAAAGCCAAACTTGCCAAGTTAAATGAAAGGTATGGATCAGTTTCCAAAAACTTTGTTTCATGAGAATCAAGTCAAGTGAAGAAGGAGAAGAAAGTGAATATTGGTCATTTGTCTATCAAGCAATTGAATGACATATTAGAAAAGATTGAGGTTAAATAAAAACTAAAAAGAAAAACAATAGAAATGGGAAAGTAGGGATTAACAAACATGACAACTACACACCTGATAAATATGCTCCCAGAAAAATCTATGTTAAGTATGGTAGTGTTAATCATTTGTCTGTTAATTGCAAACTTTCCATGCCTACTCCTATATCTGTACCATCTTCTTTTCCCATCATGAATGCCATGCCTTCTATGCCTATGAATGCTATGTTTGCACATAATATGAATGCACAATTTGCTAATATGCCACTTGTACCTAATCCTTATTATGCTGCATTTAGTATGCTTCAAATGCCATTTAGCATGCCTTACTAGAATAACATGTTTGCAAATAGCATGCCTTTTCCTGTTAATCAAAACGTGCATGATAATTCTGTATTAATGATTGGTTTCAAAGGACCAACTCAGTTGACTAAGGATGAATCTGATATCCCCAAGTCAAATGAGATCAAACCTAAGAAACAAAAGAAGAAAGCTAACAAGGCAGGACCCAAGGAAACTTGGGTACCAAAATCAACTTGATTTGGTCTTGATGTGTGCAGGGAAAAAGGAAGAATCTGTGGTACTTGGATAGTGGTTGTTCAAGACACATGACTGGAGATTCTACCCTGCTCACAGAGTTCAAGGAGAGAGCTGGCCCAAGTATTACTTTTGGAGATGACAGTAAGGGTTATACTGTGGGATATGGCTTGATTTTTAAAGACAATGTCATCATTGAGGAGGTTGCCTTAGTGGATGGTCTCAAGCATAATTTGTTGAGTATCAACCAGCTTTGTGATAAAGGTAATTCGATAATCTTCAATTCAGAAGCCTGTGTTGTGACTAATAAAAGAAGCAACAAAGTGGTTCTCACTGGAGTGAGAAAATGAAATGTGTACCTAGCTGACTTCAACTCATTAAATGCAGAATCTGTCACTTGCCTTCTTAGTAAAGCAATTTAAGATGAAAGTTGGCTGTGGCACAAGAAGCTATCCCATCTAAACTTCAAAACCATGAATAAGCTTGTCAAGAAGGAACTGGTTAGAGGTATTCCTCAAGTGGAGTTTTCTAAGGATGGACTGTGTGATGCCTGCCAAAAGGGAAAGCAGATTACAACATCATTCAAAAAGAAGCTTGATTCAATAATTGAAGAACCTTTGTAATTGCTACACATGGATTTGTTTGGACCAGTCAATGTGTTGTCCATCTCCAGGAAAAGATTTTTCCTAGTAATTGTAGATGATCTCTCAAAGTTCTCTTTGACATATTTCCTAAAGTCTAAAGATGAGGTTAGTGAAATCATCATCAATCACATAAAGCAAGTCAACAATCATCCTGATTTCAAAGTTAGAAGAATAAGGAGTGACAATGGAACTGAGTTCAAGAATTCTATTATGAGAGTATTTTGTGAAGAGAATGGGATTATGCATGATTTTTCAGCAGCAAGGACTTCACAACAAAATGGAGTAGTGAAAAGGAAGAACAAATCACTTATTGAAGCTGCAAGGACAATGCTTGAAGAATCAAAGTTACCAACATATTTCTGGGCTAAAGCTGTGAATACTGCTTGCTACACTCAGAATATTTCTTTGGTTAATCAAGCAAAGTGTATGACACCCTATCAATTGTTGAAGAACAAGAAGCCAACTCTAAATTTTCTTCATGTCTTTGGCTATAAATGTTATATCTTGAGAAATCAAACTGATCAAAATGGGAAGTTTGATGCTAAAGCAGATGAAGGAATTTTTGTCGGATATGCTGTGGGAAAAGCATATAGAGTCTACAATCTTAGAACCAATATTATTATGGAATCAATACATGTTGTGTTTGATGATAAAAAGGTTAAAGGACTGCAAGATGAAGATTCTCATGAAAGTCTCAAATTTGATAATATGGAGATGGTTAGTGATGATACTGATGATGAAAGTGATCAGGAAACAATGACAAAGGATATTGCAGAAAAATCTACTGCTAATGAAGCACAAAATTCAACATCTGTCGAGTTGCCAAATGCTTCATCTGTCAGGAGACAATCTGCTTTACCCGTCGGGAGATAATCAGCTTCATCCGTCGGAACTCAAAATGCACCTCCTCAGGTCATCAAAAGAAGTTGAAAGTCAGAATAGATCACTTACAGAAAGTTCCCCTTTCTCAAATCAAAGATCCATAAACTCAGGGGGAGTTTCTAATAATCAAAACTCAGTTACACATCAAGACAACAATGAGGCCTCTTCATCTAGAGCTAATCTACCTCAACAAAGAAAATGGACAAAAGATCACCCCTTTGAGCTCATCATTGGTGATGTATCTTTTAGAGTTCAAACAAGGAGAGCAACTCAAGAAGAATGTCTATATAGCAGCTTCCTATCTAAGGAAGAACTAAAGAAGGTAGAAGAAGCTTTGTTGGATCCTGATTGGATTTTAGCTATGCAGGAGGAGCTAAACCAATTTGAAAGGAATAAAGTATGGAAGCTGGTACCCAAGCCTAAAGGAAAGAATCCAATTGACACCAAATGGGTATTCAGAAATAAGATGGATGAAAATGGCATAGTGGGCAGGAACAAAGCTAGATTGGTTGCTAAGGGCTATTGTCAACAAGAAGGAATTGATTTTGATGAAACCTTTGCTCCTGTTGCAAGACTTGAAGCCATCAGAATTTTCTTAGCCTATGCAGCCCATGCCAATTTCAAGGTCTATCAAATGGATGTCAAGAGTGCTTTTCTAAATGGAGATTTGAAGGAGGAAGTCTATGTCAGTAAGCCTCCTGGTTTTGAAGATCCCAATTTCCCAAATCTTGTCTACTCTCTTTTGAAAGCACTCTATGGACTGAAGCAAGCACCTAGAGCCTAGTATGACAGTTTATCAAAGTTTCTTTTGGAAAATCACTTCACAAGAGGTACTGTGGATAAAACTTTATTCTTTAGAAATGTTAATGGCTCTAGTATACTTGTTCAAATTTATGTAGATGATATTATATTTGGCTCTACAGATGAAAAACTTTGCAAAACGTTTGCCAAATTGATGCAAAGTAAGTATAAAATGAGCATGATGGGAGAACTAACTTACTTTCTTGGTTTACAAGTTAAGCAAGTTAGTGATGGAATATTCATTAGTCAAACTAAATACATTCATGATCTTTTAAAGAAGTTTGATATAATGGATTGCACATCTGCAAAAACTCCCATGGCCACTGCAACTAAGCTTGAATTAAACACTACTGAAAAGTCTGTGGATATTTCAAGTTATAGGGGCATGGTTGGTTCATTTCTGTACTTAACAGCTAGTAGGCCAGATATAATGTTTGCTACTTGTCTTTGTGCTAGATTTCAGGATGATCCTAGAGAATCTCACTTGGTAGCTACTAAGAGAATTTTCAGATATCTCAAGGGAACACCAAAACTTGGCATTTGGTACCCTAGAGATTCTGGTTTTGATCTAACTGATTATTCAGATGCAGATTATGCAGGGTGTAAAATAGACAAAAAAAGTACAAGAGGAACCTGTCAATTTCTAGGAAACAAGCTTGTGTCCTAGTTCAGTAAAAAGCAAAATTCAGTTTCTACCTCTACAAGTGAAGCTGAATATATTGCTGCTGGTAGTTGCCGTGGACAAATTTTGTGGATGAAAAACCAATTGTTGGACTATGGTCTACAAGTGGATAGGATTCCTATTTTCTGCGATAACACAAGTGGAATTGCCATCACTGAAAATCTAGTACAACATTCGAACAAAACCCATAGACATCAAGTACCACTTCATAAGGGAACATGTGATGAATGGTACTGTGGAACTGCATTTTGTTCCAAGTGAAAAACAGCTTGCAGATATATTTACCAAGCCACTGGATGAATCCACCTTTTCAAGGTTGGTAAGTGAATTAGGTATGCTAAATTTTTCTTGAATCATTTCAGATATTTTGCAAGTTGTTATGCAGCAAGAAATTTAATTGATTTTTCTGTGTTGGATGAAATTTTGGCCAAGTCAAAATATACATCCCGACGGATGATCATTATCCATCGAGTTTGATCATCCGTCGGAATATAATTTGTCAATAAAATCAATTATTTTTCTGGAATATTTTACAACTCAACGGATAACTGATTTATCCTCATCTGTTGAATTGTCTCAATCCTAGCCATTAATTCTCTGAACATTATCCATCGAGTATACTTACGGTTTGTAAGCATGACACGACGGATAAGTGACTGAATTTTTACAGTTTATTTTTTAAACGGCTATTTTGGGCAATTTTTATTGGTCACTTTATTTTACTTTATTATTTTTGTCAGTTAATTTCTAAGATAGTATAAAAGCAAATTCACTTTTGTTCATTTCTTTTTTCATTCTCAAGATTCAATTGTTCTAATTTCTTTTTTCTCCAAAGCAAACTCTCTCTCTGCAAATTCCAAACCTCTAACAATGGCACCTGTAGAGAAAATCATGTCTCAAACCGGTTATATCTATGAGAAAAACAACTTCTCAGCTTTGGTGAACAAGGAGATTCAACAGTCTGGTGACTATCACAAAATGATGGATTTTGTGAAGAACTGCAAACTTAACTATGCCATGCTGGAATCACCCACCATTTACTGTGAGGTTGTTGAAGAGATATGGACATCTGCAGTGTACAACTCGACAGACAAAACCATCACATTTACTCTGAAAGGTAAGCAGTTTTGCATAAATAGTGATATTGTTAAAGCATGCTTCAAGATTTTTCACCACACAATGACACTGATATTATCAATATGCTTAATTCCATGCATTATGCACTTCCTACTACAAAACTGGGTGATATTAGGAGATTGGGTCTTAGGAAGGAGTGGAGTTTCTTGTGTGATGTGGTTACTAAAGTTTTCTCTGGAAAATTCAGTAATTTTGATTCCGTTTCCATGCTTAACATGCTATACATGCTAGTTACAGATAAATTTTATAATTTCAGTGACCTTGTCTTGATTGAGTTAGGTTTTAAACTAGGTGAGTTAGCTAAAAGAGGAAACAATGTGTATTATGCTAGATTTTTCATGTTATTGGCTAACCATCTATGTCAAGAGATTGTACTTGAGAACCCAAACAACAAACTGGGTTGTTAGGTTCAAGAGAGAAGACTCATTGCAGATTTGAACAGAGCCAACCATCATAGGGATGTGCCAATATTCTATTTTCCTGTAATGCAGGCACCTCAGGTAAGTGAGGTAAGTTCATCCATCCCTACAACTATTCCGACCTCCACTATTTCTTTGATTTCAGGAGTAGCTATGGCAACTGTGCCAATGACCAAACAGTTGTCTACCAAAGCCTCCAAACCCTCTACAATTTCCAAATCTAAATCAAAGAAAACCCCCTCTGGTATCTCTCAAAAGATACCAGTTGTAAAATCTACAAAAGCAAAAGAGGGGAGTGTGAAGGAGGGAAAGTCAGGTGAGGGAAGGGGTGAACATCAAAGAAACCCCAAAAATAAGGATGGAGAGTTGAGTGAATCCCATCCTAGCCACACTGCAGTTTCCCAACAAACTGTAGTGCTTAAAAAGGATAAAAGCTCACTTCTAGCTACATCCTCCCAAAAGGATGCAGTTATTGAACAAAGCTCTCAGCTAAGAGCACAGGCCAAAAGGGTTAGGGACACAAGCTCACCCCAAACTTACACAAGAAAGAAGAAATCTATGACCTTTGGGATGCACAGGGCACACACACAGTGCAAACTGGTGCTAAAGACACAGTCCCTGCACTCTCTCAAATTCAGTTTGACGTTGCTCCAATAAATGTGGAGTCACAGCCAAAATCTCTAATAATAGAAGCATCTGAAACACCATACTCACCAACAAACTCTCTGGAAGTGGATATGATAAACACTTCAATTCCTGATTCCCCTTCTTTAACTCTGTTGGGGAAGCCAAAATCTAGTGCAAGTGAGCATCATCTTTTAGATGATTTGTTGGCTCACTTGCCAATTCTTTCAGATTCTATTGTGACATCTGTGCCCCAAATATCATCAATCAACACAGAGTCAACAATAGTTTCTCTTCCCACCTCATTCATTTCTACTCTCTCGATGGATATTGCTTATCCGTCGACATTCATTTCTACTCTCTCGATGGATATTGCTCATCCGTCGAGTAGTAATTGTATCCTGACGGATAAGCCTAACAGCAGTTATCCGTCGGATAGCATTACCACTCACTCGACGGATATCACTTATCTGTCGAGTATCTCTGCACAACTTTAAACTTCAATTATTTCAAGTGCAGAAGATTTAATGGTTGTACAGTCACTCTTAGGACTGAGAGAGGAGAGTGTATTGAGTGAGAGGCTGGGTTGCTCCCAGGCAATGAAAGTCAACAATCCATTTATTCAGGATTGGAAAAAGTGAGTGAGAGGAGTCCCACCTTAGTAGGTGAAGGTGAGGGTGTGAGTGTGGGGAGCCAGGGTGAGACCCTGATGTAACAAAAGAGAGATTTTGAGAGAAAAGCAGGTACAAAAGTACTAAGGGTGGATACAACCATTGCTCATGAGTCAATGATTGTGGATGATGCTGAAAAGGAAAGACAATTTCAGCAACATTACAAGGCTGTAATTGATAACATTTCCTTGCATGCAGACACTTTTACTCATCCTGTGTCAGCCTATCAATTGTTGGTTGCTCAGGGCAATGAGGAGGCAGAAAAGACATTAAATTTGGTGCATACTTCAGAATCTCTGAAAAGGGATAAAGTTGCTGTCAATTTAATGCCTCTTACAGCTGATGAGCCATCTGAAGAATTTGGAGTAAATTCTAATGATGATGACTCTATTTCTTTGGATGGAAGCATGAACTTAGGGGGAGATGAAGGCCCAAGTTCTGTTCCAAATTTACCTGAATGGGCATGGACAAAGGAATCTACACCAGGACAATTTGGTGTATCTTTGGTTAAACAGGTCATGGCTATTCAAACGGCCCTTCAGGTTACTTCAGATCCTGGTACCAAGGCTATTCTTCAAGCTCACCTAGACTCTCTACATCTCATGAAGATCCAGCAATTAAGACAGAATTTGAGTGTGGATGAACTCAAAAAGGATATAGCTGACTTGAAGACCTACAATTCTGAGAAGCTGGATTCAGTCATGCCATATGGTACCATGCAGGAGAGAATCAGATTCTGAAAAGAAGCTGGCCAAGCTGGAAGATAGAGTTCAAGTTATTGAGAATTCAGTGGCTACCCTTCTTCAAAATCAACAGACTCAGACAAATCTTCTCATGCAACTGGCTAAAGCACAAGGCCTAACCCCTCAACTTGATGATAACAAAAAGGGGGAGAGAGAACCAAGTGAGGGGGAGAAACTTCAAGTTCAAATCAGCAAAGTAATTGTACCTTCAATTACTGTCTCCAAGCCACCATTTGCAGATGGTATAGATCTTATTAAAGCAGCAGTAGCAAATTTGAAAGTTGCTGAGAAAGGAAAGTTGAGTTTGATCAACAGGGATAAGATTAATGAGGAGATACGGAAAAAGTTTGAACTTGTCAAGGAGCCAGTTAAGTCAGCCATCCATCACTCTCAACTCAAGCAAATTAGTGTGAATGAGATGAGCATGAATTATCTGGAAAGAGATCAATATTCCTGCATCAAGTCTACAAAGGCTGAAATAAGTCTTAAACCAAGGGCAAACTATCCAAAATCATCTTTGAAGAACCCCTTGGACATTGTGTATGAGACACCCAAGCCTGATGAGAAGAAGCTTCTATCAAGATCAATTGTCTTCTATAAAGATCCAGCTGATTCAACTTTAGAAAGGAGAATTGCTAAGATATTCAGAATTGGAAAGGAAATTTGTGTGGTAGTTGGACATCCACAATTTGCTCAAGCAAAGAGAGAAGAAAAAGCCAGATTAAAGCAGGAAAAGAAGCAAGCTGCTCTAGATGCAAAGAAGACTAAACAAAAGAAAGAGCAGATTGCTATCTTGGCCAAGCTACAGGCTGTGAATATATATCAACAAATTCCCCCTCAACCATTTGAAGCTGCTGAATCAAAGAAGAAAATTGAAGAACAAAATAAATCTCTAAGAAAGAAAGAATTGGCTAGAAGAACAAAAAGGAAACTGGATATTGTTGACAAAGGATTGGAAGATCAATTTCCTAAGGTACCCACACCAGCTACAACTCAAGCATCAAAGCCCTTTGTGGCATTTGAAGATATAAGGGTGGTGGATCCCTACAGAAATATTCATGGTGAACCTATTGTGCCCAAGGATGAGCCAATAGAGTGGGATAAAATACCAAGATCTGACTTCAATTTACCAATCCTTAGCAAGCCAAAAAGGACAAAGTCAAGGGAAGTCAAGAAAATGAAGCTGTCACCTCTCAAATCCAAATCAGTAGTTAAAGTTCAACCCAAAGTTAACAGGGGAGACTACTTGTACTTGTGTGACATCAAGGAATTTTCTGATCTAAACCTCTATCTGAATGAACTAGATGAAGTGAGGGGAATTGGTGCATACAGAAACCTACCTGAAAGGTTAGTGTTCAAGAACAAAGGAGGAAAGGAGATTGTATTGCCACTTCACAGGATTCTTCAATAAAGCCAAGTTGTACTGATTAAAGTTTATTCATCCTTCAAGAAGAAATTTGGGTTCAATGTAACTGCAAGAAGACTAGTATTGAAGAAGATTGAAGAACTAAGGAGTATTAGAGCTAAAGATGCACTTCCAAAGACTCTAATCATCCCATACACAGGGAGAAGAGTGCATCTAAGGCTCTACTGGCTGATGGAGTTCATAGATGACAAAGGTGTGAGAATATTCTTCAGGTTAGAAGACCAATTGAGTATCTCTAGTAATGAGACTCTCTTGGAAATGCAAGAAAAGCTAGATCTCTCAGAATCTGATGAACTGGAATTCCATAGGCAACTCCAAAATCAGATTGATGAAAACAACAAGAAGCTTGGAAGAAGATCCAGACCTTTAAGAAACTAGAAAAATCTGCTCAGACTAGAGGAGCATCTTGAAATGACTGTGAGCCAAACTTTGTACATTTTGATTAATTGAAGCACTTTTCAGTATTATCTGCTTATCTTTAAAGCTGTATGTTTAGGATATTTTGTTATCATCAAGTATCTCTTAATTTATGGCTACAATTCCAGTAGACATAAATTGGGGGAGATTGTTGTGCATATGTTGTGTACTTGATGATTTCATAAACAAAACATCTAAGTAGATTTTACTTAGTGAAATAATATAGCACTCGACGGGTAAGAATTATAGTCCCGACGGATAACTCATTATAGTCCCGACGGATGTTAACTTATTATCCATCGAGTGAGTAGCTTATGTAATAATAAGTCTGTAGCACAGTTCTGTATACATCTTTGTATAGATTCTGTAGTAGCCTATAAGTCATGTTGACTTTAACTAGATGCAGAATAGGTTGATTAATTGTATATAAATGATGTCTTGTAATTCTGCATAAGTGAAATGAAGTCAAGTGCCAAAATAGCTACCGACGGATGATTAACAAAGCCATCGACGGATGATTAAATGACTATCAATGGATGTTTAATATAACAGTCGACGGATGATCAATGAAGCCATCAACGGATGTTCTGAAAGTCGACGGATGATCATATATCCAACGGATATTCATAAAGTCCAACAGATGATCATATAAAGAATTCAAACAGCAGTTGAACAGTGAATACTGAGCACAGCCGTCGAGATGTATACAAATCTACTGTGGAAGCCCATTAACTGGGTAATAGAGGATGAAAAGTAGCAAAGCTTAAGACTGATAGTTTTTATGTTTATTTAGTCTTTTTGACTTTGTAATCTTGGTAATATATAAACCAAGAACGTAGCAAATAAAAAAAACTGAGATACAAAAAGAGAGAAATCTTTGTAAGCAAAATCCTTAGCATTTCCCTGTATTCTCAGTAGTTCGATTTGTAAGCAGTTGTGAGGATTCTTGCACACAGAGTCCTATTGATATATAATATATATCTCTGGTGGAATTGTTTAATTCCACCAGAAAGTTTTTAAAGACTCTTGTTTTTAATTACTTATGTTTTGATTCAATTAAGTTTCTATTCCACATTGTGCTAATCAAAACACTTATATCTATATTCGAGTTGAACATTTTTATTTTGAGAAAAAGGTTCAAGAATTTCATTCAACCCCCCTTGTGTAATTCTTGCCATATTGTTAAGGGACTAGCACACCCTCGTTAATATATCACTTCTAAACCAATGTTTCAATTATTTCTTGAAATAAACGGGGATATTAAATTTTCTTGGTGATGGTTGACGATAAATGTTTCTATATATTTGATACGTGGCTAGTGTGAATATATATTTGCAAGATATCAGATTTAAAAATTACAGAGCATTAAGAGTATACCAGAGAGACATAAGCTGGCTTATTATGTATGTGTAGGAAATATATATAACCAAGAATGAATATTACTATATTATGAAATTTTATATATGACTAGACTTATGATATTAGACATGGTGGTAACCACCAAAAAGTGAAGGATAGAATGAAAGTGATGAGTTACTGGATTGAAGTACGAAGAATTTAATACTATAACAACCATCATAACAAATACAGAGCAGATTACTATCATTTAATCATTAACTTCTCGTTGGCTTGTGATATCGATTCCCCACACACTTTGGCACCTAGAAGTGCGACCAATCATTTTAAGAGTCAAGGCATAACATCTTTCTATTTTTAAATGTTCTTCAAGTAACTTTCTTTTTTATTATTTAATTAAAACCAAATTGCTTAATAAAAATCCTTAAATCCAAATCTGATATAAATTACCATTATTTTTTATTATTATTTATCTAAATCATTTATGACATGTAAACATATCTGCCATTTAAGTACAATTTTATCTCTCAAAAAAATATTTTACACGCGCGAGAATGTACTAGATAAATTTAAAATTTAAATTATAAATTTTTAGTTCAAAAACCTACAATGAATAAAACAATAATAATTTAGGAACAATTTTATTTATTTTCTCAACAAATATTTAAGGCTATGATCTGATACGAATACATAGTAACCTACTATTAATCTTTTTAAATAAATCGAACCTGCTGAATAAGCGAGATTTTAGATGAGGCATAGTAAGATTTGACCAAATTATTGAGATAAAAATATAAAAGTAAATTAATTAATATTTTATGTAGCTATAAGAAGTTCGAGTCACGATATATATTTGAGTGCAATTCAGTCCAATTGATTCGACTGACTACACTTAAACTATATTCATTTTTTAAAGATTGTTATAAAATTGGCAAATTAATAAATTAGTTACATTAATATTTTTTCAACCATATCTAATTAATTTTGAGCAACTCGACTCAAATTATAATCACTGTTTTTTAAAAGTGTTATAACACTGAGCAAATTAGGAAATTAATTACATTTAATTTTTTCCAACAAAATATTTATATATAAGGATAAAAAATATTCTTAACTGATAAATATTTATTCGTTCAAATTGAAATAAAACCCAAAAAACTTAAAATATAGGCTCCAAATTTAAATTTTTGTCTTCGATTTAAATAAATTTTAAATTAGATTTAATAATTCTCGTGGATGAATCGAATGTAACCCAAAAACTCAAAAAATGTGTTTAACTCGTTTAAATCTAAATCATAATATGGACATGTAGCATGTCGAATATAATTGTGTGAAAAATAAATTTGTATACATAAGCACTCAATGTAGCTGTAAACTGTCCAAATAACCCTGGTAATTACATGTATGGTGGTGGGGGTTTAACACTTCTAAGTGCTCGGTCCATACGTTCGTTCTCCACCACCAAAATTTCTGATGAGACACAATTTGCAACCTCCCGGGTGCGAATATTATCGTAAGAAAAATAATAAATGAGTTAAGGGAGGTGACAGACCTCTCGATAACTCTACACAGTCATCTATACAAGTAAGCCGAAATAACTACACTCCAAGCATAATCACGAATTTCGTACTCCCGTATTAATAACTGCATATACCCAGCATGCTCTGTGTTCGGGAAGATGAACGCAAAAGTACACCGCAATGATGAACTATATATAGGCCTGTATATGCAATACAATGCACCTCAATCTGATCAGTATCCATACCTATAGTATCAGGTATGCTTCTATATCACCTCCTTAACTGATGAAAATGCATTTCATCTTTATATAAGTTCTCACAATCATCTGTCAGCATGCTTGAATTCTCCCAATTTTTTAAAATTCACCTTCGGATGCTCAAACTCAGTGTGGGTCAGAGGACAACCACTGACCGGTAAACCTAAATTCATATCAATTTCCTTAAAGTAATAGTCATCTTCCCATGTCACTACTAGAAAAAGTGCATTAGACATCGCCCTTTAAATATCGGTTTGTAATGACACCGATATTAAAAGGGCTCTTTTACATTGTCTATACAAGAAGTGATGTCTTTTACTAAAATATACATCAGTTTATCCTTTAACCGATGTATTAGGTTTGTGTTAAAAAAGGAACAGCACGGTTCCTCTTTCGTTTTCCGCCTTAACCAAAATTTAACATTTTCACTCCCTCTTATAAATCCCTCCCATGGCTTAAAAAAAATTTCAACTATCCCTTCTCTTTTTCAACTTTACAAACACATAACATTAAAATTTAAACAAAATTTAAACCAACACATACGATATCAAGAAAATGTAACTCAAAACAAAACTCCCCCTAGAGCCTGAAGAACATCTCTATCCCCCACTCTCTCATCGACTCTCAACAATTAATCTCGGTTCTGGACGATGAAAGAATTCAAGCTCTCTCGTATGCTCATCCTGCTCAAGATTTCTTGAATGTGCTTGTTTAATTTAATAGGTGCTTAAACTTGTTTATTCGGCTTCAAATCTGAGGTCAAAGGTTGAGAATGTGTTCAATTAACTACTCAGAACCACAAGCCGGAGGTTGCAGAGGTTAAAGCTACGATTGGGTAAGCTTTATAAATACTTTAAACACCTTTTTCAAATTAAGGGTTTCAATTTGAAACCCTAGTTTTTTAAGTTGAGTTTGATTTTTATAGAGAGGTTTTGCATATTTTGTGTATTTATGTGTGATAAAACATATTTTGGGTTTTCTGAATCTTTGATGAATTTTTTCTAATATATAGTGAATTAGGATTACATATGAAAGTCGAGACAGTGGATGATCAAGACTCTTATTATTGAGGGATTATTGTTGTAGTCACAAGTTCTTTCAGTGGAACTGATGATGTGAAATGGGAGTTTACTCAAACTTTCTTTTTAGCTCCACAAGAGAATGGTTAAATTGAGGGAGAACATGTTTTGGTTGTTTGCAGGGAGAGGGGTTGTGGAAAGACTACACTGGTTAGATTTCTTGGTATAGAAATATTTATATTGTATATCAGATGAACAATCAATTCTGTTATGTTAATTGAATATCCAACTGATCATTGATCAATATCAGGTTTCTATAGAGTGTTCCTGTGGATGGTTAAACCAATTGGGATACAGTTTTTTGATCAAGAACAGAGGGATAAAGTTGATAACATGAT
Source organism: Apium graveolens (assembly GCF_009905375.1). Lineage (NCBI taxonomy): Eukaryota > Viridiplantae > Streptophyta > Magnoliopsida > Apiales > Apiaceae > Apium > Apium graveolens. The sequence goes on along the minus strand of NC_133652.1, from coordinate 236,500,002 downwards.
GAGTTGCTTACAATTCAAGAGATCCTTTTGCAATGTTCGACTTTAAATAAGCTCTGGGTAATGCTCCTACTTCAACCCTCATTTTTTATCACCCAAAAAGAGTATAGTAGTATCCACCGGTGTATAGTACTGTTAGGGTGCAGCATATATTAAAGGTATACGAAGTGGTTTCCATAATTTGGATTAGTTTGGAAGGGAAGTAATTAATAAAACAATAATTGATTACTCGTCTTCGATAAAAAAAATTCCCTGGCTAAGTAACGATAGTTGTCTCAGTGTGAAAATCAGTGTGTTTGTGTAAACTATGAATTTGTAAGAAAATATGTAAAATGCATGATCACTGAGATTGTGCTTATTATCGTGTCTAGGTGTATAGTACCACCTCAAGTATGTAAACCTAACTGGAAAATGGGAACCCATTCGCCTAAAGTTATGGGAAGTTTTCATTTCAATATTTCTCCCTCTTTTTTCACTTTGAATCTGCTACCAAATATATCTGATTTTTTCCCAGTTCTTTCCAGGTTCGATTTGCAAGGAATCAAGAAGAATGTAGGAGGTGCAAATAAGAAACTTGATCGAATATTTGATGTTGTGATTGATCAACGTTTGAAAATGAAGAAGGGTCGAGTCTCGGTGGAGTTTAAACCGTACTTGCCTTCGCAGAAGGGCCTTGTTTAGATTTCTAAAGTCATACGGCCATGGTTTTTTTATTACATGTGATATGTTTTTAAGAATGATCATTTAATATGAATGCATGTACAAAATTTATATTTGATTTGTCTTCTTGACAGGTCATGGTTGTTGGTGGTACAGACACATCATCTAACACGATTGAGTTTGAAATGGCGGAGCTTATAAATAGTCCCCGGATCATATTAATATGTGGTGTATCTATCCTTCTTCATATTAATATGTTACAGTATGATGATCATTGGTTAAGCTATCAAGTAGAAATCATAAACATATTTAAGTCACATATATGCAGTCATTATAGATAAGGTGCATGATCTGTAACCTGGACAATTTTTCTTTGAGGGATGTAACCTGAATAGATAGAAGTGCAACAGATAGAAGTTCATGTGTAAGGGAATGTTGTACCTGTACCAAATGACATGTCAGCAGCTAAAATGCCTACATACTGGAAAAATGCTGCATAGTCTGAACCTGTACCTCCTAACCATTCAATCTTCATTCATGCCTTAGTTTAGTTCCAGTATGTGTCTTATATATTAATCATATGGTTTTCTTCTGGATCAGGTGAAACAACCCATTGCCTTTCCATCTATAATTTTGTAAAAAGCTCACCTTAGGATGATCTCTAGTGCCAACCCATGAGTTAAATATTGATTGTTATGAGTTATCTGGATCTTGAACCTTAAAAAGCCAATTTGAAGTCTTAATAATTATTTGTGAGTAAAATCATTGGAAAAATAGGCATTTATATTCTTAAAATTGGGAAAACCGTATAAGAATTGTTTTATATTGCTTCTTAGCGTGATATTAAATAAAATATATATATTTATCTTATAATTCCATATGTGTTTGATTCTACTGCTTGTAACTATAATTTTATGTGTTTTGTTGTAGTACCTGCCGAAAATTGGAATGACTTGAAAGTTGGGCTCATAGACATGTCTTGTTTATGTTTTTACTTAACAAAATATAAATATTTATTGTATTATTATCTAATAGTTCCACCTGTTATTGATATTATTGCTTGTAACTACATTTTTTTTTGGTTCTTTTATTATAGTATCTGTCGAGTAGCTCGCATCAACAATTGATCTAGGTGTGGAGTTCCTATGGCATGGAATCCTGCTCTACCAACAGCAATGTCAACATTCAAGTAAGCTACAACCCTTCAGGATAACATTTCTCTGTTCTCTTCAACCCATTCTGTTGATCCTATCTGAAAGTTGCCCATTTTTACATTTAGTTAAATACGCTCTCACTGTCTTTATGCGTGTGTAGTGTGTGCTTCCTGAAATAAAGAGGGATCGAAAGAGACTAGGCCATACTCCTCTACATCCCAATTATAAAAGATGATTGTTCATCTTGGTTTCCATCATTTTTATGCAACTTGCCTAGCCTATCAAACACTGGTGGAATAAAGAATCTTGATGGAATCAAACACAAGTGGAATTATCACGATAGAAAGGATCAAAGAAGGATTCATGTAGCTAACTCCTTGCTTCCGTTACTTTCAAAATTATGTGTATTAGTTATGTTAAAATATTTGTAAACTTAGACAGTATGTGGTTTGATAATTACAAACAGAGTTTGGAGATTTTAATTTGTTTGTTTTGTGTTTACATTTTAGCTAGTTTTTTTTTGTTTTGGCATTTGGTATGTTTGGGTGCATATAATATAATTAGGCTAATTTTTAGGCCTATAATACAATTAGGCTAAACAAAACTACAAAGAAGCTGATGTAAACTTAAGAAAATACATCGATCAACTGTTAAAAACTGATGTTATATAGGTTGCCAGACTATTATTCCCGGAACTAAACCGATGTTAAAAAGGAAAAAACACATCGGGTCAGAAACTATAACCAATGTCAAAAATAAGAACTTACATCAGCTGTTGTTCAAAAGCGATGTTAAAGTGGGATTTGTCATCGGTTTTATTTTTATAAACGATGTAAATACTGATTTATAATTTGTAAATTAATAGTTAAGGTCCATAATTAGATCATATATAAGCTATTTAGAAAAGATTGTAATGCAGTTTCTGTATAAAAACAAAGGATATACATCGGGTTTTAATCTGGAAACGATGTAAAAGATGTTCCCAGGCGTCAGTTTATAACCAATGTCATATGGGGGTACCTTTCTCTACACCTGCATAGACATCAGTCAGGAAAACTTTTAATATCAGTTTATGGCCGATGTCTATTGAAGGTTTTCTAGTAGTGTAATACAAATGAAATGTGTCCGTCTCTGATATGCACCTCTGAGTCAATGTTGTAATCAGTATGATATTATTCTACCGGAACAACACTGAGGTTTCCTAACACCCCAACACAATGTGCATGAAATATAGTTCGTCATTTAGAAATTATATGACAATCATCCATTTCATTGTTAGCTGTCTCATGTTCATCTTATCTCTCTTCTCACCCTCCTATATAATAATGTGGTTGTTAGATGTAGGCCCAATAAGGCCCAACGAGCGAAGGCCCATCGAGGTTTTGGGTAGAAGGCCCCCCAAAACTCAAAGGCCGAAGTCCCACTTAGCATCTCACCAGATGTTCACTAGCACGGAATTTAAACTGCTGCCCCCATATCACTCCTCCAATGTTCGTCCGGATTCTTCTCATATCGGACGAACATTAAGTACAGGTTTGAGTACAAATACCCCGGGGAATGTAAGAAACTACATAACTCAATACAGTCTCAAAATTTCTCTGCATTCTTGTATTCTCAAACCTATTCTACATCCAGAATACTGATTCTCACACCGGAGTTATTGGGAGAATGTCAAACACATGAAATGATTAAATACCACCTAATTTCCCTCCTCATGAGGGAGGACAAACATAAAAAAATTGTTATTTGACGCTGATGGGGTGCTTAAATTGACCCATGAAAAAAAGACTTTATTATCAAAGATCTGGGTTGACAATCTGATTGCAGAGAAGGGCAAGGCTAAAAAAAGTGAACAGGATGAAAAGGAGGCAGAGGCCAGGGCAAAGCACATGGAGGCCGATGCACTCCGATTAAAGTCTCTATAGCTCTAGAGAGAAGAGATCGAGCTACGGGAGAAGGCGCTTCATGAAGCATTAGAGGCCGATGATACGATGGTAGCCACCAACCGAGAGAAGATCGAAGGGGGTCTGCTGATGAAGATGGGTCTGACTCTGATTCGAACCCCAAGAGGAAGCGAATGAAGACCTATTATTCCTTTGATTCGGACAAAGAACCCGAAGGGTCCCAAATCAAGTTGACTAGGCTGGAGAAATCTATGTTCGGCGGCAGAAGGGTCGACCGAGAGCCGATTGTGACACAGGATATTGAACAGTACCGGCCTCACCCAGGCGAGGAAAGGCAGTTTCTGAAATGAGCAGGTTCAGCAGAAAGGGCGACCCAGAGGACCACTTGAAGAAGTACGAATTATTGATGATAGGGATGGGCCATAACGACATCATGCTCATTAAATGTTTAAGACTTACTTAAAGGGATCGGATTCGATGTGGTACAAGTGCCTCAAACCAAGGTCCATCAGTTCATACGAACAGTTGAAGAGGAAATTTCTGAAGTATTATTCCCATTTATGTCAGAAGGCGAATGATACCGAGACGAAGGTTCGTTGCAGGCATAGGTCAAACGAAGAACTGAGGGATTATCTAGCCCGATTCAAGGAGGAAGCTAGAATGATCACCAACTTGGATAAAGTCAATGCGATTGGCTTCCTAATGGTGGAACTAGACCCCTAAAAAGGTAAAAAGCTTCACTCCTCTCTTTATGATTTCCCCCCAAGTCCCTGAACGATATTTATGTAAAGAGAGAAAATATCTGGAGAAAAATGGAAATAATTGGGTGTTAGAAGGATTCTCGAAGGGACGATCGTTCTAAACGAACAGAGATGTATGACTACTCAAGGTCCGCCAATAACCGAAGGGATAAAAGAAAGGAAGGAAAGAAAGAGACAGACCATGGCACCGAACGACGTTGAGATAGAGACTCAGTTGTATTTACTCCCTTAAACACACCAATCTCCAAAATTATCCACGAGATCAAAAGGAAGCCAGGATTCGTTCGGCCAGCCAAAATAAAGGTCCCAAATCACAAGAAAAATTCTGATAAGTACTGTGATTACCACAGAGACAAAGGGCACAATACTGATGAGTGCTACCACCTCAAAAAGCTTATCGAACGAATGATCAAAGAAGGTGAACTAAACCAGTTCGTCTGAGATCTCAGGGACAAATTGGGGCGGAAGGATAATTAGGAAGAATCTGAGGCTGAATAACCCTAAAGGAGAGACATGATCAGGGCTGAAGTAAAGACCATTTTGGGGGAAGCATATTAGATTATGATAGCAAGACAACAAATAAAAAGTATGACATGCAAATGTACAACCTCTACCAATTTAGCCCGGAGAAGCCTCACATGTCAATGACATTCGGTATCGAGGATTATGGAGATGTCATTTGCCCACATGAAGACCCCCTCATCATCAATTCTCTCATCGGACATAATAAATTCTGGAAATTACTGGTTGACACTAGAAGCTCAGCCAATATCTTGTTCCGCTAGACGTACTATAAGATGAATCTGGCAGGTGAACAGCTAGAACCCTGTGATAAAGCTCCCCTATTTGCCTTCGGTGGACACCCCATCCAGTTCGAAGGTATGATAACTCTCCCCGTCCTTCTGGGTAAATTATTGTATACTGTTAAAAAAACTAGTCTAGTTCTACGTGATTCGGATTGAGAGTTCGTATAATGCAATCATGGGGAGACACTTCCTGTCGACTTTTGAAGCAGGGAATTTATACCCTACCTCAAACTGAAGTTCCCAACAGAGAAGGAGGTGGGAGAAATACGATGTTACCAAAAAAACGCCAAAATAATCATGCTGAAATATTTGGAGAAGGTTCATTTTTAGGAAGGACCAGATGAAATCGGAAAAATAAAAAGGGGCAAAGCTGAACCAAGTAACAGCCGATAGACCCTTAATATTGAACTGGAGAAATTCGAGACTGACCTCTCAAGTCCCATAGCCGAACCATCCGCAGAAGTTGAAGAGGTAGAACTATACGCTGGTCATTCGGCTAAAATGGTGCGCAATGGGAAGAACATGGAGAAAAATCTAAAAGAGAAGGTCATTGTTGTCATTCGGCAATACCATGATGTGTTCGCCTGGGGGCCAGAGGACACGCCCGGTTTGGATCCCAAGACGGCTAACCATTTCCTTAATGTACAGCCCGAGGCTAAACCAGTCAAGCAGAAAAAGAAAAATTTTGCAGCCGAACGATAAAAGGTTATAGAGGCCGAAGTGGAAAAGTTACTAGAGGCCAAGTTTATAGAGGAAGTAGAGTATCCCGACTGGCTGGCTAATGTGGTGGTGGTCAAAAAATCCAATGGGAAGTGGAGATTGTGCGTGGATTACACGGATCTCAACAAGGCCTGACCGAAGGACCATTACCCTCTTCTCAGCATCGACCAACTGATAAACGCCACAGCCGGATACCAGGTACTTAGTTTTTTGATGTTTTTTATGGATATCATCAATTGTTATGAATAGTAAGGATGTGCCAAAAACAGTGTTCATAACCCTGAAGGGATTATATGCTTAAATCAAAATGCCTTTCGGACTTAAGAATGCTGGAGCCACATTTCAGCGAATGATGAACAAAGTGTTCAAAGAGCAGATTGGTCGAAATATGGAAGCTTATGTAGATGACATGATTATAAGGTCCCTATTCATAGATCATGCTGAAGATCTAAGAAAGTGCTTTGAGATATTCCGAAAGAATAATATGAGAATAAATCCGAACAAGTGTATGTTTGGAGTAGCATGTGGGAAATTTATGGGTTATCTAGTCAGTGCACGAGGAATAGAGGTAAATCCTAAAAAAAATATAGGTTGTCATTGGCATGGAAGCTCTGAAGTGTATTCGAGATATCTAGAAGCTGACGGGTCGATTGGAAGCCCTCCGGCCTTCATCTCGAGGTCGGCCGAAAAAGCACTATCTTTCTTCGCCGTGCTCAAAGGGTCGAAGAATTTTAATGGGAGCCCGAATGCCAAGAGTATCTCATCAAGGCTCTACTCTTAATGAGACTTGATCCGAAGGAAACCCTTCAGCTCTATCTAGCCATGTACCACCGAACTCTTGGATCTGTTTTGGTAAAGAATCACGAAGGAAATCAACATCATGTCTTCTATGTCTCATCATGCAAAAACAAGGTAACCCAATGCCGAGAAGTTCACATATGGGCTGGTCCTGGTCTCCCAAAAATTGTGACACTGTTTCCAAGGCCGAACGGTGTAAATCGGTACCGATCAACCACTAAAGAAAAACTTGACAAGGCTGGAAGCTTCGGGAAGGGTCATAGCTTGGTCCATCGATCTTGGTGAATATGACCTTAAGTTCATTCCACCAATAACAATAAAGGCTCAAGCACTGGAAGACTTCATGGTCGAATGCACTTTCACAGGTCCGAAGGACCATACACCGAGGAAAAACTCATTTGGACCCCGGGAAATGGAAGTTTTTTGTGGATGGTTCAGTCGTTGGGAAGAAGTGTGGAGTAGGACTGATCCTTTCCAGCCCAGATGAGTTTAAAATCTTCCAAGCTATTCGGTTCAATTTTCCACTCACCAACAATGAGGCGGAATATGAAGCTCTTTTGGTCGGGATGGAACTAGCCCAAAGCCTTGAAATGAAGCACTTAAAAGCATTCAGTGACTCCATGTTGCTGATGAAGCACTTCTCGGGCGAGTATGAGCAAAGGGATCCCCGAACAAAGGCTTGTGGTATGAAGGCAAGAGACACCTCCCTATTATTTGAAACTTTTGAATTAAGTTAGATAAGAAGAGAGAACAACAGTCGGATAGATGCCCTATCCAGGCTAGCTTCGGCTGATACACAGAGCCTCACTGGCTCTATCTATCTAACCAAAGCCAAGACACCTTCGATCGAGAGAAAAGATTTCCTAGAAATATACCAAGGGGTCAACTGGATGACCCCCATTTGGAATTATCTGGAAAAGGGAATCCTCCCCATCGACCGGAAAAAGGCTCTAAAAATTAAATATAGAGCGGTGAGCTACACTATTATCAACATGAATGTTAGGTAATGAATTACACATAAAAGGGGGTGAATGTGTTTTTGTATTTTTATGCTTTTCTTGAATCTTTTATGGTTGTGAACAAAGTAAATCAAATCTTGTAGTAAGATGTGTTAAGACTGAAATTAAACATGCAACAATGAATAACACAGATCTTTCAAAACTAAATTAATTTTATATTAAAATTAAGAAAGTTTTGCTACAAAATTTCTAGGTTCTTTGTTGATAAAAGAGCTTAGCTTCAATCTTAAGAGAATATAAGGAGCTTAGCTTCAATCTTAAGAGAATACAAGGATTCCTGATCTTATTGTTCCAACTAACAAAGGACCAATGTTAACTTTTTTATCTTAGTTAACTACTGGTTTACACAGTGTATAATAAGAGATGCTCTTCACTTTAGTAAACTCTCACTAGTCATTTCATTTTAGGAAAAGTGTATCTTCCATTTCTGGCTTAGCATATCTTTGCATAATGTGTTAACTTTGAACTTCCTTTGTCAGTTAATCTTCACCCTTGATCTCGCACACTCTTCAAGCTGCTTTTTATAGACTTGTCAATCCAACTAGTTGGATTGTTTGTTGATTGCTAATCTTGGATAATGAACTAGTCTGTAATTTGTACTTTGAGATTTTACCTCGAGATCTCCAGTTAGGCATAGAGAGAACTTGACATCTCGATAAGTATATTGACTTATCAAGATCTCTAATACTCCATAGTTGATTTGACTTGTAGAGGTCTCTGAGTTCTCTATAAGAGAATTTAGCTTGTCGAGATCTCTCCACTTCATGTCTTCACTTTGGCTTATCGATATCTCTGAGTTCTCTAGTGACTTGTTGACTTGTCGATAACTCAGAGTTCTCTAGTCAAATTTGACTTATCGATAACTCAGAGTTCTCTAATGATATTTGACTTGTCGATAACTCAGAGTTCTCTAGTGATATTTGACTTATCGATAACTCTGAGTTCTCTAGTGAAGAAATGACTTGTCGATATCTCCAATCTTTATGTCTTCAATTTGGCTTGTCCATATCTCTGAGTTCTCTAGTAGCTTTCCTGAGTTCTCTATAAGTCATTCTGGAGTTCTCGAATGACTTCTCTATAACACTAAATCTGTGACTTGTAGAGATCGTGACTTAGAATATTTTTATCCAAACAGATTTATTCAACTCCAACCTTCTTTATAATTCTTCTGAGGCATGATCTTCTTGATCTTCTTCCAGATAGAATCCTTTGGCTTGATACTGTTTAAACAAAAAGACTCCAGTCTGCTCTTTTACATTTTTACAGACTTTAGATGTTACAAGTACAAATGCAAACTAAGATTACAATACAACTTACTTAGAGTTATCAATTTGACTTAGTCTTGTTAAAGTACAGGCATGTCTTGCATAACAATCTCCCCCAATTTGTGAGAAGATTGCTTAACACAAATTCATGCCTGTTAACAAGACTAACCCCAAGTTATAATGGAAAATAAAATTGATATAGAAGTTGACACAACAACAGCAATGTACATTAGATAATTTTGAGTTGGGTAATTACAAGTGTTGTTCAAGACATGCCTGTACTTTAACAAGACTAAATCAAATTGACAACCCTAAGTAAATTGTATTGTAATCTTAGTTTGCATTTGTACTTGTAACATCTAAAGTCTGTAAAAATGTAAAAGAGTAGACTAGAGTCTTTTTGTTTACACAGTATCAACCCTAAGGACTTTATTTGGAAGAAGATCAAGATGATCATGCCTCAGAAGAATTATGAAAAAGCTTGGAGTTGAATAAATCTGTTTGGATAAAAATATTTTAAGTCAATATCTCTACAAGTCACAGATTTAGTGTTATAGAGAAGTCATTCGAGAACTCCAAATGACTTATCAAGAAGTCAGAAAAGCTTATAGAGAACTCATAGAGATATTGACAAGTCAAATTGAAGACATGAAGGTTAGAGATATCAACAAGTCATTTCTTCACTAGAGAACTCAGAGTTATCGACAAGTTAATATTCATTAGGGAACTCTAAGTTATCGATAAGTCAAATTCTAATAGAGAACTCAGAGATATCGATAAGCCAAAATTCACTAGAGAACTCTGAGTTATCAACAAGTCAAATTTAACTAGAGAACTTTATGTTATCAATAAGTCAATAAGTCACCAGAAAACTCAGAGATATCGATAAGTTAAAGTGAAGATATGAAGACTAGAGATCTCGACAAGCCAAATTCTCCTATAGAGAATTCAGAGACCTCTACAAGTCAAATTTACTATAGAGTACTAGAGATCTCGATAAGCCAATATATTTATCGAGATGTCAAGTTCTCTATATATCAAATGGAGATCTCGAGGAAAAATCTCAAAGTACAATTTGCAGACCAACTCAATATCCAAGATTTACAATCAACAAACAATCCAAACAACTGGATTGACAAGTCTACAAAAAGTAGCTTGAAGAGAGTGCAAGATCAATGGTGAAGATTAACTGACAGAGAAAGATCAAAGTTAACACAGTGTGCAAGGATTTGCTAAGCCATAAATGGAAGATATACTTTTCCTAAAATGGAAATGACAAGTGACAGTTTACTAAAGTAAAAAATAGTTTCTTATTATACACTGCGTAAACCAGAAGTTAACTAAATTATAAAGTTAACACTGGTCCTTTGTTAAGGAGTAACAATTTAGATAGAAAATCTTGTAACACTCTCAAGACGAAGCTAAGCTCTTTATCAACAAAGAGCCTAGAAATTTTGTAGCAAAACAGTCTTAATTTTAATATAAAATTAAGTGAGTTTTGAAATATCTGTGTTCTTTATTATTGCATGTTTAATTTCAGCAAGTAACACATTTCACTACAAGATTTAGTTTACTTTGTTCAACCATAAAAAGTTCAAGAAAAGCATAAAAATGGTAAAACACATTCACCCCCCAACTACGTGTTATTCATTTCCTAACAAGTGGTTTCAGAGAAAAATCTGAAAGTTAACAGATTCAAGATCTTGGAACAATGAATACACAGAAGATCAGTAGCATCAAAATTCCTACCTTTGACAAAGCTAACTACACTCTTTGGAAAAAGAAAATATTGTTGTTTATCAGGATGGCCAATCCACTTTATATTCAGATTCTCAAAAATGGGCCCTTCACTCCTATGGTTAGAGTTGAAGAAACAACAGATGATGATATGGTCATTCTATCTCATTATGCTCCAAAAGACCTTTTTGAGTACTCTGAGCCTGAGTGTAACGACCTATACCCGAATTACATATAAGAGGCAAATTACTATACTAATACTGCATCTTTATTATATAATTTAAACACATATTTTTTTTTCTTCAAGCCACATACAATTACACACTTATAAAGTCTACTTCCACTCTTTAATACAAACCATACTTAAAAGCGTACTATAAAACATGTCATTACTAGGTGACATATAGCAAAACATATAGATAGGCCATCACATAGGTCAAAGAAACCATATGTACATCATCTAGGAAAGGTTCAGCTTCAGCTCGGTCCCACTTCTACTGGATTTCATATTTACCCTTACCTGCAACACAAGATAACTATGAGCTATATCGCTCAGTAAGTAAAGTAACAAAAGATAACTAAAACATATATGTAATTCATCATGCATGAATACATTTTCTCTTATCTTTATTTTTTATGATCCCAATACATTTATTTAGTGCACACTGTTCGAGTCAACATTTTCCTGCAGGGCTTTCTTATCACATAATATCCCATGAGAAACCTCCTCTAGCACCATTACCAACAGAGTGGCTCGTTGTTTACCTTATTCCATCATTGCCCCATCGAGCTCAAGACCTAATGCGGCCTTGCTCTGTGGTATCTGATCACATAGATCTTAACAATATGGAGGAGGCAAGATAAACTCATATTCGATAATCGAACCTGGCCTACTCGTAACGGGCTACCCTTACGATACTACAAAAGGCTCATGATAAGTACGTAATTCTTTGTTGTCGCCTGTCGCCGAGTTTAAAGGCATTGCTTTCATTGCCCAAACATTTGCACAACAGTTTCTATACGAAGAAGATGTTCAAGCTATTGTATAAGTAGCAACCTAATACTTATATTTAAATCGATGTGGGATTCTAATATGTTTATGAAAGATGTTAAGTGTACTTCCCATCTCCCAGCATACGAGTTAGTTGTTTCTGATCTTTTAATAAGATTTCGAACAAACCCTTTTATAGAGGCAAGTTTATATTCTATTAATCGTTATGGTATTTTAGGTAGAATATTTCTTACATGGGCAACTCTAGTTGCCTTTTAATTTCTTTTCTTGGATTTATAAATTTATAAATTTTAACTAAATATTAGTATTAGTGCTTTAGAAAGCCCAAAACACAAGTACTTGCATGCCTCTACAAGTACCTTGTACTCTTATATAGAGTAAGAAAATTTTCAGATCTTATTCACCTCGATGTGGGATTTCAGATTAGAGTTAAGCACAAAAACATTCAACTTCTTATATACACAGCTCAACCTGAGTTACTTGCTTTATTTTACTCTAAGAGGAAAATTACGGGCAAAGCAAATGCTTCAGATCCTCATTCACTCGAAAATCATGAAAATAAATAAGTTTAATGTTTTACTTCCCACTTCTCCTCAATATGGGAAAATAGAAAAGAAAATGTTAGACTAGGAAGTTATCTATGTAAATCCTCAAATGCTTAGAAACTCAACATCTTTCTAGTTATATAGACAAATGGCTAGCACTTTCACACTTTTGTCTTGACGTGGGACAAAAGCTAATGTCTTAGAATTAAACATTAAACTAGCACACTTGTAAGTCCATCCCACAAGTATGTGCCTTCATTTATAGCTTAAGGATACTACTTCACTCTTATTCTCATCAATATGGGAAGTGAGCCAAGTACCTAGCACACAAGTTAAACACAATACACTATATACATTATATCATAAAAGAAGAGGTTCCCCTATTATTTCTACTCAATGTGGGACAATATTCTAAATGACCATGCATATAAAAACCCTTATATCAATAAAAAAATTATAAACATATCTCAGTATCCCCTTTACTGGTGCTATTTTAAGAAATACCTTATCTCCAACCGAGAACTCAATATCTCTCCGTTTTGGATCCGCGTAGCTCTTTTGTCGACTCTATGTGGCCAACATTATCTCTTTAATTCTTTTTACCGCCTCTGTTGTATCTCTGACAAGTTCGGGGCCAAGAAAATTTTCTTCCCCAATTTCATCCCAATGGATAGCAGATCGACACTTTCTACCATAGAGAATTTCGTATGGAGCTACACCAATTAACGCTTGAAAACTATTGTTGTACAAAAATTCCATTAGTGGAAGGTACTTACTCCATGAACTTGAAAAGTCAAGAACACACGCCCTAAGCATATCTTCTAACGTCTGAATCATTCTTTCACTTTGACCGTCTGACTGTGGTTGAAAAGCAGTACTAAACTTTAATCGGGTGCCCATGGCTCTATGTAAAGTTTCCCAAAATTTAGAAGTAAACCGAGCATCCCTATCATAAATTAGTGATACTGGTACCCCATGCAATCTAACAAAATCTTGGACGTACAATTCAGCCAATTGATCCATACTATATGTCATGCGTACTGGAAGGAAGTGTGCTGATTTTGAATATCTATCAACAATAACCCAAATGGTATCATGCTGTTTAGAAGTCTTTGGTAATCCAACTACAAAATCCATGGTGATCTCTTCCCATTTCCATTCCGGGATTTGTATCGGTTGTAACAATCCAGCTGGTCTTTAATGTTCAGCCTTAAACTATTGACATATCAGACACCTTGCCACAAATTCTACCACATCTTTCTTCATTCCTGGCCAGCAGTAATGCATTTTTAAATCATTATACATTTTGGTTGTTCCTGGATGTACTGAGTACGGGGTACTGTGAGCTTCTGTAAGGATTTCTTTCTTTATCTCTTCATTGTCAGGGACACATATTCTATTCTTAAACTTTAAGCTCCCATTTTCCGATATCTTAAAGTCTGTTGCCTTACCACTTTCCTCTTCACCTTTTCGTTTACTCAACTCATTATCTTCGATTTGACCTTGCTTGATTCTTTCGAGTAGCGTTGACTTAATACTCATTTTATCCAATCTATTGGTAATCAACTCAATTTCTGATCTACTAATATCCTCTTGAAGAGGTTTGGGCAATGATCTCAAAACTAATAAGTTACCATAAACCTTTCTACTAAGTGCATCAGCAACCACGTTCGCCTTTCCTGGATGATACATAATCTCACAATCATAGTCCTTGACTAACTCCAACCATCGTCTATGTCTCATATTCAACTCCTTCTGAGTAAATAAATATTTTAAACTTTTATGATCTGTGTATATCTCACATTTCTCTCCATACAAATAATGCCTCCAAATTTTAAGAGCAAATACAACTGCTGCCAACTCCAAGCCATGTGTAGGATATCTCTTTTCATAATCTTTTACTTGTCTAGAAGCAAATGCGATAACCTTCCAATTTTGCATCAGTACGCATCCCAAACCCTGCTTAAAAGCATCACTATAGATAACAAATCCTCCTGATCCTGATGGAATAGTAAGAATTGGAGCAGACACTAGACATTTCTTTAATTCTTGAAAACTCCTTTCACAAGCATCCGTCCACTCAAACTTGCGACTCTTTCTCGTTAATTATGTCAATGGGGTAGCAATCTTAGAAAAACCCTCAACAAATCTTCTTTAGTATCCTGCCAATCCAAGAAAACTTCTTACTTCTGATGCATTCGTTGGTCTACTCCAGTTGCTCACTGCTTCTACTTTTGCCGGATCTACTGAAATACCCTTTGTTAATACTATATGCCCTAAGAATGCCACTTTTTCCAACCAAAACTCATATTTCTTAAACTTGGCATATAATTTCTCTTCCTTTAGCTTTTGTAAGGTCAGTCTCAAATGCTCTTCATGTTCTTTCCTAGATCGAGAATACACTAAAATATCATCTATAAACACTATCACAAACTTGTCAAGATAATCCTTAAACACTATGTTCATGAGATCCATAAATGTCGTCAAAGCATTGGTTAGTCCAAACGCCATCACTAGAAACTCATAATGACTGTACCTCGTACGAAAAGCGGTTTTGGGCATATCTTCTTTTCTTATCTTTAGTTGATGATACCCAGACCTCAAATCAATCTTTGAAAATACTACGGATCCTTGTAATTGATCAAAAAGGTTGGAAGGGGATATTTATTCTTAATAGTAACCTTATCCCTATAATTGACGCACATTCTCATGGTCCCATCTTTCTTTTTCACGAACAACACTGGGGCTCCCCATGGTGAGAAACTTGGTCTAACAAATTTCTTTTCTAATAGCTCGTGTAGTTGAGTTTTTAATTCTTTCAGTTCTGCGGGGGCCATCCTATAGGGTGCTTTGGATATTGGAGTTCTACCAGGTAGTAAATCTATTTCAAGCTGTATTTTTCTATCGGGAGGTATTCCTGGTAACTCTTCCGGAAAAACTTTTAAAAATTCTTTAACTACGGGTACCACCTCGAGCTTATTTCCTACTACAAGATTAGTACCTAACACATTTCCAAAATATCCAACGCAACCATCCTGTACCATTCTCCTTGCTTGCATAGCTGAGATGGTCGATATCACGTTATTCGATAAATCAACAACAAACTCAAATTGGTCCATCTCAGAAGGTTTAAACATCACCTTTTTATTTTTACAATCAATAGTAGCATTATACTTGGATAACCAATCTATACCTAATATCACCTCATAATCATGCATCTCTAAAACCACTAAATCAACATACAATTCATGATTATTAATATATACAGGAACCGCTTTTAACCATTGGTTAGAATATAATATATCTTCGGACGGTAATATTGCACTAAACTCAATTAGTAACTTCTTAAAGGGTCTACTGTAATAACCCCAAAAATTTTGGACTTTTTGTAACCCTTATGAATAGTGATTTTGTTGATTATGCTGAATAAGAAAACTTTTCATGTCACACTATGTAGGGGTTCTTTTATTGATATTCTGAGATCTTATTAGTACTCTATATGGTATATAAGTGTATGTAAAGATCGTCAGAATCCAAATTCGAACACTTTGATTTTTTCCCGAAAACCCACCAGATACAGAAAGAATTGAGTATAAGGTAACATGATTAAAAGGATTTAAATTCAAGGATTTTAAGAGGGGATCACAAAAAGGAAAATAAAATATTGAGAAGGGTTTAGGGGAACCCAAGTAATAAGATCCCGGGTATGATCCCTCAAACGATAAACGAGAACAAAAGTTAAGCGAACCGTATAACAGTTCAGTGATCATTAGCCAAGTAATTAGGAGTTAATCAAAGAGGTTAGTGGATGATGATGTCATCACACCAACAAGAAGAAGACAAGTGTAAGAAGATGACATAAGCATGGTGACTTAAGCATGACAAATGGAGGGATTGGTTGGTTGATTGTGAGCCATTCATTTTTTACCATGGTAAAAAGTTAATTAACAAACAAAACAATATCAACCAAGCCAAGAAAATCATAACACAAAACTTGACTTTTCATTTCCAAACAAGCAAGCTCTCGGCCCTTTCTCATTTTCAAAGAAAAGAAAATCAATTTCCAAGATCCAAGCTTTGATAAATTGTGAGGTAATTATCCAAGGTTCCTTAAGCATAGATATAGCTATCCTATGAATCTAAGCTTCCATTTCCTTCACAATCTCTTCTAATAATTCATGGAAAAAGAGGGTGAATAGTGTTTTCAAGATCATGAAAATTTTGATCTTTTGTTTTTGTTTAGATATAGCTTTTGTAAGGATTTTCAAGGGTGGTTCCAAGCTCCTTAGTTACTTCTACTCACCAAGGAAGGTATAATCTCATACCCTAGCCCTACTTTTGAATATTTAGAGTTTTTCTGTTTGGTATGGTTCATGAGAAGCATGATTCTTGTATACTTAGAGTGTGGTTGGATTTGTAATGAGTTTGAAGTTGTAAATCTTGATTATTGGATTAATGAACTTAAGTATAGATTTTAGTTCATGTTTGAGGTTAGTATAAATTGGAAATATTGATATGTTGGGGCTGTTGTAATGAAGTATGGATGGAGTTTGGTTGTGATGTTGATTGTGGATTGATTTGTGGATTGATCGGAGTAGTTTAAAATTTGGTAATCGCGTAAACATAGCCGTCGTAATGCCCGATTTACCTTAGACTGTTTTTGTTCTTAACTTCAGGACCCGTGAACTCACTGTAATATTCTGACCATTGCCATGTTTAGATAGTTCATGTTACGAGCTTCGTTTTAATATGTGGTTCGCTTGAATCCGATGTACGGTTTAGGAGAAACGGCCGTTTTAAGTAACGGCGTTTCGCGAACGAACCATTACCCCTCGCCTTACTTCGAAACCTTGGTTAAGCCCCTTAAATGACTAATTGGAGTATAAAACAATTATGTAAAGTGGATTAGGCAGTTGGTAGGGTACTCGCGAAAGAATCGCCTTAAAATTCTTAATGGTTAATTTATTAAAAATGGTGGAGCCGAGGGTACTCGAACGACTTATGTGATTCGTTAAGCGTAGAAGTGACCATAAGCGAACATTAAGGTTCAATTGGTTAAATTCTAGTTTCTTAAGCGACCGGGGTTTAATTCCGACTTATGTTGTTATTCATAGATTATCGGACCCACTCTAAGCTTAAGTCTATCCGGGAACACTCAGGCAAGTTTTCTACCCGTTATACTGTTGTTGTGATGTATATATGTATATGCATTATCTTGTAATAAGTGCATGATTGTTATTAGCAAATCTTGCGATATATTGGAGCATGCTGATATGGTATATATGCATGTCTGTTTCGTAATCTTGATATCTAATTGTTGATTCGATTACTTATAAGTTGCATAATACCTATGCTAGAGATAAGCAGTAGTTGCGTATACTCTTAGTATAGGGGACCCAAAGGTGAACATATTGCTAAACCGAGAGTCGATGTTCCCGAGTATAATATATATATATATATATATATATATATATATATATATATATATTTATATATATATAAATATAGTTTTCAAAACTATTAATCGAATAAGGTTTATTCAATAACTTTATTTTATTTAATGAATATTATTTTGAATATTCATTCGAGGACTCATGACTCCGTTTATTTTATTTAATGAATATTATTTTGAATATTCATTCGAGGAATTATGACTCCGTTTATTTTATTTAATGAATATTATTTTGAATATTCATTCGAGGACTTATGACTCCGCTTATTTTATTAAATAATATTCTTTATTTTATTAAAGAATAATGTTACGATAATCAAACTTATTTTCGATTATTCAAATAAAGATCGCACTTTCGTATAAGTATATCTTGGGTTATTTAATATTCATTTCAAGTATGAGTTTTAAAACTTCTACTTCAATTATTTTTAAAAAGATTATTCTTTATGGGAATATTATTTAAATAATAATATTCAGGAATTTTCTAATATATTGGGACTGATTTATTTTATTAAATCAGCATTACTCCAAACATTCTTAAAAATGTTTTCGAGTCTTCAAAATGATTTTTAAAAGTTAGGGCGGATCCCAAAACTCATTTTTATATTTAAGATCCTCCTTTCGAAGGGATTTAAATACTCGCTCAAAACCCGAGGGATCCGGCTCTGTGGTGTATTTTACATTCGCAACGAGGGTGATGTTTTGAGAAAATAGTTTGATTACTTGCCCAATGTTCGGGAAGTAAGCCCATCTAATTGAGTCGGCATAAGCGACAGGCCGGGGTACGGTCTATCAAAGTGTAAGTGGCTGGGTGGCAGTTTATCAACGTGTAAGAGGCCGGGTGGCGGTCCAGCACAAGGTCCTAATGCGGTCAGGGTGATGACCGGTGGGGGATTCATCCATTTACTAGTAGAAAAGGTTACTTATTGGTATCTTTTCCTGATCAGCAAGATATCAGGTTTATGCCAAGGTTTTCTCCTTTCCAAATTCATTGGATATTGCAACTCTGTTTATAATTTTCATAACAGAGGTTTTCAAGGAGTCTATGAAATGTATATATGTAGGTGTATATATATATCAGGACTTAATGAAGTATCTTATAACTTCATTATTTATAATGATATTTCAAAGATTGAATCTATCCAAGTCTTTTCTTGTAGTCTCATCTATGTGATGAACTTTTGAAACTGATTATACCTTGAACGGTGGTAGTTCAAGTAGTATTCGGAAAAGATATAAGTATATTGGAGTATCTTATAACTTCATCTTTTCAACTTATATCTGGTTAATGATTATCTTATGCATGACAAAGATTTTCACAAAAATGTTGGGACAAGGTTAGATATATGAGAACACCTTGCGACGATATTTTTATACAGTTATAAACTGGAACTAAGTGTACATTATGCATGGAAGAGGACTTCCAAGATTTTGAAAAGTATATATACATATATACTGAATATTTTGCGACTTGGTCGCGTCAAGATATCAAACTTGGTTCATTTCTTTTTGACCAAGACTTTCATGAGTACTATGAGAGTGTTCATATATTGTTAATTATTATACATATTATTTCGGTGGGCTTGTTGCTCACCCTTGCTTTCTTCTTTCACCACACAACAACAGATAGAAAAGATGAACAGGACCAAGCTCCCAATTCGCAAGCGGTTAGGAAACATTCCGCAGTTTTCTGGAGGCGTTGATGCCGCAGTAGCTGAGGTAGGAATTACCAATAGGCTAGGCTTTCATTTTTTTGGTGCTCCAGACTTATGTATCTATATGAATTGTAATAATGGCAGGGAAATGTAAATTTATTCAGAAACCCTTTCGAGGTATAACGATTTATAATTGTAGAATAAAATGACTTGTGTTATTTTTGGATATTCATCTCTGAGACTATAACTTGTGGTGTGTGTGTATATTGTGGGGTCAAAGTACGCAGTAGTTCGTTGATTATTAAGATTAAGTATTATTAAGGGAAATTGAACTCGTGACAACCCGGATCCCCAACCCCGGATTTGGGGGTGTTACAAAAATGGTATCAGAGCTAAGTGTTATAAACCTCAGAGATGAAGTGACGTTAAAATAATAAGTTCACTAAAATTAAATAAGAACTCTTGCCAAGTTCATAGTCAGACTACCTAACGTAGTACTGACAGTTAAAACCCTTATGGAAACCTTTATAAATATCATGATAGTAACATAGTTCGTGATCATATAGGGCAGCGGGGCACCGAACCCTGAGGTTCAGGAGCATCAGCATGAGGATGTTTTATTACATGTTGGAGATCAAATTGTGAATCCGATAGAGTACCCTAACGAGGGACCGGATGAGATTCATATTGGGAGTATTGTAGTTGAGGATGTTATCCCAGAAGGGATTGTTGCTGAGGAGCATCTCGTGGAGGGTCTTGACGAGAATAAAGAGAGGACCGCTGAGGAATTGATGACCGTAGTCAGGGCGACTACCAGAGCTAGAATGGCCACGAGGGTGGCACTAGAGGATGAAGAGTTACAAAGGGCATAGAGGATAATGAGGGCAGAAGGAGTGGGGCCTTCCACGGCACCAATTATACCAGTATCAGACCCTCTTCCAGAGGTTCCTGTAGACATCCATGAGGTTCCACCAATTCATGTTCCTTCCACTGTACAGAGCCCAGCACCTACTGAGGAAATGCCACCTTTATCTCCTGCACCATTGTCACCTGATACCGTGCTTGGTTATCCATTTGGATCTCCTGGGTCTGCACCACCTGCACCCCATGGACTGCTGGATGCTACCACTCAGGCTTCTCTTATCGCCAATTATCATATGACTTTGGGTGGCCTGTCTGAGGCCCGTAATGTTAGGAGTGATCTGTTGGATCGACTTACTGCACCAAGGATTGAGGGCGGGGTACTTCCGGCAGGATTAGCTTATCGCATGGAAAGGATTGAGGCTACCACCCGAATTACAGCTAGAGGCCATCTTGAGGGTCAGATTGATCCAGCTCTACTTGCGACTATCTTAGACCTCATCACCGCTTTAATGGGGCAGGTTAGGGATGTCGTGCGTGCCCGCATTTCTTGATCCATAATAGTGTGCAGACTCTGAGAAATCAGACAAAAATTACATTCAGCACCACTTTTGGAGGATTAACCTAAGTTATGAATGATTAGTTTTAATGACTAGATGGTTATCTGTGGTAGTACTTTTGGGATAGAAGCGATCAGGCCAAATGATGTAATTCTCTTTCATGTGTTCATTTGTTGTACCCTCGAACAAATGGTTATGTATATATTCGTTCCTTTCAGTTCAGATCAGTTTGTTTGTGATAAGTTCATATTGTTAATTGCACTATTAACACTTAAGAGTGTCATGAAGTTTATAGAACTTGAGAATTCATAATTTACGATCATGTAAGTACTGAACGAGGGAAAGACTTAAGCAAAGTAAGTAAGACAAATATCAAGAGATTCTTAAAAAAAATCTCAAGCATTATGCCCCCACGAAGAGTAAGATTTGGGGCAAACCCTGAATGTGATAATCAGGGAGGTCGCAATTAAGATTAAGGGACCCGGAACATAATGAAGTGGAAAATGAGGATTTTAAATATAGGATGACCCCGATTATGGGGAGTAGGAAGAAATATTTTAGACTGAGAAAACAGAAGTCGAATAAGGAAAGGAGACCCGAGACAGTACTCGTGTACGGCAATTCATGGACCTGTCTAAACAGAACATAGACTATAATCCCCAACCACCACCCTGAGGAAACAATGCGGTGAGAAATTCTTTCAGGACCTTTAAGTCGCTAAGCTCTCATAGTTCCAAGGAACAAGCTGACCCAGTCGAGGCAAGAGCTTGGCTAAAGGAAATATAGGAATCATTTGAGATTCTAAATGATCGACGAAGCGCAAAATACTTTTTTTATCACTTACCTACCTAAGAGATAGGCCACCCGCTGGTGAAAGACCAAGAAAGGCACGAAGCCAGAGGTTAGAATAAACTGATTAAAGTTCAGTTAATTGTTTTCGGGAAAGTAATTCCCAAGGTTATGGAGATAGTGTAAAAGCTTTAGAGCCAGAACAAACGCGGACGAGTATGATGAATTATGAAGCTAAGTTGTAAAAGTTGTCAAGATTCGTTCTGATGAAAAGAATCTCAGAACGACGTGATGTTTGAAGTCAATGAGTAGTGGGTTCATGAAATGATTGTAATAGAAAAGAAAATAAAAAGAAACGGAAGTGGAAAGGAAAATAAAGACAATAGAGTTTGAGGAATGATAAGGGAGTTGGGTATGAGGAAACCCTAAAGACTCGTAGCAATAGAAATAGAAGAGTATGTAATCGTCAGGATGAGGGTGATTCACCATGAGTTAAAGTTGATGGTTGAAGGCATAAGAGATACATATATATTATCCCCTGTAAGTGGGGAGGATTTGAGGAAACCTAGAGATAGTATGAAGGATAAATAATGAGACACGGATAGACTGAGGAGTCAAGAAAGTAAGAAATTAGGAAAATTGGATGAAGGAAGTAACCTTCAAGAATGTGAAGTGTAAGACCGATGGCATTATACCCAGAAAGGGAGACGTCAGGTATAAAAGGTATTCCAACATTGAGATGACGGTTGAGATGAATAACAGAGTTAAATGAGTAATTGGAACTAAAAAGTTCACGTTCACGTTGAAAATAACCAAATCTTCTGGAACATCCCTGTTATCATTACTAAATCAGGCAAAAAAAGTGGATAACCGTGGTTATCTTTTGGAGGCCATATTGATTGACCTCATTTTGAATAAGGATGCTATTGTGAAATTTGGTATAGACTATCGAGATGGGAATGATTAAATAAGATAATCTATCAAGGATATATGACTTGATTTATCCATGGAAGGATGCATGTACCTTTTTAAAGGTGGAATTAGGGATAGAACCTCGGTAACTTAAGATGAATCTTAGGGGAATGCATAAAGGTTGGATTTTCAC
Organism: Apium graveolens; assembly: GCF_009905375.1. NCBI lineage: Eukaryota > Viridiplantae > Streptophyta > Magnoliopsida > Apiales > Apiaceae > Apium > Apium graveolens. The sequence goes on along the minus strand of NC_133652.1, from coordinate 236,477,202 downwards.
CCTTAATAGGGACAGTATGAGTTTTGACAGTATGAATTGGAAAGGATTAAGGTAACAACAACTTTTAAGGATCAGTGGAGAAATTTTCAGAAGTATAAAGACAATGATTCTGGTAGTAGTAAATGGTATCTTGATATGCCCTGTGCCTAGGGTGTACCTGATGAAGGATTTAAGGATAACCTTAGAGGTTTTACAAGGAGAAAGGTAGTATTCAAAGTTCTCAAAAATAGAAATTTTGATAAAGAAAATATGACGTAATTATAATAATGCCAGGTGGGGCACGTGTTGAACCATAAGAAAGTATAGATCAACCCAATGAGGGTCGAGATTGGTGAAAACAAGAAGGACCCAAGATAAGAGACTACCTAAGTATGATCGAGAGTCAGTCGTGACAATGATCACCTCTAAAGACCGAGGCAATAACTTATGCAAAAATGGTAATATTTTTTTCTCACCAAAGCATAAGGAAGAGCATCTTCACACAAGCAGTGATTGGAAATGAGGTAGAAAATTTAGTTGGAGGTGGTTAAAATGACATTGATTGTAAGGAAATTTTACTATCAGGAAAGGCCAAAGAGGTGGCCGACACTCTAGGTGTAAGAGAGCAGTTATAGGCGCTTGTGCCAGAGGAATACAGTGATAATGGTTAAAACCGTGAAGTTTGTATTATGGTGTGAAAGGTTAAAATTCCTTCTGATGATTGTGCGATACTCAACCGTAATAGTGGTTTGGTAAAGATTTAATTCATAAAATTTCCGTGAGCGGACTATCTATCTTAGAAGGTCCTATCTAGAGAATAAGCCAGGACCATGTTATGAAAGGACTAAATGAACCTTTGAGCTTCATGTCTCCTAATAAAGATATATGGTTAATAATGGTATTAACCTACTATTGTTGCTTTCATTGAAACTCTTCTGTAATTTTATCTGCTTCATGTCATATGTACGTCAAGTTCAGGAGTGTTCTTTATGAATCATGAACGGTGATCATGTTACCTCCTTAGAAGAATTCGATACGACAGGTATGGACTCCGTATGGTTAGCTATTAAGATTCCGAGGAAAACGAATGACTACAGTAGGTCAGCGATGGACCATAGTAATGCAGCAATGATTCTGCGAGTAATGAGTCGATTACAACCGTAAGAGTTATATTAGAATGGATGTTGAGATTGAGTACCACTAATCGGGTCGTGGTGATGTATAAGTTATCATTGATAGACTAATTAAGTCGATTATCTACCTATTGAATATTTATTCCTTCTTATGAATAGAGAGCCGTATTACTATACGAGGAAGGTTGCAGTGCAAGCATAGAATTCTAGTAACGATGATGTATAGAATGAAATCCCGGATTCGATTGTCGCTGTCGAGGGAGTTTCAACGGTGATTGTTTATAAGCTCGAGCGAGAGCATGGGTCCATAGGATGATGGACGGAATAGTAAATATTCAGGCACGTGAATTGTGATGTTATTAATACTTGATGTTGATATAAATACATATATGTTTTGTTCTCCTATGACAAACCTCTATAGTTCAGAGGTAGATTCCAAGCCAGATATTTGTGGCAGTATTTTTTCATATACAATTCTCTTCAATTCCTTCTTTTCTCTCCTTTTCATTTTGTATAAGCTGAGAAGAACAACCCTTCCAGAAGGGGAGGTATTGCTGAATGACTATCTATCTGTGTGATAGAAGCCTAGTAGGATACCACATGTTGTTTAATTGCTTGTCAAGTACTAAAGGTTGGCCACCTTCTGTACTAACTATGCAATAGAACAAGTGTTCATGATCGTAGTGATCTCTCAATAAATTCTTTTACTTCTATACAAAGGACCAAGCTTTCGAAGATGGAGGCAGCTAGAGATGAAGTGGTACCAAGTACGGTGGTATTCCGATTCTAACGCGTTCGTGATACTAAGGTTGACGTGGTCATTCAAAGGTTATAGAACGCTAACGAGCAAAAGTGTAACCAGTATAATATTAGGTACGAAAGATAGTAACGATTATGAACTGGAAAAGAGTGGGTATTGAGAAGCAAAAGCTGTAATGCTAGAAGCTATGATGAGAGTCTGTGCGATAGACTTGAAAGAATTTGGAATGATCACTTAGCACGTATCGAGTTTTCTTATGACGATGGATGATATGACAGTGTCGGAATGTCGCCTTACGAGGCCCTATACAGAAAGAGATGTCGATCTCCATTGTATCGGAATAGAGTTGGAGAGCGCAAGATGCTCGGACCAGTAGTGGTCCAAAGGACCAAGGATATAATAGATCTAATCAGAGGACGGCTGGGAGTAGCCCAAGATGGACATAAGAAGTATGTTGATTTGACAATGAAAGGAAAAAGAGTAGGAAATAGGGGACCTAGTCCTGTTATAGGTATTCCCTTGGAAAAGATGGATGTTGTTCAGAAAGAAAGGAAAGCTAAGCCCACGAAGTGTTGGACCCTTGGAGATATTAAGACGTATTGGGAAGTTAGCATATGAGCTAGCCCTACCCCCGAACCTATAGCAAGTTCATAACGTGTTCCACGTATCAATGTTAAGGAAGTGTAATCCGGATGCCAGACAAATAGGGGCATATGAGCGCATAGATATGCAACCAGGAAAGGTTATAGATCGAAAAGGAACAAGTGCTTAGGAGAATGGTTACCAAACCAGTCAAAGTTTGGTGGTAGAACCACAATGTGGGAAAATTTACTGGATAGTTAGAAAGTGCAATGCTAAGAGAGTATCCCTATTCATTTTCTATCTGATTCAGGGACGGAATCCTTTTAAGGAGGGGAGACTGTAATAACCCCAAAAATTTTGGACTTTTTGTAACCCTTATGAATAGTGATTTTGCTGATTATGCTGAATAAAAAAACTTTTCATGTCACACTATGTAGGATTCTTTTATTGATATTCTGAGATCTTATTAGCACTCTATATGGTATTTAAGTGTATGTAAAGATCGTCAGAATCCAAATTCGAACACTTTGATTTTTTCCCGAAAACCCACCAGATACAGAAAGAATTGAGTATGAGGTAACATGATTAAAAGGATTTAAATTCAAGGATTTTAAGAGGGGATCATAAAAAGGAATATAAAATATTGAGAAGGGTTTAGGGGAACCCAAGTAATAAGATCCCGGGTATGATCCCTCAAACGATAAACGAGAACAAAAGTTAAGCGAACCGTATAACAGATCAGCGATCATTAGCCAAGTAATTAGAAGTTAATTAAAGAGGTTAGTGGATGATGATGTCATCACACCAACAAGAAGAAGACAAGTGTAAGAAGATGACATAAGCATGGTGACTTAAGCATGACAAATGGAGGGATTGGTTGGTTGATTGTGAGCCATTCATTTTTTACCATGGTAAAAAGTTAATTAACAAACAAAACAATATCAACCAAGCTAAGAAATCATAACACAAAACTTGACTTTTCATTTCCAAGCAAGCAAGCTCTCGGCCCTTTCTCATTTTCAAAGAAAAGAAAACCAATTTCCAAGATCCAAGCTTTGATAAATTGTGAGGTAATTATCCAAGGTTCCTTAAGCATAGATATAGCTATCCTATGAATCTAAGCTTCCATTTCCTTCACAATCTCTTCCAATAATTCATGGAAGAAGAGGGTAAATAGTGTTTTCAAGATCTTGAAAATTTTGATCTTGTGTTTTTGTTTAGATATAGCTTTTGTAAGGATTTTCAAGGGTGGTTCCAAGCTCCTTAGTTAAATCTACTCACCAAGGAAGGTATAATCTCATACCCTAGCCCTACTTTTGAATATTTAGAGTTTTTATGTTTGGTATGGTTCATGAGAAGCATGATTCTTTTATACTTAGAGTGTGGTTGGATTTGTAATGAGTTTGAAGTTGTAAATCTTGATTATTGGATTAATGAACTTAAGTATAGCTTTTAGTTCATGTTTGAGGGTAGTATAAATTGGAAATCTTGAGATGTTGGGGCTGTTGAAATGAAGTATGGATGGAGTTTGGTTGTGATGTTGATTGTGGGTTGATTTGTGGATTGATTGGAGTAGTTTAAAATTTGGTAATCGCGTAAACATAGCCGTCGTAATGCCCGATTTACCTTAGACTGTTTTTGTTCTTAACTTCAGGACCCGTGAACTCACTGTAAGATTCTGACCATTGCTATGTTTAGATAGCTCATGTTATGAGCTTCGTTTTAATATGTGGTTCGCTTGAATCCGATGAATGGTTTAGGAGAAACGACCGTTTTAAGTATCGCGAACGAACCATTACCCCTCGCCTTACTTCGAAACCTTGGTTAAGGCCCTTAAATGACTAATTGGAGTATGAAACAATTATGTAAAGTGGATTAGGCAGTTGGTAGGGTACTCGCGAAAAAATCGCCTTAAAATTCTTAATGGTTAATTTATTAAAATTGGTGGAGCCGAAGGTACTTGAACGACTTATGTGATTCGTTAAGCGTAGAAGTGACCATAAGCGAACATTAAGGTTCAATTGGTTAAAGTCTAGTTTCTTAAGCGACCGGGGTTTAATTCCGACTTATGTTGTTGTTCATAGGTTATCGGACCCACTCTAAGCTTAAGTCTATCCGGGAACACTCAGGCAAGTTTTCTACACGTTATACTGTTGTTGTGATGTATATATGTATATGCATTATCTTGTAATAAGTGCAAGAATGTTATTAGCAAATCTTGCGATATATTGGAGCATGCTGATATGGTATATATGCATGTCTGTTTCGTAATCTTGATATCTAATTGTTGATTCGATTACTTATAAGTTGCATAATACCTATGCTAGAGATAAGCAGTAGTTGCGTATACTCTTAGTATAGGGGACCCAAAGGTGAACATATTGCTAAACCGGGAGTCGATGTTCCCTAATATAATATATATATATATATATATATTTATATATATATATAGTTTGCAAAACTATTAATCGAATAAGGTTTATTCGATAACTTTATTTTATTTAATGAATATTATTTTGAATATTCATTCGAGGACTCATGACTCCGTTTATTTTATTTAATAAATATTATTTTGAATATTCATTCGAGGACTTATGACTCCGTTTATTTTATTTAATGAATATTATTTTGAATAATCATCTGAGGACTTATGAATCCGCTTATTTTACTTAATGAATATTATTTTGAATATTCATTCGAGGACTTATGACTCCGCTTATTTTATTAAATAATATTCTTTATTTTATTAAAGAATAATGTTTCGATAATCAAACTTATTTTCGATTATTCAAATAAAGATCGTACTTTCGTATAAGTATATCTTGGGTTATTTAATATTCATTTCAAGTATGAGTTTTAAAACTTCTACTTCAATTATTTTTATAAAGATTATTCTTTATGGGAATAATATTTAAATAATAATATTCAGATATTTTCTAATATATTGGGACTGATTTATTTTATTAAATCAGCATTACTCCAAACATTCTTAAAAATGTTTTCGAGTCTTCAAAATAATTTTTAAAAGTTAGGGCGGATCCCAAAACTCATTTTTATATTTAAGATCCTCCTTTCGAAGGGGATTTAAATACTCGCTCAAAACCTTAGGGATCCGGCTTTGTGGTGTATTTTACATTCGCACAAGGTCCTAATGCGGCCAGGGTGATGACCGGTGGGGGATTCATCCATCTACTAGTAGAAAAGGTTACTTATTGGTATCTTTGCCTTATCAGCAAGATATCAGGTTTATGCCAAGGTTTTCTCCTTTCCAAATTCATTGGATATTGCAACTCTGTTTATAATTTTCATAACAGAGGTTTTCAAGGAGTGTATGAAATGTATATATATAGGTGTATATATATATCAGGACTTAATGAAGTATCTCGTAACTTCATTATTTATAATGATATTTCAAAGATTGAATCTATCCAAGTCCTTTCTTGTAGTCTCATCTATGTGATAAACTTTTGAAACTGATTATACCTTGAACGGTGGTAGTTCAAGTAGTATTCGGAAAAGATATAAGTATATTGGAGTATCTTGTAACTTCATCTTTTCAACTTATATCTGGTTAATGATTATCTTATGCATGACAAAGATTTTCACAAAAATGTTGGGACAAGGGTAGATATATGAGAACACCTTGCGACGATATTTTTATACAGTTATAAACTGGAACTATGTGTACATTATGCATGGAAGGAGACTTCCAAGATTTTGAAAAGTATATATACATATATACTGAATATTTTACGACTTGGTCGCGTTAAGATATCAAAGTTTGTTCATTTCTTTTTGACCAAGACTTTCATGAGTACTATGAGAGTGCTCATATATTGTTAATTATTATACATATTATTTCGGTGGGCTTGTTACTCACCCTTGCTTTCTTCTTTCATCACACAACAACAGATAGAAAAGTTGAACAGGATCGAGCTCCCAATCCACAAGCGGTTAGGAAACGTTCCGCAGTTTTCTGGAGGCGTTGATGCCGCAGTAGCTGAGGTAGGAATTACCAATAGGCTAGGCTTTCATTTTTTTGGTGCTCCAGACTTATGTATCTATATGAATTGTAATAATGGCAAGGAAATGTAAATTTATTCAGAAACCCTTTCGAGGTATAACGATTTATAATTGTGGAATAAAATGACTTGTGTTATTTTTTGATATTCATCTCTGAGACTATAACTTGTGGTGTGTGTGTATATTGTGGGGTCACAGTACGCAGTAGTTGGTTGATTATTAAGATTAAGTATTATTAAGGGAAATTGAACTCGTGACAACCCGGATTTGGGGGTGTTACATCTACTAAGTCTTTTCAAGTAATTTACAGATGCAAATGAATGTGTGGCCCCTGATTCTATCAATGCATAAGTAAAAATACCATCGATAGTGATATTACCTGACACGACCGTATTGCTAGAATCTGCATCTGCTTGAGTGATAGCAAAGATTCTTGCATTAGTCCTTGGAGGATCCTCTTTTTTCTGCTCATTTTGCCATATCGGATAATCCTTGATTAGATGGTCCTCCTTTCCGCATTTATAACACTTCCTAGTTGATGCTTTGCATACCCCAAAATGACACTTTCCGCACCTTTGACATTGTGTCCAAGGTTGTTCCCCCGATTGTTTGTTTTGTTATTCACCTTTGAATCTTTTATTCGGATCATATCTATTCTGAGATGCTTGACCACCTCGTTTATTTTAAAATCGATCTTGATCCTTATTAAATTGAACATCTCTTCGGGGCATTGCAGTAAAACCTTTCACCTTCATAATCTTTTGTACCCTATATTCAGCCCTCAAAGCTTTTTTAACTGCCTGAGAATAAGTGAGAGGCCCAGTACGACCCATGTCAACATCTCTAGCTAACTATGGTTGTAATCCCTCAAGAAAACGATTCACCCTACTAGCCTCGGTGGCAACCAAATCCGGTGCAAACTTAGCTAATCGATTAAACTTTCGAGCATACTCAGCAACCGAAAGACTTCCCTGGTACAATCTACTAAACTCGTTTACCTTAGCACTTAACATAGCTTCACTATAAAACTTCTCATTAAAAAGAGTCTCAAATTCAGCCCAAGTCATCTGAGTAACATCGCGTGTAAGCTTAACAACGTCCCACCAAATCTTAGCATCCTTCTTTAATGTATGCACGGTACAAGACACTTTCTCCCTATCATTTAATTGCATAAACTCAAAGATATCTTCTAGAGAACTCTTCCAGTCTAGTGCCTCCAGTGGATCACTGCTACCCTCGAAAATAGGTGGACGTTATTTTCTAAATCTCTCATATAAAGGTTCCATATGGTGTAGAGGAGGTGGTGGAGGAGGTGGAATAACTTCAGCATTACGTCTTTGTCGTAACTCTTGAGCTAGCTTCTCTATCTTTTCACCTTGTCTAAGAATAATTTCTTGTAACTCAGCTAATTCTCTAACATGCCTTTCTCGTGTGGGACTATCACTGGCCTCAGATGTTTGTCCTTCAGCCATCTCTTTCTCCTCAATAAAATCATACAGTTGAATTATTCACTCATACCAAGTAGTGTATCAACATATAGGTAAATGAATTAAACATATAACAAATAAATATAAATACTTACTACCGAGTGAAACCTTCCTTTCATTGATGTGTACATATGGATGGTCTACAGAACCGCTTTAAACCGAAGCTCTGATACCAAACTTGTAACGACCCATACCTGAATTACTTATAAGTGACAAATTACTATACTAATACTACATTTTCATTATATAATTTAAACACATATATTTTTTTTCTTCAAGCCATATACGACTACACACTTATAAAGTCTACTTCCATTCTTTAATACAAGCCATACTTAAAAGCGTACTATAAAACATGTCATTACTAGGTGACATATAGCAAAATATATAGATAGGTCATCCCATAGGTCAAAGCAACCATATGTACATCATCTAGGCAAGGTTCAGCTTCAGCTCGGTCCCACTTCTACTTGCTTTTATCTTTACCCTTACCTGCAACACAAGATAACTATGAGCTATATCGCTCAGTAAGTAAAGTAACAGAAGATAACTAAAACACATATGTAATTCATCATGCATGAATGCATTTTCTCTTATCTTTATTCTTTATGATCCCAATACATTTCTTTAGTGCACACTGTTCGATTCGACATTTTCCTGCAGGGATTTCTTATCACATAATATCCCATGGGAAACCTCCTCTGGCGCCATTACCAACAGAGTGGCTCGTTGTATACCTTATTCCATCATTGCCCCGTCGAGCTCAAGCCCTAAGGCGGCCTTGCTCTGTGGTATCTGATCACATAGATCTTAACAACATGGAGGAGGTAAGATCAACTCATATTCGATAATTGAACCCGACCTTCCCGTAACGGGCTACCCTTACGAGCCTACGAAAGGTTTAATATAAACTCATCTTCGGATAACAGTGGCATAATTCAATATACATTCACGGTTCCCGATTGATCATGTGCATAATTTCATATATATATATATAGCTACGTATGCTATCAAACTTTCACGACAAAACGTACATCAGGTCCTGTAACTACAACTATTTCAATCATTATGAAGTGACACAAAATTGACAATTACCAAAGACAGGTTCAAATAAGAAATCTTGTGTTACAGTTAAGTACTTTACTTACCTCGGAGATCAAGGTCTTTTACAATCACCTCAAAGTTGAGCTTAACTTTGATTCCTACCTATCTACTAGGGGATGACTTCCCTTACTTATATAGATGAGAGCTTGTCCCTACTCACCAACTAATTCGATGTCGGACAATTTAGTGATTTTTATAAAACACAAGTGATCAGACAGGCGCTCATGATAAGTACGTAATTCTTTGTTGCTGCATGTCGCCGAGTTTAAAGGCATTGCTTTCATCGCTCAAACATTTGCACAACATATTCTATACGAATAAGATATTCAAGTTATTGTATAAGTAGCAACCTAATACTTATATTTAAATCGATGTGGGATTCTAATATGTTTATAAAAGATGTTAAGTGTACTTCCCATCTCCCAGCATACGAGTTAGTTGTTTCTGATCTTTTAATGAAATTTCGAACAAACCCTTTTATAGAGGAAGTTTATATTCTATTAATCGTTATGGTATTTTAGGTAGAATATTTCTTACATAGGCAACTCTAGTTGCCTTTTATTTTCTTTTCTTGGATTTATAAATTTATAAATTTTAACTAAATATTAGTATTAGTGCTTTAGAAAGCCCAAAACACAAGTACTTGCATGCCTCTACAAGTACCTTGTACTTTTATATAGAGTAAGAAAATTTGCAGGTCTTATTCACCTCGATGTGGGATTTGAAGGTAGAGTTAATCACAAAAACATTCAACTTCTTATATACACAACTCAACCTGAGTTACTTGCTTTATTTTACTCTAAGAGGAAAATTAAGGACAAAGCAAATGATTCAAATCCTCATTCACTCGAAAATCATGAAAACAAATAAGTTTAAATATTTAGTTTGATGTTTTACTTCCCACTTCTCCTCAATATGGGAAAATAGAAAAGAAAATGTTAGACTAGAAAGTTATCTATATAAATCCTCAAATGCTTAGAAACTCAGCATCTTTCTAGTTATATAGAAAAATGGCTAGCACTTTCATACTTTTGTATCGACATGGGACAAAAGCTAATGGATTAGAATTAAACATTAAACTAGCACACTTGTAAGTCCATCCCACAAGTATGTGCCTTCATTTATAGCTTAAGGATACTACTTCACTTTAATCCTCACCAATGTGGGAAGTGAGCCAAGTACCTAGCACACAAGTTAAACACAATACACTACATACAATATATAGTGAAAAAAGAGGTTCCCCTATTATTTCTACTCAATGTGGGACAATATTCTAAATGACCATGCATATAAACACCCTTATATTAATAAAAAAAATTATAAACATATCTCACATGGTCAATTAATTTAATTCATACATATCTCAGGTAATAATATAATAATATAAAATATCTTATATTTTATTTTATTGTCAAAGCTGGATATTACACTGATAAAGAGAAAGTTTCCTTGGATAGTGGCTTGCAACTGATATTGATAGAGTCACTTGACAATGTAATGTATAACAATATTGTCAACTGTGACACTGCTAAGCAAATCTTGGAAAAGATTGAGATACTCTGTGTGGGGACTGAGGAAGTTAGATCTAATCAAAGAAGGATACTGATTTCACAATATGAGGGTTTCATGGCCAAGCCAAAAGAAAGTATAACTGATGTGTTTGAAAGATTCAATAAGTTGATAAATGATTTGCAGCTCCATGACAAATACTATGAAGCTGAAGAAGTGAATGCTTACTCTCTCTGATCATTTGGAACAGAAAATCTCAGCAATCAGGGAAGGGAGAGACTTGAACAGAATAACACTGAAAGTTCTATTTGGAATTCTTAAAATATATGAACTAGAAATGATTCAAAGGAAATCATTGAGATCTGATCAAGGACATGTTGTCAAAATGGCTTAGGTGCTTTAATTGTCAATGAAATCCAAACATCTAATGATGAGCAAGATCTCAAACTCTAGTTGCCTCAACAAGTGAGCAAAGAACAAATGATCCACAGGAACAAGTCATTCTGGAATTGGAAAAAGATGAGTTCTACACCTTGGATGAACTTGATGAGCTTGATCAGTTAATGGCCTATCTGGCAAGAAAGTTCTCTAACATTAGAGTAAAGAAGCCAAGATTCTTCAAGAGTAAAGGACAGTCTTTCAACAAAGACAGCAGCTGGAAAGGAAAAGAGAAGTACACATCTGATAGCAAAAATGGTTACAAAATTGGATATGTTGAAAGATCAAAGATAAGGTGCTTCAACTGTGATGAACTAGACCATTTTACTACAGAATGCAAGAAACCCAGAAAAGCAAAGAAAGACAAAGCTTATCTTGAACTGGAAGTAAAGTATGAAGCTCTTCTGAAGAAATACCAAAGCAAAGGTTATATTACAGAGGGAAAAAGTTGGGATGATTCTGATAATGATGAAGATGAGGGAGTCGGAAATTATGCTTTAATGGCCTTAGAGCAAGGAGAATCATCCTCATCAAAATCACAGGTACCGACTCTCACTACCACTTATTTAAATGTGAGTCAATATAAGGAAACTGTAGAAAAGATGAGCACAGAAATGTTTCACATTCATACAAGTATAGTTGCTACTAATGAAGAAGTTAGAAGATTGACAAAGATAAATGAGAAGCTTGAAAGTGAGAAATAAGAAACTGAATTGTTGTTGGTAGAGCTTGAAACTGTAAGACAAGAAAATACATATCTTAAGAACAAGCTCAAGTGTGCAAGTGAAATAGAAGCAGTGCTAAGGGAGAAGCTGGAAAATAATGAAGTTAAATTGAAATCCTTCAAGAATGCATCTGAGTTAATTGGACAGTACCATGAGAAAAACAAGCCATGTGCAAACATTTCCATTGGTCTTGATTATGATGCTTTGAACAACAAGAAGAAGAATATAGGTGAAAAAAGGAAAGCAATAAAAGCTGAAAATGTTCCAACCATCCTGAAAAAGGTTGATTCACCTATGTTCAAGGCATGTGAAGTAAATTTCAGTGAGGACGAGTTGATTATCAAGCAAGAAATTGTTGATGAAGATAAAGAGAAGAAAAATGCAGAAGCAACTTCATCTCCCAAAGCTGAAGAGAAGCTCATGGATAAACAAAGCTCCAAGACACCTGTCAAAGAAACCAAGACTGAAGATGTAAGAAAGAAAAAGAAAAAATAGAAATGGAAAAATTGGGATAAATAAAAGCAATAATTTTTCTTATGTTGCATATGCTCCAAGAAAGAAGTGTAAAAAATGTGGCTCTGTAAATCATCTAACTCACTTTTGTAAAAAGGTTGTTAGCAAGCCAGTTGAAGGAGCATGCAAATACAATGAAGCAGATACAAATGATCCCTACTCATTCGGTGACAAGTTTGATTGTATCCCTTGCAACTTGAAAGTGATGAAGAGTTGTCACAAGTTGAGGGTAGACCTTAAAGAAACAAAAATTGGGTCTACATTAGATAGGGAAAATGCACAACAGTCATTGAATTCTATTTTATCTGAAACAACTCATTCTACTTCTGCTAAAACAGTTAATAAAAAGATAGTACCCAACACTGTTGGGTTGCTAAACACACTTAAAACTCATTGTGTGCAGGGAAAAGTGAAGAAAGTCATATGGATCATTGACGGTGGGTGTTCCAGATATATGACAGGTGATAAGGCCCTGTTATCACAGTTTGAGAAAAAGGTTGGCCCTTTGGTGATCTTTGGAGACAACAGCAAAGGATTCACAATGTGATATGGCAAGATTATTTCTGAAAATGTTATCATTGATGATGTAGCACTGGTAGTTGGTCTTGAAGTGAATCTTCTCAGTGTTAGCCAATTTGCAGATAAAGGTTTTGAAGTCTTATTCAACAAAGAAGAATACACTTTAATCAGCAAAAAAATTGGTGAAGTTGCTCTGAAAAGAGCAAGAAAAGGAAGCTTGTTTGTTGCAGACTTGGACTCAACATATAAGGATGGAATTTGTTGCTTCTACACCAAGGCATCAGAAGAACAAAGCAAGCTATGGCATAAGAAGTTGTCTCACTTGAATTTTAAGGCAATTAACACCTTAGTCAAAAAGGAGTTAGTAAGAGACATGCCTAAACTGGAGTTTGCTCAAGTTGAAGTTTGTGAGGCTTGTCAGAAAGGAAAAATGAAGAGATCAAGTCACAACTCAAAAACTCTGAATTCTATAAGTGCACCATTGGAACTTATTTACATGGACTTGTTTCGACCAGTAAATGTCTTATCAATTTCAAGGAACAAATATGCACTTATGATGGTAGATGATTTCTCAAGATACACTTGGATAGAGTTCATGCACTCTAAAGATGAAACTTCACACATCATAATTGAGCACATCAAGAAGATAGAAAAACAGGCTGAAGATCAAAATTGTGTAAAAAGATTGAGAAGTGATAATGGAACTGAATTCAGGAATGCAACATTGAATGAATCCTGCAAAAACAAAGGGATTGTTCAAGAATTCTCAGCATATAACACCTCAACAAAATGGAGTAGTTGAAAGGAAGAACAGAACATTAGTTGAAGCTGCTAGGACAATGCTGCAAGATGCAAAGTTACCAACAAGTTTCTGGGAAGAAGCTGTTAATACTACATGTTACACTTAGAACAGATTTCTCACTAACAAGGCACATGGCAAATCACCTTACTCAATCATGTCTAAGAGAAAGCCTACTGTAAAGCATCTTCATGTGTTTGGAAGCAAGTGTTATATTTTGAAAGACAACTCTGAATATGTGGGAAAATTTGACTCAAAAGTTTTTGAAGCAATTTTTCTGGGATATTCATTGGAGAGAACTACTTATAAGGTCTATGTGCTAGTTCAAAAGAAGATTATGGAGAGCACATATGTGACTTTTGATGATGACAAGTGTCCAAGCTTGGAATGCCTTGATGAAAATGAAGCTGAAGCCCTTGCATTTGAAAACCTCAACATTGATAGTGATTCTGATGGTGAAGATGAAGGCAATGCACAATAAATATTGAATGAAGAGATTACTGAACAGGAAAATCATGGGAATGGAAGCTAATCTCAAACACCTGAATTTGATAGCACAAACTCATGGGGAGAAAGAGAAGAAGGATCTAGCATTCATACCAATAATTAAGAGAATGATGAATGCACAAGTCAACAAACTCATACAAGGAAGTGGGACAGAAGTCACACTAGAGAAGCAATTATTGGTGTTCTACTGCTGGTGTGAGGACTAGAAGTGCAACTGCTAATTAGTGCATACATGCATACTTTCTGTCTCAAATAGAACCCAAGAAAACTGAAGAAGCTCTAATGGATCCTGATTGGATATCTGCTATGCAAGAGAAGATTAATCAATTTGAAAGGAACAAAGTTTGGGAGTTAGTTCCTGCACCAAAGAATAGAAGCATTATTGGAACAAAATGGGTGCTCAGGAACAAGATGGATGAAAATGGTATAGTTACCAGAAACAAGGCAAGGTTGGTTGTAAAAGGCTACTCACAAGAAGAAGGAATTGATTATGATGAAACTTTTTCTCCAGTTGTAAGACTTGAAGCAATAAGAATTTTTCTAGCATTTGCTGCATATTCAAATTTTTAAGTGTATCAAATGGATGTCAAGAGTGTTTTCCTAAATGGTGAGTTAGAAGAAGAAATTTATGTGCAACAGCCACCTGGCTTTGAAGATCTAGAATTTCCAAATTTTGTGTACAAATTACTCAAGGCTCTATATTGACTAAAGCAGGCACCTAGAGCATGGTATGATACATTGTCAGAATTTCTACTGAAACATGGTTTTTATAACATCCGGGATATCGCGTGTAATTATTTTATTAATAAATAATTTTTATATGATTATTATGAGATTTTTGGTGAATTATATGATGATTGGTGTGGATATGTGAATGCTTATATCTGATACAGTATAAGTATGTTAATTTTATTATGACCATAATAAAATATAGATAATTACGATATTTTTCTGGTAATTATTGGGCTGTTATATGATTTTATATTGATTTATGAATTTATTTATTAATTTCTGAATAATTACAAAATTATTTTATAAAGCCGGGAATCGTCCGACTTCAACCGTTTTTACGTTTTTACAACCCGAAACTCTTCCGAAAACTCCTTCCTCACCTCATCTGGTAATTCCGGACATTTTCCGTGTTTTGACTTTTTCGATCCGGATTACGGTTTGACCCGTGCGTGGCCCGACCCAAGATTTTCGATACGATAATCATTTCGGTGAATCAACAAAAATCGTATTCTCGAAAGACGAGATATTATTACGTTATTCTCATATATAGTATTTTATTAGAAGCCCGGTTTGGATAATTATCCAATACGGGTATCAAATCGGATCGTTTTTGCAGTTACTTAGCGGCTAAATAACTAATTTAACGATCCAAAACGAACCAATATTCCAAAAATATATATAGCCCTTTTATCATTTC
The DNA here is from genome assembly GCF_009905375.1 of Apium graveolens. NCBI lineage: Eukaryota > Viridiplantae > Streptophyta > Magnoliopsida > Apiales > Apiaceae > Apium > Apium graveolens. Next base: position 236,461,695 of record NC_133652.1, on the reverse strand, counting down.
ATTTATTCGTATAATCACAATAAGTTTGTAAAACCCCATAAAATACAGAGAAATATCGAATTCATGACGCGTTCTTGAGAATCAAACGTACGAATAAAGGCGTTATTGAACTCCGATTCGGGCGTGTAATATATCAAATCGAAGCTCTCGAAAAGTCCTTTCATAATCAATCATCTGTTTTTATGTGAAATCAAGGTATTTTTCTTATTAAATTGTTTTATTTTGAATTTATTAAAGATTAAATTATGAAAATTTGTTCTTGATGTTGTTGATATGATTTGATGATTCCATCGTGTAGATAATATTTTTCTGGTCAATTTGGTATATTATATGTCAAAAATAGAGTTCAATAACGTAGAGAAAATGATGTTGATTCTGGAAATTAAAATTAGGGTTTATAAGTTGAATGTTCTTAATTGGAAATTGGGTATTTTTGTGTTTAGGGTTATTGTTTGAAATTGGTTGCACAGAGTTGTAGATCGTCGAAAGACGATTCGAATGATATATATATATATATATATATATATATATATATATATATATGTTTAACAGATGATAGCCGGAAGGGCTTCGTCGGAAAATCGAACCTCGCGGCGGCGGGATTTTCAGGCGACTTTTCTGGTTAATCCTTCAGTCATTTAAGTGAATTGAGTCTGCAGATGTGTTCCTGGAAGTCTAAATAATATCCCTTGTTAATCTGGCAGTATTCTGGGTTGTTTTATAGATCACCGGAAAGCTGGGGAAGACAGCAAAATTGTTGTTTAACCCCTTGACTTGTTCGGTTTTGCAAAATGGTCCTTGGCTTTTCCAAAAAATCCGAAAAATATACTCATGTTTTAATATTTACAAAAATGATATTTTCTTTTTACAATTATTGTCAGATAATATTTTTATTTATTTTAAATTCCAAAAATCAATATTCTTCATTCTGAAAATTATTTTTAATTCTAAAATAAATCTTAATTATTTAATTAATTAATTTTAGTTGATAATTAATTATTTAATTAGTCAATTAATTTAAATATTAATTGATTAATTAATTTAATTAGTTATTAATTAATTTTAATTGATTATTTAATTGGATTTAAATATTTAAAATTGATTTAAAAATTCCGAAAAATAGTTTCGAGTTTTAAAATATTATTTTAAATTATTTTCGAAGCTCGATAATTATTATGGAATTATTTTTAAAGTCAAATTTGGGTGTTCGAACCCTATTATTTAATTATAATATGATTCGGAGTCCAATTTTTTATTCCAAAAAATGTTCAAAAATTTGTATTAAATACCTGGAAGATCATTTTAACCCCGAATCTTCTTGAAAAAGTTATTTTGATCGAATATCTTGCGTGCTATGTGCTACGTGCTATCTAATTGATGTGTTATATGCCTATATGGTTATTGTTTGACTGTTTTAGTCATAACTTCTAATCCGTAAATCGGATTTGGGTAAAACGAAGGGTAGACAAAAGCTTATGACGTCTATGTGATGATTATAATGATATGAGATTGAGTATTGGTAGATACATGTGATGCCTAGCAGAGTAAGCGAGGCATAGAAAAGAAGGTTAGTGATCAGTAAATAGAACTGAAGTGTAGAAAAAGAAAGAAATGATCGATGAATAGAAGCAAGGCATATAAAAAGAAGAAAAGTGATGGAAAAGTAAATTTGTTAGATGGTACAAGTAAAGATGTAAATCATCGGTGATAAGGCAAGTACTTCTGAACCTTCTTCAAGATATATTGCAAATATTTTCGAACTGTTTCATAATATGTCGCTATTATTCAAAATAACTCTTGTTTTATATTGCAAGCGCATTGAACTATTTAACCTTGAACCCTGATTCATATTGATCTTGAGCCATAAGCCTTATTCTTCATAAACCATTGATTGTTGAATTCCCATATACGAGCATTACACATACGATACTACTTCACAAATATATATCTACCACATACTGATTCTGATATTGAGTTTCGTAACATACCAACCCTTATTCCTTGTTTACCGGAAGACTAATTCTTGGAACCCTTGAACCCTTGGTCTTCTACTTTCTGATTCTTTCCTTGATTGAAAGCCAATCTTTTTGAATTCCATGTTATGCCTTCATGGTGTTATGAATCACCCTATGCTTCAAGATAAATGTTGTTTACGATTCAACTTATTGATTAACATTAATTATCATATTGAATTATTTTAGAATTGGATGGTTTTATAAATGTGGACCAGATTCGTTGTCAGACCAGATTCGTGGTCACAATAGGCCAATATGTGCCTTGGATCCAGTATATAGAGCAAAGCTGAGAGCCTTGCTCAGGGTTAGTGCGTGACTGATCAGCAGCCTAACCTTGGTTTTTAAAATGAAAAGTGAATATCCAATTCTAATCATTGCTTATTCAGAAAACTTGATTCTTCTGAATCACTTCAATTGATTATTGTTTAACCTCAATTGTTGCTATTATGACTTGCTGAGCTAGCTAGCTCACTCTTGCAAAACTTTTTATGTTTTCAACAGTTAAAAAGGAAAGTGTTAGTAACGAGGATTTCATGTCCAGTGTGCGAGCTAGGGTCTCCGGTTAAGTTGGATCGAGCTAGCAGGAGCTTTACATTGTAAATAAGATATGTAAGATTGTAAGAACGATATCATTATCATTGGTAAGTTGAACTAGTTGGGATTTGGTATGATATAATAAAAGTTAAGGTTGTGGCTTATTTTCATACTTTAATCTATTGCGATCTGTGGTTATGTAAAGAAGGGTCAATGCATATAATATTTTATATACAGGTTTGTATATTGTGTGTATGTTGTGAGCCCCAAACTTCTGACCCGGGTTTGGAGGACGTCTCAGGTTGGTATCAGAACTACAGGTTAAAAGTCACTAAAATAAGCCTAGATTGTCAAAAATGGGTAGAGGGTAAGATTAGAATTAAGAAATAGAGAAATAGAACGTCGAGAGGTTGAGTGCGACCAAATAGTAGGTTTTAGTGTGATCCGTGATGAGATTTGACATCCTTATCTAGCAATGCGATTTTCAGATGGCAGCGATGGAAGATTCTTTTATCCCTGGATCGTCTGATCATTCGGAGCCTTCATTCGGAAGACTATCATCTGATTCATGTCCTGCTCTGCCACCGGTGTTAGCCATGTCACATCCTGTTGTGACGGTCGCACCTTTTCACATTATTATCTCATCTCCTGATAAGAGACTATCTATTCGAGAATCCCCTATATGTTGATTCTGGTTTTACCAGATACTCAACTGTGGGTGCATCTTTTCTGTTTACTCTACACCCTGTTCTATACCATCAGTTTAAAACCCGTCTTATGAAGTAATAGCACCTATAAGGTTGGATTCGATAACTACAACATATAGTGAGTACACGAGGTATTAAGAAATATGAGAAGGAACCGAGAGTGAGGATACGTGTGTTCCAGAAGATAGCCGTTACCAGGTTATATGGAGCTACTAGTAAGTATGTCATCTATGATTATCTTGTGGAGTGAGCTAGATGTATCTTTAAAAAAATTAGAGAATATTGGAAATTGAGAGTTCTCTGGGAATTAAATGATGATGTAGTGACCAACCATGATACGTATAGAAGTAATGTGAAAATTCAACCTTGTGTTATAAAGTAGATCCGATGATGGCTGGATAAATTTGTTAAACTTAGTAATCGTAAGAGATGATGATGGGAATGTTACCAGTATGGAAGACTAGAAGTAAAGTTACGAATAAGACAGTATGCAATGGTAACTGGAATTTTTGTCGATCAATGAAGTTAAAATAGACCCAATAAGAGGTAGAAGATATACGGAAATGAATGAGCTCTTATTTGATGGTTTTCCTAATTGAATTCCTCGTGATAGTTGAGAAGGACGATAACCAACTCATATAGTAATGACAACCAGGTGTATGATTTTCAAAATTTTAAAACAGTTTTTTTAAGAGATTTTCTTAACAAAATAAGTTTTAAAAAATTGGTTGTCCAACTACTACTTGAGTTTCTTATTTGTTATAAGATTCAGATTATCCAGACGAATACTTGTTCTAGAAATTAGTATGGTTCTTTTAGAAGGCCAAGTGGACCCACTATTACGAAGAAACTGTTTATCCAATCTCTGAGACGATTAGAGTACCAGGAATATGTCGATTCACGAAAATATGAGTATGAGCAAAGAAGATTAAGGAAATCTCTAGACCTTCTAACGGGAGAACGTTATTAATAAAAGAGGCGACAAGGTGAACGATTAGCAGCATAAGCGAAATTTGATGTTATGAGTGTAAATCTCGTAAGATTGCAAATAAAATCCTATATGAACATGGAAGCGGGACACTAAAGATACAAGACCTAATAAATGGGAAATTATTTTAATGATCGATTTAAGAAAGCATTTCTGAGAACTTTCTAAAGTTGAGATACGACTCATCATGGGAACTATTGGTTGGACAAGCGTTGAAGCTGTAAATAGATGTAATATGGATGACGACCAAGGATATCAATCTTTCTTATCATTCTTATAAATCTCGAGTAAAGTATGAACTGCTTTCATGATCAGCTTTATAAGGTGATTGTTGAATCCCTTTCAAATCATTATTTCTTCAAAATATTATTTTCTAATTGGGACAAGCAGTGTTATGGTGTGACGCTTTGTCGAAATGACAAAGAGTCTGGTGGGACGCCACCTAATCATGTGATGTGTTCCATATGGTATGAAAGACTGGCCATCTTGAGTACTAATATGGTTGTCTCATTCCTATTTAAATCATTATTCATTCTTTCTTCTTCAATCCTGATTTGTGTATTCATGAATTCTTCCGATTATTTTCTTGTACTTTTATCCCTTACAGAAAGTTTCCAATCAGAATCATATATACAAATTCCTTCTTCTGTAAGGTCTATCCTTTGAATGTTTTAAAAAAAGGTGAAATGAACCCGTATAGAAGATGGAGTTACGCAATAAGTATGAGCAATTGCAAGTCAAAGAATGGTGAACATTTACGTGCAGAAAGGAATCATTATGCCGATAATGGAATTATTGCAAGGACATTAAATCAAAGGAGGAAATCTGTATACATGATACGTTGCAAGTAGAAAATTTTGGTGTGAATTGGAATAATTAGCGAATCGTTTGAGGTAAATTAACTGAAGAAAACAAGAAAGTAAAGCTGCATGTATCAGGTGAGGCAAATGATCAATTGGACAACGAAGACGAATGAAGAAATTCTTAATAATAACCAGATGATCGATTAAAACATTGTGAAAATGATATCTCAGTCATGTGGGAAATATTCGTCATGAAGATTCAAGATCGAAGAAATGCTAGTTATGAATAAACTTTAAGTGTGTTCATCAAGGGATGGTTGGGCTTTCCCACCCAAGTAAGTGAGTTGTGGTAAAATTGATACTTGTAGTTGGGTCGGCAAAGAAGGTTCAATATGGAAAGGCATAAGGGGAGATGAAGGTATGGTGGTTTGACTGCAACAATTTTTAAGATGTGAAGCTTTAAAACCAAATGAACTCATTCGCAAGATTTTAAGAGTGTTGGTTGAGACCAGGTGTTGATCATCAGAGGTTGAACAAGTTAATTAATAAGAACAAATGTATATTGCCAAGGATGGACGGATTGTTAAGTAGAAAGCTTGAACTAAAACATGAACTAGAAGAATTTTAGAATAATTTGTAATTGTACTCAGTAGTGATATTCTGTTATAATCATAGAATATGAGAAAAAGGTATGGTATAATAAGAATTGTTCGCTATAATCTTAAGTTGAATTAGAGACATGGGTTGTACTGATTAATATTACATGAGGTAGTGAAATGGTGAGGTTAGAAAGTGAAAGTGGACTGGTATATTTGAGGGTTGATTGTTGGTTATTTGATTGATTGTTGGTGTCGGCTTGAGTCCGACTGGTAGTCAATGATATAAAGGAGATGCTGCCCAAATATTTCGGAAAATACCCTACTCTTAAAAAAAATGGAAAGTATACTTCCGTAGATATTCATGTTGATACTCCAATTAATTGTGATCTCGGTTCTCGAAAGAGGTTGTTACATCCAATTCGACTATATATAATTGGTCTTTGATTTCATTTAGCTAGTCATCACTTGGTGCAATTGATCAATTAAGTAAGTTAATTGGCCAATTGTACCAATTAATGGTCAGTTACATGAAGATCAATTCCAATTAGATTAAGTTAAATTTTGATGTGACTTTCAAATCCGAAATCAAAACAATGAGGAATTGGGGAGAAGTAAGGACGCTTGTAGAATTTAGAAAATTACTGCAAATGTGTGAGTTTTTATTTGGATGAATATGCCCTTCATAATGGACAAGAGAAATAAAAAGTCATGTGTATGGACAAGTGAGAAGAATGTTTTCAAGAGCTAAAGATTTAAGATGAAGCAACGAGAAGAAAGGAAGAAGGGAGATGGAATAAAGCAGAGATTAATAACTACACCAATATGGATTTCATTAGGCAGTCAAGGAAATGTTATCATCTGCAATAAAGTTTTATCAAAGGACGTCTTATTTCTAAATTGTTGTAATAATCATACAATAAATGATTTGTCAAGTATTTCTGTTTTGGATAAAGTGTGAGATACAGTTTTAATTCGGCTTTTGGTTGATGTTGATACTTAGGATGTTGTTAAATATTGAAAGTGGTATTAATATAAATGATTGATGTTTACTCCAGAATGGGATGTTGTGAGCATCAAAGTTCGTATTAATATCTAATTTGATATGATAACAAAATGAGTATTAATGTAAAGAATTTGGTTTTGAATAAGCTATGAGAATAAAGAACGGAGATAGAAAAAGGAAGTGTAATCAAAAGGGTGATAAAGAAACTTCATAAGATGCCAGGAAAAGCAAACGTAGTAACAAATGCATTAAGCAGAAAGGGAAGACCGAACGTGCTGACAGTGTCAGAAGAGTTATACAAGGAATTTCAAAAGTTGAGATTGGAAGCTAGAGTTTGCAAACCTAACAATGTAAAGATGTATAGTATGACTTTTCAGCCAGAATTGTTAGAGAAGGTAAATAAACGTCAAGGGGAAATAATAGATCAAGATATTAATCGTTAGAAAAAAAAATATTATAATATATACTCAAAAGGATGATCAAGGCATTCCCAGATTTTATTTCAAAATTTGGGATTCCACCAGTGACAGAATTGAAGAATGGAATTTTACAAGAAGCTTACAACTCAGGATATTAAATCCATCCATGGAATACCAATATGTATAGAGATTTAGAGGAAAATTATTGGTGGCCAGATATGAAGAAAGAAATTGTGGGATAGATTAGCAAATGTTACACATATCAAAGAGTTAAGGTGGGACATCAAAGACTAGATGGATATATTTTGCCAAGAAACGCCATGGTGATGCCACCTGGGAACCAAAGGTGAGGAAAGCATTAATTGCATTATTATTGATAGGTTATTTAAACCTGATCATTCTCATTTATTAATAAACAGCTTAGCCAATAAATGGGTTAGTTGCTGCTTGAAGAAATGATGGTACATCATCAAATCTAGAAATTTATTGTAAATGATCAATATTGTTTGAGGTAAGATTTGACGGGAGTATTCAGAATATACATGTCGAACCAAAATAGTATATACCACTCCTAGATGATCGGGCATTAAGTAAGACGGAACTAAAAAGATAGAAATTTGGTTGACCGACGATAACTCAAGAGATTCAACTTACTCCGAAGGTATGATACGAGACATAGATGTCAAAGAGGACTCTCTGATAATATGGCACAAAGAAAGAATAAACATTATACATAACTAGACGTCAAGGAAAGCATTGTAGTCAGTTTGTATGAGAACTCCTTGGAACCAAAATAAATGATAATATAGATTAGAATATGCCGATGATGCCTCCAGGTTATTGTACTTTCCTCAAAATGGTAAGAGATCATTGCCCGATGAATATACTTGATTGTGCTTTAAGGAAAATAAGATATGGTGATAAGTTTGTGCGTCAGTCATGTTTAGTCGAAATTTCTTCGTAAATTCTTAACTCTGGAGAGAATGTTAGAAATTGAATACGCCTTGGTTTCAATATGTCATTTGCAGATAGACGAGAGAATTAAAAGAACAATTAGAGAGCCTGTAATGCGATTGGAAGCGATTATGAGCTAAGTTAAGTGAATAGAGAAATATGAGGGAATGGGGTTCAATAACCAGTAGCTATCGCAAACGTTTGCAAGCACGAATTACTAGAATTACAAAAAAAAAGATAATTAGTAAGCATTATGCTGGTCCTTTTGAGACAGTAAAATAGTCAGGATAAGTGTAAGTAAGTTGGCTTCACCGCCACACGTTTAGCAGATTCATACGGTATTTATACGTGTATACTCAGGAAAAGTAATTTAGCTCCATTATATATAAAATGAAGACTCGAGTTGAGTTATATGAGCAACAGATATAATATGATGTCAGCAAGAGGATGTTAAGTAATGGTTGATACTGCGAGTAAAAGTTTATGAAAAGTTGTAAGGTTGAGGAATCAACCCGAGAAAATGAGAGTGAGATACTTGAAGGTATCACTATCTAATCCTTAGAGTGATTCTGAGGATAGAATCCTTTTAAGGGGGGGAGGATGTAACATCCAGGATATCGCGTGTAATTATTTTATCAATAAATAATTTTTATATGATTATTATGTGATTTTTGGTGTATTATCTGATGTTTGGTGTGGATATGTGAATGCTCTTATCAGATACAGTATAAGTATGTTAATTTTATTATGACCAGAATAAAATATAGATAATTACGGTATTTTTCTGGTAATTATTGGGATGTTATATAATTTTATATTGATTTATGAATTTATTTATTATTTTCTGAATAATTACAAATTTATTTTATAAAGCCGGGAATCGTCCGACTTCAACCGTTTTTATGTTTTTAAAACCCGAAACTCTTCCGAAAACTCCTTCCTAACCTAATCTGGTAATTCCGGACATTTTCCGTGTTTTGACTTTTTCGATCCGGATTACGGTTTGACCCATGCACGGCCCGGCGCAAGATTTTCGATACGATAATCATTTCGGTGAATCAACAAAACCCGTATTCTCGAAAGACGGGATATTATTACGTTATTCTCATATATAGTATTTTATAAGAAGCCCGGTTTAGATATTTATCCAATACGGGTATCAAATCGGATCGTTTTTGCAGTTACTTAGCGGCTAAGTAACTAATTTAACGATCCAAAACGAACCAATATTCCAAAAATATATATAGCCCTTTTATCATTTCATTTTATTCGTATAATCACAATCAGTCAGTAAAACCCCGTAAAATACAGAGAAAATATCGAATTCATGTCGCGTTCTTGAGAATCAAACGTACGAACGAAGGCGTTATCGAACTCCGATTCGGGCGTGCAAGATATCAAATCGAAGCTCTCGAAAAGTCCTTTCATATTCAATCATCCGTTTTTATGCAGAAATCAAGGTATTTTCTTATTAAATTGTTTTATTTTGATTTTATTAAAGATTAAATTATGAAAATTTGTTCTTGATGTTGTTGATATGATTTGATGATTCCATTGTGTAGATAATACTTTTCTGGTCAATTTGGTATATTATATGTCAAAAATAGAGTTCAATAATGTAGAGAAAATGATGTTTGATTCTGGAAATTAAAATTAGGGTTTATAAGTTGAATGTTCTTAATTGGAAATTGGGTATTTTTGTATTTAGAGTTATTGTTTGAAATTGGTTGCATAGAGTTGTAGATCGTCGAAAGACGATTCGAATGATATATATATATGTTTAACAGACAATAGCCGGAAGGGCTTCGTCAGAAAATCGAACCTCGCGGCGACGGGATTTTCAGGCGACTTTTCTGGTTAATCCTTCAGTCATTTCAGTGAATTGAGTCTGCAGATGTGTTCCTGGAAGTCTAAATAATATCCCATGTTAATCTGGCAGTATTCTGGGTTGTTTTACAGATCACTGGAAAGCTGGGGAAGACAGCAAAATTGCTGTTTGACCCCTTGACTTGTTCGGTTTTGCAAAATGGTCCTTGGCTTTTCCAGAAAATCCGAAAAATATGCTCCTGTTTTAATATTTACAAAAATGATATTTCCTTTTTACAATTATTGTCAGATAATATTTTTATTTATTTTAAATTCCAAAAATTAATATTTTTCATTCTGAAAATTATTTTTAATTCTAAAATAATCTTAATCATTTAATTAATTTAAGTTGATAATTAATTATTTAATTAGTCAATTAATTTAAATATTAATTGATTAATTAATTTAATTAGTTATTAATTAATTTTCATTGATTATTTAATTGGATTTGATTATTTAAAATTGATTTAAAAAGTCCAAAAAATAGTTTCGAGCTTTAAAATATTATTTTAAATTATTTTCGAAGCTCGATAATTATTATCAAATTATTTTAAAGTCAAATTTGGGTGTTCGAACCCTATTATTTAATTATAAAATGATTCGGAGTCCAATTTTTTATTCTGAAAAATGTTCAAAAATTCGTATTAAATACCTGGAAGATCATTTTAACCCCGAACCTTCTTTGAAAAATTATTTTGATCGAATATCTTGCATGCTATGTGCTACGTGCTATCTAATTGATGTGTTATATGCCTATATGGTTATTGTTTGATTGTGTTAGTCATAACTTTTAATCCGTAAATCGGATTTGGGTAAAACGAAGGGTAGACAAAAGTTTATGACGTCTATGTGATGATTATAATGATATGAGATTGAGTATAGATAGATACATGTGATGCCTAGCAGAGTAAGCGAGGCATAGAAAAGAAGGCCAGTGATCAGTAAATAGAACTGAAGTGTAAAAAAAGAAAGCAAATGATCGATGAATAGAAGCAAGGCATATAAAAAGAAGAAAAGTGATGGAAAAGTAAAATTGTTAGATGGTACAAGTAAAGATGTAAATCATCGGTGATAAGGCAAGTACTTCTGAACCTTCTTCAAGATATATTGCATATATTTTCGAACTATTTCATAATATGTCGCTATTATTCAAAATAACTCTTGTTTTATATTGCAAGCGAATTGAACTATTTAACCTTGAACCTGTTGGATTTTAAACGCAGCGGGGCATGGTAAAACACTTTTAAGCCATTAAAATCCAAATAAAAGCATACAGATTATGAATAAAAATTCGAGGGATTGAATCTAACCTTTAAAATAATTCGGAGACAACGATCAGAGATCCTTAGCAGTTGCTCCTCAAGTGTGAAGCACTCCACCGGTATCCACCAAGAAAACGATGTTAAGGAGGAGGAAGGAGGTGGAGAGAATTGGGTTTTCCAAACTTTTTGGGTTTTGGGGTTCTTTGGTTCGAATAAAAAAAGGGTCTATAATAGTGTATTTATATGCAAAATTTTCAGCTGAAATTTTTCCCAAAAATATTATTATTATTATCCCATTTATTTTTCTCATTAATAATTAAAAAACCTTTTAATTATTAATCCTTTTTCTAAACACTTCAGAAATAATTCTCTTTCTTGATTTAATTTCCAAAAATTAAATCCTTTAATTAATAATATTAAGAACTTTTCTTAATTAATTTATAATCAATTAAATTTCATTTAATCAATTATTAAATTTGCCAACTAATTATTTATTTCATAAATAAATAATTATCAGCCATTATTAATTAATTCCTCCACCATTAAATCATTCTCTTTTTATGGTGTGACCCTGTAGGTTCAATATTAAGCCGGTAGTAGAAATAAATAATAATAAAACTATTTTATCATTATTTATATAAATTCTCTAATTTATTAAATATGATTAATTAATTAATCACATTTATTCTACATCGTGAGGGATACTTCTCAGCATATCGCGACTATCCAGATAATATGAATTCACTGCTTAGAATACCAAGAACCTATTCAGTGAATAGTTACCGTACAATAAACTCCTTCTACCCTACAATGTCCCGATTAAATACAAGGCATGGATCTCATGTCAAGCCTATCTAATTTAATCACTTGCTTACCATTTACTATATGTAGTTCTATGCAAATTAGAAACTCCTTTCTAATTTCATTCACTCTGGCCAGAGATTCCTGAACTAGCATAAGTGGATCAGCCTTGAACATTCGCTTCCTTCACTGGAAGGGGTAGATCCTTTATTGATCATACACTATCTTCGTGTACAAATTTCTATACCCAGTAGAGCCCTAATAATTGTCCCTGGAGACTAAGAACTAAACCAAATCATAGTTCAGTGTACACAAGATGACTATGATGACCTCAAGTCTAAGGATACTTGTACAACTATCACTATGTGAACCACTGCTGACATGTGAGTGAACTCCATCAGTTGTTCAGCTGTGCGAGTCATGTTCAGTGAACTTATTCCATAATAAGCACCTACATACTAGCTATAATGTCACCACACAAATGTCTATGAGAACAAATATCCTTCATAATGAAGCAAGCATAGTATGTACCGATCTTTGCGGATTATTAATTACCAGTTAGTAATCCTATGACCAGGAATTATTTAAGTTTAGAGTTATCATCTTTTTAGGTCTCACTATTATGATCTCATCATAATCCATAAAAAGCTTTACTCTAAACTATGGTATATCTTATTTAAACACTTAAATAGATAGAGCCCGTAATAAAAACAAAACAATTCTTTTATTAATATCAATGAAATCAAAACAGATTACATAAAAGTTATTCCTAAATCCTAATACATGATTGGACTTAGGACATATTCCTTTCAGAACCCTGATTCTTATTGATCTTGAGCCATAAGCCTTATTGTTCATAAACCATTGATTGTTGAATTCCCAGATACGAGCCATACACATACGATACTACTCCATAAATACATATCTACCACATACTGATTCTGATATTGAGTTTCGTAACATACCAACCCTTATTCCTTGTTTAACGGAAGACCAATTCTTGGAACCCTTGAACCCTTGGTCTTCTACTTTCTGATTCTTTCCTTGATTGAAAGTTAATCTTTTTTAATTCCATGTTATGCCTTCATGGTGTTATGAATCACCCTATGCTTCAAGATAAATGTTGTTTACGATTCAGCTTATTGATTTATATTGATTATCATATTGAATTGTTTTAGAATTGGATGGTTTTATAAATGTGGACCAGATTCGTGGCCAGACCAGATTCGTGGTCATAATAGGCCCATGCATGCCTTGGATCCAGTATATAGAGCAAAGCTGAGAGCCTTGCTCAGGGTTAGTGCGTGACTGATCAGCAGCCTAACCTTGGTTTTTAAAATGAAAAGTGAATATCCAATTCTAATCATTGCTTATTCAGAAAACTTGATTCTTCTGAATCACTTTAATTGATTATTGTTTAACCTCAATTGTTGCTATTATGACTTGCTGAGCTAGCTATCTCACTCTTCCAAAACTTTGTATATTTTCAACAGTTGAAAAGGAAAGTGTTGGTAATGAGGATTCCCTGTCCAGTGTGCGAGCTAGGGTCTCCGGTTAAGTTGCATCGAGCTAGCAGGAGCTTTACATTTTAAATAAGATATGTAAAATTGTAAGAACGATATCATTATCAGTGGTAAGTTGAACTTGTTGGGATTTGGTATGATATAATAAAAGTTAAGGTTGTGGCTTATTTTCATATTTTAATCTGTTGCGATCCGTGGTTGTGTAAAAAAGGGTCAATGTATATAATATTTTATATACGGGTTTGTATATTGTGTGTGTGTGTTGTGAGCCCCGAACTTCTGACCCGGGTTTGGAGGACGTCACAGTTTTACTAGAGGTACTATAGATAAGACTCTCTTCTATAAGAAACATGGTGAAGATATGATCCTCGTTCAGAGCTATGTGGATGATATCAATTTTGGTTCTACAAATGAAAAGCTTTGCCAAAGATTTTCTAAGCTTAAGCAGAGTGAATATGAAATGAGTATGATGGGGGAATTAAGTTACTTTCTTGGACTACAAGTCAGTCAAACAAGTGATGGGATCTTCATCAGCCAAACTAAGTATGTCAAGGACTTCTTGAAAAAGTTTGGTATGGTTGATTGTTCACCTGATTCTACACCTATGTCTACAACAACAAAGTTGGATGAAGATAAAAAAAGGTAAGAGTGTACATATTTCAAGATATAGAGGAATGATTGGATCATTGCTTTACTTAACAGCAAGTAGACCAGACATTATATTTGTAACATGTCTATGTGTAAGATTTCAAGCCAATCCAAAAGAATCACATTTGATGGCTGTGAAAAGGATTTTCAGATATTTGAAGGGGACTCCAAACTTGGGATTATGGTATCCTAAGGGAACTGGTTCTAAAGCTGTTGGCTACACAGATGCAGATTTTGCTCGATGCAGGATTGACAGAAAGAGTACTAGTGAAAGCTGTCAATTTCTTGGTCAGAGACTTGTATCCTGGTCTAGCAAGAAATAACAATCCGTATCAACTTCTACAGCAGAGGCTGAATACATAGCTGCAGGAAGTTGTTGTGTTCAAGTGCTTTGGATTAGAAATCAGCTAATGGATTATGGCCTAGTGTTACACAAAATTCCTATCATGTGTGACAGTACTAGTGCTATATCTATGGTGGCTAATCCAGTTAATCATTCTAGAACAAAGCACATTGATGTAAGGTACCATTTTATTAGAGAACATGCTACAAATGGTACCATTGACCTCATTTTTGTTCCAACAGAAAAATAATTGGCTGATATTTTTACTAAACCTTTGGATGAAGCAACTTTCACTAGACTTGTAGGTGAAATTGGAATGCTTAATTCTTCATCATAAGGCAAGAACTCAGCTAATGTTTTGCAGCAGATTAATTTCTTGTAAATCAAAATTAATTTGATTTAATTGGAAATTAACTGAAATATGAATTATAAATATTTTAGAAATCTCTGCATTTTTATTTTTCAAAACAAAATCTTTAACTTGGAATATTTCAAATTCTAAGTAAACTGCTCACTTGTTAATTTACATTCTTAATATGTGAAATTAACACAAGGCAGAATTAAAGTGTTCAAAAGTATAGAGAGAACTGAGTTCTCGATAAGTCTAACTGACTTACCGACAAGTCATTTTAAGACTCCTCGAGTGAGTTCTCGATAAGTCAATGCACTGAATTCTCGAGTGACTTCTCAATAAGCTTTATTATGACTTATCGATAAGTCCTTGTAGAGTTCTTTAGTAATGCTAATTCACAGAGTTCTTTACAAGTATAATTTTTTAGACTTCTCAATAACTCAGAACTGAAATAGTTTAACTTAATAAATTATTTTGGTAAAATACTTTTGGCAAATTTATTCTAATTTTATTTTGGATTTATTCAAATAAAAGTTGGAATTAATTCAGTCCATTTTTGGACAAACTGGGTATTTATTTGACATCTCGATAAGTCAATTTTTAGTTCTCTACAAGAGTAATTTAAAATGACTTCTCGATATGCTTTTCATTTCTTAAAATGACTTCTTGATAGACTAATTCCAAATGTCTATTTTTGAGTTCTCGACAAGTCATTTGCTTTTACTATAAATACCCAGACATCTCGATACATATACATACTTACAACTTTCGAGATCTCAATTGACCTAGCCCTTTAAGCAAAAACCGATTTCTCTCTCGTTTTCACTCATTTCCCAAAAATTCTTCTTAAACATTCACTCTCATCAATCAAAAATGGCACTAAATGTTGCAAGAGCCTTTATTCCAGAGAAAGGAATAAACTATCTCGCTTTTACCGATGCTAACCAAGCTCCTGACAGTTTCAAGGGGTTTGTGAAACTTTTGGTTGAATCTTATCTTGCAGGAGCTTTGACTGCAAATCCTGTTCAGTATATGGATGTTCTGCATGAATTCTGGACTACAGCAATAGTGAGGACTGATATGAATGACAACTCTCTCTATGGTGGTGACATGCACAATTGGAGGCCAGCTAATAGAGTTCAATGAACAAGATGTGAATAGAGCTTTGGGGCTTCCAACTGAAAATCTGGTGGAGGTAACAACTCCTGATGAACTGACTGAGTTTATGGACCTCATCAACTATGATGGAAGAATCAACCTGTCAATCTTGAACAGAACAAATCTAACGAAGGAGTGGTCCTTTATCTTTGATTCTGTGGTGAGGGCATTCACATGCAGGAAGACAGGGTATGACAATATTTCAAGTGTGGTGCAAAAGCTGGTGTACTCAATTGCCCACAACAGACACTTGAATGTTGATCTATTGATCCTGGAAGAACTTGCAACCAGGCTAACAATCACTACGCCATAGATGGCCTATCGTAATGGTTTAATCACGCGTGTTACAAAATTATGTTACCTTAGGTATGCTCATCTTAGCCTACCGTAACCTAGTATTTTTGATGTTACCACAGCCTTCGTAACAGGTTACTATAGCTTCAAAGTGTTACATACGGTAACATGTAAAAACTTATGTTACAATAGGGTGTTAATGGATAAAAAAGTAATATTTTACAAACAATTAAATTTATATAATTATCTGACTTCAAAATTAATCAATTTTGATAACATAATTAAGCAATAATTTGAATATTAACTAAGATTGATAAAATAAGTTATTTTGTTAAATTTTATTAACTGTACTAATTACTAACTGATAATTTTTTTATTATTAAAAAATTTGAACACAATTTAAACTTAAAAGTCTAATAAAAAAAATTTAGCAATGTTGGGCTCTCGTTGGGCTCTCGATCAGGACTAAAGTAGGCTCAAAAGTTTTGGAGAAGCGGTAGTTTTTTGGACTGACCTGGGTAAAATTTTAGAAAAGTCAAAATTTAAAATTTTTAATATAAAATTTTAGAAATAATAAAAAATTAAAAGATTATAATTCTCTTTCATTCTGATACGAGTATTGATGTACACATTTTTAAAAATAAAATTTATTATAATGTAAATATACAGATTTATGTAAGTAACAAAATACATAACTAATTTTTTTCTAAAATAATGTTTTTGATATTATTTACTATAATTATAAATTATAAATTATATACTTTTTCTAGAGACTTGAAATTTGTAAAAGCGGGCAAAATTTATAAAAAAATTCAAACACAGCGCCCTTTTTTGATGAAAGTCGCCCAACCCCCTTTCTATCTCGTCATTACACTCTCTTCCTCTTCTCCCTCTCCGGTACTCTTCCTAAAATTCTCTGTTTCTCTCTCTATTAAACCTCTCTCTCATACATATACATAGCCTCTGTTTAAATCTCTTCATCTAAAGTAATTTTTATTCTTCAAATTAGGGTTTTTTTCAATATAGTTTGGTAAGGACTCTTCTAATTAAGGGTTTTTTGTTTTCAGTTCATATGACTCGATTTCATCGCTTAAACTTCAGGTAATTCATGTTTCTCTTTGATTTTAGGGCTTCTTTAATTTGAATTTTAAATTTTGAGTTTCATTTGGAGTTTCATATATTTGAATCTAGTAAGACCTGGATATTTATATTTTAGATTATATTGTATTTCGGAGAGTGTAGTTATTGAAATCTCAAAATGGGAGTATTTTATCTATAAAAGTAGTGGAGCTGTGAAAGAAGATTGTTATATACCTTTAGTAACATATAATTTCACCTTTTGTGTCTATGCTCACCAAATTAACATTCGGGGAAGGGGAGGCTCGTGGTTCACTGCCTTATTGCTGATTGATTTTGCATCTTAATATGTTTTATGCTAAGCATTAATTAGGAAAGTGCTGTATGTGTTGAAGTGTCGCTTGACTCGCTTCTTTGTATTGTTATTTGATTTGTACAGGTTTGATGTTTATTTTTGGTGAGAGAATTATTTGCAATTCTTATTAGGGAGATTGTTCTCTATTGTATAATTTAACTAAATATATGTTTAAAAATTTATACTCAACTCGGTTTGCTTGTATTCAGGCTGATAGCCGAGGAGTTGCACAGCTGCTGGAAAGCATAGTTTTTGTCATTGATTCTGTTTTACCCTTGGCTCCAGGGATTCCTCAAGCTTTTGTTGAAGAGCTTGAGCAATATTTGAAACAGATGATTGTCCATATTTCAATTTTGTTTTGTTTTTTGATCTGATCCGTTAAATTTGTCACATTTTTTACGTTTTATTTAGTTTGTTAGTTGAGGCTTTTGTTTCATCTTTTGTGATATGTTCTGGTATTAATTACAGTTTTACAGTTTTTTGCCTCTTGTGGTGTGTGATCGAAAATTAGTCTTTGATTAAGTGATGTTTGAGTTTGGTAAAATGTTTTTGTTATTCGAGCGATAATTTTGCAGCGGAGAAAGTTTTTAGTAGCCAAAATGATCTACCGACCTTGATATTTGCCTAAATGATTGATGAGTAGGTGTTTATGCAGTTGGTTTTTGTTGGATTGTGTGGTTCTATTGTTGGATGTGGAGAGATGCGTTTGGTGTAGATTGATTTGATGCTTAAACTTCTCCACTAAATTTATAGAACAGATGATGCATTTTTTCTCTAAACTTTAAAGTATATCTAACATTTTGCTTACTTTAGGGGGAGCAAAGATGGGGATGTCTGTGTAGTTGATGTAAAAAAGATGAAAATCTGCCATTGGAGTAAGAGGCTTCACTCGGGCTCTTCAATTAAATCACTGGAATTCTGCCCCAATGAAAGGTAAATTATGGATTGACAAATTGGAGTGAGTTTTGTTAATTAAAGAAATTAAGGTTAAATTTAGGCTCCTAATCAAATTATATATATTAGTATGCGTATTCTTAATCTAGAATAGCTAGATTTAGGTATGTTTTTTGGTGTTTATTATCTTTCTTCTACCTATAAGAGTCTGAGTTGCAATATATCATGGAAAGAGCTCATTTCTATTTCATCTTTGTACCACAATTTTTTGATAGAAACGTGGCTTGAAAAGTTAAAATACATATTATACTTCAGATTTTGTGTCTAATATTCTTTTCGAGAAATCCTAGTCAGTCACTATCTACTATTTTTAATGATTCCATTAATGCGGAAATTGAGTTTATCGATCCTGCAATTTTGGCAGTATGTAAAGGCAGACTTCCTCGTGGGCTTAATATCCCTGGTTTAGACATGAGGTCAACTTGTCCTACTCAGATGAGTAATTATGAGAATGAGGCAAGATTACAGTTATTAATGCAAAGATCTCAAAAACTTCTCTAATTAATATTACAATCTTGCTAATTGCCATAATATCTTATTACTTCTGTAAATATTGTGATTGCAGAACACTTGATTATATGTATTTTTGTTAAAATAATAAGAAGTTGTTTCCAAACGGATTTATATTTAAACAAGATATAAATCATTAAGGCTTATACTTTTCTGATTAACTTTATATTTGGCAGCATCTTGTGATTATCTTTGATTTTTATCATTTTCTAATAACTAGGCGGCAAGGAACGTTCACTGATTCTAAGGACCAGCTCTACAATGCAGCTACTCAAGAAACAGAAACTATGTTGAATCAGCTACTTATGGAGCTCAATGGATTTGATACAGGAAATAGTGTCATAATTTTAGGTGCTACAAATCGGAAAGATTTATTAGATCCCGCACTTCTTCAACCTGGTCATTTTGATCGTAAGGTATGCATTGGCTTAAAGAATTACTCCCTTCAATATTAGAAATAAGCAGTTGTGACTTGGGTTTTTTGAATGGAGTCCAAGGTCCTATGCTAAAAAAATACATATACACGTTAATTTAATTGGTTACATTTTTGTATTCAAATTTAAATTAAATTCTTAATTTAGTCGAATTATACAAAAAGAAGAAATATTATATACATGTATGTGAAGGAAGTCAGGACCTGCACCACATTTATTTTGGACAGCAAACTATGATCTACTTTAAAACAAGTACTTCTCCATTTCAATTATATATTTTTACTCCAAAACTGTATGGCCAATAAGGCATGTGTCTTATCTAGTTTTATATTTATTTCCCAGCTTTGTAAAATGGACTGGTCTCTTGCTTATTATGGTTTAATGTAGATGATTCATAATAAATGATAATGCATGGATATCATTTCTGCTTTATACATTCTTTTAGCTTGCTAGTTTAGATGCAGTGTTTTCAGTTTTCATACATTACTTGGGTGACATGATTGCCATTTATTTTCTATCTCATAGATTAAAATTAGTGCTCCCAATGCAAAAGGAATACTTGCAATATTAAAAGTTCATGCACGGAAAGTGAAACTGTCCAAGTCTGTGGATATGTCTACTTATGCACAAAACCTACCTGGTATTCTACTTTGAACTTTCGGTGGTTCAGTTCTACTTTTGAACTTCTATTATTATAAAATACTCTATAAATTTCACTGGCATTATTTTTAAACTTATTCTTTAAATTGTCCACTTATCATTATTATCTTCCCAGTTAACTTTTTTCAATATTATAATATCTATTAGAAAATTAAATATATACTAATATGGTGTATTATATTATGACTTTGAAGGCTTATCCGTTTAGTGTGTTCAGTTGGATGGATCAGTTGGCATGGGTACTTAAAAAAATAGCCGATGCAAATCCAGGCATCACAATCAATCTTGAAGATTTCTGTACAACCAGCGATGATGACAACCTCACACCAGTTACTGGAGGCACTGATCTTTAGATTTCAGATGTGTATTTTTTTACATATCTTTTTTTACATACTCCAAATGTTATCGTACTAGATTTTAGATATTTAATGATTGTCCTAGACTATAGAGTAAGTACCTGTTTTTTGGATTCTGTGGAGTTGATGGTGAATTGCGTGAAAACTGAAGTAGTATTTGGTGGGGGTTTGTAAAAACTGATTTGAAGTTTGGTTTGAATTGTTTATTTTGTTAATTTGTATGAAAAACAGGTTTTATGGCATGTTCAATTTGCAAACCAATCCTGTGAATTTTTTTTTTTGAAAATATGTTACATTAGGTACTTAAATGTTACAAATAAATTGGTATAAAAATACAAACCATTACTGTTACAATACGCATCAAAGGTAACATCAAAGTACGTCTATAGTATCACATTATGTATGTTACCTTTGCGCTTAGAATTTACAAAAAAAATTGGGCCCACCTGTGGGGCCCACTGGTGGACCCCGTTTTTTTTGAAAATTCTAAGCCCAAAGGTAACATACATATTGTGATACTATAGACATAGATTGATGTTACCTTTGATAGCTATTGTAACACAAATGTGAATGTTACACCAGGGCAAAAGTAACGTTACCTTAGGGGCCAAAGGTAACTCAAAAAAAAAGCAATTTAATTTTTATGTTACCTTAGGCCTTTTTCTGGCTGTGGTAACACTTTTTTGGGCCTGTTATAACATTTTCATGGTGTTGTTGTAGGCCATTTATGGTGTAGTGAATGCCCCTGTCATCTAGAGGTAATGAAATTTTCTTTCCTAGATTTATTATGTCCACTTTAAATCATAAAGTAGCAGACATACATTTATTAAATGGTATAGATAGCACAAAAATAGGTAATTGTAAGAAAGTGTCCAAAATAATATTTGGTTCACTTACTACAAAGAATAAGGTAAATATAAGTCTGAAAATCACTGCATTCATGTTGGAGAGGTTTAGGACTTACCCTTACCCAATGCCTGACATGAGGTCAAATGTACAATCTAGCACAGCTATGCTCCCTGAATCTGTGGAAGTACAAACACAGGAACACCCACAGGGATCTTCTAAAGCTAAAACCATTCCTTCAAAACCAGTAGAAGCTAGGAAACCAACCACCTCATCTTCTCAAAAGGATGAGGTGAGTAAAAAGAAGAAAAAGGAGATCTCCCTAACTGTTATAACTGAGAGTGGTGAGGATCAACATGAAACTGAGTCACCCTTGGTCAAGAGATCAAAAAAGAGTAAGAAATCTAAGCTGACCACCCAAGCCACCTCTGTATTCTCCCAACAGGATGCAGTTGTAAAAATAGGGACTAAACAGACTCTAGATACATCCTTTCAACAGGGTGTGTCTATTGAAAAGAGAATTCACCCCAATGCACCATATACAGAGTCTGCACAACCTGCACCTGAAGCAATTCAAGTGTATGGTAGGAGAAATAAGGATGGCACACACATTGAGAGCATATCTCTTGAAGCTCCCTCATCATTCAAGGGGAGCTGCCAACACTCACATCTGAGCAACAAACTCTCATATCTCAAATTTCTTCTCTACCAACAACACTTAAATCTAATTCTCAAGTGCAAGCTAACTCAAGTAACTTGGTTCAAGAAACCATGCTCACCACCCAGATACTTCAATTAGATGGTGAGAGGCTACTATCTGGGGTAGACCTTGATGACACCATCAAAACCATGGAAGATTCATCAGTTTTTACTGAAGACCCCATGGAGATACTAAATGCACCTCCATGTGCAAATCAGTCTTCACAGACTGTAAGGTTTGAGGGTAGTACTCCTGTAGGGGAGCTATCTAAATCCTCTCCAATTCAATTGGAGGTTCCTCATATAGGAACAACTCCCCTCAAAACCCTAGCAAAAATTGACTTGGCAGTAGATGCTAGGAGTACAATTTCCAATGATCCTGCTATGGGGGAGGCAAGTATAGCACATTCAAGTGACAGTGTGGTGAAAGACACACAAGGGTTTGAGGCTGGTGTACATGAAAGTAACCCATTCAAATCCCCTCCAGTTTAATTGGAGGTTCCCCCTACAAGTGGAGGACGACACACTGTCATAAACACAGAGCAATCTGTGAGTAAAACTGTGACTTCAATCACGGGTGGTTCTAAATCTTAAGCATCCACCTCACAACCTCAACAATCACACATTCTATCTCACTGGCTACAAGAATCTAGCTCTCAATCCACATCTGTATATGATCTACTAGTTGAGCAGATTTCTAGACTGGCAAACATTTCACAGCATCTATTGACTTCAAACATGAGCAATCAAGATTATCAAGCTGTCATGGTAACATACAATGAAGAAGTTGAAAAGCAAAAAGAGAAAATTATAAATGGTGCAGAATAAGATGGAAATGTGGATGCATGGCTCTCTCAGGACTTTGTACTAGAGATGGATCAAGTCTTGGTCAGATTTGGGGAAGAATACATCACTATTCTAGGAAGCAATGCAAAGGCCTTGACTCCACAAGATGTATATGATGCAGTTATAGAAGTGTAAAAAGCTCAGCTTAAAACATTTCATCTTTTTGGTAAAGCTCTTGAAGTCAAGCTAACTGGACATGAAGATAAAATCAGGAAGCTGGTGAAGGAGAAAATGGATGAGATTATACCATCTCAAGTACAGATCACTTCCAAATTCAAGCATTTTGCTGATCAAATGTCAAGGATGGATCTCACTACCATTGAAAAGGAAGTCAAAAATATCAAACAATCCTTCATCTCTCTTCATACATTTGTCCAGCAACAAATCACTCATTCTAATGCCACGAAGGTCAAGCTGGACCAACTTCACCAAAGTAGATATGAGCCCTCAGCTTTGCTTATGGAAGGCATCAAACAGGCTATAGAAGAACATTTTGGAACCTCAACATCTACTAGCACTTATCAGCCTGGCTCCACTTCCACAAATCTGTAAATCCAATCTCTTCAAACTCAAGTCTCAGAATTGTAGAACTCAAATGCTTCTCTCAGTGCAAAAGTCTAAGCCTTGACTTCTCTAGTCAAGAGTCAACAAACTGACATCTAGACCCTGGTGGACTCTCACAAGCACCTTCAAATGCAAAATTCTGTTGCTTTGGGGGTCATCATGGGGAAGCTCAATATTTCACTGTCTGCCTTACCTGAACAAATTAGGCCAAAAATTCTAACTCCTTTGCTCATGACTGTTTCCAAGACTAAGGGGGAGATTGAGGCTAGGATTACACAATCTAGGGATGCCAAGACACAATCTAAAGAGTCTGTTCAGGTAGGATAAAGCTGAAGTGCTCAAGTTGATGTTGGAAAAGAAAGACTACTAAGGGCTGCAGAAGGACCTAATCAAGATCAGGAATTCAATGACCTTCTTGCATCACTGAGAGTGTCTCTTCAACACAACTATATGGGTTGCAAGAAAGCTTTAGGCAAGAACATCAATTTTGTAAGAGCAGTGGTGGTAAAGATTGACAACATTCTGGAGAAAAGGATTGTCATGAACATCAATGATGGTGGTGTAGACAGGTGCATTCAGGTGACTCTCTCAAATCTACAAGCTCTAAGAGCATATGAACTTGATGTAATGATTGACAGAGTAAATCCAGTCATTCAAGAAGACACTTAACTACTTGAAGAGCTCAAAAAAAGGCATAGATAGCAGCTTTCCCAGAAGCCTATCTACATCCACACAAAGGAGTAGTTTATGTTTGTCCAACAAAAAATCAAGCAAGGCATCTCATTGTTCCCAAACATTGTGTTAGATCAAACATGAGGCTAATCATGACATTGCAATCTGACTTGAAACACAAAAAGAGCAAGAAGCCTGAGGATGTTGAAATGATAAAAATCTTGGACAAGTATCTCTTGAATCCTATCACCATGTTGCCAAATACTTTGTACAATCTAAGGAAAGATGAGGATGATGATGAGCAGAAGGGTGACAAGCAAAATCCTTCTGGCTCAAATCAAAGTCAAGCTTCCAAAGCAACTGGCAGTAAGGATGAGCAGAAGAAAGGAGAAGACAAAAAAGATGAGGAGAAGAAGTGAGAGGAGGAGTATAAAGAATCATGATGGCTCAGAACCACAACAAACCCTAAAAATCCAAACATAATCAGCTCAAACCTCAACTCAACCTTCAACATCAACTATCTCAAACATCAAGCCACCTCAAACCTCGAAGCCTAAATTTCTATTCAAGTAAACAGTTAACTCCTTCCTAAAAATTCCAGTCACCACAAGCCAGACAAGTCTCAAGAAAATCACAACCTTACCTTTAGCCAAACCTTCACTAAAATTCAATCTCAAATATGTTGGGAGAAATTCTAAGAAAGCCAAGCTTGCAGAAAAAGGAGAAGTCACTAAAAGGGCCATCTGGAACTGTTTCAAGCGATCTAACTTTCTACCTTTGAATTGGTGCATCTCAGATGAAGATCATTTCCAACAACTTGCTGAGAAAATAGTCAAAGTCTGGGTTGTATCTCTTAGAGAAGTTATAATTTTCTATGAAGATGGGTCTTTCACCTTCCTTGGCAGTGATTTAATGGATTCTCTTTCTCCCACATAAATTAAGAGAATAATAAGTTTGCTTAAAGATAAGGATACTGCTACAAGGGTATGGAGATCAGTTATAGCTGAATGGTTGATTACAAGGGAGGAAAAAAGAAAAATAAATAAGGCTGAATCTGAAGAAAGAATGAGGAAGTATGATGAGGAAATAGAGATGTTCATTAAAATATCAGAAGAGCTCAAGGCCAAAGGAATGAGCAGAATCTCTAAAGATGGGAAATTTCTAAACATCAAAGCTGATGGATTCTCAAGATTTAGGATTGATTTACTCGACAGTGGTTATCCAAAGGTAACAAGACAAAAAACTTGTAGAAGCTCTAAGTGGGACACCTATAATAGAAGAACTTGACATTCTTGATTACTTAAAGGATGTTCATAGAGAAGAAGCAGATACAAAAACTGTCTTAACCTGAGACTTGTAACCATCAAACTTTGTAAATCTCCCAATATATAAAAGTTGTAATTCTATCAAGCTTTATGTATTAAATTTCATTTTCCATTTTTTTTAACTTGGGGTTAGTCTTTTTAACAGGCATGAATTTGTGTTAAGCATTCTTCTCACAAATTGGGGGAGATTGTTGTGCAAGACATGCCTGTACTTTCACAAGACTAAGTCAAATTGACAACCCTAAGTAAGTTGTATTGTAATCTTAGTTTGCATTTGTACTTGTAACATCTAAAGTCTATAAAAATGTAAAAGAGCAGACTGGAGTCTTTTTGTTTAAACAGTATCAAGCCAAAGGATTCTATCTGGAAGAAGATCAAGAAGATCATGCCTCAGAAAAATTATAAAGAAGCTTGGAGTTGAATAAATCTGTTTGGATAAAAATATTCTAAGTCAAGATCTCTACAAGTCACAGATTTAGTGTTATAGAGAAGTCACTCGAGTACTCTAAATGACTTATCGAGAATTCAGAAAAGCTTATAGAGAACTCACAGAGATATCGACAAGTCAAATTGAAAACATGAAGATTGGAGATATCGGCAAGTCATTTATTCACTAGAGAACTCAGAGTTATCGACAAGTCAATATTTGTTAGGTCACACACACTGTAGAAGGGGGTTGAATACAGTGTCTAGTACAATCAAATCGAATTAAGAACACAAGTATGAAATACAAAATAATCTTATTAATAAAACAGTATTACAATGGAACCGTTCTCTCTCAGTGATGAACAAATATCACGAGAGTTGCTAGGGTTACAATGAAAAATATTCTCGATTATAATAACACTTATAGTGTAAACCCTATGATGTGTTTATATAGACACACAGTTACAAGATAAACTTCTAATTGATATCGAACATAAGTCTGCATCCTAAAATATATCAACTAGTTATCTTTTCTTCCAAGTATTATATTCATCATAGAATTCTTCTCCATGCATATCTCTTCTTGTGTTTGCCTTAATCTTCTTTCCTTCAATCAGTCATCTTCCTCATCTGAATGTCTTCTTAAGTCCTGATATTATCTCCTGATAAATATCTTCTGATATCTTAAGTTCTGATAACTTAAGTTCTGATATCTTAAGTTCTGACTTCAGTATAAGTACTGATTTCCAGTTAAGTCCTGATTTGTCCTGTTAGTTAAGATCTGAAAACTAAACACAAATCATTATTATACATGACATCACAAATATATCTAACAATATTCATTAGAGAACTCTGAGTTATCGATAAGTCAAATTCCACTAGAGAACTCAGAGATATCGATAAGCCAAAATTCACTAGAGAACTCTGAGTTATCAACAAGTCAAATTTGACTAGAGAACTCTGACTTATCGATAAGTCAATAAGTCACTTGAAAACTCAGAGATATCGATAAGTTAAATTGAAGATATGAAGACTAGAGATCTCGACAAGCCAAATTCTCCTATAGAGAACTCAGAGACCTCAACAAGTCAAATTTACTATGGAGTACTAGAGATCTCGATAAGCCAATATAATTATCGAGATGTCAAGTTCTCTATAGACCAAATGGAGATCTCGAGGTAAAATCTCAAAGTATAATTTACAAACCAGCTCAATATCCAAGATTTACAATCAACAAACAATCCAAACAGTTGGATTGACTAGTCTATAAAAAGAAGCTTAAAGAGAGTGCAAGATCAATGGTGAATATTAACTGACAGAGGAAGATCAAAGTTAACACTGTGTTCAAGGATTTGCTAAGCCAAAAATGGAAGATACACTTTTCCTAAAATGGAAATGACAAGTGACGGTTTACTAAAGTAAAAAGCAGTTTCTTATTATACACTGCGTAAACCATAAGTTAACTAAATTATAAAGTTAACACTGGTCCTTTGTGAAGGAGTTACAATTTAGATAGAAAATCTTGTAAAACTCTCAAGAAGAAGCTAAGCTCTTTATCAACAAGGAGCCTAGAAATTTTGTAGCAAAATAGTCTTAATTTTAATATAAAATTAAGTGAGTTTTGAAATATATGTGTTCTTTATTATTGCATATTTAATTTCAGCAAGTAACACATTTCACTACAAGATTTAGTTTACTTTGTTCAACCATTAAAAGTTCAAGAAAAGCATAAAAACAGTAAAAACACATTCACCCCCCTGTGTGTGTTATTAATTTCCTAACAATAAGCATCAGACAAAGACTGGAACTTTTGATTCTTCTCTAATGAGGTCCTTTAAATATACAAGAATTTCAAGTTCTTTTATGATTGGAGTCCCTGTTACAGCTTCTATCAGTTTGAGTCTGTCTTGCTTTGGATAACCATCTAACATTTTAATTCTAAATTTTGAAAATGAGCCAGCTTTTACATTCAGAATTCTTCCATCTTTGGAGATTCAGGTCATCCCTATTGCTTTGTGTTCTTCTGATCTTTTGATGTACATCTCAATCTCTTCATCATATTTCCTCTTTTTCTCCTCATATTCTGCTTTACTCATTGCTATTCTTTCATCCCTTGCAATCAACCATTTAGCTAGAACAGATCTCCATGCTCTTGTAGTAGTATCCTTGTCCTTCAACAAACTTATCACTCTCTTGATTTTTGTTAGAGAAAGAGTGTCCATCAAATTGCTTCCAAGAAAATTGAAGGACCCATCTTGAAAGTAGATTTTTACTTCCTTTAGAGTAACAATCCAGACTCTAACTATTTCCTCAGCTAGTTGTTGAAAATAATCTTCATCTGAGATGCACCAATTTAAAGGGAGAAAGTCATGTTTCTTGAAACAGTTCCAAATGGCCCTTTCAATAACTTTTACTTTTTCATCATCCTTAGCCTTCTTAGGTTTCCTCCCAACTGTTTTGTAGTGAATTTTGAGTGAAGGCTTGTCTAAAGGTAAGCTTGTAATTTTCTTGAGAGATGTTTGGTTTAAGGTGATTGAAGTTTTTAGGAAGGTGTTTGCAATTTGTTTATATAAAAACTTTGGCTTAGAGGTTGGAGGAGGTTTGATGATTGAGGTTGTTGGCTTTGAAGGTTGAGCTAGAGTTGTTTGGATTTTTAGGGTTTGGTGTGGTTCTGAGCCATCATGATTCTTCTTGCTTCTCCTCTCCTTCTCATCATCCTTCTTTTCTTCTTGCTTCTCCTCTTCTTCTCATCATCCTTCTTTTCTTCTTGCTTCTTATTCTTGCTACCAGTTTCCTTGGAGATTTGACTTGGATTTAAGCCAGTAGGTTTTTGATTGTCATCCTTCTGCTCATCATCATTCTTGTCATCTCTTAAATTGTACTGAGTATTTGGACCATGATGTCAGCATTGACAATGTATCTATCCAAGATCTTTATTGTCTCTACATCCTCTTGCTTCTTCTTCTTTTTGCATTTTAAGTTAGTTTGTCATTCTTTTCTTCTTGCTTCTTATTCTTGCTACCAGTTGTCTTGGAGATTTGACTTGGATTTGAGCCAGTAGGTTTTTGATTGTCATCCTTCTGCTCATCATCATCCTTGTCATCTCTTAAATTATACTGAGTAATTGGCAACATGGTGTCAGTATTGACAAGGTATCTATCCAAGATCTTTATCATCTCCACATCCTCTTGCTTCTTGTTCTTTTTGCATTTTAAGACAGTCTGTATAGACATGATCAGCTTCATGTTTGATCTGACACAGTTTTTGGGAACAAGTAGATGTTTGCATTGTTTGGTTGTTGGACATATGTATACTACTCCTTTGTGTGGATATAGATAGGCTCCAAGAAAAGCTGTTATATGTGCCTTTTTGAGCTCTTGGAGAAATTAAGTGTCTTCTGGAATAACTTGCTTCATTCTGTCAATCATTATGTCCAGTTCAGATGCTCTTAGAGTTTGAATATTTGGGAGAGACGCCTGAAGACACCTGTCAACACCACCATCATTTATGTTTACAACAATTCTCTTTACCGGGAAGTTATCAATTTTTACTACCACTTCCCTGATGAAGTTGATGCTCTTTCCCAAAGCTTTCTTGTAGGTTATGTAGTTGTTTTAAGGGACATTCTTAGTACTACAAGAATTTCACTTAATTCTTGGTCTTGATTAGGTCCTTTTACAGCCTTGAGAAGTCTTTCCTTTCCAACATCCACTTGAGAAGAGCTTTGACCATCCTGAATAGGCTCTTTATATTTGGCTTTGGCATCCCTGGATTGTTGAATCATATCATCATTCTCCCCTTAGTCTTGGTGATAGGCATGATTAGGGGTGATGGGATTTCTAGCCTAATTTGTTCAGGTAGGGAGGGTAGTGATATATT
Source organism: Apium graveolens (assembly GCF_009905375.1). Lineage (NCBI taxonomy): Eukaryota > Viridiplantae > Streptophyta > Magnoliopsida > Apiales > Apiaceae > Apium > Apium graveolens. The sequence goes on along the minus strand of NC_133652.1, from coordinate 236,431,823 downwards.
GAGCTTCCCCATGATGGCCCCCAAAGCTACTGAATTTTGCATTTGGAGATGCTTATGAGAGTCCACCAGGGTCTGGATGTCTGATTGTTGACTCTTGACTAGAGAAGTCAAGGCTTGTACTTGTGCACTGAGAGAAGCATTGGAGGTCTGCAAGTCTGAGACTTGTTGTTGGAGAGATTGGATTTGAAGATTTGTAGAGGTTGAGCCAGGCTAACAGGAGCTTGTAGATGTTGAGGAGCCAAAAGTTGCTTCCACAGCCTGTTTGATGTCATCCATAAGCAAGGCAGAAGGCTCATATCTGCTCTGGTGAAGCTATTCCAGTTTTCCTTTATGTCATTTAATTAAGTGATTTGCTGTTGGACCACTGCATGAAGAGCAATGAAGGATTGTTTGAGATTTTTGACTTCTTTTTCAATGATAGTCAGATCCATCCTTGACATTGGATCAGCAAAATGCTTGAACATGGAGGTGATCCATACTTGAGATGGTATAGTCTCATCCATTTTATCCTTCACCAGCTTCCTTATCTTGTCTTCATGACCAGTCAGCTTGAGTTCTAGAGCTTTACCAAAAAGGTGAAAAGCCTTGAGTTGAGCTTTGTAGACATCAGTGACTGCATCATAGACATCCTGTAGAGTCAAGACCTTGGCATTGCTTCCATGAATAGTGACATATTCATCTCTAAACCTAGCCAAGACTTGATCCATCTCCAATACAAAGTCTTGAGATAGCCATGCATCCACATTCCCATCTAGTTCTGCATCATTCACATTTTTCTTTTTCTTTTTTTCAACATCTTCATTGTATATGAGCATAATGGCTTGATAGTCTTGATTGCTCATGTCTGAAGTGAGGAGATATTGTGAGATATTTGCTAATCCAGAAATCTGCTCAACAAGAAAATAATCTATAGATGTAGGTTGAGAGTCAGATTCTCGCAGCCATTGAGAGAGAAGGTGTTATTGTTGAGGTTATGAGGTTGAAGGTTGATCAGAACCACCTGTGACTGAAGTTACAGTTTTACTCACCGATTGCTCTGTGGTTATGACAAGTTGTTGTTCCTCATATATAGTGGGAACCTTCAATTGAATTGGAGGGGATTTGACTAGGTTACTGTCATGTGAACCAGTCTCAAACCCTTGTGCTTCTTGCAAAGCACTGTCACAAGAATGTGATAAACTTCCCTCTCTCATAGCAGGGTCATTGGCAATTGTACTCCTAGCATCAACTGCTAACGTAATTTCTGCTAGGGTTTTAAGGGGAGTTGTTCATTGTACAGGAACCTCCAATTGAATTCGAGAGGATTTAGATAGCTCCCCCTCAGGAGTACTACCCTCAAACCTAACAGCCTGTGAAGGCTGATTTTCACATGAAGGTATATTTGTGACATCCATGGGGTCTTCAGTAAAAACTGATGAATCCCCCATGGTTTTGATGGTGTCATCAAGGTCTACCTCAGCTAGTAGCCTTTCACCATCTGATTGTAGTGTCTGGGTGTTGAGCAAAGTTTCTTGAACCAAGTCATTTGATTTAGCTTGCACTTGAGAAATAGATTCAAGTGTTGTATGGGAAGAAGAAATTTGAGAGATTAGAAGTTGTTGTTTAGAAGTGAGTGTTGGCAGCTCCCCATGAATGGATGAGGGAGCTTCAATAGATGTGCTCTCACTGTGTATGCCATCATTATTTCTCCTACCATACACTTGAATTTCTTCAGGTGCAGGCTGTGCAGACTCAATACAGGATGCATTGGGGTGAATGCTCTTTTCAATAGACACATCTTATTGAGAGATTGTATCTAGAGTCTGTTTAGTCCCCATTGTTACAACTGCATCCTTTTTGGAGGATACAGAGGTGGCTAGAGTGGTTAGCTCAGATTTCTTACTCTTATTTGTTCTCTTGACCAATGGTGACTCAGCTTCTATTTGTTCCTCACCACTCTCATTCATAACTTTTAAGGTTATCTCATTTCTCTTCTTTTTACTCACCTCATCCTTTTGAAAAGATGAGGTGGTTGGTTTCCTAGCTGCTAGTTGGTTTGAAGAAGTGGTTTCAACTTGGGAAGGTCCCTGTGGGTGTTCCTGTGTTTGTACTTCCACAGGTTCAGGGACCATAGCTATGCTAGACTATGCATTGGATCTCATGTCAGGCATTGGGTAAGGGTAAGTCCTAAATCTCTCCATCATGAATGTAGTGATTTTCAGACTTACATTTACCTTGTTCTTTGTAGTAAGTGAACCAAATATTTGTTAGGAATGTATGTGCATTAGTTTGATGATATGTTTAACAAAATACTTAAGTAGAAATTTAGTGTCTGTAGCCTCAACGGATAAGACCACTTTGGCTATCCGTTGATGGTGTAGCTTTACTTAGAAATAAGTCTAGTGTTGTAGCATATTTCAGTCTCTGTATTTAAAATGTAATTCTTGGAAGTTGAGAGAAACTATGAGTCATGTTGACTACTAGATGATATGCAGATAGGAAGGCCAATTGTAAATACTTTATGCCTTGTAATTTTGTATAAGTGAAGTGGTATCAACGGATGACTTAAAGACCTTCAACGGATGAGAAGCTAAGCTTCAACGGATGTCTCTAAAGCTTCAACGGATGAAAGCTTCAACGGATAACATCCTTCAACGGATGAGTGCATCAACGGATGAAAGCTTCAACGGATAACATCCTTCAATGGATGAGTGCATCAACGGATGAAAGTTTCAACGGATGTTCTGATGATTAGCCGTTGATAAGAGGTAGTTGTACCTACAGACAGAGGCACATGGGTTGATAGAGACAACTGAGATGTGGTAGCCGAATTTCAGGAACAACAGAAAAAGCAGCCGTTCTTCTCTGGTACAAAGATGCAATAGTCAACAAAGTACTGGAGTGAACAGGAAAAGAAGCAAGTGAAGATCTTATTTTATTACTGTATTTTATATTGTTCTTCACTTGTACACTTGGTAATATATAAACCAAGTAGAAGCTAGTAATTAGAAGTGAGATTTTCCAGAGCTGTTTAGAAAAACATTGAGAGAAAATTCATCTAGTTTGTACTAGGATGCAGCTGTGATCAACATTGTTTAATCACAGATTTTCTAATATACCATCTCTGGTGGAACAATAAATCCACCAGAAAAGTTTTTAAGGTCTGTTGTGTTCTTTACATTTGTGCTTGAATATATATCTGTCTGCATTAGCTTAAAGCAATTCACACACTTGTTCTTCTTGAACACACAACTTTCATAAACTGCTCAAAACTTGAAAAAGTTTTGAGATTTACATTCAACCCCCCTTCTGTAAATCTCATTGTTAGTCCACTAGGAATAACAATTATTTTGGACACTTGCTTATAATTGCCTATTTTAGTGCTATCAATACCATTCAACAAATATATGTATGTTACTTTATGATTTAAAGTAGATATAATGAATCTAGGAAAGAAGATTTCCTTACCTCTAGCAGACAGAGGAATGGTCAGCCTGGTTGCAAGTTCTTCCAGGATCAATAGACCAACATTTAAGTGTCTGTTGTGAGCTATTGAGTACACCAGCTTTTGCACCACACTTGAAATGTTTTCATACCCTGTCTTCCTGCATGTGAAGACCCTCACTACAGAATCAAACACAAAGGACCATTTTTTCCTTAAGTTTGTCCTGTTCAAGCTTGACAAGTTGATTCTTCCACCATAGTTGATGAAATCCATAAACTCATTCAGTTCATCAAGGGTTGGCACTTCCACCAAGTTTGCAGTTGAAAGACCCAAATCTATATTCATATCTTACTCATTGAACCCTATCTATTGGCCTCTAACTGAGCAAGTTATCATCAGAGATACAATATTATCATTCATAACAGTTCTTACCACAGCTGATGTCCAAAACTCATGTAGAATGTGGCGCCCTCCAAACCCGGGTCAGAAGTTTGGGGTCCACAACACAAACACAATATATCAACCTGTATAAAAATATTATTTATAATGACCCTGCTTCACAAAACCACGGATCGCAACAGGTTAAAGTATGAAAACAAGCCACAACCTTAATTATTACATCATACCAAATCCCAACTAATTTAACTTACAATTGATAATAAAATCATTCTTACAACCTTGCTATCTCACTACTGCCATAAGCTCCTGCTAGCTCGATCAATCATAATCTGGAATCCTAGCTCGAATATTGAACTGGGAAACCTGGCTATCAACCGTATCCTTCTTAACTGTAGAATATATAAAAAGATTCGCAAGAGTGAGCTAACTAGCTCAGCAAGTCATATTATCAATAACTGAGGTTAGACAATAATAAATGAGATGATTCAAAGGAATCAAGTTTCTTGTTAAACAACCAATAGAATTGGATTATTCATTTTAAGTTTTTAAACCAAGGTTAGGCTGCTGATCAGTCACGCACTAACCCCGAGCAAAGCACACAGCACTGCTCTAACTACTGGATCCAAGGCACACATTGGCCTAACTTGACCATCGATATGGTCTGACCACGAATCTGGTCCATACAAAGAAAACTATCCAATTCTAAAGCATTTCAATATGATAAACAATAGAGTTCAATAAAACCAGATCATAATCAATAACCATTAAACATTTGTACAAGAGCATGGTAAAAGTTCATAGTTACCAAAAAGGGTATGTCAAAATATATAAAAGAAGTGGCCTCCAGCCGGTAGGATAATCGGGTATTAGATGAATAGTGTTTTTCCAAAGTTTTAGTGCTTTGATATCACAAGGTATGGTTAAGTATAAAAGTTTTTGTATATATAAACAATTTTGTTCCAGTGTTTGGTATATGATGGATATATATTTGTGGAGTAGTATCGTATTTGTGTGGTTTAATATTTGGTAAATCCACAAGAAATGGTTCATAAAGTATAAGGCTTACGGCTCAAAGATCAAATGATGTGGCTCAGGTTCAAGGCTGGAGGATTCAAAGTATTTCCAATATAAAAGAGAGCTATTTTGAATATTAACAATAGGTCACAAGAGAATTTAGAAATATTTGCAATAAATCTCGAGAAAGGTTTAGAAGTACTTGCCTTATCATAATTGATTCCAACCTCACTTGTACTTGTCTACGACTCTATTCAACCACCATTCATCTGTTTCTCCTATGCCTCGCTTCTAATCTCTGCTCACTTGCTGTATTTTCTACATGTCAATTCTATTTTCTGATCACCTGCTTCTCTTTCTTACGCCTTGCTTACTCTGCTAGACATCATAAGTATCTATCAATATTCCACTCATACGATTCTGTTCAACACATACTTCTATCTACCCTTCGTTTCACCCAAATCCGATTAACGGATTGAAAGTTATGCCATAAACAGTAATCATCGAATATATAAACCGACAGTCAATCAACAAGTCACACATAATATATCACGTAATCAATGACATATCATTTATAAAGACATTTCAGGTCATAAATAGGTTTTCTGGTATTTAAAATGATTTTTAAAACATTTTTCGGAATTAAAATGGGTCGTTGGATCAATTTCGGAATAATAAACAGGGTTCGGTTGGCCAATTCTGGCTCCGAAACAATTTTAGAATAATTATCGAGCCTTGAAAATAATTTAGAATAATATTTTAAAGCTCGAAACTATTTTTTGAAATTTTTAAATCATTTTTAAATAATTAAATCTAATTAAATAATTAATTAATAATTAATTAAATCAATTAATCAATTAATTTTCGAATTAATTGACTAATTAATCAATTAAAAATTAACTGAAATTAATTAACTAATTAATTCAGATTTATTTGTGAATTAAAAATAATTTTCGGAATTAAAATAATAATTTTTAGAATTTTCATAAATTAAAAACGGATTTTTATAATAAAAATAAATAGGAAATATGATTTTTAAACATTTTTAAAACAGGAATCCAATTTTTGCAGAGTCTGGAAACTTCAGGGACTAAACTTCATCATCTACAAAACTACAGGGACTAAACTGTAATTTTGCAGTCCAGTCGCCGGAAAACACAGGGGTGGCCGGAGAACACGATTCCGGCCTCCTCACCTTGCCACAAGCTCCAGATCACATCTACGGATTACCAGGAACATAACCATGCAATCAAATCGATCTAACAATCCCTGAGTTGGCCGAAATTTGGCCGTGAAGTTTGCCAGTTTCCGACGAACTTCGGAAATATTCAAAACACAACTCCCTTCTCTACAGACCTCGTTGATTCATGAAATTTATATGACTGGATTGCAAATTTTACAGGGAACACAACCCACTATAACACAACATCAATCTATCACAGAATAAGAAACCCCCAAATTTCAATTAAGAACATTCATACAGGTTATAAACCCTAATTTTGAAATTCGAAAATCAAACTCAAATTTGAACATGTTATTAAACTCCAAATCAGACGTATAACATATGAAAATCATCAGGAAAACAAGCTCTATAATATGCAATCATCAAATCATACAAACAATCATCCGAACAAAAATTCATATTTTTATTAAAATAAATTCGAAAATAAATAAATTTTTAGAAAAATAACCTTGATTTCTGCAGTGAAACAAAGCTCAGAATCTGATAGAACACTTCAAATCCTTCGTTTTGGTTACTCAAGCTTTGAAAACAGAGATCGGTAACGCCTTAGTTTTGCTGTTTGATTCTTAGAACAGTTTTAGAAAATTAGGGCTTTTCTCTGAAAATTATATAATTAACTATCTGCAAATGATTTTGATACGAAATAAAATACGGTAAAAGGCTATTTATAATTACGGAGAATTAGTATCCCGTTGGATCATTCCGGATATAAAACGGTACGTTTATTTATAAAAACTGATCCAAACGGTATCGGTTTTCGGGATAATTATCCAAATCAGTACAATTTGTACTGCGGTCTTGGTCTCAGCGCCTGGTTACACGTACTACGAGGTGATAATTGGGATAGTTTAATAAAAAGCTCCCGTTTATCGAAAATACGGGTTTTATTGATTTACCGAAACGAATATTGTATCGAAAATGTTGCGTCGGGACCCGCGCAGGACAAACCGTACGCCGGATCGAAAAAGTCGAAACACGGAAAATACTCGGAATATTGCAATTAGGTTAGGAAGGAGTTCTCGAAAGAGTTTCGGGTTCCAAAAACGTAACAACGGTTGACGTCGGTTGGTTCCCGTTTTTATAAAATAGATTTTAATTACCCGGAAAAAGATTTTAGAAATTTCATATGATTCTTATAAATCCATAAACCAACATAAAAATAATTAGGAAGATATGACAATTATCTATATTTTATTTTGGACATATAAAAATTAAAATACTCAATTAGTATTATTTTTGAATATTCAAGTACAGATAACACTTAACAATTAGCTCACAGAATAGATACTGAACACACATACTAATTATTTATTAGCAAAAATAATTACACGATATATCCCGGATATTACATCCTTCCCCCCTTAAAAGGATTCTGTCCTCAGAATCTCCTAAGAAAACAAATAAGGGTACTTTTCTCTCATATCACTTTCTAACTCCCAGGTTGACTCTTCAATCTTTGGGTTTCTCTACAATACTCTTACTAACTTTACCACTTTATTTCTCAATACTTTCTCTCTTTCCTCTAGAATCTCTATCGGACTCTCTACATATGATAAATCTGCCTGAAGCTCTATTGGCTCATATTCTATTACATGCCTGGAGTCTGGATTATATTTCTTGAGCATCGATACGTGAAAAACATTGTGAATGTGCTCCATATGCGGGGGTAACGCCAACTCGTCAGCTACTTTACCAATGCGCTTTAGGATTTCAAAAGGTCTGACATATCTTGGGCTTAGTTTCTCTTTCTTCCCAAACCCCGTTAGTCCTTTCCACGGTGATACTTTCAATAATACCAAGCTTCCTTCTTCAAATTCCATGTCTTTTCTTGACTGGTCTGCATATTTCCTCTGACGATCTTGTGCGGCTACTAATCTCTGCTGGATAATTTCAACAACTTCCTTTGTCTGCTGCATCAATTCAGGTCCGAGTATTTTGCATTCTCCTACTTCGTTCCAATATACTGGAGATCTACATTTGCGTCCATAAAGGGTTTCATAAGGTGGCATTCCAATGCTGGCGTGATAACTGTTGTTATAAGCAAACTCTACCAGGGATAAATGCTCGTCCCAACTTCCTTTGAAATCCATAACACAAACACGTAGCATGTCCTCGATTGTTTGGATCGTTCCTTCACTCTAACTGTCCGTCTGCGGGTGGTAAGTCGTACTCATATTCAATCTTGTTCCTAAACATTCTTGAAAACTCTTCCAAAATCTCGAATTACATCTTGGATCTCGATCAGATACGATAGACACAAGAATTTCATGACAATCTACAATTTCCTTCAGGCACCTATGGATCAACTTATCGAGCAAAAATCTTTCGTTTATAGGCAGAAAATGAGCTGACTTGGTAAATCTATCCACTATAAGCCAAATGGCATCATGATTAGTTTTGTGCTTGGTAACCCCAACTATGAAATCCATGGTGATATGTTCCCACTTCCAAACTTCCAGTGACTGTAGCAATCCACTTGATCTCTGATACTCTACTTTAACTCTGTTGACATATATAACATTTGCTAACTCATTCCACAATTCCTCACTTCATATCTAACCACCTATAATTTCCTTTAAATCTCTATACATCTTGGTACTCCCTGAATGGATTGAATACCTCAAATTATGAGCTGCCTGTAAAATTTCATTCTTCAGTTCCATCACTGGTGGAATCTAAATTCTAGAAGAAATCCTAAGAATACCTTGATCGTCCTTTTTGCGTGCACTATTCTTCCCATACTAAATGATTTATATCCTGATCTACTACCTCTTCCTGACACTTCTTTATCTTTTCTAACAATCCCGACTGAAAAGTTATACTTATATATTCTCACTCCTTTTTGGATCACGCACTCTGACTTCCAATTCCAACTTCTAAAATTCCATAGATAATTCTTCTGGTACAGTCTCTATGTTCATTCTCTCTCCTTCTTGCTCATCTCTTGCCACTACATTTGCTTTTCCTAGAGAGTTCATACTTCAACTCTTGTGGTCCGTATATATCTCACATCTTTCTCTATACTTATAATATTTCCCAATCTTTCAAAATAAATATTATTGTTGCTTTTAATTCCCAGTTATGAGTAGGGTACTTCTGCTCATAAGGTTTCGGTTGTCTGGATGCATATGTAATAACTTTATTGTTTTGCGTCAATACACATCCTATTCCCTTACGAGAAGTATCACTATAAACTACCAAATCCCCCTGATGCTTTCAAAGTGATAAAATAGGTGTTGTAACCATTCTTTCATTTAACTCCGCAAAGCGTTCTTCACCCTCCTCCATTTCATATAACCTTCTTGCTTTTCCTGGTTAACTTCATCTCTAATATTACAACTTTCAAGAAATCTTGCACAATTTCCAATAATAACTGGCCCATGATAAAACTTCTTACTTTTGTTGGTGCTTCTGGTCTTTCTTCATTCATACTATCTTTAATTTTTTATTTTTTTTCTGCTGAATCCCCTTTTGTCTCCTCCTTACTGACTGTCTATACTAAGAATTATACCTCCTGCCATTAAAGTTTTCATCTGGTAAACTCTTTTTATACCGTTTCTTTCTTCTTTGACTCCTCAGCTATCATTGTATAGGTTGTATGATTCTTCTTAATTAACGCAAGTATATCTTATCCAAATTCTTCCTTCAAAATTCTATTCATCAATTTAAATATCACTGGTATATCAGTTCATCCCACTAACATTTCTAGAATTTTATAACAACAGTACTGAGTTCTGAAAATCATCTTTGATATGTCCATAAGTTCAATCTTCACTTGGTAATATACCCAGTCTTAAATCAATCTTATAAAAATACCTTGCATCATTCATTTAGTTAAACAAATCATTGGTTTCGAGGTAACAGATATCTGCTCTTGAGAGTAAACTTGTTGAGCTTTCGCTAACACATAATCTCACCCTTCCATCTTTCTTATTAACACATCGTGCCGGTGCACTTTAAGGGGGTACGTTAGGTCCAGTTTCTTTTTCTTTTAATCATCTCATGTGTTTGCTCTGGTAACTTCTTCATTTTATCTGGTGCCATTCTGCGCGGGGCTTTGAACACTGGCTTCATTTTACGTACTAAATCAATCATAAACACACATTTTTTTTATCTAAAGGAAATATTGGTAACTCATCTGGAAATATGTCTTGATACTGTAAAATCTTCAAGTTCGGTCTGCTCCTAACTCTTATTTATAATCGCCATAGCACTTATATTTTGGTCACTATAATCTTAAATTATTTTTAACCAATTCTTTACTTTCCTTTGTCCTTTAAATTTCTTCATGTTCTCCTTTGGCGTCTCCAGAACTATCTTTCATCACGACGGTTTACCTGGGCATCACACTTGAATAGTTAATTCACTCCTTATAATAATATCAAATCTTCTTATCTCAAATAATATCAATTCTTCACATCTTAATGCCAGAAATATCGATTCTGTCATTGGTACTTACATATTTAATGACTGCACGTTCTTAATTTGCTAGTCCTTTAGTCCTAAACTTATTGATTCGACAGGATAATTCATCTTATCAATAAAACCTTGAGAAATATATGATCAAGTTGCTCCCATATCTTTTAATACTTTAACGCATAAGGTATCCACAATAATCTTCCACGTCATCCCATCCATATTCTAAATAACATATCGTAAATTCTCGTTCTCGGAGACGTATCCCTTATTGAAGTAGATTCCCTTAACTGTTAATGCATCCCGGGCTAGGGACAGTGATTTGTAATTTTCACCATATGCCCTTGTTTCCTTCCCATGCATGCGAGGTAGATGAGACTTTGCCCGCTGAGTGTATAATACGTTAACTTTTGTTTGAAAAACTCTCACAAGGAACAACGGTACAACGAAACAAATAGAAGGATTCACAATTTTAATAAACTTAGAGTTGAAGAGAAAGAAGAAGTAATGATTTGAATATGAATGAGACAACCACATTAGTACTGAAGATGGCCAGTCTTTCATACTCTGTGGCATACAGCACATGATTAGGTGGCGTCCCACCCGACTCTTTGTCATTCCGACAAAGTGTTTCATCATAATGCTGTTTGTCCCAATCAGGAAGCAAAACCCGAGGGGAACAATTAAATTTGAAAGGAATGCAAAATTCTCCGTTTTGATGTTATCAGAAAGAATTTATTAAGAAAAGGAGTTCATACATTTTTAGGAATTAAAAAGGAATATATGTTGTAATGTTGAGGACAAGAATGATACCATTGATCACCATCCACATTTCACTTGTATTCATCTTTCGAGTTTGATTGATCATATCCCAATTAAACCATATAATAACTTTAGAAGTATGCTAAAATGCCTCGTAACTAAGCATTATGGTAGATTCTTACTTGTTAAGTCTCGCGTCTGTAACGTCGTACCTACACGTATAATACTTTAATAATTTGATCATAATGGCGTTCTTATCAGATAACCTTGAGTTTCCTCTTTCTAATTTGGAATAACCGTAAATCATTCAACATAACGATCATTTTATTAATAATATTCTTCCTTTAGAAGAGTCTGGAAATTTTCCCAATCTTCTTCGGTCATGCTCAGGCTTCCGTTTAATCAATGAATTCTTCGAACTCTGATAATCCCAGTAATTGGATGAATAATTATTCCATACACTGGTTTTGTTGTTAATCTTATCAAACAATATTTGTACCTTCTTGTTAGGAATAACCAACTTCCTCATAATTGCAGATTACTTTGTCCTCTGAATTAACAATACTAAATCTAAAATAATATCCTTCCAGCTAATCCGAGTCTTTTGACAAACAAGAAACTCAAGTAGTAAATTGACAACCGATGTTTAAAACTTATTTTATTCGAAAAGGCTTTTAGAAATGTTGTGAGGAAAAATCTTTTTCGAAAACTTGTTAAAATTTTTGAAAATTTTGAAAATCACACCTCTAGTTGTCCTCACTATATGAGTTGGTTGTTGTCCTTCTTATGACCAAATACCAAGTTAAAGAACGATCACTCAAAGGTCCATTCACTTCCATTTATCTCCTCTCCTTCATTGGGGTCTATTACTTTCCGTAATCAATTAAAACTCCCGCTGTCGTTGCACGTTATCTTATTTGTAGCTTCACATTAAGGCTCCCATACTGGTAGTACCCCCGTTACCCACTTTGCAATCATTAAGTGGAACAGACTATCCCATAGTCAACAAGTCAACTAATATCACATCATTACAACATCATTAATTTCAAGAAATCTTCAAATCCCTAATCTCTTCTAATCCTCTTTCTTCAACACTTATCTACTCCATTCCACAAGCTAGTCATGAGTGGCCTAATTACTAATAGCTTCTTTTAACCGGATACAGCCATCCTCCAGAACACTTGAATCTTCTTTCTAAACTCCTTCTCACCTTAATTTATATCTCAATACTCACCGTTTACTGCCGCTATCGCGTCCCTTCTCGCAAACGCTGTTGTTTCGGTAGAAAGGTTTTTAAACTAAGGATGTAGAATATGGTGTATAATAGACAGAAAAGATACATTCATAGTTGAATGTTCAAAAGAACAAGAATAAGCAAATGAAGGTTCTTGAATAGGTAGTCTCATATCGAGAGATGATAGAATAGCGTTGAATAACTTGGAGAGGCGCAACTGTCATAACAGAAAGTAATACCATTAATAGTGCTGGAGAACAAGGCACAAATCGAATCTGGGAGAAGATGACGATCCTTAAACGGAAGGCTCCAAATGATCAGTTGATGCAGGGAAATAAGGATCTGCCATTGCCGTTGCCTGGATATCACGTCGCGAGTTAAGACTCCCGAATCGTAACATGAACCGTGCCGAAGACCTACTATACAGTCGCACTCAACCTCACAATGACCTATCTTTCTATTTCCTATTCCTAATCCTAACCCTCTACCCAATCCCGACAATCTAGGCTTGTTTCAGTGACTTATAACCTGTAGCTCTGATACCAACCTCTGGCGCCCTCCAAACCCGGGTCAGAAGTTTGGGGTCCACAACACAAACACAATATATCAACCTGTATAAAAAAATATTATTTATAATGACCCGACTTCACAAAACCACGGATCGCAACAGGTTAAAGTATAAAAACAAGCCACAACCTTAATTATTACATCGTACCAAATCCCAACTAATTTAACTTACAATTGATAATAAAATCATTCTTACAACCTTGCTATCTCACTACTGCCATAAGCTCCTGCTAGCTCGATCAATCATAATCTGGAATCCTAGCTCGAACATTGAACTGGGAAACCTTGCTATCAACCGTATCCTTCTTAACTGTAGAATATATAAAAAGATTCGCAAGAGTGAGCTAACTAGCTCAGCAAGTCATATTATCAATAACTGAGGTTAGACAATAATAAATGAGATGATTCAAAGGAATCAAGTTTCTTGTTAAACAACCAATAGAATTGGATTATTCATTTTAAGTTTTTAAACCAAGGTTAGGCTGCTGATCAGTCACGCACTAACCCTGAGCAAATCACACAGCACTACTCTAACTACTGGATCCAAGGCACACATTAGCCTAACTTGACCATCGATATGGTCTGACCACGAATCTGGTCCATACAAAGAAAACTATCCAATTCTAAAGCATTTCAATATGATAAACAATAGAGTTCAATAAAACCAGATCATAATCAATAACCATAAAACATTTGTACAAGAGCATGGTAAAAGTTCATAGTTACCAAAAAGGGTATGTCAAAATATATAAAAGAAGTGGCCTCCAGCCGGTAGGATAATCGGGTATTAGATGAATAGTGTTTTTCCAAAGTTTTAGTGCTTTGATATCACAAGGTATGGTTAAGTATAAAAGTTTTTGTATATATAAACAATTTTGTTCCAGTGTTTGGTATATGATGGATATATATTTGTGGAGTAGTATCGTATTTGTGTGGTTTAATATTTGGTAAATCCACAAGAAATGGTTCACAAAGAATAAGGCTTACGGCTCAAAGATCAAATGATGTGGCTCAGGTTCAAGGCTGGAGGATTCAAAGTATTTCCAATATAAAAAAGAGCTATTTTGAATATTAACAATAGGTCACAAGAGAATTTAGAAATATTTGCAATAAATCTCGAGAAAGGTTTAGAAGTACTTGCCTTATCATAATTGATTCCAACCTCACTTGTACTTGTCTACGACTCTATTCAACCACCATTCATCTGTTTCTCCTATGCCTCACTTCTAATCTCTGCTCACTTGCTGTATTTTCTACATGTCAATTTTATTTTCTGATCACCTGCTTCTCTTTCTTATGCCTTGCTTACTCTGCTAGGCATCATAAGTATCTATCAATATTCCACTCATACGATTCTGTTCAACAAATACTTCTATCTACCCTTCGTTTCACCCAAATCCGATTAACGGATTGAAAGTTATGCCATAAACAGTAATCATCGAATATATAAACCGACAGTCAATCAACAAGTCACACATAATACATCACGTAATCAATGACATATCATTTATAAAGACATTTCGGGTCATAAATAGGTTTTCTGGTATTTAAAATGATTTTTAAAACATTTTTCGGAATTAAAACGGGTCGTTGGATCAATTTCAGAATAATAAACAGGGTTCGGTTGGCCAATTCTGGCTCCGAAACAATTTTAGAATAATTATCGAGCCTTGAGAATAATTTAAAATAATATTTTAAAGCTCAAAACTATTTTTCGAAATTTTTAAATCATTTTTAAATAATTAAATCTAATTAAATAATTAATTAAAAATCAATTAATAATTAATTAAATCAATTAATCAATTAATTTTCGAATTAATTGACTAATTAATCAATTAAAAATTAACTGAAATTAATTAACTAATTAATTCAGATTTATTTGTGAATTAAAAATAATTTTCAGAATTAAAATAATAATTTTTAGAATTTTCAGAAATTAAAAACGGATTTTTATAATAAAAATAAATAGGAAATATGATTTTTAAACATTTTTAAAACAGGAATCCAATTTTTGCAAAGTCTGGAAACTTCAGGGACTAAACTTCATCATCTACAAAACTACAGGGACTAAACTGTAATTTTGCAGTCCAGTCGCCGGAAAATACAGGGGTGGCCGGGGAACACGATTCCGGCCTCCTCACCTTGCCACAAGCTCCAGATCACATCTACGGATTACCAGGAACATAACCATGCAATCAAATCGATCTAACAATCCCTGAGTTGGCTCGAATTTGGCCGTCAAGTTTGCCAGTTTCCGGCGAACTTCGGAAATATTCAAAACACAACTCCCTTCTCTACAGACCTCGTTGATTCATGAAATTTATACGACTGGATTGCAAATTTTACAGGGAACACAACCCACTATAACACAACATCAATCTATCACAGAATAAGAAACCCCCAAATTTCAATTAAGAACATTCATACGGGTTATAAACCCTAATTTTGAAATTCGAAAATCAAACACAAATTTGAACATGTTATTGAACTCCAAATCAGACGTATAACATATGAAAATCATCATGAAAACAAGCTCTACAATATGCCATCATCAAATCATACAAACAATCATCCGAACAAAAATTCATATTTTTAATAAAATAAATTCGAAAATAAATAAATTTTTAGAAAAATAACCTTGATTTCTGCAGTGAAACAAAGCTCAGAATCTGATAGAACACTTCAAATCCTTCGTTTTGGTTACTCAAGCTTTGAAAACAGAGATCGGTAACGCCTTCGTTTTGTTGTTTGATTCTTAGAACAGTTTTAGAAAATTAGGGCTTTTCTCTGAAAATTATATAATTAACTATCTGCAAATGATTTTGATACGAAATAAAATACGGTAAAAGGCTATTTATAATTACGAAGAATTAGTATCCCGTTGGATCATTCCGGATATAAAACGGTACGTTTATTTATAAAAACTGATCCAAACGGTATCGATTTTCGGGATAATTATCCAAATCAGTACAATTTATACTGCGGTCTTGGTCTCGGCGCCTGGTTACACATACTACGAGGTGATAATTGGGATAGTTTAATAAAAAACTCCAGTTTATCGAAAATACGGGTTTTATTGATTTACCGAAACGAATATTGTATCGAAAATGTTGCGCCGGGACCCGCGCAGGACAAACCGTACGCCGGATCGAAAAAGTCGAAACACGGAAAATGCTCGGAATATTGCAATTAGGTTAGGAAGGAGTTCTCGAAAGTGTTTCGGGTTCCAAAAACGTAACAACGGTTGACGTCGGTTGGTTCCCATTTTAATAAAATAGATTTTAGTTACCCGGAAAAAAAATTTAGAAATTTCATATGATTCTTATAAATCCATAAACCAAAATAAAAATAATTAGGAAGATATGACAATTATCTATATTTTATTTTGGACATATAAAAATTAAAATACTCAATTAGTATTATTTTTGAATATTCAAGTACAGATAACACTTAAGAATTAGCTCACAGAATAGATACTGAACACAAATACTAATTATTTATTAGCAAAAATAATTACACGATATATCCCGGATATTACATAGAACATCCAAGTACAAGACATGGTTAGCAGTTAAAGCTCCTGCAAGTTAGGATTCGGAGAAGAATTTTACAAAACCCTTGAAACTATCAGGTACTTGGTTAACATTAGTATAATCTACGTAGTTTGTTCCTTTCTCTGGAATAGTAGCTCTAACAATATTGAGTGCTATTGTTGTTTAGTGAGAGTGCATGGATAAGAAAAAATAGTGAGGAAGGAGTGAAAACAAGAGAGAAATCGGTTCTGGATTGAAAATATAGGTCATTTGAGATCTCAAATATGTAAGTATGTATATGTATCGAGATGTCTGTGTATTAATAGTAAAAGCAAGTGACTTGTCGAGAAGTTAAAAATAGACGTTTGGGTTATACTTATCAATCAATTTGAAAAAGAATTACATATCAAGAAGTCATTTTAAATTACTCGTTAAGAGAACTAAAAATTAATTTATCGAGATGTAAAATAAATACCCAGTTTGTAACGACTGAGAATTTCGCGACGTAATTAAGTGAATAAAGTATGACTTCTGTGGTGTGATTAAAAATTATGTGACTAAGTGATGGTTAATTGTCCTTATTGTATAATAGTATCTGGGAGTGTAGATAGATGCGTTCCAATTTAAGGAGTCAGCTAAGGGGTTAAGCTGTGTTGTTGGGCCGTCAGGTAGAACATAACCCGTTTTAAAAAAGGATTAATGAATTTAAAAGTGAAATATGTGTTGATATATGAAATGGAATGTTTAAGTGAGGATTATGTTCTAGTAATGTGTCGATTGATAAGATAGTCGATTGTGAAGCGTAAATGAAATGCTGAGCGTTGGGCCGTCAGGCAGAACGTGACCTGATATGCGAAAAAGGAGAATAATAATAAAAAGGGGAAATTGTATGGTCAAATATGAGTTGTGATATGTGGATATATATGTAATTGCTAGCATGTATGCATGATTACGTGATCTATTAATTTTAAATGGATATAAGAGATTTATTTGAATTAAAATATGGTTTATTGAACCTTTATATATTTCTATAAAATTATTCGAGAATGGTCAAGGCGTGAAATTTGTTTTTTCTCTTCAAAATAGTCCTAGAGACTTTCTAAAAATGATAGACGGATTTATTTCGTGATCGTGGCATTTTGAAATGATTTTTTGGAGTAAAATGTTATTTTCAGCGCAATCTTGTAAAATCTATATTTAATCAACCGTTCGCTCAAAAATTATTCTGAAAATATGGTTGGAAAGCTATCTTCGAGATCTATGTTTTAAAAATTTTATTTTTTGCTTTCCCATCTTTTCCGAGAGGGTTATTCATTTATCAAAATTGTTTTTCGAAATTGAAATTAAAGAATAAAGGGAAAATCCTAGAAGCTAGTGGGTAAAAGACCTTTATACCCTTGGCTACTCACTATATATAACCTCACTCCCCTCCCATTTTTCTTTCTCTCACCGGGTTCACTCTCTTTTTCTCTCATCTCTCTCTCGGCTTTCTCTTCTCTTCTCTCTCTCTCGGTATAATCTCTCTCTATTCTTGTTCCTTCCATAACCTCCATTAAAATTCAATCTTGAATCAAGATTTAAGCTTCTTATACTCTAAAGATGCACGAACACACTTGCATGTAGGTGTATGTGTGTTGTGTGTGTTCGATGTGTGTGTGTTCACCGAGAACCTCTCGGTTCTTGTTGTTCTTATTGTTGTTACATTGTTTAAGCATGATTCCTTGCAAATAAATGATATCTAAGTTGTGCATGTTAGTTATTTTGAGGAATTGATGGAAAATCGGGAGTTTTGTGGTTGGACACCCTCGAATGAGGGCACCACCGTGAAGCCACCGCCACCGGTGATGAACTCCGGTGAATCGGTGGTGAGTGATGATGTTATTACTGAGCTCTAATATTCATAAAACTTAATTTCGGTATTTGCATGTGGTGATTGCCTAAAAACCGAATGGGTTTTTGATTTTTGAAGTTACTAAATTAATTTTTGTTGAACAAAATGATTGTGGATTATTGTTTTAGAATAATAGTGGGAATTTAGAATGGTTATTGGTTTAAAAGAAGTGAATTGATGATTGCATGTAAGATTTGAGTATAATCGAGTAAGTTAGGTTTGATTTTTTTAAGGGAAATGAATTGAATGTCCAAGTTAAGGCTTAAAACAAGTTGAAATTGTGATTTAGAACTTTGCATGTCAAAATTTATATATGCATGTGTGTTTCTTTTGAAAAACTCGAATGGGTCTTATGGTTAAAAGAAGATTGAGTTGATTTTTTGAGTTTATGTGCTAATTGCATTAGTTACTAGTGAGAGTCGAAATGAAAACTTGGATGCATGTCAAGATAAAGTTTTGCATGTAAGCGTTTAGGTTAAAAGATGATTTAAAGGAATGAGTTGTGACTTGATCCCAAGTTTTTATGCAATTTTGGTGCTTGTATGTTAATGTTTGATTCTTGGGTTGTGTTTTGTGGTTATAGCCGAATCGAATATAGATATAAAAGTGATTGATTTGATGCTAAGTGAATGCATGTGTAATTTCTAAGAGATATGTGATTTATTTGATTGTTTTGGGTTCGAATTAAGTATTGAAAAAGGAAGGATTAAGTCGTCTAGTTACAAGGGTATATAATTGATATGATAACTCAAGTATAGAGTTGGAAATACAAGGATTAAATTCTATGTGTCGTATTTGCATCATAATACGTGTATCGAAGTCTATATGGTTAAAGTATACGAGTTATGGTATAGACATGTTTTGTGATTATAAATGAGTATATAAATACTCTTAGGGTATTGCGATTAAGGGAAATGTTAAATCATTCCGGGAACATCAAGTGGGAATCTAATTAAGGTTTTGGTTTTGGATTGTAGATTCGGAGCGTGAGGCCATTCAGGCTAGGAAAGGGAAAAGTATACTGGGTGGCAGTAGTTCAACCTTTGTGAAACAGGAAAGCGAATTCAGGCAAGTAACTCTACTTACTTGTGTAAATGGTTATAAAGAGGATATTGTTCATGCCATGTAGAGTATTGAACTTTTATAGTAATGTGCCCCTGTTATTGAATCTTGAGATACCTTGTCATTGTTCTTGTGAACTTGTTATTGATAAGATTATTGTTCAAATCCTTTGGTAACCTTTTCTTATCCTGATTACTTGTTAATTCCATGAACTGTTGTAAACCCTATAAGAACCCTTACGAACCCCCTTGTGTAATGATCCTTTATACCTTTGTTTACCTTATACCCTATTGATCCTTGAAATGGTTTTGATTCCCTAACTTGAGTACCTTGTTATCATTTGATCAAGATCCCTAAAATTGAACTTTACTTATCCTTTATTCATTTCCTTATCTTTGAATTCTTGAAATTTGAACTTAAGAATGAGTTTCGACTTGAAAGAGTCTGAATGATTTCATATTCTTGGTAATGATAAAATGAACTTAGAAAAACCTTTCTTTTCCAACACAAGGTTTTCCAAACGAATTCCTGATGGATTGGATAGAGATATAAGAGACTAGTGGGACTAGTCCAGTCATGTTAAGAGGCTAGCGGGGCTAGTCCAGTTTAAGGCTGAAATTATGCCATAGGTACCTTAAAGACCGTATGGAGGTCGGTACGAGCTGATCACCCGTATTATTATGAATTGAAAGTTAAAGAAGTCCAATCAAGGGTTCCATAACTATTTAAAAAAGGAATTGAATTTCCTATTCAGTAATTGATTCTTTGAAAATGAAAAAGGCTTATATTGTTTTGAAAAGAGTTGATTGTGATATTGTGAAGCTTACAGCATATGAACCCTGATTTTGATTCTGTTGATCATATAATTGATTCCCAATGATGAAAAGATTATCGCTTTCCATTTGAAAGATCATTTGTGATCCTGTTAATGATTTGTGATGAATGTCGGCTTTCACCCTATCTTGAGTCTTGTTCTTTGAAAGCCCAAAGCTTTTCTTCGTAACCCTTTCATATCCCAAAAGATAGAAATCTACCACCTAGAAATGTTAAAATAAAATGCCCTGAAAACTGAAATGGTATATTGTGGATTTTGTATCGTAGAACTGTTTTATAGTTACTTGCTGAGTTTTATACTCATATGTTTTGTTTAATCTAACCATGGCAGTTAAGCAAGAAGATGTTCAGGCTTAGGCGCACTGCTCGTAAGAGCGTACCTGGTGGTCCCTACCATGTTGAAGGCTTCCGGTTGCCAGAGCGGGTAGTACAGATTTTGAGTGAGCAAGCACTTAGCCTAAAGGTTGTTAAGATATAATGGGTTATCAGTCGATTCCAAGTCGGGATCGAATATTTAAATTTGGTTTTAATTTGGGTTGTAAATTATATTTTATGGTTGGTAGTTGTAATCTTGTCTGAAACTTTATCCTGTTTGATCCTGTTAGTAGTTAATCAGGGTTTATGCTTATTTAATTCATAGATTAAAGGTGCGTGGGTCCTCATTTCCTAACCCCGAGATTGAGGGCGTCACACAGTTTGTCCAGAATTGGATTGAATTTGATTCCAATTTTTATTTGAATACATTCAAAATAAAATCAGAATAATTTTGCCAAAAGTATTTTACCAAAATAATTTATTGAATTAAATTATTTTAGTTATGAGTTATCTATAAGTCTAAAAAGATACTTGTAGAAAACTCTATAAGTTTACACTTATAGAGAACTCTTCAATGACTTATCGATAACTCATAATAATGCTTATCGAGAAGTCATTCGAGAAGTCAGTAAATTGACTTAACGAGAACTCACTCGAAAAGTCTTAAAATGACTTGTCGATAAGTCAATTAGACTTATCGAGAACTCAGTTCTCTATATACTTTAGATCAATTTGATTCTGCCTTGTGTTAATTTTACATACTAAGGATGTAAATTCACAGCTAGACAGTTTTCTTAGAATTTTGAAAAATTCCAAACTGAATTTTTGTTTTTGAAAAATAAATATGCAGAGATTTCTGAAATATTTATAATTCATATTTCAGTTAATTTCCAATTAAATCAAATTAAATTTGATTTACTAGAAATTAATCTGCTGTAACATATTAGCCGAGTTCTTGCCTTAGGATGAAGAATTGAGCATTCCAATTTCACCTACAAGTCTAGTGAAAGTTGCTTCATCCAAAGGTTTAGTAAAAATTTCAGCTAATTGTTTTTCTGTTGGAACAAAAATAAGCTCAATGGTACCATTTGTAGCATGTTCTCTAATAAAATGGTACCTTATATCAATGTGCTTTGTTTCTTGCTATACCAGGATACAAGTCTTTGTCCAAGAAACTGACAGCTTCCACTAGTGCTCTTTCTGTCAATCCTGCATCCAGCAAAATCTGCATATGTGTAACCAATAGCTTCAAAACCAGTTCCCTTAGGATACCATAATCCCAAGTTTGGAGTTCCCTTCAAGTATCTGAAAATCCTCTTTACAGCCATCAAGTGTGATTCTTTTGTATTTGCTTGAAATCTTGCACACATACATGTAGCAAACATGATATCTGGTCTACTTGCAGTTAAGTAAAGCAATGATCCAATCATCCCTCTATAGCTTGAAATATCTACACTTTTTCCCTTTTTATCTTCATCCAACTTTGTTGTTGTAGACATAGGTGTAGATGCAGGTGAACAATCAACCATACCAAACTTCTTTAATAAATCCTTGACATACTTAGTTTGGATGATGAATATTCCATCACTTCTTTGACTTACTTGTAGTCCAAGAAAGTAACTTAATTCCCCCATCATACTCATTTCATATTCACTCTGCATAACCCTGGAGAAACTTTGGCAAAGATTTTCATTTGTAGAGCCAAAGATGATATCATCCACATAAATTTGAACTAGGATCATATCATCACCATATTTCTTGTAAAAGATAGTTTTATCTATAGTCCCTCTAGTAAAACCATGTTTAAGTAGGAATTCTGACAATGTATCATACCAAGCTCTAGGTGTTTGTTTTAGTCCATATAGAGCCTTGAGTAGCTTGTACACAAAATCTGGAAATTCTGGATCTTCAAAGCCAGGTGGCTGTTGCACATGAACCTCTTCTTCTAACTCACCATTTAGGAAGGTACTCTTGACATCCGTTTGACACACTTTAAAATTTAAATGTGCAGCAAATGCTAAAAAATTCCTTATTGCTTCAAGTCTTGCAACTGGAGCAAAAGTTTCATCATAATCAATTCCTTCTTCCTGTGAGTAGCCTTTTGCAACCAACCTTGCCTTGTTTCTAGTAACTATACCATTTTCATCCATCTTGTTCCTAAACACCCATTTTGTTCCAATTATACTTCTGTTCTTTGGTGCATGAACTAACTCCCAAACTTTGTTCCATTCAAACTGATTCAACTCTTCCTGCATGGCAGATATCCAATCAGGATCCATTAGAGCTTCTTTAGTTTTCTTAGGCTCTACTTGAGACGGAAAGTATGCATGTAGGCACTCATTAGCAGTTGCATTTCTAGTTCTCACACCAGCAATAGGATCACCAATAGTTACTTCTCTAGTGTGACTTCTATCCCACTTCCTTGTATGAGTTTGTTGACTTGTGCCTTCATCATTTTCTTCATCATTGGTATGACTTGTAGATCTTTCTTCTCTTTCTCCCCCTGAGTTTGTGCTATCAAATTCAGGTGTTTGAGATGAGCTTTCATTCCCATGATTTTCATGTTCAGTAGTCTCTTCATTTATCATCTGTTGTGTAGTATCTTCATCTTCTTCATCAGAATCATTTTTAATGTTGAGGTTTTCAAATGCAGGGGCTTCAGCTTCATTATCATCAAGACATTCCAAGCCCGGACACTTGTCATGATCAAAAGTTACATATGTACTTTCCATAATCTTTTTTTGATCAATCACATAGACCTTGTAGGTAGTTCTCTCCAATGAATATCCCAGAAAAATTACTTCAAAAACCTTTGAGTCAAATTTTCCCACATATTCAGAGTTGTCTTTTAAATTGTAGCATTTGCTTCCAAACACATGAAGATGCTTTACAGTAGGATTTCTCTTAGACATGATTGAGTAAGGTGATTTTCCATGAGCCTTGTTAATAAGATGTCTATTTTGAGTATAACATGCAGTGTTAACAGCTTCCTCCCAGAAACTTGTTGGCATCTTGTAGCATTGTTCTAGCAGCTTCAACTAATGTTCTATTCTTTCTTTCAACTACTCCATTTTGTTTAGGTTTTCTAGCTGCAGAGAACTCTTGAACAATGCCTTTGTTTTTGCAGAATTCACTTAATGTTGTAATTCTGAATTCTGTCCCATTATCACTTCTCAATCTCTTTACGCAGTTTTGATCTACAGCCTGCTTCTCTATCTTCTTTATGTACTCAATTATGATATGAGGAGTCTCATCTTTAGAGTGCATGAACTCTACCCAAGTGTATCTTGAGAAATCATCCACCATCACAAGTGCATATTTGTTCCTTGAAATTGATAGGACATTTACTGGCCCAAACAAGTCCATGTGAATAAGTTGCAATGGTGAACTTAAAAAATTCACAATTTTTGACTTGTGACTTGATCTTTTCATTTTTCCTTTCTGACAAGCTTCACAAACTTCAACTTGAGCAAACTCCAGATTAGGCATGTCTCTTACAAACTCTTTTTTGACCAAGGTGTTAATTGCCTTGAAATTCAAGTGAGACAACTTTTTATGCCAGAGCTTGCTTTGTTCTTCTAATTCCTTGGTGTAGAAGTAACAAGTTCCATCCTTATTTGCAGAGTCCAAGTCTGCAACAAATAAGCTTCCTTTTCTTGCTTCTTTCAGAGTAACTTCACCAGTTTTCATGCTGATAAAAGTGTATTCTTCTTTGTTGAATAAAACTTCAAAGCCTTTGTCTTCAAACTGGCTAACACTGAGAAGATTCACTTCAAGACCAGCTACCAGTGCTATATCATCAATGACAATATTTCCAGAAACAATCTTGCCATATCCCATTGTGGATCCTTTGATGTTGTCTCCAAAGGTCAACAAAGGGACAGCCTTCTCCTCAAACTATTATAGCAGGGCCTTATCATCTGTCATATGTCTGGAACATCCACTGTCTATGATCCATATGACTTTCTTCATTTTGCCCTGCACACAATGAGTTTTAAGTGTATTTAGCAACCCAAGCAGTGTTGGGCACTTTCTTCTTGTTAACTGATTTAGCAGAAGTAGAATGAGTAGCTTCAGATAAAATAGAATTCATTGACTCTTATGCATTTTCCCTATCTGCTGTAGACCCAATTTTTATTTCTTTAAGGTCTACTCTCAACTTGTGGCAACTTTTTATTACTTTTAAGTTGCAAGGGATGCAATCAAACTTGTCACAAAATGAGTAAGGATCATTTGCATCTGCTTCATTGTATTTGCAGGCTCCTTCAACTGGCTTGCTAACACCTTTTTACAAAGGTGAGTTAGATGATTCACAGAGCCACATTTCTCATATTTCTTTCTTGGAGCATCTGCAACATAAGCAAAATTGTTGCTTTTGTTTATCCAAATTTTCCCATTTCTATTTTTCTTCTTCTTTCTTGCATCTTCAGTTTTGATTTCTTTGACAGGTATCTTGGAGCCTTGGTTGTCTATGAGCTTCTCTTAAGCTTTGGAAGATTGAGTTGCTTCTGCATTTTTCTTCTCATAATCTTCGTCAGCAATTTGTTGCTTGATAATCAACTCTTCTTCACTGAAGTTAACTTCACATGCATTTAACATAGGTGAAACAACCTTTTTCAGCATTGCTGGAATATTTTCATTTTCTGTTGCCTTTTCTTTGTCACCTATATTTTTTTCTTGTTGTTCAAGGAATTATAATCAAGACCAATAGAAATATTTGCACATGGCTTATTTTTCTCATGGTATTGTCCCACCAACTCAGATGCATTCTTGAAGGACTACAACTTTACCTCATTCTTTTCTAGCTTCTCCCTTAGCACTGCTTCAATCTCACTTGCACACTTGAGCTTATTCTTCAGATATGCATTTTCTTGTCTTACAGCTTCAAGCTCTACCAACAACATTTCAGCTTCTTGTTTCTCATTTTCAAGCTTCTCATTTATCTTTGCCGGTCTGCTAACTTCTTCATTTGCAGCAACCATACTTGTGTGAATGTGAAATATTTCTGTGCTTATCGTCTCTACAGTTTCCTTATATTGACTCACATTTAAATCAATGGTGGTGAGAGTTGGTACCTGTAATTTTGATGAGGATGATTCTCCTTGCCCAAGGCCATTAGTGCATAATTTCCAACTTCCTCATCTTCATCATTATCAGAGTCATCCCAAATTTTTCCTTCTGCAATATAAGCTTTGCTTTGCTGTTTCTTCAGAAGAGCTTCATACTTTGCTTCCAGTTCAAGATAAGCTTTGTCTTTCTTTGCTTTCTTGGGTTTCCTGCATTCTGTAGCAAAATGGCCTAGTTCATCACAGTTAAAGCACCTTATCTTTGATCTGTCAACAGATCCAATTTTGTAACCATTTTTGCTATCAGATGTGTACTTCCTTTTTCCTTTCCAGCTGCTGTCTTTGTTGAATGATTGTCCTTTACCCTTGAAGAATCTTGGCTTCTTTACACTAATGTTAGAGAACTTTATTGCTAGATAGGCCATTGAATGATCAAATTCATCAAGTTCATCCGTAGAACTCATCTTTTTCCAATTCCAGAATGACTTGTTCCTGTGAATCATTGTTTCTTTGCTCACTTGCTGAGGCAACTGGAATCTGGGATCTTGGCTCATCATTAGAGGTCTGGCTTTCATTGACAATTAAAGCACTTGAACCATCTACAACATGCCCTTGACCAGTTCTCAATGATTTCCTTTGAATCATTTCTAGTTCATATGTTTTTAGGATTCCATATAGAACTTCCAGTGTTATTCTGCTCAAGTCTCTCCCTTCTCTGATTGCTGAAATTTTCTGTTCCAAATGGTCAGGGATTGTAAGCAAGAACTTCAAGTTCACTTCTTCAGCTTCATAGTATTTTTCATGCAGCTGCAAGTCATTTATCACCTTGTTAAATCTTTCAAACACATCAGTGATACTCTCTTTTGGCTTAGCCATGAAACCCTCATACTGTGAAATTAGTGTTCTTCTTTGATTAGATCTAACTTCCTCAGTTCCTTCAAAGAGTATTTCAATATTTCCCAGATATGCTTAGCAGTGTCATAGTTGACAATGTTATTATACATTATAATGTCAAGTGACTCTATCAATATGAGCTGCAAGCCACTATCTAGGGAAACTTTTTCTTTCTCAGGCTCAGTGTACTCAGAAGGGTCTTTTGGAGCATAATGAGCTGGAATGACCATATCACCATCTGTAGATTCCTCAACTCTAACCATAGAAGTGAAGGGCCCATTTTTGAGAATCTGAATGTATAGTGGATTGGCCATCCTGATAAACAGCAAAATTTTCTTTTTCCATAGAGTGTAGTTAGCTTTGTCAAAAGCAGGAATTTTGATGCTACTAATTTTCAGTGTATTCATTCTTCCAAGATCTTGAATCTGCTTACTTTCATATTTTGCTCTGATACCACTTGTTAGGAAATGAATTATACACAGAGGGGGTGAATGTGTTTTTGTATTTTTATGTTTTTCTTGAATCTTTTATGGTTGTGAACAAAGTAAATTAAATCTTGTAGTAAGATGTGTTAAGACTGAAATTAAAC
This sequence comes from Apium graveolens, assembly GCF_009905375.1. Lineage (NCBI taxonomy): Eukaryota > Viridiplantae > Streptophyta > Magnoliopsida > Apiales > Apiaceae > Apium > Apium graveolens. Next base: position 236,404,580 of record NC_133652.1, on the reverse strand, counting down.
ATGCAACAATGAATAACACAGATCTTTTAAAACTCACTTAATTTTATATTAAAATTAAGAATGTTTTGCTACAAAATTTCTAGGCTCTTTGTTGATAAAAAGCTTAGCTTCAATCTTAAGAGAATACAAGAATTCCTGATCTTATTGTTCCAACTAACGAAGGACCAGTATTAACTTTATATCTTAGTTAACTACTGGTTTACACAGTGAATAATAAGAGATGTTATTCACTTTAGTAAACTGTCACTAGTCATTCATTTTAAGAAAAGTGTATCTTCCATTTCTGGCTTAGCATATCTTTGCATACTATGTTAACTTTGATTTTCCTTTGTCAGTTAATCTTCACCCTTGATCTTGCACACTCTTCAAGCTGCTTTTTGTAGACTTGTCAATCCAACTGGTTGGATTGTTTATTGATTGTTAATCTTGGATAATGAACTGGTCTGCAATTTGTACTTTGAGATTTTACCTCGAGATCTCCAGTTAGGCATATAGAGAACTTGACATCTCGATAAGTATATTGACTTATCGAGATCTCTAATACTCCATAGTTGATTTGACTTGTAGAGGTCTCTGAGTTCTCTATAAGAGAATTTATCTTGTCGAGATCTCTCCACTTCATGTCTTCACTTTGACTTATCGATATCTCTGAGTTCTCTAGTGACTTGTTGACTTGTCGATAACTCAGAGTTCTCTAGTCAAATTTGACTTGTCGATAACTTAGAGTTCTCTAGTGATATTTGACTTGTCGATAACTCTGAGTTCTTTAGTGAAGAAATGACTTGTCGATATCTCCAATCTTCATGTCTTCAATTTGGCTTGTCGATATCTCTGAGTTCTCTAATAGCTTTCCTGAGTTCTCTATAAGTCATTCTGGAGTTCTCGAATGACTTCTCTATAACACTAAATCTATGACTTGTAGAGATCTTGACTTAGAACATTTTTCTCCAAACAGATTTATTCAACTTTAAGCTTCTTCACAATTCTTCTGAGGCATGATCTTCTTGATCTTCTTCCAGATAGAATTCTTAGGCTTGATACTGTTTAAAGAAAAACACTCAAGTCTGCTCATTTGACATTTTTACAGACTTTAAATGTTACAGTATAAAATGAAAACTAAGATTACAATATAACTTACTTAGGGTTGTCAATTTGACTTAGTCTTGTTAAAGTACAGGAATGTCTTGTACAACAAGGAAGCTATATCTTCGATCTGTCACTCTGCCCCTATTGAGATGTTTGGATTCTGAAGATCAATAACAGGCTTTAGAAGTGGTGCACGAAGTTATTTGCGGAGAACATCTGGCCAGTCGGTCTCTAGCCTTCAAGATCCTTCGGCAAGGATTCTTTTGGCCAACTTTGTGAGCCGATGCAAGCGAATATGCTAAGAAATGCAAATAGTGCCAATTGTTCGCGACATTCCCGAAGCAGCCTCCAAGAGAAATGGCTTCGGCACTCAGCCCCATACCTTTTGCAATGTGGGCCATGAACATTATTGGGATTCTACCTACAAGCACGAGACAGGAAAGATACTGCATCATCGCCATCGACTACATGATAAAATGGGTTGAAGCTAAGCCACTGTCTGCAATAACCAAAGAAGCAGCAAAAAACAATTTCCTTAAGCAAATCATGTTGAGATTTGGGATCCTGAAGATATGTGTTTCGGATAATGAAACACAATTCGTGGGAAACAAGTTCAGGAAATTCCTTCATCACTTCGTGGTCCAATACAAATTTAGTTCGATCGCTCACCCCCAATGAAATGGGGCAGTCGAAGTAACCAATAAGATAATTTTCCGAGGAATCAAGAAGAGATTGGGCGAAGCCAAGGGAAGATGGGCAGAAGAGTTATCATGGGTCTTAGGGGCTTACCGAACGACACCTAGATCTTCCACCGGGAAAACTCCTTTCAGATTGGCCTATGGAACAGATGCTTTGGTACCAATTGAAGTGGGTCTGGAATCTTACCGAACATAAATTTATAATGTGGAAGTCAACCACTTTGGTATAAGGGCGAACATAGACCTACTAGAAGAAGAAAGAGAAGCAGCCCGCCAAAGGAATGTAAAATATCTGATATAGACCGCACAACACTGTAATATTCAGGATATGACGTGTAATTATTTTTTTTAATAAATAAATATTATGTGATTATTATATAAATTTTGGTGAATTATTTATGAAGTGGTATCTGTGTTTGGATATGTAAATATGATATAATTTGAGAATTTTAATTTTTTTAAGTCCAAAATAAAGTATAGATAATTGTGATATTTTTCTATCAATTTTTATGTTGATTTATGATTTTATAAATGATTTATGGATTTAATAAATTATTTTTCCGAGTATTTATAAACTATTTTGTATAATCAGGAACCGGCTGACGTCACCCGTTTTTACGTTTTTATAACCCAAAACTTTTCCAAGAACTCCTTCCTAACCTAATTGCAATATTCCGAGCATTTTCCATGTTTTGAATTTCTCGATCTAGCGTACGGTTTATCCTGTGCGGGTCCTGGCGTAATATTTTCGATACAAATTCATTTCGGTAAATCAATAAAACTCGTATTTTCAATAAACGGGATCTTTTTATTAAACTATTATAATTATCACCTCGTAATACGTGTAACCAGGCGCTGAGACCAAGACCGCAGTAAAAATTGTACTAATTTGGAAAATTATCTCAAAAACCGGTACCATTTGGATCTGTTTTTATAAATAAACGTATTATTTTATATCCGGAATGATCCGACGGGATACTAATTTTCCGTAATTATAAATAGCCTTTACCGTATTTTATTTCGTACCGGAAATCATTTGCAAACAGTATTTACAGAATTTTTACAGAGAAAATACTATAATTATATTTTGTTCTTCGTAATCAAACTCAAATCCGGAGGCGTTATCGATATCGGATTTTGGCGTGCTTATACTTAAAACGAAGCTGTTGATTTGTACTTTCAGAATCTTTCATCAAAACAACTACAGAATCAAGTGGTAATTCTCTACAAACCATTTTTAATTCGAATTATTAATGATTTAAATTATAAATTTTTGTACAGATGATTGTTTGAATGATTTGATACTTGCACGTTGTAGAGCTTGTTTTCCTGATGATTTTTATATGTCATACGACTGATTTGGAGTTCAATAACATGCTTAATTTTAAGTTTGATTTTCGAATTTCAGAATTAGGGTTTATATTGCTTTGAATGTTTTCAATTCGATTTAGGGGAATCTTTGTTAGGGGTTTTAGTTGATCTTGATGGGTGCTTTGTGTTCCTTATCAAATTTGCAATCGAACCATGTATTCACACATCACAAACGATTCCTGATAAGTACGGAGTTAACTTTTGAAATTGTCGCCGGATTTTGTTCGGGTTTGGCCGGTTTTTGGCCGAAAATTTGACTGAGTGATTGTCACGGGTGGATTGTTGAATGAATGAGTTTCTGGAAGCGATTAGAACTATTTTACAGCAAAGAACAGATCAAACACAGTCGATTTAGACCTAAATTAAGGTTATCGGACTCCGGGAAGGGTCACCGGAATCTGGATTCATCCGGTGTTCTTCCCGACCCGGCAACCCGGATTCTGACCCGGTTTTAATCCGTTTTTACTCTGAAATCTTCCAAAATCCTATTTTTGCACTTTAGCCCCTAAAGTTTCCCGAACTTTACAAATTCTGGATTTCTGTTTTTAATTCTTTCAAAATTCGGATTTCTGTTTTATTTATTTTCAAAAATAGGATTTCTTTTTATAAAATAATTTTAAAAATAGTTTTTAACTATTTTAAATTCCAAAAATTATTTATTTTATTTCTAAAATTCATTTTTAATTTAAAAATAAATCTAAATTATTTAATTAAATAATTTTAATTAGTAATTAATTGATTAATTGATAAATTAATTTAAATATTAATTGATTAATTAGTTTAATCATTTATTAATTAATTTTAATTAATTATTTAATTAGATTTAATTATTTATTATTAATTTAAAAATTCCGAAAAATAGTTTCGAGCTTTAAAATATTATTTTAAATAGTTTTCAAGGCTCGATAATTATTATAAAATTATTTTGAAGCCAGATTTGGCCAACCGAACCCTGTTTATTGCTTTAAAATTGATCCAACGACCCGTTTTGACTCCGAAAAATGTTTTAAAAATTATATTAAATACCTGAAAGACTGTTTATGACCCGAGACTTCCTTATAAATGAAATTTCATTGATTGTTTGACGTGTTATGTGTTATATGTGACTCGTTTGTTTGATTGTCGGACTATGTGATCAGTGTTTACTTATTTTTAGCATAACTTTTAATCCGTTAATCGGATTTGGGTGAAACGAAAGGTAGATGAAACCTTATGACGTCCATGTGAAAATTAGAATATTGTGAGATGAATATTGATAGATAATTATGATGCCTAACAGAGTAGACAAGGCGTAGAAAAGGGAAGTAGGTGATTAGAAAATGGAATCGATGTGTAGAGAATACAGCAGGTGATCAGTGAATAGAAGCAAGGCATAGAATAGTAGACGAGTGGTTGTTGAATAAAGTCATTAGACAAGTACAAGTGAAGTTGGAATCGATTGTGATTAGGCAAGTACTTCTAAGCTTTTCTCGAAATATGGTGCAAATATTTCTAAACTATCTCGTGACATATTGTTAAGTATTCAAATTAGCTCTGTTTTATATTGTAAGTACTTTTGAATCATTCAGCCTTGAACTTGAGCCACATCATTTGATCTTTGAGCCGTAAGACTTATTCTTTGTGAACCATTTCTTGCTGAATTACCAGATACTAACCCACACAAATACGATACTACCCCACAAATATATATTCATCATATACCAAAAACTGGAACAGAATTGTTTAAACATACCGAAACTTTTATACTCAACCATACCCTGTGACACCAAAGAACTAAACCTTGTAAAATCATTATTCATCTAATACCCGATTCTCCTACAGGATGAAGGCCATTTCCTATATATACTTTGATATTCCCTCGGGATACTCATGCATTATACCATGCTTTTATACAAATGTTTTATTACTGTTGGTTATGATCTTATTTTATTGAGTTATATTGTTTATCATATTGAACTTCTTTAAAATTGGATAGTTTTCTTTAGGTGGACCAGATTCGTGGTCAGACCAGATTCATGGTCGAATTAGGCCAATGTGTGCCTTGGATCTAGTTTATAGAGCAGAGCTGTGTGCCTTACTCGGGGTTAGTGCGTGACTGATCAGCAGCCTAACCTTGTTTTTTTAAAATTTAAAATGAATATCCAATTCTCATGATTATTTAACAAGAATCTTAATTCCTCTGAATCATCTCGTTTGATCATCGATTAACCTCAGTTATTGTTATTGTGACTTGCTGAGCTAGTTAGCTCACTCTTGCGAAACCTTTTTATGTATTCTACAGTTAAGAAGGATACGGTTGATAGCGAGGTTTCCCAGTTTAATGTACGAGCTAGGATTCCAGATTGAGTTGGATCGAGCTAGCAGGAGCTTACTTCGATAGTGAGATAGTAAGATTGTAAGAATAATTTTATTATCAGTTGTAATTTGAACTAGTTGGGATTTGGTACGTTGTAATAAAAGTTAAGGTTGTGACTTGTTTTCATACTTTAACCTGTTGAGATCCGTGGTTATGTAAAGCAGGGTCATTACAAATAATATTTTATATACAGGTTTATATATTGGGTATGTGTTGTGGACCCCAAACTTCTGACCCGGGTTTGGAGGGCGCCACAAACACTATAATTCGGGAATTAAGAAAAGGTCATTCGGGATTGGTGACTTCGTCCTAAGAGAGATAGCCGCATCTATGCCAACAAAGAAAGGGAAGCTCCAACCCAACTGGGAAGGGCCTTACAAAGTGATAAAGGTCGTTCACCCAGGGACTTACAGGCTAGAGTCACTTACCGGAGAGATAATCAAGAATATATGGCATGCTAGTCGCCTTCGGAATTCTATCAGTAAGAAAATTTCTTATGTTTTCCATTTGTATTTCACTTTAAGTCCTAAAAATTGCAAGATATGTAATGAATGAATAATCAATAAAAATACACTTATTTCACACCACTCTTTTACTTGAGAATTGTAAGGACATATTGAGCGGACGAATGAGTAATATCTAGGGGTGATCTCAAAGAAGATAAACCCTTCGTCCACCCCATTTAATTGTTTACACTAAGGGGCGAAGGAACATTATTTAGGGGCAATCCTATAAAATATAATGTCATTCACCCTACCATTGTGATCCTGCTGTAAAGGCACTTAGAATAAATCTCCAACAGTAGAAATGAGCGAACAAAAAATATCCAGGGGCAATCCTAAAACAGATATTCTTCTTCGTCGTCAATTTTAAACTTATACTAACATTTTTACAAGTGCTTTATATAATCGAAGGAAAAAAAGAGACCTCGTCTAGGGGAAATCCCAAAGAAGACAAGCCATTCGTCCCTCGAAATGAAGAGACGAGCAAACACTATTTCAGGGAAGGTCCCGAAGAAGAAAGTTCCTTCGCTCGCCTAACCTATCCGAGGGAATGCCCGTTTACGATGGTTTTTTAGTCTTAAAGACACAAATCATACCCTTCAAAATAAGGCGAATTAAACCTTTTCCCCTTAACACTTGGGGCATGAATACTATTCAAAACTGCTAAGGCAAAAAAGTGAATCCGAAGATGCGGTGCAAAATACAAATACAGTATAAAATGCAACAAAAAACTGCTCAGGAAAAAAAGTGACGCCGAAGATGCGGTGCAAAATGCAAATACGAAATATGCTAAGGCAAAGAAATAAGGTCGAAGATGCATTATACAATAAAATTACTAAGGTAAATAAGCAGAAATGGAAATAAATTAAAGGGCATGAAGGCCTCTAAATGAGTATGTCCTAAGGTAATCAAAGTCAAAGGCCCGAAGGCTTTAGTATAAAATAAAATAAATTCAAAGTCCTATTTTTAAGGCCGAAGCTCAGGATCCGACAGAGCTTCATCCTCGTCGGAGGAAACTACCAAGGGTTTCGCCTCACTGGTTCGGCGAGGAGTTTTTCACGATCGTTGATACTAAGCAAAAAATCATGAGATTATAGATCTTCAAGAGACTCGTCCAAAAGCTGCTTGTAGTCCTAACCGAGCTCATATGCCTTCCTCAGTACATGATCGGCACCAAACTGGAAGCATCGCTCCTTAGTTAGGTCCAGCGTCTTCTGCTTCTTTCGAAACTCTTTATGCGCCCTCTTCAGCTAGGCGTTCCTTCCTTCATCCCGCCTATTGGCTTTCACCAAGTCCTCCTCCAGCCGTTGCTTATCGCCAATTAGCACTTTCTCCTGGCCATCCAGGGTCTCATTCTGCAACTGGACCCTTCATAGCTCCTTCTCGGCCGCAATTGTCCTTCTCTTCAGCTTCATGACCTTGCCCATCCAGCTCTGCATGTCTTGCACCTTGTCCGCAACAGCAGCAGCCCAAGGGGTAGCCTGAAAAAAGACAAGGAAAAAATTTTGTCAGACCGAATGACAAGGAATGATGGACAGTATTACTAGAAGGACAAACGAAATACGGAAAAATTAAATAATTACTAGGAAGAGAAAAGACATCAGCTCCGCATAAGCCTCCGTTGGAGTAGCCGCGACATAGAGCGAATGTTCCACCGGGAGCTGGAGTCCTAGGCAAAGGTCCGGAGCCACATCCTTTGTCTCATCCATTGCTGGATAGACAGTTTGGTCACTCGTCAGCACCCCTAAGTTGGGGACGTATGTCTGAATGACCCCATCTTGGCCACTCTGTCGCTTGGTGACCTGTTCTGAACCTCCTCGGCCGCCCTGTCCCTCTTCCTTAACATCGACCGAAGTAGGAGGCTCCTATCGGCCAACCTCCAGCTCCTTCTCCATCTCCTTCTGGGAGGGATCGGCCTTCTTTTTCTTCGCCGCCTCCTCGACCGCCTTCTTTGCAGCAGGCTTCATTTGCTTCCTCTCCAAAAGAGCCTCCATGGAAGACATTAAAAATAAAATAGGAGAAGGATTAGCTGAAGCAAAATAGAACAGTAAAAACAAAATAATGCGTAAAAGGAAAATAAAAGAACGAAGGATAAAGGTTCGCTACCCACACCCCACAAACCATAGATCCAAACTTGGCTTCGATACTCTTCCGATGTAAGCTTCGCACTTTGACATCGAGCAAAAAAGTATAGATCTACTTCTTCTCCACACTCAAGTTAGGCATGATGAGTTTTGTGGGTTCGAATTCCTGCCAGGTCGAAAATTGACCAAGCTTGGGCCACTGATGGAACACCAGTGGGTATGGATCGTCTTATTGTTTAAATTTTGTTGTCCAGTCCGGATGACCTACCCTGCAGGCGATGGCGTAAAAGCCTAGACTCTTCGGATTCTTCCGAAAATCATAGTGGGACCAGAAGAGTCTCGTGAGTGGCTTCACCCCCTCCTGTATGCAACGGTTCTGGAAATAGTTGATGTGGATAAACCCATTTGGGTCCATCTGTCCCAGGGACATTCCCATTTGAAAGAATAGATGCCTCAGGATCTTCAGCAACGGGACACGAAACCCCCAATTAAACACAGACTCAGAGATATCGATTGCCCTATCTCCGTATCCCTTCGGAACTCCTGGAGTATCAAAAATCCTCTCATCATCGTCTGCATCATACGAACCAATATGCGCAGCGAGGGATCATGTACTCGGTGTACATAGCCTCCACATTCGCCTTCAACAGTTCCGATCTATTATTGACCGCCGGGAACGAAGCTGTGGACCCAAATAAACTTCGCCCCGTTTGTTCAGGCCGAGAAGTGGAGGTCCCCGCCAAAATGTTCGTTCGGTCCATGTCCCTGTATTCGAAAATAAGGAGATTAGTTATTCCAAGTACTCGGGCGAATAAGCAAAAGAAAGAAGAAAAAAGAAGACCGGGTACATGTTCCAGGACCGAACGAACGAATCTTAGGATAAAGACTAAGACGCCCATTATCATCTCCCGAAGGATGTTCTAAGGCAAGATTCCCCGAAGGAAGTTCTTGCCTAAAAATACCTTGTATGCCACCTTTAAATCCAACGGGCAAAAAACAAGGACACCAATGGTCGGCTCCTAAAGGATGTTCTACAGCAAGAATCCCCTTAAGGGAGTTTTTACTCAAGTACACCTCGCATACCCTCTTTAAACCCAATTAGTGCCCCAAAAAGAAGAAAAAAGAACCCACAAAACCAAACCCTTACGCTACTCCCCAAAAACCCAACTCACAAAGGAAGCTCAAAAGAAAAATGCATGCAATGAAGAAAAACATACAAAGAAGAAAAAATGTGCACTAAAAGGGTATTGACACTTACTGATTTCAAGATGCTCTTCGAGAGGAATAGGGTGATCTGGGAAAATGGAATTAGCGATGTCTGTATTGAGATTGTCAGAGATTTGGGAGTATTTCTTTTACTGATGCTTGAGCTTCTTGTGTTTGGGGGGGGGATGACAACAAGAAAGAACTGGAGTGTTTATATAGGCACAAAAAGAAACGATTGCGTGCGAAAAATTGTCTCTGGGCGTTTTTGAAATCAACGGCCCGGATGGAAACGGTTGAGATTTTATGGTCACGATGAGATCATGAATAAACGTGTAGGACCGCTGTCCTCTTTAATAAGTTCATAGTTCCCCACGATGCTGCTACATGGCCCGACGAACCCGAGAAAAGAAAGAAGGAGTGTCTTAGGGTTTTCACCCCAAATTGAGCCAAGTTTGATGTCTATCGACCGACCGATGAACCAGACGAAAGACAGGAACATGTTAGATGTAGGCCCAATAAGGCTCAACGAGCGAAAACCCACTTAGCCTCTCACCAGCTATTCACTGGCACAGAATTTAAACGCTTGTCCCTGTATCACTCCTCCAACGTTTGTCCGGATTATTTTGTAACATACGACATTAATTACAGGTTTAAAGTATAAATCGAGTGTTTCCGTCCATGAGACCACCACCACCCACCTTTTTGTTGGTTTATAATGATAACTAGAATTGCCTTTTTTATAGGTTGGCCTTGTTTTGGCAAATTTCACATACAAAAAATCTTCACAATCTTATCCCTTTAATATCCCCATCTCTGTTATCTCCCTTCGTACCCTGTCATCTTATGCTTTATTACACTAATAACTGTTTACTCCACCTTTTCTCAATATAACATAATACATAACTCATCCTTGCACACATCTTCCTCCACAACTTCCTTTCATTCTTCACATCTTACAGTATTACATATATAGCCAATCATGTTCAAGTGAGATTAATTAATGTTGTTCAACCATTTTTATTAGCTCATCTAATATTGTAACATATATTTTATTTAGGTTGTAAAATGTTGGATCTTAATCTTAGTGTTGTAAACCATGACTACGATCATTATGATTCGATGATGATTCAAGAAAATGGCATGGATGTGGAAGAATCAATGACTTGTAACTTGGATAACTCTTCAGATTGTAATTCAAGTAATGGTGCTGTCACTGCAGATGTTGATGATAATAACTCTTCAACAGCCACCTTCAACTTTGATATCTTAAAAGCGGATCGGAGCACTCAGCTCCACTTGGTCACTCAACAACTATTTCCTGTACATGATAATAATATTAGTAATACTTGGATGAGTACATGTTCGAGTTCGAGTTGGAGTCAGAGTCGGTTCCAGCCTGATCAAAGTCATGCTGGCATCTCATTCAATCAGCCTCAAGTTGATAAAGCGCCGGTTAAAAAGAGTAGAAGAGGACCCAGGTCACGGAGCTCACAGTATCGAGGAATCACTTTCTATCGGAGGACCGGTCGATGGGAATCACATATCTGGTATTTATCATTATATTTAACCAAATCAAACATACTAGGTGTATCCCAAGCAGGATATTGTAACTGAACCGAATACGAAAAACATATCCAGATATATGTATTTGATGATTATGTTTTCTGATGTTTATGTTTATGTGTGCAGGGATTGTGGGAAACAAGTTTACTTAGGTATAGATTGACTGACTGATTCAACTCTATGTGTATCTCGTTATTATTACCTCTTTAAGGAGTCAATAGTTGTTCTTTATTTGGTTTGTCCATGTATGGTAATAACTGATTTATGTTTCTGGATGTTTGGGTTATTAGGTGGATTTGACACTGCTCATTCTGCAGCTAGGTACATATTAGTATATTTTATTCACAAAATATCTACTTCAAATTTTGTTTTGTGGATATGTTGATGAATCATTTCTTGCAAATGTGATTACAGGGCTTACGATCAAGCTGCAATTAAATTTCGAGGCATCGATGCTGACATTAATTTCAACATTAGCGATTATGAGGACAGTATGAAGCAGGTTAGTTCTTTCTAGAAAATGAAAAGATTTTGTGATCATGTAACTTGATTTGAAGATGAGGTTTACGTTCCCTTTTATATCATCCATTAGAGAACCTCTAATCAATGTTGGAAGGGGTACAAACAGGTGGTAGAAATTAATATTTTGTAAGGCATGATACATTCGCAGATGGGAAATCTGAGCAAAGAGGAATTCGTGCACATACTGCGTCGTCATAGCACCGGTTTCTCGAGAGGAAGCTCTAAATACAGAGGAGTCACACTTCACAAATGCGGCAGATGGGAAGCTAGGATGGGACAGTTTCTTGGTAAAAAGTAAGGAGCTATAAACTACTTGAGTTTGAATGTATAGTTATAATAAGATTCTGAGTTGTCAAATGAGATTGTATTTATATTAATCTGGAGCTGGATGATTCATTTCTCATTGTTTGTAATACCAACTGATTCTTATAGAGGGAAATGATTGAAGATTTGTAACAGATACAACGCCTGCATTGCAGGTATATCTATCTTGGGTTGTTCAAGACTGAAGTAGAAGCTGCAAGGTCTTCATGATCTGAAGTTACTCTCTTATAATTGAATTTCTTTTTCTCACTTTTCAATTGAGTAACACATCTCTCCCTTACAATGTTACAAGAATAGGGCTTATGACAAGGCGGCTATTAGAAGTAATGGAAGAGAAGCAGTTACAAATTTTGACCCAAGTGCATACCAAGAGGAATTGATCTCTGAAGCCCGTGGTAGAGGTACTCTTGAATATATTTTCTAACACTTGATGATTTGTTTTGGATGCATCTATCACAATTTAAGAATGAGTTAAAGTGGCACTATATTGCCTATGCTTTTAATTGCAGCTACCAACAGCAATCTTGATCTCAACTTGGGTATGTGTACACCCTCTTCTGCAAATGAAAACATGGGGAGTCCTCACCATCCTTGTTACGATGCACTCGAAGCTAGGAGGTTAGAGGTAATTCAAATCATGATTTGCTCACTACTTTTGTCATATAACTCATTGATTTGTATTGCAGCTTGAACATAAATTTGATTCTCATGCTTGTTAGTTGTTTGAAGTTTGTGTAATCAGCTTGAATTTGGCGTCGTTACTTATGCAGAACCCTGACATGACAAGTATGGATAACATCCCTTTAAGTGGGTTTCCAGTTAGACCTATGCATCCTTCCTTGGGTATGCGCCTACTTCCTGATCACTCAAGGTACAAGGTAAGCTGTCAGAACCTCATTTTGTTCCCTGACAGATGCCCACTTTTTAGATACTTGACCTACTTATCAATATTAGACAAATTAAATAACACCTTCAAGCATATCTTTGCGGTTCTGTGATAGAATTTATGTTGCCTACCACTATTAGTTGCATCTGAGGTGTTCCTGATCAATGAATATGCAGGAAGGAGCAACAGAGCAAACAAATGAACTAGTAGGTTCTTCTTCATTAGGACCACAAAATCGGTCCTGCCACATGAATAACAGTCAAGTTCATTCTCCTTCTGTTAGATTTGTCTCAAATGCAGTATCATCAGGATTCCCGTCTCCGGCTAACAGTCTCCCACCTAACATTCATTCATCAGCAGCAATCGGTCAATACTTTCATGCACCTTCTATCAATGTTACTCGATACTTCTATTAGATTAGGCCCCAGCTACCCGACGCTCTCTGCTATGTGCCCATGTCCAAGGAGAAACATCCATAGACTGATGCTATGTTGGGACTTCCGTCATGTGGTTTATGTTGCCAGTCATTCCTAGGCAATATAGTCTCATGAAAAAGGGCTTTTATTCATTAAGGGTTTTTTTATCTGCTGCTTTCTTTCTTCTCTTACAACTTTCTAACATAATATACAGCTGTTACATTTTTACTTATTAACAAATACGTTCTACAACCATCAGTCAAATGACTGCAACTTTCATTTTGAAATTTAGCTAAAAATTTGTGTATTAGATAGACTAGTACAACCAAACTAGAATATATTACAAACCAAACCCCCACTATTATCATTTGGTTTTATAGGGATATAGTTACAAATACAAGAACTACTGTATTATTTTAGCGCCAAGTAGAGTTTGTTTTCGTTTTGGGAAACATACAATTCAATTATACAATTCACCATTTTTCCCAGATCAGTTTAATGCAACCTTTTTTTAACCCAAAAAAAAAAAAATCACCTTGCCTCCCTCTACCCTTATTATGTAATACTCCCTCCGTCCCTTTCAATTATTCACATTTTTTAGAAAGTGTTCTACACGCATTTTAAGGTGCATATTACGTATAGTTCTGTAATTTTTTTTTACAATTAAAATTTTTCTGAATAAAAATTAACACATTTAACTTTTATTCAGAAAAAGAAAATTGTAAAAATAAGTTACATAATTATACTTTTTATGCACCTTAAAATAAAGGGACTGAGGGAGTATATGATATGAAGAAAACACGAGGCGGATGCAACATACAGAATGATTTCTTTCATTCACTTGTTGCAAGGTAAACATTACTGAAATCCACATCGTCACATGTTGCAAGCTTTTAGTATTTTTCGAATTCTTTTTTACAATTAATCATCTTTAGTAGCAATACTAATAACAAACTTGATTTTTGTATATATTTATAGAATGAAACTAGGTAAAACTTTCTGATTTTCTCCCACAAATCTGGTTGTTAAACTGGTATGCATGAACTAGTTAATAAAAAAATTAAACTTCAAAAACTCAGTTGTGAGCATTTACTTCAACATTTTTTGTAGAAACCAATAAAGCATGCACCCTATCTTTGTGTGTTCAGACGTCGTACTGAGACTTGGGCACAGCTTGCATTGCCTGGTGAACAGAAATCAACAAATTTACTCAGTACCATATGATAACAGTAGTTGGTAAACACCCTTGGGCCAACATAACTCGGATAGCAAGGGAACAAACAATTAAAAACATGCAGATAATATTTATTTGTATGTAACAGATAGAAAATAATCTGTTACTGAATATATACTTGCAATACAAATATCATATCTAAGTGTACCTCTTGGTGAAGACCGTTTTTTAAAAGGTTCGATCATCGTCATCGGCAAGGCTACCCAGCCAGAACAATCGAGAACAACTCCAGTTTCTTGGTGCAAACCTTAAATGTCATTTCACACAAGGTCATCCTGTTCTTTTTCGATTGCATTGTCAAATCAATTCAAAATTTAAATCGATATGTTTGTTTGAATAAATCGCCAGAACCAGCCATCCGGTACTTTGAATCTTCATAACCGTTAAACAAATTGTTAATACCCATTCTCTCAGATCTAAGAAGCTCTGCCATACTCAACTCATTCATCCCTTGAACCTCATTCCAACCATCCCAATTGCCATTTGAGATTAATTGATTCCTGGACTGGGGACGACTAAATTGCGAGAAAGAGGATAGATTTTTTGGACTGCCATAATACTCAGGATGTGAAGAAAAATTCCCACTCATTTCTGCATATCTATGATTTTGATTTTTGTGTGAATTAAGAGATCTTTGCATCAACAACTCCTGTGCCTCATTTTCATAACCATACATCTGCTGAGGAAACCTTGATCTCATGTCTAAACCAAGACTGTTATGCCCACCTGGAAGTCTTCCTTTACCAACTGCCAAGATTGCAGGATCCATAAATTCGATATCTGCAGCACTGCCAATATTCATTTGTGAATTTGCTGGATAAGTTTTTCTAGACAAGAACTGTTCGAGTGAATAACCCCCTGCAAATTGTGGAAAAGGTTTGTTAATTTTCTATATCCGAACAGAGTAAATTTTAGAAAACAAACATGGACAATGTAGTAAATAAAAAAATTTAACGAACCAGAATCCATGTCAGGAGATGGGTCTATTATCCTTTCTGTAAATCCTGGTGGAGGAGCTCTGGCGGGTCCAGAAAATCCAGGGGGAGCTGATGCTGGAGCTCTTGATACTATTTAAGAACAATATAAAAGGATATTTAGCCCAAGCCCCAACATAGTGCAATTAGAAGATTAATTCTATTATTTCTTATAAGCATCCACGTTATATTAATAATAAAAATATAGTTACATTAATAATAATATATATATATATATTTTATTATTAATTTCCAAAGCAAAATAAAAAAATAAAAGCCATAAACTTGGTCATGCCTATTCGAGGCAAGGTGAACATAGGGTGGAGACTAACATAGGAAGCCAAGCTTCATAAATACAAAATTACATATTATTTTACCAATTTGATAAAGTAACATGAAGAATGCAGAGTTAGAGTAAGATTCACCAGAGGTTTCCCATACATGTCATGTGTTGAATTACAAAAAAGAGCTAGGTGACATAGCATGATAAGATGTAAAATGTACTACAACACAAGAATGCAAAACATAAATAACAGGAAGGTAACCACACGTCAGCTGACCTGGAAACTTGTTTGAACCAAGTGTATTGTTATTTGCAAAATCGCCCGGATCTTCGGTATTAAAAGAAGATAAATTATTGGACTTGCCAAGATAATAATCTCCATTACTAGAAAAACCATTTCCAAAGGAGTGATAATCATCTACAGACTGACCAAAGTTACTGAAAGATGGTTCAAATTTGGGCATTTCATTATCTTCTCTGGCAAAAGAGAATCTAGATTGATTACTGGTTTGAACTTTCCAAGAAGTAGATGCCCCATGAGGCCGCTGCTTGTTTTCAGCTTCCCCCAACAATTTGGCCAGATTCCGAGGAGAGCTTAAAGGATCGTCCCACGAATCAAAGTCCATTGACAAAATATTAGAAATGATACTGCTCTCTCCTATATCATCTGTATCATGTTTCCCTCCATCTGATGGCATGTAAGAATTGTTGGTACCGTTATCCAACTTAGTAAATTTACTAGCTAGAATCTCAGTATATCCATTGGAACTCGATGGGATATTGTATACTTTGGGTAACGAACTCTTATCAACAGTCTTATTATTTACAGTAAGAGGATCAACACTGAAATTAGCTGATAAAATTCGAGATTTATGATTGAAGGATTGGGATAAGCTTGGCAAGTTACTTCGATGACCAACAACTTCTGGGTCTTTTATTCGTTGGACATTAAATGATAGCAAATCATCCTCTAATTCAGAACTCGTACTACCAGCCACTTTTGATTGCTCATGTGATCTTAATTCAGAATGTTCTCTAGAAACAAAAGCATCTCTGTGTGAAGTCACCGTATTTGATGCACCATTCAAAGACAAAGGATCTCTATGTTGTTCGCTAATGCACCGTTGTAAACGTGGACCATCAATACGCAATGACTGCATATCAGAGCATACCTTCTGAAATTTAGTTTCTAACACAGGAACTGGCTCTTTTTCCGCACCAATACGAGACGCATCATAATTATTATAAGAACTCACTGGGTTGTGTGGCATATTGAGCAAGTCATTTTTATCCTTCAATGAATCAATATATTGGGTAATTGGTACCGAGGTAACAGGTTGTCCTGGTGTAGCATGAGTATAAGACGTGGTCCGGCAATCTACCTTTTCAGATTTGTGGGACATATTGGGAGAATCATCTTTATCCTTCAACGAATCTATACACTGCACAGATGGTATAGAAGTAACGGGATGCCCCGGTGTGGTAAGAGTATGCGACGTAGTTCTATGATCCACCTTTTCAGATACTGCCAACTCTAGTTTAACTTTCTGTCTAGCTACAAGTACTGCTTCATTAGGCTTCTTCTGCACATCACTATGTATTGCAGAGACCTGAGTTGGGTTTGCTACCACAGTTGAAAATGCTAGAGAACCACTACAGCTGTCAGATTTCTGCTTAAAAGGACCATTTGAACTAGCCACATTTAAAGAGGGTGGCTGGCTATTTGAAGTGCGGACTCCCCTATAAAAGAAAGTCCTGTGAATAAATAATGAATAGGAAAACCAATAATGAATATATGAAAATCAATCAATGAAATACCATGATGCTGCTGCTGGAAGACTCGCAGATCTACCAGAACTACTATTAGGAGGAGAGCTTCTGACACTGCTTGCCGGAGTCTGCCATACCGATGCACCCAGGATATTATCAGATTGTAAATCTGTGTTCTGCACCAACAATACTCATATCAGTATTTTGCAAAACCAACCAGTTACATACCTTCAGCTGGCTTGTGAGCTCAACAGAAAAGGTCGAAGAACAAGATTGCCATGAGTTGTTGCACAGAACTCCTTTGGCAAGCAAAATAGGTTACTTATGCAAGGTACAAATAGCATCAACAATTCCTATTACGCGATTTTCAAGTAATAGATAGAACCCAACATTTTGACACATCAGTACAATAGAAACTTACAATGGTCGCTATCTTATTGCTAGGCTTTCCCGAAGATGAATGGTTATTGCTGAACTCATCTGCTGGCGGTGGTAGAACATTACCCGAACGTGGACGCGGGTCATATGGAGCACTGCTAATTTGCTGAACTTTATTCCTATAAATAAATAGATAGGTTAATTGGCCAAAATAGAAGAGATTAAAACAATACAACAGAATGAGCATTAACCCTTTTGGGAACATGCCAAGTCACTGTTTATGATAAATTAAAGCCTGCCAATCCTAAAATTTAGAATAAGTATGTAAGTGTATCTCTAAAAGGAAAAAACATATTTTCTTCAACGAGCTACCACTTGAAAAGAAAACGGGTTCCATTTGTAAGGACAGCCGGTAACTTGTCAAAAAATTCACCCGAACTTCATACAATTAAAAACATGTAAACTTTTAAATTATTAACACTATTATTAGTTTAGTTCTCAAAGTAAAAAGGTTTCCATATCTGTATACCTATTTAGGAACACTAAAGCCTTTATTTAACAATTATTTATTTTAATATACAAAATTCTCAATGGTGGCCAAAATTGCATGTCAACATACATATTGTTTTAAAAATTAATCATATAATAATTGACTTGATTCTTCTAATGCAAAAAGTTCAAATTTGCAATTAGAAATCAAAATAATTTAAAATAAGCAAATAATGGAAAAACTATATAAAAATAAATAAATTTGGTTCTAGCATAACTAACAATACCCACAAATGTGCAATCCATGAATATTATAACCTCAACATCACACCTTCAGAACATTTTCTCAGACGGGGATAGAATAACTTCAATGATATGACATCTATGCAGCAAGAAGAAAAAAAAATCCTGCTAATCGAATCTCAACAAAAAAAACAAAAATAAGTTTCTGATATTTCCAATCATGTAACATACCTTGTATATGATGATATGATCTCATCTTTGCTGAAGCTAACTTCATGTGAGCCAATTTCATGCAAGTATAGACAATCCCGATTGTTGCAAGGCTGATACAAAAAAGATTATCATGAAACTGCATCACCAAAAAAATACTAGAAGACAATCACCTCACACATCTATGGTGAAGACCATACCGCGTTCCTCAGCCATGCATGACAATATTTTGTAGTCCCAAAGCATGCCCTACAAAATGAAATTCATAAGAAGCAATATATTTACAACTAGTAAGGTTGCGGTTTATGTGCCTGTGTACACATTGATTTATATATATGTTTCTTACTCGTTAGTACCCATTTGATGCACGTTGTGTAGAAAAAGACAAAAGTAACATACATGTTTAGAGTAATTATAATTCAAATACAAAATAGTTAACTGCTTATGCTTTGAATGTAATTCAAACAGTTTAGGAAACAATCTTTTATATGATTATTCGTGCATTATACTAATTAAAAAATAGCGATGAAAATTGCTACTTTGAATGGTTCGCTTTATCTTTTTTTGAAAAAAAAATTGTAAAAACTCTCTGGCATATAATGTAAATATAAATAAATTAATAATATGATTTAGATAAAATATAAATAAAAATAGACATTACAGTAGCATTCATAGTTAAAAAGGTATAGATTTGACCAAAATGTTTTTCAATCAGTTAAAATTACTACTTCTCTACAAGATAATAAAAAATTAGAGATCAAACACAAAAATGGGTAATAAATTAATGGATAGGGAATTAAGAAAAGAAGATAAATTAAAAAAGGACAAGGGATAATTTTGTTTAAAGTCTCTGTTAGGGGGGGAGGATCCGCATGAGATAGTGGAAGCTAACGTGAGCTGTTTAAGGAGAAGTTAATTTGTTGCAAGACAAATTCCGATTGTACTTCAGATTAGTAATAAAATGAGACATTGATTTTTATTCTTCGTTAAGAGCAGCATCAATAAAGTGTTCATACTTTAAAGGTCTCCCATCCAATGTAAACCCATGCACTGATTGAATACATCGCACCGCTTCCTCTTCTTTCGAATAAGTAATATATCTGAAGCAAAAAGAAACTAATTAAGAGGGACCTGTATATAGCAAGCCAATTGACAGTGCATCTAACTTGGATTATAAATCAGTACATGATACATGTAGTGAAAACAATTAACAAAATATGATAATATACATGATTGCCAAAGAAAAATACATAAGAGTAATCTTAGTCATTGAATCTAAGAAAGTACATATTAGGGAATGAAATAGATATAAGAAATAACGTACACACTACAAGTTTCATTTGGAAATTGTTGAATAGTCCCCGCTGATGTGCGAGATATAGAGACCTTCAATACCTTCCCATACTGAGCAAAGTACTCCTTTCCTTGTAAAAGCTAAGCAAAAGGGAACAAAAATAAGCAAGGGGAAAACTGAAAGGAATAGTAGAGTAAGGCGAGGATCTCAAAGACAGATGTGCATACATCTTCATCTGCTAAATCTAAAGGTAACCCCATAATATAAACAAGGTTTCGCTGAACCACTCGAACACTAGTGAGTTGCTTTCTTCCATCAGATGTTTTACTTTTTGACTTGGCTTTTGTTTTCTTCTCCATACTCATTTCAGCTACTAACCTATAATAACACAAATGACATGATTGCAACAGATGAGCAAGATCCTTCGGAAGTCATTAATTTAAATACAACCGTCATAAGTGACAACCTTTCAAATTTCGCTGAAGTCTCCACTATCTTCTCCTTATTATAAGAAGTGCGGCATGCCGGACAACGGCCTTCTGTACCATCTTTCTCCGCCATATCCATTATGTGATGCCAACACCAAACACATATCTGTACAAGAGCAAACGGTTATTCCCAAAAAAATAAAATAATATAAACCTAAAATGCATTGCAGAGAAATGATGGGCACATAAATCTATAGCAGCTGGAAGCCCTTTAAAACACAAGAATGTATCTAGGTTTAGATACTGCATTACTCTAAAAATTCTATAGAAAAAGTTGAGATCATCCCACAAGTCCATACCTAATAATGTTAGGACTATGAGAATGGCCTTCAGCTAATACCACTAGCAAATCCACTATTCGAAAGTATCAGTTAGAATGTCATATTAGAGTACTAAATATCAAAAATAAATTTAAGTCAATAGTATGCAGTAGTAACATAACTCGGAGCTTTCACATATTGTTAAAAGAGAATAGGGGTGGAAGTCACAAGCAACAAAGTAAATCAAATGAAATGTGATACAATAATACAAGTCGATGACTAAGAACTGCCAAGGAGGCACAACAGCAGAAGAATAAATTACTGAAGGGGATAACTCCTACCATGTGTATCCCCAGTGCTTAATCATTTTAGTATTTAAATATGATTATTTAAAAGGTAGGAGAAACCCACAAAGATCGTTTCTTTAAAATAGATTTTAGAATTCTAATCTAAGAAAACTCTTCGAAACACGGTTTTCAACTATAATTAATATGATTGACAAAATATTAAACACCAAAAAACTTCCATTGCACAAACAAGAGGTAGGATGAGTTCATACATCATATCCACACTTGCAAGGCTTGAGCTGCTGATCTGTCAAATCCATCTCTTCAGCGCAAAGAGGACAAGTTTTTTCGCCCTGATCACTCATACTTGCCTACAAGCAGAAAAAATCAAGAAAACCACATAAATCAATCCCAAAATCAATTTCCACATGAAATAATCAAAATTGAAAACTTACACAATACATCTTGCACAAATCAGTACCAATCTAAAAACACTTAGAACACACTCTAAACATTTCACACACATAAACTGAGACTAAAACAAACACTGCTACGACCGGAATCCCACTTTACGAAACCCTTGTCTCAGTCCAAGTCGATACAAACAAAACCCAATTCAATTACCATAAAGACACAAACTTTATCACAAAAATCAAATCTTTGTTCAACAAAACACAAAATCAACACAAACAGATCCAATAAAACACTGAAACCAAAGTAAACCCCAATCCAATCAAAACCCAATTGAAGAAACAAATCAACCAATCAATACGAAGAATCAAAGCTTTGATAAACAAACAGAGCTTAAATCGAACCAATTGAATAAGATGCAAAGATATATAAAGACGTAATTAAAATGAACGGAATTAGGGTTAGAGAAGAGAGCTCACAAATTGATCGAATCGGAGGGAGATTGAAGAGAATGAGAAAGGGGGAGATATAGCCACACACAAGTATACACTCAGGAACACTTTTTTCAGATTGTGAGAAAATGTATGTGAGTGCATAGCCTTGTATATATAGATGTATGTATCGAATGTTATTTTATTTGGGCCGGGTTTCGGATGGGTTGGGTTTCAAGAGAGTCGTCGCTAATTTTATATTTATCTTGTCGGTTTTATTAATTATGAAGTTATTTTTTTGCCCCTCCAATGTCGAGTTATTTACGAAAATGGATGGCATGCTTGGGTTCATCTTGTTGTGTAGAGAACTGACTATTGATATTTGAGAGTACACAGTATAGTTATATTAATAATTAATATAAATAGAATTATAAAATCTATAATGACATGGGAGTTAAACAAAATTATATATGTTATTCACTCGGACTAAATAATATTATACTAATCATGTGATCTTAAATAAAAAATAAAAATAAACTAAATGTAGTTAGTTAAAATTGTTGTCTCTGTATAAAACAAAATAATAAATATTACTGGTTCAGATAAAAAATTATAATATACAACCGGGATAAAAATAAAATTATAATTTGAAAGGTAATTTGTTGGTTAATACAATAGAATCAAACTAAAATAAAATAAATATATTATTTATCATGTCTAAAAAATAATAATCCCATACTAAAATAGAATAAAAATAAATTAAATATAATTATCTCAATCTGGTTGATATAACAAATATGTAGTTAAAACAAAATAATGTATAGTATTATCTGCGTTAAAACAAAAATAATTTTGAACTAGATATAATTCTTATAATTTTGATCCGAGCTAAAATAAAATTAAAGTATACCCCTAATTCGTTGGAAGATATAATGTAGGCTAAAAAGGAATGGAATAGACGGTATATGCCTCTAATAGCCGAAACATTAAAAATGTGATAATTGACTATATGTACAGTATTTGGTAAATATATAGGCTTTTTTCTATTTTTATAATATCAAGCTTATTTTATTAATACCCAACTCGAGATAACTAACTTAAAATATGTGCGATGCACATACTTACTTTAATAATATAATAAAAGGGTAACTATTACTCCCTCCGTCCCACTGAATTCTTTATATATTTTTTCCTCGTACTTCGCACACATTTTAAGACTATTATAAATTATAGTTTTATAAAAAAAATTAATTTTTTTTCTGTATCAAAGTTTAAACATTATATTTTTATTTTAAAAAAATATTTAAAATTATTTAGGGAACCATGATTTACGAGAGTCTTAAAATGCGTGACGATCCCCCGTTCCCCAATGTATAGAATCTAGTGGGACGGGGGAAGTAGTTATTATAAAAAAATTCTTTAATAGATGACCGAAAAATGTAAAATCAAAACTTTCAATATTTCGTTTATTATTTCATAAGTACATATCTGTTAGTCATTATATTAATAGTATCATACTGAAATAAACTAAGATATACTATTCATCAAGGCAAAAAGATTATGTAATTAATCCGACATAAAACGTTAGCATGCGATTAATCAATAAAAAACTATGATTTTTTTTAACACCCATCAGATCATATTCTTAAATTTTAGACCAATCATGTTATATCATATTCATTATTTCTAAAATGTATATAATTCTACACACAATATATATATAATATATTATTTCTAATATTATATATATGCTAAAACAGTATCATCATTATTTAGTAAATAA
Organism: Apium graveolens; assembly: GCF_009905375.1. Taxonomy (NCBI): domain Eukaryota; kingdom Viridiplantae; phylum Streptophyta; class Magnoliopsida; order Apiales; family Apiaceae; genus Apium; species Apium graveolens. Next base: position 236,381,030 of record NC_133652.1, on the reverse strand, counting down.
ATTACTGATCGAAAAACAGAATTACTATAGAAGCAATTATAATTTACTTCTAATAAAATCTAACTCAACTCGAAATCTGAAAATTTTGGATTTGCACAAATTTAAAATAACTTGGGAAATATCCCGCATTTAAAAATTCAAAAATTTAAGAAATATATTTATAAATTGTAAATAATATGTATATAGAAGCCATCACAAAATATACATTTTTATATTTAAAATATTAAATATATAATAAAAGAATATTGTAATTATTGGGGGAGTAAATTATCGATCAAAGAATAAAAATTAGTTAGAACAATCATGATTCACTTCCAAATTCTAAATCAATCAATCATAAATTACTTTTTATTGTTTACAATACTTATTAATATTTACAATGTGTGGTTAAATTAAATTCAATTATATTAATCTCTTGATTTAATAAATTCATATATTACATAGTTTTTCTAATTTTATAATTTCAGAGTTAAATGCCTTGGCCAATTTATAATTTAGCTGTCTCCAAAACACCACGTCGCGATTATTAGCCCTACTCCTACCATTCTGCCCAGATATGTTGACACTAGCTTTTCACATCTTAGACCAGGGATTATAGGTCCCTTTTTACTAGAAACTGATAGAGCATTATGTTGGATATTGAGTGCAGTGAACACGGGGGAGGTGAATGTATTTTCTTATATTTTAATTACTTGCAAGAATATTTGACTTATATTTGAACAAAGCAGACATGAACTTGTAGTGATAAAATGTTTAACAGTAAACACACAAACAATTTATCAAAAACTCACCTGATTCTATTAATCAAATATGTTTTGCTACAAATCCGTGTTCTTAAAATTAAGAACTCGTCTACAATTTACAGGTTATGGTATGAAACAAGAATCTACCCTTCTAAAATTTATATCAACTAATTACAATTTCATTACCTCTTTATTAATTTCCTTGTCTTATTTACTCTGACATCTCCAACTTCTCACAGCTGGAATTTCTTCAACTTTGTTTTCTACTAAGAGCTACTCATTTTACTCCTCATTTGAAACTGAAAAAAATAAGAATTCACAAAGTAAGAGTGAGCCAAAAATGCCCGGCAAGTATCATAACTGATTTTCAAGTATCAATATCAAAGGAAATTTCCGGACATAATCTTGAAATAATTTATAAACATTTTTATTTATTTGAAGTAGTTGATCGAATCAAACATTGGTCGTTACTAGCCCTTAATCATAAATTAAAAGTGATGAGCGATTCCCATATTCACCTCTTGAATCAGGGTTTTGTCCGGTTTTGTAATCATAGAACTTTTCAAGAGGAAATATCGTTAATGGTCATCAACAATAAATTAGACTGGAAACTAGTTCAACGTTCACACTCATACCCTGTTGATCAATCAGGATATAGTATAGATCCTATACATATCTGTATAGATTTATTCGGGTACCCAGACACTATGGCCCAAGGGTCCAGTCCATCCCCGGCCCATAGGGTCCAGTTCATTACTGGCCCTCATAGCAACCATCCAGCCCGTAGAGTATTTTGATGTTAAATCATTTTGATTTAAAAATATCCCGCTTCAGAGTTCGCAAATAACCCGAAATAATAGGTATTTTGTAACATCCCCAAATCCGGGGTCAGGATTGGGTGTCACTAAACAGCTTTAAACAATATAAGCATGTATATTAAAACAAATATACAGATAACCCCTCATTAATCCGGATCGCTTACAGGTTATGGTATGAAACAAGAATCTAACCTTCTAAAATTACAATATCTAAATACAATTCTATTACCTCTTTACTAATTTCCTCGTATTGATCACTCTGACACCTCCAAATCCCCTTTAGCTGGAATCTCTTCACTTTTGTTGTCTATTGAAAGCTATTCACCTTTGCCCTCATTTGATACTGAAAGAAATAGGATTTCACAAAGCAAGAGTGAGCCAAAAATGCCCGGCAAGTATCATAAATGGTTTCCGGGTATCAGATCAAAGAAACTTCTGGAAATAATTTTTTTGAATGATTTCAAAACATCTTTATTTATTTAAAACAGTTGAGCGAATAAAACATCAGCCCTCATTGGCCTTTAATCATAAATCACATTTTTTTGTAAAATAACAGTGAGCGTTTCACTGATTTATCTCTTTGAATCAAATCTTTGTTTGATTTTGTAATCATAAACTATTCAAGAATGAATGTCGTTAATGGCGATCAACAATAAATTAGACTGGACACTAGAAACCAACATATGCACTATAACCTGCTGATCAGTCAGGATATAGTGCGGATTTATACCCAACTGCATAGACCCACCAACATATGGGGTACCCAGGCAACTATGGCCTAATTAATCAAGGGACCAGCCATCTCTGGCCCTTAGGGTCCAGCTCATTCCTGGCCCTCATTGTAACCATCCAGTCTGTGGAGTATTTTGATGTCAAATCATTTTGATTTCAAAATACCCAATTTAGGCTTCGCAAATAACCCGAAAGAATAGGTATTTGCTCAAGAGATCAATCGATAATCAAGGAACAAGATCAAAAGGCACTTGCATAAATAAGAGTAATTGCAGCGAAATATAAAAACATTTAACTATCCTCAACTTAGAATAGGAACGAAGAAATATTTGCAGTATTTTAGAAGAAAGGTTAGGAATACTTGCCTCAATTGATAAACCTCTGATTTTTAACTATCTGCCATATCACTCAGTCCTGATGTATCTGCATTTCCATTGGCAGACCACTTGACCTTTCTTATCATTCACCATTTCAGGTTTATCTATATTCTGAATCCACTCGTTTCATTACTATATGTAATCAGGCTTTACTTTTACAATCTCTCTCTGGCTTTGAATGCCTCGCACTATGTGTATCTATCATAAAAGATACCATTCAATTAAATGACAATATATAATTGTCTAGTCTATACGTTTATCCTTATCGTCTACCCGCACGATAATAACAAATAAGGATCATTTTTAATCATATAAAGTTTAATCGACACGTGGACTCATAGTTCACATAACACATAAACACACAAGGCACGTATCACATATTTTATATAAGACATAGTCACATAATTGATGTAGCACAATAGTTGAATCGTCAAAAAATAGGTCTTGATACGTTTAGAATTGAAATCGAGTCAAAAAGAGTATTTTATCGGTCAATAACTGACTTAGAATGATTCATAAAATAAACACCCTTTTTATATCAAAGAATTTAGGTCTCGAAAATATTTTTAATAGGAGCAGAATATTTTTCTGAGTCTAGAGGCGTTCGTTTCGTATTAAACGGACGAACGGTTGGTTTATTATGAATAAAATAAGAATAATTCAATTAATAATAATATTAATTGAATTTTAAATACCTTTATATAATTTTAAATGCTCAAAATAATTTTTAAATCATTATTTGGCTTAATTATAAATAATTACATTTTATTTAACTATTTATAGAAAAAATTAATTAATTAAATGAATTAATTAATTAATAATTAAATCCATAAATAAATAATTAAAATAAATTATAAATAATTAAAACAAATTTTGATATTTGAAAATAATAAAGAAAATAGGGATGGCAATTTGTACCGAACCGATGGATACCCGATCCATACCGATCCGATCGGGTTTTACCGAACCCGAATATTTCGGGTTTGGATTCGGGTTCGGGTTTGATTTTTAAACCCGAACCATTTTCGGGTCGGGTTTGGGTTTAAGGCATACCGTTCCGAACCCGACCCGAAAACCCGAAACCCGTTCCGTTCCGACCCGAACCCGAACCCGATCCGAAACCCCTGTTAATATATAAATAATATTTTATATTTTAAAAGTAGTAATATAATATATAATATATTATATTATTAATATTAGTACTAAAAAATTATACTTTTTACAAATTATTGCATTAAAGTCATTGAAATATGTCTTTAGCAAGCATGTTCAATAAAAGTATACTAAAGGTCAAGATTATTGCATTATTTCACTAATAATTTTATTCATACAGGTATGATCCATTATCTTCTGTGAACCTTCTAATTCAACCCCAAAAATTTCAATATCGTCGTATCAATGAGCACTTTACTCAAATTAGATCATAGTAATTTTTCAGTAGAGTTTCTGCAAATTAAGATGTAATTTAATAGTGATCTACAAACCCGAACCCGAACCGAGCCCGAACCGAACCCGATGGGTTCGGGTTCGGGTTTAGTGGTTCGGGTTTTTCCGGGTTCGGGTTTGGCAAAAATAATCGGGTTCGGGTTTGGTTTTTGCTAAATCCGTTTCGACCGACCCGATTGCCATCCCTAAAAGAAAATAATTTTTTGAAATTAAGATAATTTAATTAATCATTTAAAATAATTAACTAAATAAATTTTGAATTTAAAATCAATTTTTAAAAATAAAGAAATGATTTTTGAATTAATTTTTAAAACAAAATTCCAGAAATACTTTTCTGAAATGGCTTTGCAATCAGGAGGATTAAACGGCGGAGGGAACCGGCGGGGGAAACCACCGGAATCGACGAACATGTCGCCGAAAACCGGGATTTTCCAGATTTCCGGTCGACGGCCGACGATAATCCGGCGAGGCCAAAAACCTAACAAAACAGTATCCGTTTGTCTCGATTTTTTATACCAATTCAATCCAAATCAACTCAGGATTCCAAAAATGACCAGAACTGTTCAATCACAACTCGGAATCACCATTTTCGATCAAAACCGAAGCTTTATTCAAGCTTCTCCGGTGATTTTCCGATTTACACAAAAACTGAACCAAACTTAACGATTAATATCTCAAAACGAAGCTTATAACTGAAAGGAATATGTCTTAAGTCCAATCATGTATTAGGATTTAGGAATAACTTTTATGTAATCTGTTTTGATTTCATTGATATTAATAAAGACTTGTTTTATTTTTATTACGGGCTTTATCTATTTAAGTGTTTAAATAAGATATACCATAGTTTAGAGTAAAGCTTTTTATGGATTATGATGAGATCATAATAGTGAGACCTAAAAAGATGATAACTCTAAACTTAAATAGTTCCTGGTCATAGGATTACTAACTGGTAATTAATAATCCGCAAAGATCGGTACATACTATGCTTGCTTCATTATGAAGGATGTCTGTTCTCATAGACATTTGTGTGGTGAAACTATAGCTAGTATGTAGGTGCTTATTATGGAATAAGTTCACTGAACATGACTCGCCCAGCTGAACAACTGATGGAGTTCACTCACGTGTCAGCAGTTGTTCGCTTAGTGATAGTTGTACAAGTATCCTTAGACTTGAGGTCATCATAGTCATCTTGTGTACACTGAACTATGCTTTGGTTTAGTTCTTAGTCTCCAGGGACAATTATTAGGGCTCTTCTGGGTATAGGAATTTGTACACGAAGATAGTGTATGATCAATAAAGGATCTACCCCTTCCAGTGAAGGAAGCGAATGTTCAAGGCTGATCCACTTATGCTAGTTCAGGAATCTCTGGCCAGAGTAAATGAAATTAGAAAGGAGTTTCTAATTTGCATAGAACTACGCATAATAGATGGTAAGCAAGTGATTGAATTAGATAGGCTTGACACGAGATCCATGCCTTGTATTTAATCGGGACATTGTAGGGTAGAAGGAGTTTATTGTACGGTAACTATTCACTGACAGGTTCTTGGTATTCTAAGCAGTGAATTCATATTATCCGGATAGTCGCGATATGTTGAGAAGCATCACTCACGATGTAGAATAAATGTGATTAATTAATTAATCATATTTAATAAATTAGAGAATTTATATAAATAATGATAAAATAGTTTTATTATTATTTATTTCTACTACCGGCTTAATATTGAACCTACAGGGTCACACCATAAAAAGAGAATGATTTTATGGTGGAGGAATTAATTAATAATGGCTAATAATTATTTATTTGTGAAATAAATAATTAATTGGCAAATTTAATAATTGATTAAATGAGATTTAATTGATTATAAATTAATTAAGAAAAGTTCTTAATATTATTAATTAAGGATTTAATTTTTGAAAATTAAACCAAGAGAGAGAATTAATTCTAAAGTGTTTAAAAAAGGATTAATAATTAAAAGGTGTTTTAATTATTAATGAGAATAATAAATGGGATAATAATAATATTATTTATGGGAAAATTTCAGCTGAAAATTTTGCCTATAAATACACTATTATAGACCCTATTTTATTCTAACCCCAGAAACCCAAAAGTTTCAGAAAACCAAATTCTCTCCACCTACTCCTACTCCTAAAAGTCGTTTTCTTGGTGGATACCGGTGGAGTGCTTCACACTTGAGGAGCAACTGCTAAGGATCTCTGATCGTTGTCTCCGAATTAATTTTAAAAGGTTAGATTCGATCCCTCGAATTTTTATTCACGATTTATATGCTTTTATTTGGATTTTGTATGTGTAAAAGTATTTACCATGCCCCCGCTGCGTTTAAAAATCCAACAATGGTATCAGAGCAAGGTTGTATGCATATAGATCTGTGGTAAAAAATTCAGAATTTTATGTGCTTGTATGAATTAATTATGATTTTTACAAGTTATATTATGGATTAATTTTGTCTGATGAGAAATCGTTTCTCAGAATAATTTTGAATGTTGATCTGGGTTCTACAAGTGTTGTAGATCGTCTGGGTATTTTTTTCATAATTTTGTGATATATAGATTTTTTATTATAATTTTTTGAAGTTCTTGTAATTAAATTCGTAATTAAATAAGTATAAATATATGTATATATAGTATATATATATGTTTGTATATCTGTACAAAGTCTGCTGTTCGTTCTCTGCTGCACGGAAGACAGACAAGATCAGGTGGTCTGACATGCACGTTAACCGAGAAAGAAAAGTCAGCCGGCGGAAAATAAAAAAAAAAAAATATAGGGGTGTAACGCATTCAGGGAATGCGTTACACACCTGTGGCGCATTCACGGAATGCGTTACACCCTTTAATGGCTTAAAAGGTGTGTAACGCATCACCGGAATGCTTTACAGGGCTTGTAACGCGTTCCTGTAATGCGTTACAGCCCTTCTGTTGATTTTAAAATTGATTTTCTGGGAGTTTCGTAACTCCGTTTTAGGCGTGCAATATACCGTTGGATTCGTTTTTTCGAGACGGATCTAATGGAGTGATCAATTTTAGTTTATATAAAAGTTTTGAACTGTTTATATTTCCATGAAGTGTTTTAAAGTTGTTTTTGACTGTTTTAATTGCTTTTAAATGCTTCATGTGATACATAGAGATGTATAATACTTAGTTTTATGTGCTAGATGATGTAACATGCCTACCTTGATGTTTATTCATGTTGATATATGTGATATATGCTTAGTTTATCATGCGATGATAGATTTAGGTGAACTTGAATGAACATAAGGCGTTTGTTAGACAACCTAGTATAGTGAAATTGTTTCATAACCTTAATAATAATATTATGAATACAATCATGAGATTCTTGTGTTTGTGAAATACGTAATTGAATATGAATTTTCGATATGAGAGAAAAGATGATTCTGTCAACAACAGATTTCTATCTGTAAGAAAGGGTTATTAAGTGACGCCTCTTGACAATGCTCCACCCGATCTGGAATCGTCTGATTATTGATTATTGATTTGAAATATTTAATTTAAAAGGAAGAATCTCTTTATAATATGATTATGATTGTAACGTAATATAATCCCTCTAAAATTAAATAATATCAAGTAGTAATTGGCCAATGATACAACGGGCTTGTGTCAGTCATAGCCTTCCAACATGATAGAAAAGTAGTTCTTATTTTTGAATCATTGTCAGTTCGTGCTACAGCCGAGGGCTTTGATTTCGAAATAAGAAATACTTGTCTATTACATAGAGATGTGTACATTGAATAAGAATCTAAAGGTCGGTACGTGCTACAGCCGTGGGCCTTTGGGGACTGATTCAACTGTACGGAATGTTGGGTTAGACTTGACTTAGAATATTGAGTTTGTCGTGCTACAGCCGAGACTCAATTATTCAAGAGGCTAAATTTTGATTAGGGAATAACATGAGATGTAATTGACAAGAGTTGTCTGCCTATTGAACATTACATGGCGGTTCGTGCTACAGCCGGGGTCGTGTAATGGAATGTAGGATCCCTAATCCCACTAGCATTATGAATGCTTAATTTTTCACGTAGGGGGTTGAATAAATTGGGAAAACTAGTGAGAGCCACTTATGAATAAAGACCCGATTCATATAGTGTTTTGAAATGAAATCGAATATTTGCTAAGTGTTGTTATGTGTTTATCATTTACAGATTTACTTTGTACGTTATGTCTTCTGCACTATCACTTAGGAGCATACTGGATGCTCACAAATTGACTGGTCCTAATTATGCTGACTGGCTTCGAAACTTGAGAATTGTTCTCAGGATTGAGAAGCTGGAATACGTGATTGACTCACCTAAGCCTACTGAACCTGCTAGTGATGCACATAATGATGAACACGTTGTGTATCGTAAGTGGATAGATGATGCAAATGTTGCTCAATGCATTATGCTAGCTTCCATGAACATTGAGCTACAGAAGCAACATGAGCATATGGATGCTCATACTATCCTAATGCATCTACAAGAGTTGTATGATGTGGCGGGGAGGACAACTCGATATGAGATATCGAAGGAGTTGTTCGGTTGTAGGATGTCTGAGGGATCATCTGTGAATGACCATGTACTTAAAATGATCAATTTGATTGAACGTCTTGGACAACTTGGTTTTGCCATGGATGGGGAGCTGAGCCAAGACTTGGTCTTTCAATCGCTTCCGAGTTCGTTCTCGCAGTTTGTTGTGAACTTTCACATGAATAAGTTGGATGTCAGCCTGCCTGAACTCCACAACATGTTGAAGACTGCGGAATCGAATTTTCCCCCTAAGAAGAGTTCTGTTCTTCTAATTGGTGAAGGTTCCAATCCTAGGAAAAGGAAGAGGAACTCTTCCAAGAAGAAGAAAGTAGGTGAGAAAACGCCGGTTCCACCAAAGGCTGAAGACCCCAAGAGCAAAGTTGTTTGCTTTCACTGTAACAAGGTGGGGCACTGGAAGAGGAACTGCAAGGTTTACCTTACAGAATTGAAGAAGAAGGGTAGTGAGACTACCGCTTCTGATTCAGGTATGTTCATGATAAAAGTGAATATGTCATTTCTACTTGGGTATTAGATACCGCCTGTGGTTCTCATATCTGCAATTTGTTGCAGGGACCAAGGAGAAGTAGGACTCTTGAGGAAGAGGAGGTGATTCTACTGATGGGAAATGGAGCAAGAGTTGCTGCTGTAGATGTAGAATCATTTCATTTACATATGCCTACGGGCAAGACCATTGTTTTAAATAATTGTTATTTTGTTCCCTCGATTGTGAGGAATATTATTCCCAAGTTAGACTTGGCTGGATTTTCATTTATTATTGAGAATAATGAATGTTCTATTCTTAGAGATAATATTCTTTATGGACGTGGTACTTTAAATAATGGTCTGAATATATGTGACATAATTTACTTCAGATTGAACAAACTAATAAAAGAAAAGGGATGATGAAAATCTCACTTTATAGTGGCACTGCAGTCTCCATTTAGTGGACATGGAGAGAGGGCTGCAAATTTGCTAGGAATGGTACACACAGATGTATGTGGACCAATGTCTACGCAAGCCATGGGTGGATTTTCATACTTCATTACTTTCATAGATGTTAGATCTGGATTCAGATATGTGTTTGATGAAACACAAGTCTGAGGCCTTTGAAAAGTTCAAAGAATATAAGTATGAAGTGGAGAAACAACCAAACATAGTATTATAACTCTTCGATTAGATCGAGATGGTGAATACTTGAACGGAGAGTTTCTAGATTATCTCAAAGTAAATGGTATAGTCTCCCAGTGGACTCCTCCAGATTGGTATCTGAAAGGAGAAATCGAACTTTGTTAGACATAGTTCGGTCCATGATGAGCTATGCAAATCTTCCAGTATTCCTATGGGGTTATGCATTGGAAACCTCGGCATATTTACTGAATAAGGTGCCTTCCAATATCTGTTCCTCAAACTTCGTATGAGATATGGAAAGAAAGGAAACCGAGTCTTAAACACGTTAAGGTTTGGGGATGTCCAGCTTATGTCAAGTAAGTTGACCCAGACAAGCTGGAATATCGATCCGAAAATGTAGTATTGTGGGATATCCTAAAGAGACTTTAGGGTATTACTTTTGCACCGATCATCGGGTGTTTGTCTCCAGACATGCTACCTTCTTGGAAAAGGAGTTTATCCTTGAAGGAAACAGTGGGAGAAAAATTGAACTTGATGAAGTTCAAGAAGCACAAACTACTACGGATCAAGTGGAAACACCTGTTCTGACTGAACAACCTTTTATGGAACAGCCCATTCATAGGTCAGGGAGAGTGTCTCGCCAACCTGAGAGGTAATATGGCCTTGTCATTGAGAATGACAATGAGTTGTCAATCATTTGATGATGACGACCCTGTGACCTATAATGAGGCTATGAGTAGTGTTGACTCAGAGAAATGGCATAGTGCCATGAAATCCAGAATGGAATCTATGTATACGGTATACAAAAGATAGATTATAGCAGATGGCCAGATGGAGACCTAAAAGGCCAGGCTTTTGGGAAAAGGATTCAAACAAAGGCAATGGATTGACTTTGATGAAACTTTTTACATGAAGCCCTGTTAAAATCAGTTCGGATTTTGCTTGCGATTAATGTGGTTTAAAGCAAGCTTCTAGAAAGATGGAACATTCGTTTTGATGAGATAATCAAAGAGTTTGATTTTATCGAAAACGTAGATGAACCATGCGTCTACAAAAGGGTTAGTGGAAGCGCGGTAACATTTCTTATATTGTATTGAATTAGAGTTGACACACACAACAACATAGTAGACCCACTCACAAAGCTACTTTTTGAAAGTCACTTTGATCGTCATAAAGATGAGATGGGTATTAGATACCAGAGTGATTGGCTTTAGTACAGGTGGGAGATTGAAAGGAATATGTCCTAAGTCCAGTCATGTATTAGGATTTAGGAATAACTTTTATGTAATCTGTTTTGATTTCATTGATATTAATAAAGACTTGTTTTGTTTTTATTACGGGCTTTATCTATTTAAGTGTTTAAATAAGATATACCATAGTTTAGAGTAAAGCTTTTTATGGATTATGATGAGATCATAATAGTGAGACCTAAAAAGATGATAGCTCTAAACTTAAATAGTTCCTGGTCATAGGATTACTAACTGGTAATTAATAATCCGCAAAGATCGGTACATACTATGCTTGCTTCATTATGAAGGATGTCTGTTCTCATAGATATTTGTGTGGTGACACTATAGCTAGTATGTAGGTGCTTATTATGGAATAAGTTCACTGAACATGACTCGCCCAGCTGAACAACTGATGGAGTTCACTCACGTGTCAGCAGTTATTCGCTTAGTGATAGTTGTACAAGTATCCTTAGACTTGAGGTCATCATAGTCATCTTGTGTACACTGAACTATGCTTTGGTTTAGTTCTTAGTCTCCAGGGACAATTATTAGGGCTCTTCTGGGTATAGGAATTTGTACACGAAGATAGTGTATGATTAATAAAGGATCTACCCCTTCCAGTGAAGGAAGCGAATGTTCAAGACTGATCCACTTATGCTAGTTCAGGAATCTCTGGCCAGAGTAAATGAAATTAGAAAGGAGTTTCTAATTTGCATAGAACTACGCATAATAGATGGTAAGCAAGTGATTGAATTAGATAGGCTTGACACGAGATCCATGCCTTGTATTTAATCGGGACATTGTAGGGTAGAAGGAGTTTATTGTACGGTAACTATTCACTGACAGGTTCTTGGTATTCTAAGCAGTGAATTCATATTATCCGGATAGTCGCGATATGTTGAGAAGCATCACTCACGATGTAGAATAAATGTGATTAATTAATTAATCATATTTAATAAATTAGAGAATTTATATAAATAATGATAAAATAGTTTTATTATTATTTATTTCTACTACCGGCTTAATATTGAACCTACAGGGTCACACCATAAAAAGAGAATGATTTTATGGTGGAGGAATTAATTAATAATGGCTAATAATTATTTATTTGTGAAATAAATAATTAATTGGCAAATTTAATAATTGATTAAATGACATTTAATTGATTATAAATTAATTAAGAAAAGTTCTTAATATTATTAATTAAGGATTTAATTTTTGGAAATTAAACCAAGAGAGAGAATTAATTCTAAAGTGTTTAGAAAAAGGATTAATAATTAAAAGGTGTTTTAATTATTAATGAGAATAATAAATGGGATAATAATAATATTATTTATGGGAAAATTTCAGCTGAAAATTTTGCCTATAAATACACTATTATAGACCCTATTTTATTCTAACCCCAGAAACCCAAAAGTTTCAGAAAACCAAATTCTCTCCACCTCCTCCTACTCCTAAAAGTCGTTTTCTTGGTGGATACCGGTGGAGTGCTTCACACTTGAGGAGCAACTGCTAAGGATCTCTGATCGTTGTCTCCGAATTAATTTTAAAAGGTTAGATTCGATCCCTCGAATTTTTATTCACGATTTATATGCTTTTATTTGGATTTTGTATGTGTAAAAGTGTTTTACCATGCCCCCGCTGCGTTTAAAAATCAAACAATAACACGTATAATCTAACCCCTAAACTCATACCAACAAACGATTAATCAGTAAACCAGAAGAATGAACCAAAATTTCGAAAAAATTCATGAACTCGTTTAATCAATTCTAGGTGTTATAATTATCAATTAGGTGTACCAATCGATTGCAAATCATGTAATAAAGTGTATTCAAACATCCATATCAACAAACGATTCAAGAATAAAAAATCCCCAAATTTCAACTCAAGAACACCAAGAACTCTAATTTCAAATTTTTAGAAAATCAAATCTCAATTACTATATGTTATTGAACTCTATTTTCGAAGTATAATATATGAAATTGACCAGAAAAAACATGCTCTACAACATGGAATCATCAAAACAATCAAATAGTCATGTTTGCAAAAAATTCATATTTTAAATAATATAAATTCGAATTAAAATAATTAAATAAGAAAATCACCTTGATTTATGCACAAAAATGGTTGATTGATTCATAAAGAACTTTTCGAGAGCTTCGATTTGATATATTGCACGCTTGAATCAGAGTTCGATAACGCCTTCGTTTGTGCGTTTGATTTTCAAGAACGCGCTGTTTTTAGGGTTTTCTCTGTATTTTATCAGTTTCTACGGATTTATTATGATTATACGAATAAAATAAAATAAGAAAAGGGCTATTTATATTTATGAAATATTGGTCCGTGTTGGATCGTATTGGGTCGATAGATTAGTTACTTAGCCGATAAGTAACTGCAAAAACGATCCGATTTGATACCCGTATTGGATAATTATCCAAATCGGACTTTTTATAAAACACTTTATACGAAAATAATGTAATATTATCTCGTCTTTTAAGAATACGGGTTTTGTTGATTTATCGAAATAATTATCGTATCGAAAATTTTACGCCGGGCCGCACAAGGTCAAACCGTAATCCAGATCGAAAAAGTCAAAACACGGAAAATGTCCGGAATTATCATATTAGATTAGGAAGGAGTTTTCGAAAGAGTTTCGGGTTATAAAAACGTAAAAACGGTTGAAGTTGAACGATTCCCGGCTTTATAAAATAGTTTCGTAATTATTCAGAAAATAATTAATAAATTCATAAATCAGTATAAAATCATATAAGACTCCAAAAATTACCAGAAAATACCTTAATTATCTATATTTTATTCTGGACATATTAAAATTAACATACTCACATTTTATTATATACAAACATCCAAATATTATTATCAATCCTCAGATAATTCACCAAGAATTCACATTATAATCACATAATAATCATTTATTGATAAAGATAATTATACGCTATGTCCCGGATATTACATTCTTCCCCCCTTAAAAGGATTATGTCCTCAGAATCATACTAAGGATCAGATAATGATACATTCAAGTATTTCACCTCCACTTCCTCAGGTTGATCCCTCAACCTTACAAATTTTCATAAACTTTTACTCGCAGCATAACTCATTATTTAACAGCTTCTCGCTGATATCATATTCTATTAGTTGCTCATATAACTCAACTCAAGCCTCCATTTTATATATAATGGAGCTAGATTACCTTTCCTGAATATACACATATAAACATCCTATGAATCTGCTATACATATGGCGGTGAAGCCAACTCACTTACACGTATCCTGCCTATTTTACTGTCTCAAAAGGACCAGGATAATGCATATTAATTTTCTTTTCTTTCTAATTCTAGTATTCGTGCTCATGAATATTTCCAATACTTACTGATTATTGAATCTCATTCCCACATGTCTTCTTGCTCAATTATCCTAGTTGGTAATCATTTCTGATCGCAATCGAGGCTCTTTAATCGTTCCCTTAATCTTCTAGTCCATCTGCGAATGATATACTAAAACCATGGCGTATTCGATTTCTAACGTTTTCGAAATTACTCCAGAATTAAAATTAACGAGAGAATCTCGACTAAATATGATTGACGCACAAACGTATCATCGTATCTTAATTCCTTGAATCACAATCGAATAGAAAAAATTTATTAACCTGGAGGTATCACCCACATAGTTTAACCCATTATATCATTTATTTTAGTTCCAAGGAGTTCTCATACAAAGCTAACTGCAATGCTCTCCCTTGACGTCTAGTCACATATAACATCTATTCTTTTCTTTATGTCATATTATCAAAAATTCTTCTTTGACATCTATGTCCTGTATCATATTCTTGGAATAACGTGAATCCCTTGAGTAAATGATGTTTATCCAAATTTCTTTCTTTTAGTTTTGCCTTACTTAATGCTCGTTCATCTAGGAGTGGTATATATTGTTCTGGTTCGACATAATTCACCGTATTCTAAATATTTCTGTCACATCTCCAATCAAATAGTATTGATCATTTACAATCAATTCCTGGATCTGACGATGTACCGCCATTTCTTCAAACAACAACTAACCCACTTATTGGACATGCTGTTTATTAATAACAGAGAATGACTAGGTTTGGGATAACCAATCAATGTTGATTCAACTGATGCTTTACCCCATTTGCTCTTCATATCTGGTCGCTAGGTATTTTTTTTAGCCCTTGGTACCTAATCATATTCCTGGGATGTATTCCCTATCTCAATTTACAAATGTTTCATCAAATTCTTCACTTTATCGCTGTCCAACAATATTAGATTAAGTAATAATATTGATCAATTCCAATCTATACTTGAATCTGATGGTGCACCACAATCTCCTTGTAGCAATATCAACTTATTCCTCAGGTAAAGTATTCGTTATCAAAAGAATGGTTGGGTTTAATTAACCTATCCTTAATAATTTAAATAATGCTTACTTTATCTCTGGTTTTCAAGTGATTCTCGATATCGCTCCTTAACGAGCTATATTCATTTTTGAAAATTGTTACGGTAATAGGTTCACCTTCTGATGCTGGCTTTGATTCTTCAATAAATATGACATTTACTTACATGTCCTTCTATTTTCATAATTAATCGCAATCTTCGAATGAATTTCCTATCTCCAAACATAGGCGTCTCACTCCATGCCTTACCTTAGCTCTAGCATCCCGTCGTTCATAACTTTCTTATATCCTGAATAATCTTATAAATTTTCTTTATCATCCTTTTAATTCCACTTTCCTTTCTAGCTAATTTCTCCATTTTCATGACTCATTGTCTCTTCTTAACATAAGCGATTCCTTCTTTCTAATTGTACTGATTTGGGTTATCATTAGGTAAACCATTCTGTGATTAACACTGGAATGAAAGCTTTCTATAAATATTTGAATTCTTATCAAAATCCATTGTCAGCTACTTTCTTAACCTTACTTACACCATCACTAATCACACAACTTTCATTTTTAATCCACTCCAACTATTCTCTGTCACATCTTTGGCTTCTTCGCATTGAAGATATGTTTCAAATTATTGAGGTCTATGCCCGTTGTACATCATCTTTCCTGCATAATCAAGACATCTCCTTCGTTAGTTCACATGCCAATATTGTCAGCTTATATCATACATCAAATACTTGTATTCGCGAGTTTTCCGGTATTTTGGGATAATTCTTATTACATTATCATTCTATATTGATATACTTCCAAATCCTTTAATAAAACTTTATTGCAGATGATAAAATTTTTGTAATCGTCTAACAACATCCATATTGGCGTAGTTTCCAAGTTCTTCTTTATTCAAACTCTCTTCTTCATTCTCTTCCTTCCTTCTCTTGGTTCTTATCTTGATCCTTGAGTTCTTGAAAATATTCTTCTCACTCGCATGTGCACTAACATTTCAATTCTCTTATCTATTACAAAGGAATATTTATCCAATTAAAGCCTCGCACACTTGCAGTAACATTGCGCTAATTTTGCTAAACTTCTGAATTCTACTAGTGTCCTTACATCCTCCAAATATCTCATTGCTTTGACTTCGGATCTGGAAATTACATCAGAATTTGACTTAATCTAATTGGAATCGATTTCCATCTAATTGACCATAAGTTGGTAAAATTAACCAATTAACTCTTTTAATTGATCAATCAAACCAAGTGATGACTAGCTAAATGAAATCGGAGACCAATTATATAAAGTCAGTTTGGCTACAACCACTTCTTTCAAGAACCGAGATCGCAATCATTTGGAGTATCAACAGCAATATTAATAACACATGGAAGTATACTTTTGCCTTTAAAAGTAGGGCATTTCTAAAAATTTGGGCAGCATCTCCTCTACATTATGGATTACCAGTCGGACTCAAGCCGACACCAATAATCAACCAAACAATCCAAATCAATCCACCATCATGAACTCATCATTTTACCATACTTCTGAATATATCATACTGATATCTACATATATTACTGACTAACATAGCATACATCTTTTTATCAAATTGGGGACATAATCATGTCTTTCATTTATTCCTTCAAAATATCTCGGAACTCCACTAATGAATATAAAATTATTCTACTGTTTCTCAAAAACTTTATTCCAAGATTCTTTTAGTTCATCATTAAGCTCTCTAATTAACAATTCATATCACTTATACCTGTTCATAAATCCGTTTTGAAGAAATCTTCTAATCTTATTTTCCACGGCTCATACTTGTATATGGGTACTTTTAAGAACCTATACCGCATCTTCCAACCGATCAAATAAATCCTCTACTCTTGAGAATATACGCTTCTTCTCATTAGTTAACTTATCTAATTTCAGATTACCAACACATGGTCTCAACCAATATTATCATAATGTGTGAGAATTCATTTAGTTTCCAAGCGTTACTTTTTAAGAAATTTCGTAATTGAATCCCCACTTCTTCATTTCCACTTATGACTTTCTGTACGGAACCTCCGTCGCTGGTTCAGCTATGAGCGTCAAATTTACCATAACTCACATACTTGAGTTGAACAATACCTTAATTATCTATATTTTATTCTGGACATATTAGTATTAACATACTCACATTTTATTATATACAAACATCCAAATATTATTATCAATCCTCAGATAATTCACCAAAAATTCACATTATAATCACATAATAATCATTTATTGATAAAGATAATTATACGCTATGTCCCGGATATTACATATTTGCCCAAGATATCAATCGATAGTAAAGGAAAAATACTGAAAGGTATGTGAATAATTAAGAGTAATTGCAGCGAAATATAAAATAGTTAACTATTCTGAACTTAAAATTAGAAAGAAATATTTGCAGTATATTAGAAGAAGGTTTATGAATACTTGCCTCAATTAATAATCCTTTGATGTTTAACTATCTGCCATATAACTCAGTTATGGTATATTTGTATTTCCAGTGATAGGCTATCTGACCCTTCTTATTAATCTCCATTCTCTGTTTATCTCTATTATGTATTCACTCGTCTCAATACCCCACACAATCAAGATTTACTTCTATTATCACTGTCTGGCTTTGAACGTCTCGAATTATGTGTATCTATCATAAAAGATACCATTTCAATTAACTGACAACGTATAATTGTCCATCATACGTTTATTATTAGCGTCTACCCACCTAGTAATAATAGATAAGGATCATATTCTGATCAGATAACGTTTAAAAGACATGTTGACTCATAATTTACATGACACGTACACATAAGGCATATAATCATGTTATTCATATAACACGTAGTCATATATAATTCGTATAACACATAAGTCCAATTGTTAAAAGGTAGGACTCGAGACTTCTAGAACTGAAATCGGGTCAAAAATATTATTTATCGATCAATAATCGACTTAACATGATTCATAAAACAACCAATCTTTCGATACAAAAGAGTTTAGGCCACAAAAGTATTTTTAATATAAGCAGAATATTTTTATAAGTCTAGAAGTGTTCGTTTCGTATTAAATGGATGAACGGTCTATTTGTTATGATCTTTTGAACAATTTTCGGAATTAAACGGATCAACAATTCATTTTATAAATAAATAACAGGGTTTTAATACCCGAATTTGACTTTAAAATCATTTAATAATAATTATCGTGCCTTGAAAGTAATTTAAAATAATATTTTAAAGCTTGAAACTAATTTTCAAAATTTTTAAATCAAAATAAATAATTAAATCTAATTAAATAATTAATTAATAACTAATAAAATTAATTAATCAATTAATATTTGAATTAATCGACTAATTAAATAATTAATTATCAACTAAAATTAATTAATTAAATAATTAAGATTTATTTTGGAATTAAAAATAATTTTCAAAATATTAAATAATGAATTTTGGAATTTTAAAATAATTAAAAATTAATTTCTGAAAATAATTATAAAAAGAAAATGTTGTTTTTGAAAATAATAAGACAAAAATCCTTTTTTATAAGATTTTAAAACATAAATCCTACTTTTGATATATCTTAAAATAGGAATACTACTTTTATAAAATAAGAGAAACTTGGGGGCTAAATTGCAATTTAGCCACCCGTCGTCTTCTCCGGTGGCCGGCCGCCATTAATGGCGGACACCAAGCTTTTCCGGTGACTGTCAAAGTGCCCAGAACTTCATCCAATTATCAGCGAATGATCATGAACACAACTCACAAGCATTTCATGAACAAGCCGGAAAAACTGATCGAAGTTTATGCCGCCGTCGGCCTCGATTTTCCGACCAATGTCTTCCGGCTATCGTTTGTTCATCACATATATACCAATAAATTCGTCTTTCAACGATCTATTCAATGGTACAATCAATTTTAACTAATAACCCTCTAATAAAAAACGCTCAAATTTCAATTAAGAAGATTCAAGCACATAAACCCTAATTTTATTAATTCGAAGATTAAACCCACTTTTCTACATGATATTGAGTTCCAAATTTGTCATATAATATACCAAAATGACCAGGATAAAATTATCCACAAGATTCAAGCATCAAATCATCCAAATAACATTAACATCAAAATTTTAATTTATTCCTTAATTAATTCGAAATAAAATAAATAAAAAGAGACAGCACCTTGATTTCTGCGCTGAAATCGATGATTGATTCTGCTAGAACTTTTCGAGAGCTTCGATTCGGCGTATGGCACGCGTGATTCCGAGTTCGGTAATGCTTTCATTTTTTGGGTTTGATTCTCAAGAACGTGACGGTTTTACGGGTTTTTCTCTGTAATTTCTATGTTTTTACTGTTCGATTATGATTTTATTACGAATAAAATGAAATAAGAAAAAGGCTATTTATATTTATGGAATATTAATACCTGTTGGATCGTATTGGATCAAAAAATAGGTTACTTAGCTGCTAAGTAACTGCAAAAACGATCAAATTTGATACATGTTTTGGATAATTATCAAAATCGGACTTCTTACAAAACACTTTATACGAAAATAATGTAATAATATCCCGTCTTTCGATGATACGGGTTTTATTGGTCTATAAAAATGATTATCGTATCGAAAATTTTGCGCCGAGACACGTACGGGTCAAACCGTACTCTGGATTGAAAAAGTCGAAACACGGAAAATGTACGGAATAATCAGATTAGGTTAGGAAGGAGTTTTCCAAAGAGTTTCGGGTTGTAAAAATGCAAAAATGGTTGAAGTTGGACGATTCCCAGCTTTATAGAATTGTTTTATAATTATTCAGAATATAATTATTAAATCTATAAATCCATATAAAACCATACAACAATCCAAAAATTCCCAAAAAATACCATAATTATCTATATTATATTCTGGACATATTACAAATCAGAAAACTTTTACACTTTATCACATATAAACATCCAAATATCGATATCAGTCATCAGATAATTCACCAAAATTCACATAATAATCATATAATAATTATTTATTGATAAAATAATTACACGCTATATCCCGAATGTTACATCCTTCCCCCTTAAAAGGATTATATCCTCAGAATTGTTAAGTGGCATTTATGTCCACTTAGAATGTCCTATAAAGGCTTGAATTGGTGTTTTGTACTCAAGTTGTTTGTGTTTTTGATGCGTTTTTGTAGTGCTTTGCATTTCAGCATAAATAAGGGATCAGGGAGATTTAGCATTACTTTGGTGCTAAATTGGTGTTAGGAAGGTGCTAGGGATGTTTGCTCGTGGATTGCCATCAAGAACCAGCAAAAAAATTAAAAATCAGAAGTTTTTCCAGAAGGTCAGCGCGCTCGCGCTGTGAAGCACGCGGCCGCGCCGGGTTGTCAGAGTTGCAGCGTGCCTGCGCTGTGAAGCATGCGGCCGCGCCAGGATGGGATTTTGAAATCCTGTTGCAAGTAGAAGATGGATTTTTTGGTCTTCTGGATTGATTGTGATGCTATATAATGAAAACTTAAGGTCGTTTTTAATAAGAAGCACGTATCAGAGCTTAAGAAGAAGGCAACGAGATGACCTAGGAGCAAAATACAACCAAGGTGAAGAAGATCTAGTTTATTCTTGTGATTCTTTGTTTTAAGTTGTAAACTTGGATGCTAGTTTTCTTGTTTGTTGAACCTATTACTCTTGTTTAACGTACTTTGTTTAATATTCAGTTTATAAAGACTTAGTTTATTATACCATGCTTTCATCAGAACCCACGGTGAAAATGAGTTCGGTTATGGGCTAATCGTTATCGTGGGGTTCTAACAGATTTATTTATGGATTTCTTTAGTTAATTTGTTTCGATACCTTAGTGTGTGGTGATTGTATGATAACCTAGTATTGGTTAAGCTTATTCGTCTTATGAGCATCGCGAACTTATAATATATCGTGTTAATCTCCATTGAAGCGAAAGTGAATATAGGGGTTTAGAACTTGCCATGCTAGCATAGGTTCACGTATTTGTTATGCATGATTCGTAGGTAATTTTAACTATCTTTGTTACGACCGGTATCTTCGTGTAATATTATTTGTGGATTTGATATAATATTAAAGCCGAATGAAAATATATTCAATAATTGTACGTTTGTGTGAGTGAAAATTTCTGCATTTTAAATTTGCTTTATGTAGTATATGATTTTTCAAAGCAAAAGTTTATTTAATTTCTTTATTTTTGATTTATAAGGAATATTCTAAGCCTTGGAAAAATTTTCTTTTAATAGGTATTTTGTTCACGAATTTTGAAAATGATTTTATAAAGTCTCTAAAAATCCAAGTTATTTTACGGTATAAATTTTATAATTTTTGAACTTGTATTTTATTTTATAAAAATAAATCATTATAAATTTTAGTTGTCATATTTAGCAAATTACAAGAAAGCCCTTGCATGCAAACCACCCTCTCATTCTTTTCAAGGACAAAGAGGACAATTCCAACCCCACTAACTCTTATTTCTCTAGCCAATTTCCTTCTTTACCCTTGCATGCAAAATGCACCAAGTATAAGTGGAGGGATAGACTTGTCAATTCTCCTTTCCACTCAAATTTTGTCAAATCAAATACCATAAAAACAAGCAAATGTCATGATCATTCTCATACTCCACCCACACCTCACTCTCTCCTCCCTCCCTTCTCCCTCCTCTCGGCTCTCCCCTCTCACTCTCGGCTAAAAGCCGAAACCCCCCTCCCCATTTTTTTTCTTCAATCCTCAATCAAGCTTCCACTCTTTATACAAGTAAATGTTACTTCCCATACCATGATCACTCATATTTCAAAGAGTTTTGAGTAGAAAGTTTAAGTTTAAAGGTTGCATGTAAAAGTTTTAGTGAAACTCAAAATACAACCTTGATTCTTGTGAGTTTAGGGTTGTTTTTGAGAGGACTACAAGGAATGGATAAGTGCCAAGTCTTGAGAAGGAAACTCCTGATGATTAAATGGCCATTCCCATCCATTTCATTCGGCCATAACCATATGGGAGCCAAATGAATGGTCCTTGAGATCATTCTTGTTGTTTTGCTCAAATTTTGCATGTTTATGTAATAATGACTTGAATTTTGTGGTGTAAGTGTGATAAAACTCCTTGCATGCTAAGTGATCATCTAGGTATAGCTTATGCTAGGCTTGCATGTCAATTTTATGATAGAACATATGTAGAAAATGTGTTGTTTTGGTTTACAAAACCCGAGGACATGCATGCATGTGGATTTCTCTTAGAATGTTATAAGATTTTGATCATTTGGAAAGATTTTGTTAGTGAGCCTTAATTTCAGTAGGAATAATGTGTTAATATTGATTTATGCTTCTTGTTGCATGGTAATAATTCGTGATTATCTTTTATAAAATGCATATCTTGTGGTTTCAAAAACTTAATGATTGGTGAGTTGAGAAATGTGATCTCTTTTGTTTTGCCATAATTGGACCTTAGGTAAGGATGATTTCACCCAAGGTTATTTTGAGAATAAGGGAGTTAATTCAGTATAATACCATGTATAAGTCTTGGTTTAAGTATTGAGTTGTTGTTAGTTGAGTTTGTCAAGTCAAAACCTTGGAGAAATGAGAGTTATAGTTTCTGCAGAAAATCAGTTTAGTACCCTGAGGTTTAGAGTGAGTTTTGACCATGTCATTGATGTGCACTTTGAGACCCAAGCTACCAGAAATTAGTATTGGGAGTATATAAAAGGTTTTAGGAGTTGGTTGGAGGTTTGCATGTCTTTTGGTTAGGTGCACAAGTAGAATAACAAAATCTGTCCAGCAGGGGACAGTTTTATTGCAACTTAGAAATAGGAAGATTTGACCATGTCATGGGTAGGCCCTCATTAGGCCCTATTGGGCCTTAGTTAGAGGGAGTGTCAGAGAAGTTTTTCCAACCATAGTTCATAGGATATGAGTTAGAACCATGTATCACAAGTTAATTCAAGTCAGGGCATTTTCTGCCCAGAAAAACAGGGGAACCTTGGACTTTTAGCTTAGGCCCAAGAAGGCCCAAGCCAGGCCCTTGAGCCACATCAAGTTTGTGAGATGCCCTTAGGTCAGGAGAGTCTTGTTTAAAAGTTTTGAAGGAAAACTTGTAGTTTAAGAGTGTCTAATGCACTCAAGAAACCATAGTTGTCATCCTGAAATTTGCACCAGTGAGCGCTTTCACTTATCACATAGTTTTAGAACACTTAGAGGTGAGTATTAGGTCGACCACCATAGTTGTAAGATGGTATAAGTTCAGTAGAGTTAAAGGCACAAGTGAGGGTCAATAGGTTTTGGATAATTTAGGAAAGGCACATCGAGTTAGGAAGCCAAAATTAGAAGACCTTGTCTAGTTTAGCGACCAAGTGACTTAAGTGGTAAGTCGAGATCATCCAAGCCTAGTGTTGCATTATGGTATATATGGTGTTATTTGGTGTTAATATATGATATGTGAATATGTGGCTATGTGTGTATTTTTGTAATTTAAAAGTGAATATAAAATTAAGTGCCATCCGTGTTTAATTTCAAGTTGTAAATAGGTTAAGATGGTAAGAATATATTATAATGAGGATTATTATTATTATGTAGGATCTCGAGACGAGGGAAAACTTGCCATAAAGGTCGAGTGAAGCTCCAGTTGCTCCTACCAGTCAGACTAGACCAGCCTTTCTCAAGGCAAGTGATTCAACTTGACCTTCGCATTTACTGCTAATAATTCATACATTGCTACAACTATCCTGTGTCATTTAATATATTAAATCAAGCGTATCTTATGTTTATCTTTGAATTATATAGAGATGCCATGAACCCTCAAGTACGTATTGCAAGTAGTTCAAAAGTCTTTTCATGATAGTTGAATGCCATGATAAAATAAAGAGTTGTTATAATACTTGATTGATCCTCTTGATTAACATGCTAATGATTCCTAAGTATTAATATCTCACCCTGAAACTTGAACCCCTATAGAACCTTACCTTGAACTCTGATAGTCAGATACTTACCAACGTGATTCCTCATTGATTGATACCCTCTTTCTTATCCTAAAGCTTGACAATTCTGATATATCCTGAGTTAAAGATCATTTCTGCATACCCTAACACCCTTAGTATTCATGAAGCCTACCTTCTTGGTGATCCAGCACTTGAACTTTGATGAGAAACCATTGCTTAAAGCCCAATTTAGCATTACCCTTTTATAATATCCAATAGCCTCACTGAATTCCCTTGTCTAAATCTTTGAGATATGAAAACCATTCAGTTACTTTAATAGAGTATAGTTTTGTGAATCATGGCCATGAGATTTAGTACCATATTTCCCGTGTTTCGAGTTGATCTATATTCCCTTAATAAAAATGTTTACTGTTAAAAGAGATTTTGTTATAATTCGGCATCAGTTTTTGAAATAAATAAAATGTGGGTTTTCAGTCCCAAAGGGGGATAAATGTTTTCCTTGAATAGTGGATCTGGACTGAGACGCGAGTCCTTTCCACACTTATATTAGGCTTAAAAGTTGCCTAGGGATTCCCGTTAATGTATTAGAACCCAGCGAGGTTCGGGATTACTTCGCGGCTGATCACCGGCTGTAATCCGTAGTGTCATAAAATGATTTTGATTAAGACATGATTTTAAAATTGTTTTGATACAAGCAAAATGATGCCATCTCACACAGTTTTATCTCTCGTTACCATTGGTTATGTCTTTACATTATCATTCTTTAATGTATATCTCGATTTATGTTTTGTGTCGTACTGTTACCACTTGTTGAGCATTTGGCTCACTCCTTGCTTTACCCTGATATTACAGCTAGCAGCTATGGTTAGATTCAAGCAGACTACCCGTAAGACCTGTGATGTTGATGCTTATGTTCGAGCTCAGGTAGAATAAGTGATAGTAGTTTGTGTGAGGACTCGGTATTCAAAATCAGATGTAATAGTTGGTAGTGTTGGGCTGTTCCAAACCCTAAACTGTAAGATCTTGGATTTGGTTGTGTTATCTCTTTTAAAATTTTGTAATAGCTATATTTAATTTGCTGTTTAAGTTGGGGGCGTGACAGGTTTTGGTATCAGAGCTACGGTTTAGAGTCCCTGGACAGCCCAAATAGGTTATAGGATATGTGTGTAGGTTATAGATAATATGCGAGAGAGTAGGTTAAGTAAATTATTATTAATACTCCTCTTATTGGATGTCAGCAAAGGGCGCATTCCTCGTCATCCTCTGGGTCGGACGACACTATTTCTTTCTCCGTGTATGCTGAGTTGAGGCGCGAGTTCGACATGCTTCAGGGCAAGTACGACCGACTGATAGACCGACTGAAGAACGTGTATCCGGACAGCCGAAACTACGAAGGGAAGCCCAAGGAGTAGATGACTGCGAGCCTTGAGACCTTGGTTCAGTATGTCAACACTAAGCTTGAGGAGATGCCAGTACACTGGGACCGTACCAGCCAGTATGTCATTCAGATGGTGGCGGATGAGCTCCAGAGCATTGTGAAGACGCTTCGAGAGGAAAAGACTATCAAGCACCGTTCAGATGGAGTGGAGCCTTAGTTCTTTCCATTTACCTTTCATGTTGTTGTACTATCAGACTCTATGGAATCCCCAGTTATTTCCGTTGTTTCCTTTAAATAAGCCTGTTATTCCTAGAATCAGACTTTGTCCCAATCCTATGTATTGTGACCTTTAAAATTTCAATAATTATGTGCTATTGTTCCCTTTGCTCTCAACTGTTATTTTACGTTTTTTATCATCATATCTGTTTAATTTGGAAACTTGACCCCTTATGTAAATGAGAATGCCATGCGATACCCTCGAATCATTTTATCATTCATATCTGTTTTGACACAACTCTTATTTCAGAATCATGCCTCCCAAAAAAAAGAAGAACCCAACAACCACATCCATCACAGACCCAAACATTCTTCGATTACTGGAAACTTTGCAACAGCAAACCAATGCTATAGCTCAACAACAACTAACTCTTCAACAACGAATTGAAAACCAAGATAACCGTGAGCCACACCAACCACCTGAACCACCAGTACCACCTAGACAAATTGTCACTTTCAAGGCTTTTTAGAATGTGAATCCACCTGCATTTCATGATACCACTGATCCAGTGATAGCTAACATATGGATCAAGGAGATGGAAAGGGCTTTTGAGTTGGTACAGTTAGGAGACGATCAGAAGGCGCTGTATGCTACTTACCTCTTAAAGGGAGAAGTCATCTATTGGTGGGAATCAGTAAAAGCTATGGAAGTCACTCAGCAGGTTTCTTGGGAGAGATTTAAGAAGTTATTTCTGGACAAGTATTACCCTAAGTACATGCAGAATCAGATGGAGCTAAAATTTCTTGAGTTGAAGCAAGGGAACATGACGGTATTGGAGTATGAGAAGAAGTTCACTGAGTTGTCAAGATTTGTGACAAAGTATACCAGCACTGAGGAAGAAAAAGCAAAGAAATTTCAGCAAGGATTGGAGCTTTGGATCAGAGATAGGGTGGCTATGTTTGAGCTTGAAACTTATGCGGGAGTAGTACAGAAAGCTGCTCTGATTGAGAATAATGGGATGCAGTCAAGGAAAGAGAGGGATAACAAGAAAAGGAAGGTTCCATTTTATGGAGAAAAGTCTGAAGCAGGAAGTTCACAAAATCGGAATGTAAAGAGGATTGGTTTCCAGAAGGGCGGAAATTTTCAAAAGAAAGGAAATTTGGGTAAAAGGCAAGAATCGAAAGGGAACAATCAGGCAAGCCAAGGGCAAATTGGAGAAAACAGGTTCCAGAGGCCAGAATGCAAGCACTGCGGAAGAAGGCACCCCAGAGTGTGTAATAAGCTGAGCTAGACATGCTACAGGTGCAATCAGAAGGGACATTTGGCGAATGAGTGCAAGATGTCGAAGTCAGGAGTTACGTGCTACAAGTGTGGGAAGACTGGACACATAGCTAGGGAGTGCAAGGTAACCGGACCAGTCAAAGCTCTGATGAATGTGGCAAGTACCAGTGCAAGCATGCCAGCCGAGGTATTGGCATTACCTCCACCACCTGCATCAACTCCGCAAGCAACAGCAAGGAAATTTGATATAAAGATGAAGGATGCTGTACAGAATTCGGAAGTGATAGCAGGTACACTTTTTCTCAATAATGTCAAAGCTAAAGTATTGATTGATTCGGGAGCAACAAGATCTTTCATATCAAAATCTTTTGTTGATAAGCTTCAATGTGAGAAAATGATTATGAGTGAGGTAGTAAATGTGGTAATTGCGAACCAAGAGAAGATTCCCGTGAATCAATTTTGTCCAAAATGTGAGATTGATATTTCGGGGTATAAGTTTTCAGCCGACTTGATACTCTTCAAGTTGGGAGAGTTTGACATAATTTTAGGAATGGATTGGTTAGGAGAGAATAGCGCTCAGATTAATTGTAAGACCAAGAGAGTGTATTTAAAGACGAAGAGTGGAGAGAAGGTAGTATTTAAGGGGCAGAGGCAAGAGCAACTATTTCTTATAATTGTTCAGGCTAAGAAGCTACTTAGAAAAGGTTGTGAGTCATTCCTAGCTTATGTAGTGGATTCGGAAAAAGGCATCCCCAGCATGGAAGATATCCATGTAGTTAACGAGTTCCCGGATGTGTTTCCCGAAAAACTACCAGGCTTACCACCAGATCGACAAATCGAGTTTGAGATCAATCTTGCTCCAGGAACTGAACCAGTTTCAAAGGCTCCATATAGGACGGCACCAGCAGAAATGAAAGAGTTGGTGAGCCAGCTACAAGAATTGTTGGATAAGGGAGTGATACGACCAAGTACGTCGCCATGGGGAGCACCTGTTCTGTTTGTAAAGAAGAAAGATGGGAGTATGCGTCTATGCATAGATTATCGGGAATTGAATAAGGTAACGATCAAGAACCGCTACCCGCTACCAATGATAGATGACCTTTTTGATCAGTTGAAGGGAGAAAAATGCTTTTCGAAGATTGATTTGAGATCGGGATACCATCAATTAAAGATCAAAGAAGAAGATGTTTCCAAGACCGCATTCAGGACCAGATATGGGCATTATGAAATCCTAGTAATGCCGTTTGGATTGACCAACGCTCCGGCCGCATTTATGGATCTGATGAATCGGGTATTTAAGAAGTATTTGGACAAATTTGTCGTGGTATTTATTGATGACATCCTTATTTATTCTAAGTCGGAAGAAGAACATAAGCAGCACCTCTGGATAGCATTGGAGATACTCCGACAAGAGAAGTTGTATGCCAAGTTTACCAAATGTGAGTTTTGGTTAAAGGAAGTTCAATTTTTGGGGCATGTCATTGGAAATGAGGGAGTTAAAGTGGATCCGGCAAAGATTGAGGCAGTTATGAGTTGGGAGAGGCCAAAGACTCCTACGGAAGTGCGAAGTTTTCTAGGATTGGCCGGATACTATAGAAGATTCGTCAAGGATTTCTCGAAGATCGCCACGCCATTGACCAAGTTAACCAGAAAGAATCAAAAGTTTGAATGGAGTGCAGAATGTGAAGATAGCTTTCAAGAGTTGAAGCAGAAGTTGGTAACAGCTCCGGTGTTGGTACTTTTAGATGATCAAGGGAACTTTGTATTATTCAGCGACGCTTCACATAAGGGTTTGGGTTGTGTGTTGATGCAACACAGTAAAGTGATCGCATATGCGTCAAGACAGTTGAAACCGCATGAGTTAAAGTACCCGACGCATGACTTGGAACTAGCCGCCATAGTGTTCGCACTTAAGATTTGGAGACATTACCTCTACGGAGAGAAGTGTAAAATCTACACGGATCACAAGAGTTTAAAGTACATTTTTACTCAGAAAGAGCTCAATACGAGGCGAAGGAGATGGCTGGAATTGATCAAGGACTATGACTGTTCGATAAATTACCATCCTGGAAAGGCGAATGTAGTGGCCGATGCTCTGAGTAGGAAGGAGAGACTGAATATGATGATAACATCAAAAGAGTTATCTAAAGAAATCGAAAGATTGGAATTGGAACTTTTTGCTTATGGAAAAGTCGAGGAAGTTTGTCGTGCAATGACCTTTCAGCCAACACTAGTGGAAAGGATAAAGAAGTGTTAAGAAGAAGTAATGGAGAAAGAGAAGAATCGGTTATCTGGAGAGGAGATTAATACTCAAAGGGATGAGCAAGGGATACTAAGGTTTTCATCCAGAATATGGATTCCTTATGTACTTGAATTAAAGAATGAGATCCTCCATGAAGCCCACAATTCGAAATTTTTAATCCACCCGGGAAGTACCAAGATATATCGAGACTTAAAGAAGAACTTTTGGTGGCCAAATATGAAGCAAGACGTGGAAGAATGGGTTGCGAAGTGTTATACTTGTCAGAAAGTAAAGGCAGAACATCAACGACCAAGCGGATTAATTTAGCCCCTGAAGATTCCAGAATAGAAATGGAAAAATATCGCTATGGACTTTATAGTAGGACTACCGCGAAGGAAATCCGGACATGACGCAATATGGGTTATAATTGATCGTCTTACGAAGTCGGCGCATTTCCTTCCAATAAATGAGAAGTCATCACTGGATAAGTTGGTTCATCTGTATGTGCGCGAAATCGTACTAAGGCATGGAGTACCCGTATCGATAGTTTCAGACAGAGATCCCCGATTTAATTCGAGATTTTGGAAGCAATTTCAGGAATGTCTTGGCACAAAGTTGAATATGAGCACGGCATACCACCCGCAGACTGATGGCCAGAGTGAAAGGACAATTCAAACGATTGAAGATATGTTGCGCAGTTGTGCAATTGATTTTGCACGAAGTTGGGACGACCACTTGCCGTTGATTGAATTCTTTTATAACAACAGCTATCATTCCAGTATCGGCATGCCACCATACGAAGCTTTGTACGGGCGAAAATGTAGATCACCAACAAGTTGGGATGAAGTAGGGGAAGGAAGAATTCTCGGCTCGGAATTGGTACAACAGTTGCATGACTGGGTCAAGTTAATTCAGAAAAGGTTGCTTGCTGCTCAAGATAGACAGAGGAAGTATGCGGATCCAGCGCGTAAGGATGTTCAATTCCAAATTGGCGAAGCTGTGTTGCTGAAGGTGTCACATAGAAAAGGGTTGATGAGATTTGGCAAGAAAGGGAAGTTAGCACCTAGATACATAGGTCCTTTTGAGTTTTGAGTCAAGTAGGAAAGGTGGCCTACGAGTTGGCCTTACCACCTCAGTATCAGCATGTGCATAATGTGTTCCATGTGTCGTTGCTTAAGAAGTACAATCCTGACGCTAGCCATGTGATAGAATATGAACCTGTAGAAATTCAGGCAGACTTGTCAGTTGTGGAGCAACCGGTTAAAATACTCGACTGGCAAGTAAAAAGTCTTAGGAATAAGTCGGTAAAGATAGTAAAAGTGCTTTGGAGGAACCCTAAGGTCGAAGAATCAACTTGGGAGTTAGAGTCTGATATGCGTTCCCGGTATCCTCATCTGTTCTCTTAGATTCTGAGGTCAGAATCCCTTAAGGGGGAGAGGATGTTACGACCGGTATCTTCGTGTAATATTATTTGTGGATTTGGTATAATATTAAAGCCGAATGAAAATATATTCAATAATTGTACATTTGTGTGAGTGAAAATTTCTGCATTTTAAATTTGCTTTATATAGTATATGATTTTTCAAAGCAAAAGTTTATTTAATTTCTTTATTTTTGATTTATAAGGAATATTCTAAGCCTTGGAAAATTTTTCTTTTAAAAGGTATTTTGTTCACAAATTTTGAAAATGATTTTATAAAGTCTCTAAAAATTCAAGTTATTTTATGGTATAAATTTTATAATTTTTGAACTTGTATTTTATTTTATAAAAATAAATCATTATAAATTTTAGTTGTCATATTTAGCAAATTACAAGAAAGCCCTTCATGCAAACCACCCTCTCATTCTTTTCAAGGACAGAGAGGACAATTCCAACCCCACTAACTCTTATTTCTCTAGCCAATTTCCTTCTTTACCCTTGCATGCAAAATGCACCAAGTATAAGTGGATGGATAGACTTGTCAATTCTCCTTTCCACTCAAATTTTGTCAAATCAAATACCATAAAAACAAGCAAATGTCATGATCATTCTCATACTCCACCCACACCTCACTCTTTCCTCCCTCCCTTCTCCCTCCTCTCGGCTCTCCCCTCTCACTCTCGGCTAAAAGCCGAAACCCCCCTCCCCATTTTTTTTCTTCAATCCTCAACCAAGCTTCCACTCTTTACACAAGTAAATGTTACTTCCCATACCATGATCACTCATATTTCAAAGAGTTTTGAGTAGAAAGTTTAAGTTTAAAGGTTGCATGTAAAAGTTTTAGTGAAACTCAAAATACAACCTTGATTCTTGTGAGTTTAGGGTTGTTTTTGAGAGGACTACAAGGAATGGATAAGTGCCAAGTCTTGAGAAGGAAACTCTTGATGATTAAATGGCCATTCCCATCCATTTCATTCGGCCATGACCATATGGGAGCCGAATGAATGGTCCTTGAGATCATTCTTGTTGTTTTGCTCAAATTTTGCATTTTTATGTGATAATGACTTGAATTTTGTGGTGAAAGTGTGATAAAACTCCTTGCATGCTAAGTGATCATCTAGGTATAGCTTATGCTAGGCTTGCATGTCAATTTTATGATAGAACATATGTAGAAAATGTGTTGTTTTGGTTTGCAAAACCCGAGGACATGCATGCATGTGGATTTCTCTTAGAATGTTATAAGATTTTGATCATTTGGAAAGATTTTGTTAGTGAGACTTAATTTAAGTAGGAATAATGTGTTAATATTGATTTATGCTTCTTGTTGCATGGTAATAATTCGTGGTTATCTTTTATAAAATGCATATCTTGTGGTTTCAAAAACTTAATGATTGGTGAGTTGAGAAATGTGATCTCTTTTATTTTGCCATAATTGTACCTTAGGTAAGGATGATCTCACCCAAGGTTATTTTGAGAATAAGGGAGTTAATTCAGTAGAATACCATGTATAAGTCTTGGTTTAAGTATTGAGTTGTTGTTAGTTGAGTTTGTCAAGTCAAAACCTTGGAGAAATGAGAGTTATAGTTTCTGCAGAAAATCAGTTTAGTACCCTGAGGTTTAGAGTGAGTTTTGACCATGTCATTGATGTGCACTTTGAGGCCCAAGCTACCAGAAGTTAGTATTGGGAGTATATAAAAGGTTTTAGGAGTTGGTTGGAGGTTTGCATGTCTTTTGGTTAGGTGCACAAGTAGAATAACAAAATCTGTCCAGCAGGGGACAGTTTTATTATAACTTAGAAATAGGAAGATTTGACCATGTCATGGGTAGGCCCTCATTAGGCCCTATTGGGCCTTAGTTAGAGGGAGTGTCAGAGAAGTTTGTCCAACCATAGTTCATAGGATATGAGTTAGAACTATGTGTCACAAGTTAATTCAAGTCAGGGCGTTTTCTGCCCAGAAAAACAGGGGAACCTTGGACTTTTAGCTTAGGCCCAAGAAGGCCCAAGCCAGGCCCTTGAGCCACATCAAGTTTGAGAGATGCCCTTAGGTCAGGAGAGTCTTGTGTAAAAGTTTTGAAGGAAATCTTGTAGTTTAAGAGTGTCTAATGCACTCAAGAAACCATAGTTGTCATCCTAAAATTTTCAACAGTGAGCGCTTTCACTTATCACATAGTTTTAGAACACTTAGAGGTGAGTATTAAGTCGACCACTATAGTTGTAAGATGGTATAAGGTCAGTAGAGCTAAAGGCACAAGTGAGGGTTAATAGGTTTTGGATAATTTAGGAAAGGCACATCGAGTTAGGAAGCCAAAATTAGAAGACCTTGTCTAGTTTAGCGACCAAGTGACTTAAGTGGTGAGTCGAGATCATCCAAGCCTAGTGTTGCATTATGGTATATATGGTGTTATTTGGTGTTAATATATGATATGTGAATATGTGGCTATGTGTGTACTTTTGTAATTTAAAAGTGAATATAAAATTAAGTGCATATAGGCCTAATGTCATCCGTGTTTAATTTCAAGTTGTAAATAGGTTAAGATGGTAAGAATATATTATAATGAGGATTATTATTATTATGTAGGATCTCGAGACGAGGGAAAACTTGCCATAAAGGTCGAGTGAAGCTCCAGTTGCTCCTACCAGTCAGACCAGACCAGCCTTTCTCAAGGCAAGTGATTCAACTTGACCTTCGCATTTACTGCTAATAGTTCATACATTACTACAACTATCCTGTGTCATTTAATATATTAAATCAAGCGTATCTTATGTTTATCTTTGAATTATATAGAGATGCCATGAACCCTCGAGTACGTATTGCAAGTAGTTCAAAAGTCTTTTCATGATAGTTGAATGCCATGATAAAATAAAGAGTTGTTATAATACTTGATTGATCCTCTTGATTAACATGCTAATGATTCCTAAGTATTAATATCTCACCCTGAAACTTGAACCCCTATAGAACCTTACCTTGAACTCTGATAGTCAGATACTTACCAACGTGATTCCTCATTGATTGATACCCTCTTTCTTATCCTAAAGCTTGACAATTTTGATATATCCCGAGTTAAAGATCATTTCTGCATACCCTAACACCCTTAGTATTCATGAAGCCTACCTTCTTGGTGATCCAGCACTTGAACCTTGATGAGAAACCATTGCTTAAAGCCCAATTTGGCATTACCCTTTTATAATATCCAATAGCCTCACTGAATTCCCTTGTCTAAATCTTTGAGATATGAAAACCATTCAGTTACTTTAATAGAGTATAGTTTTGTAAATCATGGCCCTGAGATTTAGTACCATATTTCCCGTGTTTCGAGTTGATCTATATTCCCTTAATAAAAATGTTTACTGTTAAAAGAGATTTTGTTATAATTCGGCATCAGTTTTTGAAATAAATAAAATGTGGGTTTTCAGTCCCAAAGGGGGATAAATGTTTTCCTTGAATAGTGGATCTGGACTGAGACGCGAGTCCTTTCCACACTTATATTAGGCTTAAAAGTTGCCTAGGGATTCCCGTTAATGTATTAGAACCCAGCGAGGTTCGGGATTACTTCGCGGCTGATCACCGGCTGTAATCCGTAGCGTCATAAAATGATTTTGATTAAGACATGATTTTAAAATTGTTTTGATACAAGCAAAATGATGCCATCTCACACAGTTTTATCTCTTGCTACCATTGGTTATGTCTTTCCATTGTCATTCTTTAATGTATATCTCGATTTATGGTTTGTGTCGTACTGTTAGCACTTGTTGAGCATTTGGCTCACTCCTTGCTTTACCCTGATATTACAGCTAGCAACTATGGTTAGATTCAAGCAGACTGCCCGTAAGACCTGTGATGCTGATGCTTATGTTCGAGCTCAGGTAGAATAAGTGAAAGTAGTTTGTGTGAGGACTCGGTATTCAAAATCAGATGTAATAGTTGGTAGTGTTGGGCTGTTCCAAACCCTAAAATGTAAGATCTTGGATTTGGTTGTGTTATCTCTTTTAAAATTTTGTAATAGCTATATTTAATTTGCTGTATCCAGTTGACAGAACCCATACACATATTTTATTTATTTAATTATTTAATAATTAAACATTTAAATAATACAGAAATGTACGAGTCGTTATACATGATCTCACCCAGGCATTGAGAATTGCATTCAGAGCCACAAGAGTTGATATCCAGTGGCCAGTTTTTGGTCAGGACTCTGTGTATCCACCTCCTGATACCCCTGACACTCCACCCGTTGAGGGTGATGATCCTGATTCCGAGTAGGTATGCCTGATTCCTTACTATTATCTTCACTGATGACAATGAATATTTTAAGTTTGGGGGTGGTAGTTAAGGAATATATGTTATGTGTGAGTCTCATATAGTTGCATATTTGCCATATAGTAGTTTTTTTTATTTTACATGTTAGTATATTGCATATAGATTGCATGTGCATTATAACATGATCCCTTAAGTTTACTTTACCTATTGATTTGTGATATTGATGCTAGTGTAGTGATTGCGTATAGAGGGATGTAAGTCTTAACGAGTTGATTTGCATGCTAGAAGCAATAAAATTTCACTAAGTCTTATAGGTTGCTTGAGTGCAAGATCATGGTCATGGTTTGTTTGTTTGTCGAGGTTAAATCACTTGTTTATATTTAGAATTTAGGATATTCTCTTAATGACAACATAACATGGATATTTAAAAATTGGATTTCATTGCTAGTTGTTTTTGGCTAAGTGTCAATTGGCCAGTAGCCGACTCATATTTATATGAATAGTCTAGGGTTGAGCGAGATGGAGCGAAACACACTCATTCAGAAATTGTTGAAAAAAGAAAAGAAAAAAAAGTAGAAAAAAGAAAAAAAAATATGTGTTGTTGCATAATTGATTATGAGTGGGCTCTTTAATACTCGAGTTATTAAGTTCTTAGGGGACTTTGTGCCTAGTGACCTAAGGCTTTTATTGTCTTTTGTGGACCTCACTCATTGCACGGTCAAATAAGCATATTTGTGTTGTTATATGTTGTAAAAGCATGAATTCGTGTATATCTTCTATATAAAAATTGAAGTGTTTTCAGTCATTTTGAGTTCAACGTTTATTCTATTTGTAACCTTGTGATTGCCTTGATGAGTCGTGAGTCATGATTATTGATCTAGTGGCGGTAGTATATCTATTAAGCATTTGCACACACACACACACATGTTTCTGGCTTGTTAGTTGATTTGTGAGATTTGATTGATCTTTGTGCGAATAACTGCAATTGTTGAGATGTTGCTCATTGGTTGGTTTAGTTAATCTAAGGGTATCTTTGCATTCATGTAGTTGCATTCATGCATTTTTGGTTCTTGTTCTTTGAGTCTTTTTATGCTTGAGGACAATCATTGGTTCAAGTTTGGGGGTGTGTTAAGTGGCATTTATGTCCACTTAGAACGTCCAATAAAGGCTTGAATTGGTGTTTTGTACTCAAGTTGTTTGTGTTTTTGATGCATTTTTGTAGTGTTTTGCATTTCAGGCATAAATAAGGGATCAAGGAGATTTAACATTGCTTTGGTGCTAAACTGGTGTTAGGAAGGTGCTAGGGATGTTTGCTCGTGGATTGCCATCAAGAACCAGCAAAGAAAATAAAAATCAGAAGTTTTTCCAGAAGGTTAGCGCGACCGCACTATGAAGCGCGCGGCCGCGCTGGGTTGTCAGAGTTGCAGCGTGCCCGCGCTGTGAAGCGCACGGCTGTGCCAAGACGGGATTTCAGAATCCTGTTGCAAGTAGAAGATGGATTTTCTGGGCTTCTGGATTGATTGGGCTGCTATATAATGACAACTTAAGGTCGTTTTTAATAAGTAGCACGTACCAGAGCTTAAGAAAAAGACAACTAGAAGACCTAGCAGCACAAATACAACCAAGGCAAAGAAGATCTAGTTTATTCTCGTGATTCTTTATTTTAACTTGTAATCTTGGATGCTAGTTTTCTTGTTTGTTGAACCTATTACTCTTGTTTAACGTACTTTGTTTAATATTCATTTTATAAAGACTTAGTTTATTATACCATGCTTTCATCGGAACCCACGGTGATGATGAGTTCGGTTATGGGCTAATCGTTATCATAAGGTTCTAACGGATTTATTTATGGATTTTTTTAGTTAATTTATTCCGATACCTTAGTGTGTGGTGATTGTATGATAGCCTAGTATTGGTTGTGCTTATTCGTCTTATGAGCATCGCGAACTTATAAGATAGCGTGTTAATCTCTATTAAAGTGAAAGTGAATATAGGTGTTTAGAACTTGCCATGCTAACATAGGTTCATGTATATGTTATGCATGATTCGTAGGTAATTTTAACCATCTTACCTGCCCTATATAATCATGATAGATAACTTGTGTGTTAAGACGTTATGTTGTCAAATTCTATAGACATATAGGGTCTCAATATAATTGGTGTCCATTAAGCTTCTATCTCTTTAGTGGATGTCTGGTAGTAGGGTATTCGTACAATAAAAGTTGGCGTTTACTAGTTTTGTGTTATCTTATTAGTGTCATCACCATTGCATGCTAAGGTTAAGAATAAAAAGGCTATTGAATGAAGTATTTAATGAAGTTAGAATCCCATATTTATGTTATATAAGTAAATCAACCTTAATTCTCTTAGTTAATGTTAGTTAATATAATCTTGTAGTTATAAACAATCTTAAGTTGTTATAATCTTAGCATTGAATAATAACAATACCATTGTTGCATAAGTGCATAAATTGAAGTTAACTTAAAAGAGTCTAGGTGGGAACGAACTAGAATTAATTCTATATTACTTGCGAGCGCGTATACTTGCGTGTAATATTAGAGCGTGTTATCGTCCTAACAAGAATCATCCTAAGGAACATATAATGACTCTTTCCAAGTATTTCACTTCAATTTCTCAGGTTGACCTCTCAACCTTACAATTATTTCATAAACTTTAATTCACAATATCAATTATTACTCAACGATCTTTTGCTGATATCATATTCTACCAATGGATCATACAACCTACCCAAGTCTCTCTTTTATACATAATGGAGCTAAATCATTTTTCCTGGTTATACACATATAAACATTCTATGACTTGCTATACCTATAGCGATAAAGCCAACTCACTCACAATCTTTCTCCCTATCTTATTGTCTCAAAAGACCAACATAATATATATTAATCTTCTTTTCTTTTTAATTTCAATAATTTGTGTTTGTGGATGCTTTCTCTTTTACTGATTCTTTCACTTCATTTTCCACGTATTTCTTTGTTCAACTAGCCTAGCTTGTAGTCGCTTCCGATCGCATTTGAAGCTCGTTAATTGTTCCCTTACTCTTTTCGTTCATCTGCGATTGTTATATATATTGAGACCACATCGTATTCGATTTCTAAATGTTCTTGAAATTAAATTCAGAATTAAGATTAAAGAGAGAATCTCGACAAGATATGATTGACGTACGAATTTGTTGGCGTCCCATAGTGCCCTTTTGAGTTACAATCAAATATATTCATCGAGAGAAAATTCTTTACTATATAGAAGAAACATACTAATCTTGGGGATATTACCCGCATATTCTAAATCTATATTGTCATTTATTTCGGTTCTAGGAAGTCCCGATATAAAATCCATTACAAGGCTCTTCTCTAATATTCTATTACTTATAATGTTCATTCTCGTCTTCACGCCGTATTATCAGAAAGTTTCCTTTCACATCTATGTCTTGTATTGTATTCTAGGAATAACCCGAATCTCTTAATCCAGCGATGTTCGGTCAACTCATATATCTTAATCCTGTCTTACACATTTTTTTTTGTTTATTTATGAATAGTATACTTTATTTTGGTGCATCATGGTCCACAATGTTTCCCTTACCTCTGTTAAATTATTAAATTAAATAATAATATCAATCAATTCCAATCCATACTTGAACCTGATAGCGCACCACAATCTCCTTGTAGCAATATTAATTTATTCCTCGGGTAAAGTATTCGTTAATACAAGAATGATTAGGTTTAGTTAACCTATTCTTAATAATTCAAATAACGCTTGATTCATCTCTGGTTTTCAAGTGATTCTACTATATCGTTCCTTAACGTTTACTTACATGTCCTTCCATCTCCATCCTTTTATCATGTCAACCAATACCTTCATTTAACCTTCCCTATTTAATTGCATTCTTAGAATGAATTTCCTATCTCCAATTATCAGCACTTCATAGCTTCTTTGAATTAATAAAAATATGCTTCACATTATTGGGACTGTGCAATTTTTTTGCCTTCTTTTCTGCATAGACATTACTTCCTCATTTCTAGTTCACATGTTAGCACTACCAACTTTTACCATATATTGGATACTTGTGATTGCGAGTTTTATGGTATTTTGGAATAATTCTCATTACCTTATCATTCTATATTGATATATCTTCAAATCCTTTAGTAAAACCCTATTGCATATGATAAAATCTCTTTAATTGTCTCACAAAATCAATATTAGCGTAATTACTTACCTCCTCTTTATTCACCCTTCCTTCTTCATCCTTTTCCTTCCTTTCCTTTGCTCTTACCTTAAACATTTAGTCCTTGGAAACATTCCTCTCACTTGCATGTATAAATAAATTTTTAATTTTCTTGTCCATTGTAAAAAGACATATTTATCCAGATAAGGTCTCGCATGCTTGTCATAACATCGCGTCAATTCCACTAAATTTCTGAATTCTACCGGTGTCCTTACTTCCTCCAAATTTCTAATTGCTTTGACTTCAGGTCTGAAAATCATGTCAGTATTTGACTCAGTTTAATTGGAATCGATTTTTCATCTAACTGGCCATAAGTTGGTAAAATTAACCAATTAACTCTTTTAATTGATCAATTGAACCAAGTGATGACTAGTTAAATGAAATAAAAATCCAATTATATAAAGTCAGGTTGATCATGACAGCCTTTTTTAGGAGCCAAGATCGCAATCATTTGGAGTAATAACAGGAATATCATTAACACACGGAAGTATACTTTCCACCTTTTAAAGTAGGTTATTTCCTGAAAATTTGGGCATCATCTACCCTATATTATGGACTACCAGTCGAACTCAAATCGACACCAACAATTAACCAAATAATCAATAACCATATTAATCCACCATCATCCTTCAAACCTCATCATTTCATCATACTTCAAAAGATATCATACTCATAATCACATATACTATTAACTGACATAACATAAATCTTTTAATCGAACTAAAGTCATAAACAACAGTTAATTACTATAGCCATACCTTTCCTCACTTTTTCAGAAAATCACAGAATATTACTGATGAATATAAAATTATTCCACTATTTCTCACAAATTTTTATTCCAAGATTCTTCTAGTTTATTGTCCATTTCAAGCTTTCTTATTAACAATTCATATTACTTATATCCTTTCATAAACCCGCTTACAGCATATCTTTTAGTCGTATTTTCTACTGTTGATACTTATATAACTATTTTTAAGAAATTATACAACACTTTTCAACTACTGGAGCCACACATTTATTATTAGCATGTATTTATTCTCATTAATTAATTTGTTTAACTACTATCAACCAACACATGGTCCTAACCAATACTATCATACTCAATGAAAACTCAATTAATTTAAAAGCTTTACTTCTTAAAAGATTTCGCAGTTGGGTCACCATTTCTTCATCTCTACTTATGTTCTCGTACAGAGTCTTCGTCGCTGGCTCAGTTATGGGCGTCCAATTCAACATAGCTAACTTGCTGGAGTTGGAAAGCCTAACAATTTCTTGAAGAACACACTCAAGATTTATTTATGATTAAAATTCCTTCGAATCTCAAACCCTTCCGTCAGGTATCTCTCACATGGCTGGGGTATGCCTTGCCTTCTCAATGTATTAATCACTCATCCGGTTCATTCTTGGAAATTCCTTCATTTTCTTCTGCTGTCCAATCAAATGTTTTACTAACTAGTTCAATTCACGGAAAAATCTTAAGCTTGAAATATATCATGAATAACAGATATCTGCTCTTAACTTGATATCTCGTAACAATCACGTTGTCTGTATATCGATTCTTCTTTCCGCGTGAATGTCCACCATTTATCGTCTTACAATCATACTTATACTCAACATGTACTTCCCAGCTACTACACGAAATTATTTCACTTTCTTTAAAACTTTCAAGGAATAGACCCTACATAAGAAGAGAATTTGTGTATATGATTTTGATTGGGAAGCTATGTAAAGAACAACAGTGCAGCAGAACAAATGGAAGAATCCATAGGTCAATAAATCATAATTGAAGAAGGAAGAATGAGTGACGATTTGGATATAAATGAGACAACCATATTTGTACTTAAGATGGCCAGTCTTTCGTACTATATGGCATACAACACATGATTTGGTGGCGTCCCACCAGACTCTTCATCGTTTTGACAAAGTATCACACTATAACACTGTTTGTCTCAATTAGGAAGAAGTATTTTGGAAGTCTTTTGGTTTCTTTTCTTTTTAATGACTCCATCCTTTTGAGAGGACGAAGCAGTTGGTTTCTTAGCATCTAATGGTTTTGAAGAAAAGGTCTCAGCTGTGGAAGGCACCTGTGGTGTTGGGGTTAAACCCAATATGTGGTATGGGCTTGGTGATACAAGACATAATTGGATTGGATAATAATTGTATGTGTTGACAATTATTATCATAATGGGATTGGGTACTAATTTTATGGGTAGATAATTACTATTATAATCAGATTAAGCATGTTTTATTGGCTAAGTTTCTGATGGCTATATATACATAGTCATGTTATTGTTTTGATATATGCTTAAGAGATGTATGCCTAAGTTTTTGATGGCTATATATAATTAGTAATAACTCCTAATTAGTTAAGAGTTATAATTATTTTTGTACTCTTTATATAATATCTCTTGTGTGGCTAATTTTGTGTGCAAGACTTTTACCAAAACCCTAGCCACCAAGAGAGAAGATGGAGACAGCAAGAAGAAACGAGTTTGTGCCAGTACACATTCAATCCTTGCATTCAAGCATTCGTGTGGATACCGATATAGCGTAGATCGCGAGAGCGGGATGCGTGGTGATTGAACAAGCTTTGGATCTCCATTAGTCAACCAATTTGTAAAGCTTCTTAAGGTAAACAATCTGATCTACGAATTAAATATCTATTTTTCGCATGGATCCTGTAGTGGATTTCGAAAATTCTGATTTTTCACATTTTTATTTACTGTTTCCGTTGCGTTTATGTGCTCGAAACCCTTCAATGGCATCAGAGCTACTTGCGGAAAGTGTTTAATTCATTTATATGTTTACTGGTTTTCTGATGATAACATGTATACAATATTCCATGACTGTTATGTATGCGATTTTGTATGTTTTACATGTTATTATGTTTATATATGCGTGAGTATGTATATATTTTGAATATATGATATTCAGGAGAGTTGTATAATTATATGATGATTATATAATCTGTATATATACTGATATATACATATTTTGTGTTTGTTCTTATTATAAGAATCGTATTTGATACATTCTGAATCGGATGTAGCGAATTTGGTGAAATCTGGGTCTAGTGTCTGATTTTGGCGAACGAATACACTATTTCAAATGGAATCGAGCATATGAATGTAACTGATAGATAAAGCTATCATCAACTGCCCTGTAAGGCATTTGACGTCGTTTAGGCCCTGTAATCTGCGATTTAATGTTATCAGATTTAATTTCTTATTTTCTTATTTTTGCCATATTTGGTTTTTATGATTAGATCATGATGGGTATGATATGTTAAGATCATATTATATGTTTTAACATATTTTTATGTGTTAATTGAGCATGGTAGATGGTTATGGCTTATGACCTTAGGTTAATGGTTTTGTTTTTTTAAATACGGCTTGCATGTCGTTTGATCTTGTAATTATTAAATCTCGAATGTAACTCAAGTTTTTATTGTAAGTACCATAGATTAGTTTTTATTTTTCATTCATGTAATGTACATGAACACAAGAGTATTTGAAGATCAAGGAAGGGTAATCTCACATGGAGGCCATCCAAGGAAGCAATACAAGAAATAAGACATATAATAGTTAACTTGTATTTATTTTTCACCTTAGATTGACCTAGATCTTTATCATTAGCTTGATGAAGATCACATAGGATAAAGCCATAACCAACCACATTTATTTATTGCACTTTATATATATATGTGCATATGATGAATGTATGTGTAGAGTAGTTTATAAAGATGCATGCTTAATTAGATTAAGAATGTATCTATTAGATACGACACCCATGCCATGCTTGCTAAACAAGATAAAATCTATAACAACTCAAGTTTTTAAAATGAACAAACGATTATGAGATTCTCGTGTTTATGAACCACATAATAAAATACAAATTTTCTTTATTTCTGACATTAGGCGATTTTGTCAAAAGCGAGTTCATTGAACTTGTAAGGTTGTGGGTTTAAGCGAGACCATTGTGACTCCCTCACTACCTGGAAATCAAACCATTGACGAATATTGATTTGAAGTACTTTATTCAAGGAAAAATTGAGAATCTCTATATGATGGGATCAT
This sequence comes from Apium graveolens, assembly GCF_009905375.1. NCBI lineage: Eukaryota > Viridiplantae > Streptophyta > Magnoliopsida > Apiales > Apiaceae > Apium > Apium graveolens. The sequence goes on along the minus strand of NC_133652.1, from coordinate 236,337,529 downwards.
GATCGTTTTAAAATTAACAAAAGCCTAAAGTTAATATTAAGTTGATCAGATGCCTTCCAATGAGTCCAATGCGTTAACTCCTAGATTGACAAGGAGTGGGTTCGCCAAAGTGAAGTACTCCCATCTATCGTGGGAGATGTGTTGAAGTATATTGATACCTTTTGACTATTGGCTTTCACTTAACTAAGTTACCATAATAGGATTGTGAACTTAGAGGCATAGAGTTTGGCGATATTTATTAGATAAATATGAACAAACGTTGTTCCACCAAGCTATCCAAAAGTTATATAGTTGATATAATTGACAAATGTTGTCTACCTAAATAATCATATTTTAGGAGAAAAACCAAAGCTGACCTAACATATGGTGAAATATGGATCTTGGCTCACTAGAAAAGATATAGAAGATATTCTTTCCGAATTAATAGTTGGGGCTATTGATTTGATAAAAATAGTGGGAGATATATATTATGAATATATATATGAATAATCACTTGAACATAATTTAATGATCATCTATAGACTAAGTCATTTTATTGTCACACCCCCAACTTAAACAACAAAATAAATATAGCTATTACATCTGATTTAAAATACCGAGTCCTCACACAACTATTATTACTTATTCTACCTGAGCTCGAACATAAGCATCAGCATCACAGGTCTTACGGGCAGTCTGCTTGAATCTAACTATAGCTGCTAGCTGTAATATCAGGGTAAAGCAAGAAGTGAGCCAAATGCTCAACAAGTGCTAACAGTACGACACAAAACATAAATTGAGATATAATTTTAAGAATGACAATAGAAAAACATAACCAAAGGTAACGAGAGATAAAAACTATGTGAGATGGCATCATTTTGCTTGCATCAAAACAATTTTAAAATCTTGTCTTAATCAAAATCATTTTATGACGCTACGGATTACAGCCGGTGATCAGCCGCGAAGTAATCCCGAACCTCGCTGGGTTCTAAAACATTAATGGGAATCCCTAGGCAACTTTTAAGCCTAATATAAGTGTGGAAAGGACTCGCGTCTCAGTCCAGATCCACCATTCAAAGAAAACATTTATCCCCCTTTGGGACTGAAAAACCCTCATTTTATTTATTTCAAAAACTGATGCCGAATTATGACAAAATCTCTTTTTGCAGTAAACATTTTTTATCAAAGGATTATAGATCAACTCGAAACACGAGAAATATGGTACTAAATCTCAGGGCCATGATTCACAAAACTTTACTCTATTAGGGTAACCAAAAGGTTTTCATATGTCAGAACTTGGACAGGAAAATATGGTGAGTCTTATGGATAATATGAAGGGGTAATGCCAAACTGGGCTTAAAGCAATGGTTTCTCGTCAAGGTTCAAGTGCTAGATCATCAAGAATGTAAGCTTCATGAATACTAAGGGTGTTAAGGTATGAAGAAATGATTTTTAGCTCAGGATATATCAGAATTGATAAGCTTTAGGATAAGAAAGAGGGTATCAATCAATGAGGAATCATGTTCGTAAGTTTCTGACTATCAGAGTTCAAGGTAAGGTTCTATAGGGGTTCAAGTATCTGGATGAGATATCAATACTTAGGAATCAACAACATGCTAATCAAGAGGATCAATCAAGTAATATAACAACTCTTTATTTTATCATGGCATTTAACTATCATGAAAAGACTTTTGAACTACTTGCAATACATACTTGAGGGTTCATGGCATTTCTATATAATTCGAAGATAAGCGAGAGATACGCTTGATTTAAACATATCAAAATGACTCAGGATAATTGCATCGATATATATATATGAACTGTTTATAGTAAATACGAAGGTCAAGTTGAATCACTTGCCTTGAGATAGGCTGGTCTGGTCTGACTGGTAGGAGCAACTGGAGCTTCACTCGACTTTTATGGCAAGTTTTCCCTCGTCTCGAGATCCTACATAAATAATAATCCTCATTATAATATATTCTTACCATCTCAACCTATTTACAACCCGAAATTAAACACGGATGGCACTTAGGCCTATATGTACTTAATTTATATTCACCTTTAAATTATAATTGCACACACATAGCCACATATTCACATATCATATATTAACACCAAATAACACCATATATACCATAATGCAACACTAGGCTTGGATGATCTCGACTCACAACTTAAGTCACTTGGCCGCTAAACTAGACAAGGTCTTCAAATTTCGGCTTCCTAACTCGATGTGCCTTTCCTAAATTATCCAAAACCTATTGACCCTCACTTGTGCCTTTTGCTCTACTGACCTTATACTATCTTACAACTATGGTGGTCGACCTAGTACTCACTTCTAAGTGTTCTAAAACTATGTGATAAGTGATAGTGCTCACTGGTGCAAATTTCAGAATGACAACTATGGTTTCTTGAGTACATTAGACACTCTTAAACTACAATTTTTCCTTCAAAACTTTTACACAAGACTCTCCTGACCTAAGGGCATCTCACAAACTTGATGTGGCTCAAGGGCCTGGCTTGGGCCTAAGCTAAAAGTCCAAGGTTCCCCTGTTTTTCTGGGCAGAAAATGCCCTGACTTGAATTAACTTGTGACACATGGTTCTAGCTCATATCCTATGAACTATGGTTGAAAAAACTTCTCTGACATACCCTCTAACTAAGGCCCAATTGGGCCTAATGAGGGCCTACCCATGACATGGTCAAATCTCCCTATTTCTAAGTTGCAACAAAACTGTCCCCTGCTGGACAGATTTTGTGATTCTACTTGTGCACCTAATCAAATGACATGCAAACCTCCAAACAACTCCTAAAAACTTTTATATACTCACAATACTAACTTCTGGTAGCTTGGGCCTCAAAGTGCACACCAATGACATGGTCAAAACTCACTCTAAACCTCAGGGTGCTATACTGATTTTTCTGCAGAAACTATAACTCTCATTTTCCAAGGTTTTGACTTGACAAACTCAACTAACAACAACTCAATACTTAAACCAAGACTTATACATGGTGATCTACTGAAATAACTCCCTTATTCTCAAAATAAACTTGGGTGAGATCATCCATGCCCAAAAACAACAACATGCAACCAAATATATAACATGCAACTCATGGAAAGCACATAACAAGATTTCGGCTAGGCATAAAGTTTTAAATGCTTGTAAAATCGACTTGCACCTAATACTCATCCTTAATAATCATGAAATATAACTTATTTTAAGTATTAATAAGAAATTTATCATGGAAACAATCTATTTTAAGCACACATATTTCGAATTTATAGATTTTTAAACATAACTACATGATTTCGAAAAAAGTAGCATGCAAAACATGGTTGATCATCATTTTAATGTCTTAAAACTAACATGCATGGCTAAACATAAATATATAATGAAATTTCAGTAGCATGCAAAGGATTTTAAAGCATGATATCTCCATAAAATACTTAGTTAGCACATATACATAATATATCTCATAGAGAGCTCTTGAATTCACAAGAATCAAGAGTTTCTCTTTGGAGATCACATAAGAACTACACATGCATCCATGGAACTTCAACTTCCAAGTCATAAAACACTTGGAAAGTATATAAGATGAATGTAGGTAAAAGATTTACACTTGGGAAGATGAAGAATGAATTGAAAAATGGAAGGGGGGGTGGGGAATTGGCCTTCGGCCGAGAGCAATGTGGGAGGGGGAAAAGGAGAGAAATTTGTGGTGTGTTGGAGTGTGGAATGAGAATGACTTCTCCCACTTTGATTTCTTTATTTTATGCTATTTGGTTTACAAATGATGAGTGGAAGTGAGAATTTACAAAAATATCCCTTGGTTAAAGTTAGGCCATTTTGCATGCAAGGCTAAGGTAGTGTAATTTGGTAATAATCAAATGAGTTAGTGGGGTTGGAAAAGTCTTGTTTGCCCTTTGAGAGAATAGAAGGGTGATTTGCATGCATGGTCTCTTATGTAATTTGATAAATATGACAACTAAAATTTATAATGATTTATTTTTATAAAATAAAATACAAGTTCAAAAATTATAAAATTTATATCATAAAATAACTTGGATTTTTAGAGACTTTATAAAATCATTTTCAAAATTTGTGAACAAAATACCTTTTAAAAGAAAATTTTTCCAAAGCTTAGAATATTCCTTATAAATCAAAAATAAAGAAATTAAATAAACTCTTGCTTTGAAAAATTATATACTGCACAAAGCAAATTTATAATGCAGAAACTTTCACTCACACTAGCGTACAATCATTGAATATATTTTCATTTGACTTTAATATTATACCCAATCCACAAATAATATTACATAAAATGCCGGTCGTAACATTTATGCACTTTAATATTGTAGATATCAAATGACAAATAACACAAATAACTTCTCTATGTAATAGTCCTTGAGAATGATAAGCTGACATGAAATAATTTCCTCAATTGACATGGAAAGTTGAGGATTGTCCTCAGGTTTAAGGATGTCACTCAAACCCCTCCCTTATTTCTTTTAGCTGAGAATGAAACATGTGCTGAATAAAATGCTTACCAGAAGCAAATTGATTATGTAACTGATGTTTTATGTCTCGTGCTTGTAATTATGAGTGCTGAGCTTTAGAAGCAGCAAGAGCATAATGATGCTTATGATATGATTGAGCACCTTCAAAGGATGTTTGAAGGATAGGTTCGTCAAAAAGATTTGACAATGATAAGGCACCATACTTTTGCATTAATGGGAGAATGATATCTGGTTGGACCACATGTTCTAAAAATGATAGGTATACGTACCTTAATATTTTGGGTTTCAAGAATAGTCTAGAGACTCATCTTGATTTTATCAAATAATCTTTGAACAACTTCTATTCTTAGTTTGTTAAGAACAAAAGGAATGAGATAGACAGAACACTCACTGAGTTGTTAGGCATGTTTAGAACTGCTGAAAATAACACAGTAAGTCATGAATTACGTCCATATTGATGGTGTACACATGGAATGCAAATGGGAAAGCCTTGTTAGCCTTGTGCTTAGTTCTTCCAAGATCAGGCTTCCAATATTGAGGTGTCTGTTATAGGCCATGGAATGCACCAGCTTCTGTACCATACTGGAGATATTGTCATAGCCCGTCTTTCTACATATGAATGCCCTTATGATAGAGTCAAATACAAAGGACCATTCCCTTTTTCAGATGCTTCTTGTTCAAGCTGGCCATGTCAATCTTCTCACTGTAATTTATGAAGTACATAAACTCATCCAGTTCTTGTGTTATTGGTGCCTATACCATGTTGCCTGTCCTAATACCTAAAGCTTTGTTAACATCATCAGCATTGTTCCCCAGCTACACCTTTAACTGTGTAGTTAACCACAAGAGAAACTGCTTGATTTTCATGAACTATAGTGTTGATAACTTCTGTGTTCCAAAACTTGTTCAGTACATCCAAATACAGCACATGATTTGCAGTCAAGGCCCCTGAGAGATAGGAATCAGAATGAAACTTGACAAAGGTTTTAAAATTGTCAGGTGCTTGATTTACATCCACAAATACCAAGTAGTTGGTTCCATCTTTGGGGATAACATCTCTAACATTGTTGGCGGCCATTGAAAGAGTTTGAGTTTGAGTGGATAAGTGTTTAGAGGGAGAAAAAAACTTGAAATGGTTTAGAATGATGAAGATCTCCAGAAATTAGGTCACTTGAGGTCTCGAAAGCGTAAAGAGGGGTTATGTCGAGATCTCTGGGTATTTATAGGTTAGAGATGTGACTTATCGACAAGATGAGAATAAGCGGTTGGTATTTGCTTGTAGAGAAGTCACATGACCTATAGAAAACTCATGTCGAGATGTCACTTTCCTGACTCTTATCGAGATCTAGATAGTGACTTATCGAGATGTTGTACAAATAACCAGTTTATCCTTATTGGACTAAATTATTCCAATTTATATTGAGAACATTCAACATAAAATTAGAATTAATTTTATATCTAAAGCATTTTACCGAAATAATTTATTGAATTAATTATTTCAGTTCTGAGTTATTGATAAGTCTAAAATTTGAACTTATAGAGAACTCCATATCGATAAGTATATCAAGATCTCCACAAAGCTTGTCGAGAAGTGATAAAATGACTTATCGAGATGTCCATCGAGAAGTCATAAAAGAGACTTATCGAGAACTCTATCGAGAAGTCACAAAATGACTTATCAACAAGTCATTTAGACTATTCGAGAACTTAGTTCTCTACATACTTTTGATCTGTTATAAATCTGTCTTATACCAATTTCACATATGAATGATGTAAGCTAATATTTCGACAATTTTCTTAGGATCAGAAAAATTCCAAGCTAGATTTTATTTTTGAAAAATATATATACATAGAGTTCTGAAATATTTATAAATCATATTTTAGGTAATTCCTAATCAAATCAAATTAATTATGATTTATCAGGAATTAATCTGCTACAACCAGTTAGTTGAGTTCTTGCCTTTAGGATATAGAATTTAGCATTCCAATTATACTTACAAGTCTAGTGAAAGTTGCTTCATCCAAAGGTTTAGTAAAAATGACAGCTAACTATTTTTCTGTTGGAATAAAAATAAGCTCAATGGTACCATTTGCAGCATGTTCTCTAATACAATGGTACCTTACATAATGTGCTTAGTTCTATAATAATTAACCGGATTAACAACAATTGATATAACATTAGTATTATCATACATAATAGGAATTTTATGTAAAACTAGGTCATAGTCTATTAGTTGATTTCTAATCCAAAACACTTGAGCATAACAACTTCCAACAGATATGTATTTAGCCTCAGCTGTGGAAGTTGACACATATTGTTATTTCGTACTATACCATGATACAAGTGTTTGACAAAGGAATTGACAGCTTCCACTAGTACTTTTTCAGTCCACCCTGCATCCAACAAAATCTGCATCTGTTTATCCAACAACTTCAAAACCAGTTCCCTTAGGATACTATAATCTCAAGTTTGTTGTTCCCTTCAAATATCTGAAAATTCTTTTGATAGTCATCAAGTATGATTCTTTGGGGTTTGCTTGAAATCTAGCACATATACATGTTGCAAACACGATGTATGATCTACTTGCAGTTAAATATAACAAAGATCCAATCATTCCTCTATAACCTGATATATCTACTCTTTTTCCTTTCTTATTATCATCCAACTTGGTGGCTGTAGACATAGGAGTTGATGCAGGTGAGCAGTCCACCATTCCAAATTTCTTTAACAGATATTTGACATATTTGGTTTGACTGATAAAGATGCCATCACTTCTTTGACTAACTTGAAGTCCAAGGAAGTAACTTAGCTCTCCCATTATGCTCATCTCATATTCACTCTGCACGAGTCTTGAGAATCTTTGACACAGCTTTTTATTGGTAGAACCAAAAATGATATCATTCACATACATTTGAACTAGGATAATGTCATCACCATGTTGCTTATATAATAGAGTCTTGTCAACTGTTCCTCTAGTGAATCCATGTTTGAGTAGAAATTCTGACAGTATGTCATACCATGCTCTAGGTGCTTGCTTCAATCCATAGAGAGCCTTCAACAATTTATAGACAAAGTCTGAAAATTCTGGATCTTCTGTTAGGTCCCGTAAATGGGTTATTTTAAGCTAGAAGGGGGGTTGAACAGCTTAATTACCAATTTAAAAATTATTATGACATTTTAAATTTATTTATCCTATTTTAAATATTTTACCGATGCAGATTATATATGCGGAAATAAAAGATAAGGAAGAAAATACCACACGAGAGATTTATCCTGGTTCGCGATGACGCAACCTCTAATAGATTCGCTCACCCTTACGTAGGCGGAGAAGCCTTTACAACCCCACAAATATCTGTCTTGGTGCGTAACTCCGGGTTACCACCTCAAAATAAATGTGCAAACATACACAACCTATATTAGACAATAACACCCTGTTATTTCTTCAAAATTATTGTAGAACCCTTGGTGTAGTCTTTGTCCTTCTAAGCTTTTGCCAGTCTTGGATCTCAGTAATTGGTCTTGGGTCATTCCTCTTCCTCATGGTGCGAAGACTACTAACTCCCCGTTATTACGTCTAATACTTGGGTCTTAGAATGAGAATCACCTCACTATACTTCACCTCATTGCAAAACGAAGAAGACAATATCTACGAAACAATACCCTTTATAGATAAAATGAGTTTGGGCTAGTAATATACTAAACTAGACCGGATGACGTACAAATATTCTTAAAAGAATATTAGTGTATACTTTTTTTTAGATTAAATGAATATTAAAGTATACTTGGTATTAATTTATTTTAAATAATATATCTTATTTACGAAGTAATAAATATATCAAGTCCTTGGTGAAGCGTTACACTTTCGGATCTTCGATAAAACAATTTCTCGTTTAATATAGTCGTGTGTAGACTTTTATAAATCGAGAATGTTACACTTATTCTTTAACTATTTGCACTTATAAAATATTTGGCCGAGAGAATAAAAGGTGCGTAATTTAAACACAATATATCACAAAATATAAGAACAAAGTTTAAATTATATTAGCACAATTTATATGTGTATATATATAATACAATATAAGCTATAAATTTTTCCCACAAAACAGTGAAGATGCTAGTAAGGGAAGTCACTTAATTTTTATACGATTATATATATACTTATATTTATCTAAAAGCTTTAAGATCTTCCCATGAAATACTAGAGGTGCTAGTAAGGGAATTCACTCAAATATTTTAACTAAATATAATAAATAGATTACGACCGGTACTTCTAAATTTTATCTATAATTGTGTGTTTATAATGTGGATTTAAATTATGTGGAATTATAAATGTGGGTGATCTATATGTTGAGTGTCTATAAATTAAGTGTAATGTATTAGTTTATATACAATTTTTTGAAAAGAAAATCTTATTATTTAGTATTTTTAAATGATAATCAAAAGTATTTCATACTATATGAAAAATCGATTTTTAAAATCTTTTAACAAAAATTTTCAAATTATATATCATTAAATTTCTAAAATCATAAGCTATTTTAGGATATATATTTTGTGATTTATGGAAGTGTATTTATATTTATAGAATTTTTTTATATAGATTAGTTAATTTTTAATTTGCAATTTACTTAGTTGCCCATGCATGCATTTTACTCCCAACACAATATAAGGGCAAATTTAGAAATTCCAACCCCACTAACTCATTTTTAATAAGCAAATGACCCAACTAGCCTTGCATGCAAATTTGCCAACTTAATAATAGAAGGATAAGCTTGTCATTTCATCATCCACTAATTAAAATAGCATAAATAAAATCCAATTTTTGACTTACTTCCACACTCTTCCTACCACTAACACATCACTCCAAGTTTTCTCTCTCTTCCACCCTCCCTATCTCTCTCTCTCTCTCTCTCTCGGCTGCCCTAGCACCACCACCATACCCCCACTTTTCCTCCATCAATTCCATTGTTTTACTAAGTGGATACACTCCCCACCTCAAGACAAACACCTACATATAGTTATTTTCATAAGTCGATTAATGTTTCTACTTGCATGTCATAGTTTTAACTAGAACTCAGAGTATAATCTTGATTCTTATGGATCTAAGGTTGTATTATTGAGGGAACTACAAGGAATGGTGAAATGCCAAGTCATGAGAGTGAAACTCTTGTTTATATGGTTCTTAATGGTGACTTGGTTGTATTTTACTTGTTAAATGCTTGATACTTAAAATCTAGAAGAAACATTTTGTATGAGTCATTGCATGTTAACTTATGAACTTGAATAGTAAGGTTTCATTAATGCATGTTAGTTTTATCACTGTATTTTGCTACTATAAAGGTTGTCATGATTTTATATATTCGAAACTACACATTTATGTGCTAACTTTGGTTTATTCGAGTTATAATGCTTGTGATGAGTTAGTATTTCATTATTTTATTTGATATGATGAGTATAATGGATATATTTGATGAACTAATGAGGTTTTATGTATTTATATTTCGAATTTTTGAGTAATTATCAAGGTTATATTCAAAAGTTTGATATGAATTACTAAGGGTTGTGTTTTGGTATTTCATGGTTATAATGCACCTAGGTAAGGATGATCTCCACTTCTTGAGAGTGTGTTTAGGAGTATTAGGTCAGTAGTAATCTTGGTCTATGATTAGGATTGGTTGTGGTTGATGGTTGGTTTAGTTGGTCAATGAAAATCATGGTGGAAGGGAGTAACTAAATTCTGCAGATTTTCAGTTTGGTATCATGAGGTTTAGGGTGAGATATGACCTTGTCATTGTAATGAATTTTGAGGCCCAAGCCACCAAAAGCTAGTGCTAGGAGTATATTTCAGATTTTAGATTCTAGTTAGAAGTTTGTAAGTTGTTTGGTTAGGTGTACGAGTGAAAACGTTAAATCTGTCAAATAGGGGACAGTTTGACTGCAACTTAGAAATGAGGAGTTTTGACCATGTCATGGGTAGGCCCTCACTAGGCCTTGGCTGGCCCTAGTTAGAAAGAGTGTCAGAGGTGTTTTTCCAGCCATAGTTCATAGGAATTGAGTTAGAATCATGTGTCACAGGTTAGTGCAAGACATGACACTTTTCTGTCTAGAAAACAGGGGAACCATGGACTTTAACCTTAGGCCTAGGGAGGCCCAAGCTAGGCCTTTGAGTCACACCAAGTTTGGGAGTTACCTTATGATCATAAGAGTCTAGTGTAGAAGTTTGGGAGGTAAACTTGAGGTGTAAGGGTGTCAACTGTACTCAAGAATCCATTGATGTCATCCTGAAATCACTATAATGAGCACATTCACTTAACATTTAGTTTTAGAGAACTTATGAGTGAGGCCTAGGTTGACCATCATAGTTGTAAGATAGTATGAGGTCAGTAGAGTGTAGGGACTAGGTCAGGGTAAATAGGAACTTGATGGTTTAGGAAAGGCACTTCGAGTAATAAGGTCATTATTAGGAGTTTTGACTAGTTTAGCATAAATAAGTGACTTGAGTAAGTGGAGTGAGATCAGCCAAGCTTAGTGATGCAAGATAATGTGTTGATATATTATTATGTACTTAAATGTGTTATGTGAGCATATGTGGCTATGTGAACTATTATGCTTATAAGGTAATTGTAACCATGTATGTGTATATAGGCCTAAGTGCCAGTATGCTTAATTTCGATTTAAAATTAGGTTGAGTTGGTGAGAATATATTATAATGAGGTTATTATTATTTTATTTTTGTGTAGGCTCGCAAGACGAGGGTAAACTTTTCATTAAAGTCGAGTAAAGCTCCCAGTTGCTCCCACTTTCCAGTCAAGTCAAGCCTTTCTCAAGGCAAGTGTTTCAACCTACCTTTTTTTGTTTACACTGCAAGTGTGTGCTAACCCAGCTTTTATATATGATGCAAGTATTCTAATTCACTTTGATATACATATATACATGATCCAAGTGTTTTCAAATCTATCTTTCGTATTATATGCTAGTGCCATGAACCCTCAAGTATCTATTGCAAGTAGTTTAACTTTACTTGAAGATTGCTATGCAAGTAACTCAAAACTCATACCATGCTAGTACACCAAAGTAATTTTGATGTCGAACCCTGTATAAGTTATACTCAGTAACCTTATCTTAACACATAAAAGTCAGTTATTCCTTAAAGTTGTTCATGATTGCTTGATAATCTATTCTTACCCCTAAACCATGATACCCTGTTATACTTTGAACCGATGCTTACCTTCTTTTCATTTTTATACCTATGTCTTATCTGAAATCACTACATTGAACCTATTTTGACCTAGTTCTTTTATACTATTCAATAACCCTATTAAACTTCATTACCAAATCCTTAAAAATCCCATTTATTATTGTAATCTCTTTAAACATTAAATTGCTGATCTATCTAAAGCCCAACCCTATGTAGTTACAACTAACAACTTTAGTTCTTGCACCTTGAGTTAATGTCATGAACTCTGTAACCCTGATTATTTGGTTAATACCCTTATGTTTAGTGATCAAATCCCTTGTGAATAGAAACTTTGCAATCTCATTTAATAAGATATCAGTCTAGTTGATCACAACCTTAAAATTTATTGAACCTATTCCATGTGCCTCGAAGTTGATCTAGAACCATTGATAAAGACGTTCACTATTTAAAAATTTAACCGTCACTTGACAATAGTTATTAAAATGAAAAGTTAAAAAGTGGATTTTCAGTCCCAAAGGGGGACAAATGTTTTCTTTAAATAGGGGATCTGGGCCGAGATGCAAGTCCTTTATGCTCTTAATTTACAGGCTTAAAACTTGCCTAGGGATCCCATTAATGTTCTAGAACCCAGCGAGGTTCGGGATTACTTCGCGGCTGATCACCGGTTGTGATCCGTAGCGCCATAAAATGGTTTTTGATAAAGAAATGGTTTTTAATTGTTTTGTTACAAATAAATGATGCCATCACCCTGAATGTTTATCTCTTGTTACTATATTGTTGAATCATTCACTTCTATTGTTATTCTTACATTCTTGTTTATGTATTATATAGCACTTGTTGAGCATTTGGCTCACTACTTGCTTTCACCCTGATATTTCAGCTAGCAGATATGGTTAGATTCAAGTAGACCACCCGTAAGACTTGTGATGCCGATTCGTATGTTCGAGCTCATGTAGTATAGTGATCATTTTGTGTGAGGACTCGATATTGAAATCAGGTTGTAATAGTTAATAGTGTTGGGTTGTTCCAAAACTTAAACTGTAAAGATCTTGGTTTCAGATGTATTTATTTCCTTTTGATAACTATTGTGATTATTCGTATAGTTTCTTTTGTTAAATATGGGGTGTGACAGGTTTGGTATCAGAGCCACGGTTTAGAGTCCATGGACAGCCCAAATAGGTTATAGGATGTATACACAGGTTATAGAATATTATGCGAGAGTGTGAGTATAGGTTAAGCGAATCCATCGTTAATAATCCTCTTCTATTTATGCAATGTTTGGCAGCAAATGGCACATTCCTCATCATCTTTAGAACCATCTGACATAATTGTTTTTTCCGTCTATGCTGAGTTGAGGCATGAGTTCGATAGGCTTCAGGACAAGTATGATCAACTGTTAGAGCGATTGAAGAACATGTATCCGAACAACTGAAGTTTTGGAGGAAAGCCTAAGGAGCAGATGACTGCGAGGCTTGAGACTTTGGTTCAGTACGTTAACACTAAGCTTGATGAGATGCCACCGCACCGAGACCGTACCAGCCAGTATACTATTTAGATGATTGCAGATGAGCTCCAGTGTATTGTGAAGAAGCTTCGTGAGGAGGAGACTACCAAACCCCGTTCTGATGGAGTGGAGCCTTAGTTCTTTCCATTATCTACTTTTCATGTTGTTGTGTTGTTGGACTTTGTAGAATTATTTGTTGTTTTCCTTTAATTAAGCATGTTATCCCTAGATTCAGACTCTATTTTGATCTTGATATACCTTGACCTTAATTTCGATAATTATGTACTATCGTTCTATTTTCTATCAATTGTTCTTACGCCTTTATATGCATCACCCTTATTGTTTAATTTAAAACCCGATCGTATATGTGAATATAATGACTTGTGACACTCTAACCTTGAATTATTTGTATCGTTCATACCTGTTTTGATATAACTTTTATTTCAGAATCATGCCACCTAAAAGGAAAAACCCACAACAACTTCTACCACAGATCCTAATATTCTTCGGTTGCGGGAAACCTTACAACAACAAAAAAATACTATAGCTCAACAAAAAAGAACTCTTCAACAATAATTTAAAACCAAGATAACAGTGAACCACACCAACCACCTGATCCACCAGTACCACCTCGACAAGTTGTCACTTTCAAAGCTTTTCAGAATGTGAATTCACCTGCATTTCATGATACCACTGATCCAGTAATAGCTAATACATGGATTAAGGAAATGGAAAGAGCTTTTGAATTGGTTCAGCTAGGAGAAGATCAGAAGATGCCATATGCTACTTATTTTCTAAAAGGTGAAGTCATATTGGTGGGATTCAGTGAAAGCTATGGAGGCAAATCAGCCGGTTTCTTGGGAAAGGTTTAAGAGAGTACATGCAAATTCAGATGGAGCTTAAATTTCTTGAATTGAAGCAAGGAAGTATGTCTATATTGGAGTACGAGAAGAAGTTTACAGAGCTGTCAAGGTTTGTGACGAAGTATGTGAACACTAAGGAGGAGAAATCAAAGAGATTCCAACAAAGATTAGAGCCTTGGATCAGAGATAGAGTGGCTATGTTTGAGCTTGATACTTATGCTGGAGTAGTACAGAAAGCTGCTCTGATTGAGAGTAATGGGATGCAGTTAAGGAAAGAAAAGGATAACATGAAGAGAAAGGTTCCATTTCATGGAGAGAAGTCTGAAGCTGGAAGCTCACAAAAAAGGAGTGTGAAAAGGATTGGATTCCATAAAGGTGGAAATTTTCAGAAGAAGGGAAATTTGAATAAGAGACAAGATCCTAAAGGGAACAACAAGTCAAGCCAAGGACAAGTTGGAGAAAATAGATTTCAGAGATCAGAGTGCAAGCATTATGGAAAAAGACACCCATGAGTGTGTAATAAGCTGAACATGACATGCTATAAATGCAACCAGAAGGGACACTTGGCTAATGAGTGTAAGGTACCGAAGCTGAGAATTACATGCTATAAGTGTGGAAAGACTGGACATATAACTAGGGAATGCAAGTCAACTGGACCAGTCAAGACTTTGATGAATGTGGCAAGTACTAGTGCAAATATACCAGCTGAAGTATTGGCATTACCTCCATCATCTACAACAACTCCACAAGCAACAACAAGGATATTTGATTTAAAGATGAAGGACGCTGTTCAGAATTATGAGATGATAGCAGGTAAACTTTTAATGAATAATGTTAAAGCTAAGATATTAATTGATTCCGGAGCTACAAGATCTTTTATATCAGAAACTTTTGTTGATAAACTTCATTGTGATAAAATGACTTTGAACGAGGTAATAAATATGGTAATTGCGAATCAAGAGAAGATTTATGTGAGTTAATTATGTCCTAAGTGTGAGATTGATATTTCGGGACAAAATTTTTTAGCAGACTTGATACTTTTCAAGTTAGGGGAGTTTGATATAATCTTAGGCATGGATTGGTTAGGAGAGAATAACGCTCATATAAATTGTAAATCTAAGAAAGTGTATTTAAAGATGGAGAATGGAGAGAAAGTGGTATTTAAGGGTCAGAGGCAAGAGCGACTATTCCTTACAAATCGTCCAGGCTAAGAAATTGCTTAGGAAAGGTTACGAATCGTTCCTAGCCTATGTAGTAGATTCAGAAAGAGAGAACCCTAGCATATAAGATATTCCCGTAGTCAACGAATTTCCAGATGTGTTTCCAGAGGAACTACCAGGTTTACTGCCAGATCGACAAATTGAGTTTGAGATCAACCTTGCTCCAGGAACGGAAGCAGTTTCGAAGGCACCTTATAGGATGGCACCAGCAGTAATGAAAGAGTTGGTGAGCCAGCTACAAGAATTGTTGGACAAATGAGTGATACAGCCAAGTACGTCACCATGGGAGCACCTGTTCTATTTGTAAAGAAGAAAGATGGAAGCATGAGGTTATGTATAGACTATCGGAAGTTGAATAAGATGACGATTAAGAACCATTACCCGCTACCAAGGATATATGATTTATTTGATCAGCTGAAAGGAGCTAAGTGCTTTTCCAAGATTGATTTAAGATCAGGATATCATCAATTGAAAATCAAAGCAGATGACATCCCGAAGAAAGCATTCAGGACAAGATACAAACATTATGAATTCTTAGTGATGCCTTTTGGGTTGACTAATGCCCCTACAACATTTATGGATCTGATGAATCGGGTATTTAACAAATATTTGGACAACTTTGTAGTGGTATTCATTGATGATATTCTTATATATTCAAAGTCAGAAGAAGAACATATGCAGCATCTATGAATAATATTGGAGATACTCCGATAAGAGCACTTGTATGCCAAGTTTTCTAAATGTGAGTTCTGGTTAAAGGAAGTTCAATTTTTGGGACATGTTATTGGAAGTGAAGGGGTTAAAGTGGATCCGGAAAAGATTGAGGCAATTATGAGTTGGGAGAGACCAAAGACACCTACGGAAGTGCGAAGTTTTCTAGGATTGACGGGATATTATAGAAGATTTGTTAAAGATTTCTCAAAATTTGTCATGCCATTGACTAAGTTGACTAGGAAGAATCAGAAATTTGAATGGAATGCAGAATGTGAAGATAGTTTTCAAGAATTGAAACAGCGGTTGGTTACAACTCCGGTGTTAGTACCAGACAATCAAGGAGACTTTGTGTGGCGCCCTCTAAACCCGGGTCAGAAGTTTGGGGTCCACAACACATACACAATATATAAACCTGTATATGAAATATTATTTGCAATGACCCTGCTTTACATAACCACGGATCACAACAGGTTAAAGTATGAAAACAAGCCACAACCTTAACTTTTATTATAACGTACCAAATCCCAACTAATTTAACTTACAACTGATAATGAAATTATTCTTACAATCTTACTTTCTTCCTACCGTAGTAAGCTCCTGCTAGCTTGATCCAACTCAATCTGGAATCCTAGTTCGTACTTTGAACTATGAAACTTCGCTATCAACCGTATCCTTCTTAACTGAAGAATACATAAAAAGATTCGCAAGAGTGAGCTAACTAGCTCAGCAAGTCACAATAACAATAACTGAGGTTAATCAGTGATCAAACGAGATGATTCAGAGGAATCAAGTTTCTTGTTAACAATCAATAGAATTGGATATTCATTTAAATTTTAAAACCAAGGTTAGGCTGCTGATCAGTCACGCACTACCCCCGAGCATGGCACACAACTCTGCTCTATGAATTGGATCCAAGGCACACATTGGCCTAATTCGACCACGAATCTGGTCTGACCACGAATCTGGTCTGACCACGAATCTGGTCCACATAAAGAAAACTATCCAATTCTAAAGCAGTTCAATATGATAAACAATATAATTCAATAAAACCGGATCATAATCAACAACAATAAAACATTTACATAAGAGCATGGTAAAAATTAATGGGTACCACAAGGGTATGTCAGAGTATATAAAAGAAATGGCCTTAGCCTGTAGGAGAATCGGGTATTAGATGAACAATATTTTTATAAGGTTTTGGTTCTTTGATGTCACAAGGTATGGTTGAGTATAAAAGTTTCGGTATGTTTAAGCAATTCTGTTCCAGTGTTTGGTATACGATGGGTATATATTTGTGGAGTAGTATCGTATTTGTGTGGTTTATTATCTGGTAAATTAACAAGAAATGGTTCACAAGGAATAAGGCTTACGGCTCAAAGATCAAATGATGTGGCTCAGGTTCAAGGCTGAAGGATTCAAAGTATTTATAATATAAAACAAATCTATTTTGAATACTTAACAATATGTTACGAGAAAATTTAGAAATATTTGCATTATGTCTCGAAAAAGGTTTAGAAGTACTTGCCTTATCACAATCGATTCCAATTTCACTTGTATTTGTCAAATGACACTCTTCAACAACCACTCGTCTACTTTTCCTATGCCTCGATTCTATTTTCTGATCACTTGCTGTATTTTCTACATGTCGATTCCATTTTCTGATCACCTGCTTCCCTTTCCTACGCCTTGCTTACTCTGTTAGGCATCATAAGTATCTATCAATATTTAACTCATGCGATTCTATTCGATATACACTTCTATCTTCCCTTCGTTTCACCCAAATCCGATTAACGGATTGAAAGTTACAATATAAACTAGTAATCACCGAACATATATACCGACAGTCAACCAACAAGTCACATATAACACATAACACGTCAAATAATCAATGCCATATTATTTATAAAGGAGTATCAGGTTATAAACAGGCTTTTGGGTATTTAAAATGATTTTTAAAACATTTTTTGGAATTAAAACGGATCTTTGGATCAATTTCAGAGTAATAAACAAGGTTTGGTTGGCCAAATCTGGCTTCAAAACAATTTTATAATAATTATTGAGCCTTGAAAACAATTTAAAATAATATTTTAAAGCTCAAAACTATTTTTTGGAATTTTTAAATTAATTAAAATTAATTAAATCCAATTAAATAATTAATTAAAATCAATTAATAAATAATTAAACTAATTAATCAATTAATATTTAAATTAATTGATCAATTAATTAATTAATTATTAACTGAGATTAATTAATTAAGTAATTTAGATTTATTTTTAAATTAAAAATAAATTTTAGACTTAAAATAAATGATTTTCGGAATTTTTGAAAATAAAAATCAATTCTAGAAATGATTTTATAAAAGAAATCCAGTTTTTAAAACAAAAATCCAGTTCCTGAAAGTTTCAGAAAATTCCAGGTACCAATTTGCAAATCTGCCAAAAACACTTTGGTTTAGGAATAATTGGGATCAAAACCGGGTTTTTAATAAAAGAAAACAGGTCAGGAAACCGGGTCGCCGGGTCGGGATGAACCGCCGGACGAACCGAGAATCCGGTGACCCTTCCCGGATTCCGGTGACCTCAATCGGGGTTCAAAACAACCTTGTTTGATCTGTTCTTCGATGTAAAATCATTCTAAACACCTCAAGAAACCTAACCATTCAACAATCTATCAATAACAATCATTCAATCAAATTTTCGGCCAAAAGCCGGCCAAAACGCGAAGAACTCCGGCGAGAACTTCAAAAGACAACTCCGAGCTTATCAAGAATCGTTTGTGACATATGAATACATGATTCGATTGCAAATTTGATAAGGAACACGATGCACCCATCAAGATCGACTGAAAACCCCTAACAAAGATTTCCCCCAAATCGAATTGAAAACATTCAAACAATATAAACCCTAATTTCTTCAATTAGAGAATCAAACTTAGAATTGAACATGTTATTGAACTCCAAATTAAGAGTATAATATACCAAAATCATCAGGAAGAAAAGATCTTTAACATGCAAGCATCAAATCATACAAACAACTTCTCGAACAAAAATTCCTAATTTAAATACCAATAAATTTGAATTAAAACAATTAATTATAGAATCACCTGATGTTTCTGGGTATGTTTTGCTGAAAGATTATGATTCTTGATTTTTCAGAGCTTCGATTTGAGTATAAGAGCGTCAAAATTTGATATCGATAACGCCTCCGAATTTGTATTTGATTATGAAGAACAGTTTATAATTATAGTATTTTCTCTGTAAAAACTCTGTAAATACTGTTTGCAAATGATTTCTGGTACAAAATAAAATACGGTAGAGGCTATTTATAATTATGGAAAATTAGTATCCCGTTGGATCATTCCGGATATAAAACGGTACGTTTATTTATAAAAACTGATCCAAACGGTACCGGTTTTCGGGATAATTATCCAAATCAGTACAATTTGTACTGCGGTCTTGGCCTCAGCGGCTGGTTACACGTATTACGAGGTGATAATTGTGATAGTTTAATAAAAAGATATCTTTTATCAAAAATACGAGTTTTATTGATTTACCGAAACGAATAATGTATCGAAAATGTTACGCCGGGACCCGCACAGGACAAACCGTACTCCGGATCAAAAAAGTCGAAACATGGAAAATGTTCGGAATATTACAATTAGGTTAGGAAGGAGTTCTCGGAAGAGTTTCGGGTTATAAAACGTAAAAACGGATGACGTTGGTTGGCTCCCGATTATATAAAATAGTTTTTAAATACTCGGAAAAAGATTTTATAAAATCCATATATTTCCTATAAAATCATAAATCAACATAAAAATAAATAGGAAGATATGACAATTATTTATACTTTATTTTGGACATATAAAAATTAAAATACTCAATTAATATTATTTTTAAACATCCAAACACATATAACACTTAACAAATAATTCACAGAATAGATACTGAACATACATAATAATTATTTATTAGCAAAAATAATTATACGATATACCCCGGATATTACACTTTGTGATTTTTAGTGATGCTTCACATAAAGGGCTAGGTTGTATCCTAATGCAACACAACAAGGTAATTGTGTATGCATCAAGACAGCTAAAAGCACATGAATTGAAGTATCCTACACATGACTTGGAATTAGCAGCTATAGTATTTGCACTTAAGATTTGGAGACATTACCTTTACGAAGAAAGGTGTGAAATCTACATGGATCACAATAGTTTAAAGTATATTTTCACTTAAAAGGAGCTCAACATGAGGCAAAGGAGATGGTTGGAGTTGATTAAGGACTATGATTGCTCGATAAATTATCATCCGGGAAAGGCGAACGTGGTAGCTGATGCTTTGAGTAGGAAAGATATTTTGAATATGGTAGCAATACCAAAGGAATTATCTGAAGAAATTAAGAGATTTGAAATAGAACTTTGTGTTTATGGAAAAGTTGAAGAGATTTGTCATACTATGACTTTTCAGCCAATATTATTGGAAAAGATAAAGAAATATCAGGAAGAAGTGATGAAACCGGAGAATAATCAACTGACCGGAGAAGAGATTTGTACTCAAAGGGATGAACAAAGTATACTAAGGTTTTCCTCAAGAATTTGGATTCCTCACGTGACTAAATTGAAGAATGAGATATTACAAGAAGCTCACAATTCTAGATTTTCAATCCATCCGGGAAGCACCAAGATGTACCAGGACTTGAAGCAGAACTTTTGGTGGCCAAATATGAAGCGAGAAGTCACATAATGGGTTGCGAAGTGTTATACTTGTTAGAAAGTGAAGGCAGAACATCAAAGACCAAGCGGATTAATTCAGCCCTTAAAGATTCCAGAATGGAAGTGGGAAAACATTGCCATGGACTTTATAGTAGGATTACCACGAACGAAATCTGGACATGACGCTATATAGGTTATAGTTGATCGCCTTACGAAGTCGGCACATTTTCTTCCAATTAATGAGAAGTCTTCATTGGACATATTGGTCCATCTATATGTGCGTGAAATTGTATTACGGCATGGCATGCCTGTATCGATAGTTTCAGATAGAGATCCACGATTTAACTAAAGATTCTTGAAGAAATTTCAAGAAAGTCTTGGCACAAAGTTAAACATGAGTACGGTGTATCATCCGCATACTGATGGTCAAAGAGAAAGGGCAATTCAAACAATTAAAGACATGTTGCGTAGTTGTGCGATTGATTTTGCGGGAAGTTGGGATGACCACTTGCCATTGGTAGAATTCTCCTATAATGACAACTATCACTCCAGTATTGGCATGCCAAAATATGAAGCTTTATATGGACGGAAGTGCAGATCACCAACCAGCTGGGATGAAGTGGGAGAAGGAAAGATTCTAGGCCCGGAACTGGTGCAACAAATGTATGAGACAGTCAAATTGATTCAGAAGAGATTACTTGCTGCTCAAGATAGGCAAAGAAAGTATGCGGACCTGGTACGTAAGGATATCAGATTCCAAGTAGGTGAAGCCGTATTGCTGAAGGTATCACCGTAGAAAGGATTGTCTAGATTTGGCAAGAAAGGGAAGTTAGCACCTAGATATATTGGTCCTTTTGAAATTCTGAGTCAAGTAAGGAAGGTGGCCTATGAATTAGCTTTGCTGCCTCAGTATCAGCATGTGCATAATGTGTTTCATGTGTTATTGCTTAAGAAGTATAATCTTGATGTCAACCATGTGATAGAGTATGAACCTATAGAGATTCAGGCGGACCTGTCATATGTGGAGCAACCTGTCAAAATACTCGACTGGCAAGTAAAGAGTCTTAGAAATAAGTTGGTCAAGTTGGTAAGAGTACTTTGGAGAAGTCCCAAGGTTGAAGAGTTAACGTGGGAACTAGAGTCAGATATGCGTAGCCGGTATCCTCACTTATTCTCCTAGATTCTAAGGACGGAATCCTTTAAGGGGGAGAGGATGTTACGATCGGTATTTCTAAATCTTATCTGTTATTCCTAGTGGACTAACAATGAGATTTACAGAAGGGGGGTTGAATGTAAATCTCAAAACTTTTTCAAGTTTTGAGCAGTTTATGAAAGTTGTGTGTTCAAGAAGAACAAGTGTGTGAATTGCTTTAAGCTAATACAGACAGATATATATTCAAGCACAAATGTAAAGAACACAACAGACCTTAAAAACTTTTCTGGTGGATTTGTTGTTCCACCAGAGATGGTATTTTAGAAAATCTGTGATTAAACAATGTTGATCACAGCTGCATCCTAGTACAAACTAGATGAATTTTCTCTCAATATTTTTCTAAACAGCTCTGGAAAATCTCTCATCTAATTACTAGCTTCTACTTGGTTTTTATATTACCAAGTGTACAAGTGAAGAACAATATAAAATACAGTAATAAAATAAGATCTTCACTTGCTTCTTTTCCTGTTCACTCCAATACTTTGTTGACTATTGCATCTTTGTACTAGAGAAGAACGGCTGCTTTTTCTGTTGTTCCTGAAATTCGGCTACCACATCTCAGTTGTCTCTATCAACCCATGTGCCTCTGTTTGTAGGTACAACTACCCCTTATCAACGGCTAATCATCAGAACATCCGTTGAAGCTTTCATCCGTTGATGCACTCATCCGTTGAAGGATGTTATCCGTTGAAGCTTTCATCCGTTGATGCACTCATCCGTTGAAGGATGTTATCCGTTGATGACTTTATCCGTTGAAGCTTTAGAGACATCCGTTGAAGCTTAGCTTCTCATCCGTTGAAGGTCTTTAAGTCATCCGTTGATACCACTTCACTTATACAAAATTACAAGGCATGAAGTATTTACAATTGGCCTTCCTATCTGCATATCATCTAGTAGTCAACATGACTCATAGTTTCTCTCAACTTCCAAGAATTACATTTTAAATACAGAGACTGAAATATGCTACAACACTAGACTTATTTCTAAGTAAAGCTACACCATCAACGGATAGCCAAAGTGGTCTTATCCGTTGAGGCTACAGACACTAAATTTCTACTTAAGGATTTTGTTAAACATATCATCAAACTAATGCACATACATTCCTAACAATCTCCCCCTATTTATGTCTATAAGAATTGTAGGCATAAATTCAGGGTTAACTTGATGATAACAAAACACTTAACAGATATATGAATTGAAACTAAGTAGAAATTTAAAAATGCTGCAAAAGTGTATGTACTAGGAGATAATTGAAGATTTACAGTGTTTCCAAGGACACTCCTTTAGTTTGAGCAAATCATCTTTTTCTTCTTTGTTCCCTGGTTTTCTTTCCTAGCCTTTTGTCATTTTCCTCAATTTGGAGTTGGAGTTATCTGAAGAATTCAGCTTCATCTTCAACACTGACATCCAACTTAGATTGCATTTCTTTGAGAGTTTCATTGCTGGCAATCTTGAGTTGGTCTTCAAGTCTGAAAAATCTTCTGACTCCTTTATCATCTCTAAATTCCATCAACCAATGAGGTGATTTGAGAATTTTCATTTCCCTTTCTTGAATGAGTAAAGTCCTGGGTAAAGCATTGGGCTCCCTCCAAGTTTTCCTTATATTGGCTATCTTGTTGAGAATTTCAGTCTTGGCAGTTCTGGTAAAGCCAGAATCCTTTTGTATAGCTGAATAGACTCTAATCAAGGTAGAGTAGCCTTCATCCAGAATCCTGTGGAGAGGCCATGTTCTTTCCCCAGCTCCTTTATATCTGAACACTAATCTCTCTGGTAACTGTCTGTAGGCAGCTATTCCCCTTACATCCTCCAGCTCATCCAGATAGAGTTCAATGTCTGAAATTTCTTTTATGTCACAGATGTGAACATAATCATCTTTAGAAATGGGTGACTTAGGCTTAGGTTTTTGTTTTTGAGTGAATTTCTTAGAGGTTAAGGGAGGTGTAGATTTTGGTTTTCTTTTCTGTTTCTTTGGTAGTGGAAGAGTGGTTAGAAAGGTAGGCAATTTGATAGTGTCCCAATCAATAGGTTCCTCTTTTGGA